>NC_054824.1:9797941-10462524 GCF_018345385.1 Vulpes lagopus
ATTTGATCTCTTGTGCCTACCTCCCATGTCTCTGTGGTCTTACAAACGATTCTCAACCCTGTCCAGTTCCACCTTAGAGCTTCTTTCAAAGCTGACATCCTTAGGGCCTAATAGTTTCCTCGCAGATTGTCCACCTCACCAGTCCCGAAGCATTTCCCTTTCAGCCTGTGAAAGGCTGAGTACTCATCCCAGCCAGCCACCTTCCTTGGATTAGTGCTTCCAGGCCTTTCCAAGCTCAAGGGAATTTGGCAGGATTGTTTGGCAGCTTCCTAAACTTACTAGAAATACCAGAAGCCCACAGTTTGCATAATGCTAATTGCGTTTTCAACTCAGACTCCAAATCCTTTACAGTGTTTAGAAGATGGAGTAATTTGGGGAATGTCCTCTATAGAGATTGACCAGAGAAGACACCAATCCCAACTCACTCAAAAACCAAGGCTGTGGAAGTCACAAACAGCCCTGGCCAGAACCCTTCATGGAGGGATCTCTTTTCAATTGTGTATCTTCACTTGCAGTGAGAATCCTCTGAGCCTCACATCTTTTCTAGTATCACTTCCTGAGGCACCTCTATTGATTTTTCTCCTTCTGCCCTGCGAGTGTTTGCTTTTCACTGGGCTACCACACTCAGTAGGTGTGGTGATACTCTGCTATTATGCCACACCTCAGGGGTGTGGCGAGACGGGGTGCCGGAGCCAAGTGGCTTCCCCCACCCAAGGTGTGGTGATATCGCCTATTCTTACCACATCTTGGAGTGTTTTATTAATCTTGCACTATAAGTCATCCATAAAGGAAAACACATTGGTCCTGGTGCTCTGGATCCCTCCTTTGACAGGCTTCAAAATATCGTTACTGCCGCGGGGTTCATATTCTACATTGGGGGTCAAGCTTGGCCTTTTAAAAAGTTTTATGCTAATTACTGTAATATCTTCTAAGAAAGAAAAATGCCAAGTGAGGGGACTGAAGTGGCATGAGAGACACTGGGCTTTTCCCTTTACTTTAGAAATTCACCTGTTCAGAGAGGGCACACCTTAGGGCATGAACTGGGTCAGTTCATGTATTTGTATTTGAGAAAATACATGTATTTGTATTTGAGAAAATCTTTCAGTAGTTAATGCTTTTTTTTCTTTTTTTTTCTAAATTAGCACACTTCTGAAGTAGGTCCTAATTCCTGGCTTCCAGCTGTGGCTGGAGAGCCAGTCCCCTTCCTTGCGCTCCGGAGTTTCGGTGCCCACAGGGATGGCATCACTGTTGATTCAGTGTAGTCAGGCCTTGGCAGAAGGCTCTGGGCCAGAGAGGTGGGTGGACAGTGACCCAACCTAACCCTTCAAGGAGTGCCAGGGGAGCAGTCAGCCCTACTGACAGGGAACTCACAGCCTCTGATTGTGCCTAGTATGGAGTTAGCTAGTTTCCGAGGGAACGAAAAACAAGGATAACATCAGTTTCTTTCTTGGAGTGCTTTTGGTCTTAGAGAAGAGTCAAAGCTTGCATGAGAATTCATCAAGGGTTAATGGCAAATTATGTGGCATGGATCATAGAAGTTGAATGGAAACGCAGAGAAGATGGACTTAGGGGTGGACCGGAATAGCTGGGAAGGCTTCCTGAAGGAACGAGGACTGGCCCTAGGCCCAAACAATGGGTACAGTTTGTGGTTTTTATAAGGTTCAATTTGTGCAAATCACTCTACAGCAAACATTGTTTGGGATGTTGGGAGATGCTGAAAAAACAAAGCCAGGTCCCCAGTTTTCATATACTTGAGTTCTTTCCAGTGCTGCTTATGAGAAGTGATTTACAGAACACACAACTCTGTCTGGGAATAACGTATATGTGCTCTATTAATAAGAAAACATTTATAAATTGCCAGTGGCAGAGCATTTGGTGGAAATTAAGATAAATTATCTCAGGTAGGAGTAATCGGATGAGGATTAATTGTTTTTTAAGATTTTATTTATTTATTCATGAGAGAGAGGCAGAGACATAGGTAGAGGGAGAAGCAGGGTCCCTGCAGGGAGCCCCATATGGGACTCGATCCCAGGACCTGGGATCACACCCTGGGCCAAAGGCAGATGCTCAACCACTGAGCCACCCAGGTGCCCCGGGGATTAATTTTCTTCAGTGAAAGAATCCTCTAAAACAGGAATTGGCAAAAGACAGTCCTAGGACCCTTGCCTTTTGTGCAGCCTGAGAATGATTTTTATATTTTTACATGGTTTTTAAAAATCAGAAGAATAATATTTCATGAAAAGAGTGAAAATTACTTGAAATTCAAATGGCTGTGTCCATAAATAACATTTTGTGGTAACATAGCTGCACATATTTGTTTAAGTATCATCTATGACTACTTTTGTGCTCCAACAGCCAAGCTGAGGGGATGGGTAGATGCCCTGTGTGGTACTTGCACTATTTTGCGTTGTCACTCTGTGCACTGAAAATTGCAGTGATGTGATTATAAACTGACAGTGTTCTGGGTGCTAGATGGATCACTTATAGGCATGAAAACATATTTTCGGAGTTGAGGTACGTAAAATCTTACTCCACATCAGCATTAACAGGTGGACATTTACAACCGATTTTTTTTAATAAATTTATTTTTTATTGGTGTTCAATTTGCCAACATATAGAATAACACCCAGTGCTCATCCCATCAAGTGCCCCCCCTCAGTGCCCGTCACCCAGTCACCCCCACCTCCCACCTACCTCCCCTTCCACCACCCCTAGTTCGTTTCCCAGCGTTGGGAGTCTCTCATGTTCTGTCTCCCTTTCTGATATTTCCCACTCATTTTCTCTCCTTTCCCTTTATTCCCTCTCACTAATTTTTATATTCCCCAAATGAATGAGACCATATAACGTTTGTCCTTCTCCGATTGACTTATTTCACTCCGCATAATACCCTCCAGTTCCATCCACGTCGAAGCAAATGGTGGGTATTTGTCGTTTCTAATGGCTGAGGAACATTCCATTGTATACATAGACCACATCTTCTTTATCCATTCATCTTTCGATGCAACCGATTTTGATCATTAGGAAACACTAATTTTAACCCCTATTAAGGAAATGGTAGCTTCCCTCACAGAGAATTTCATCGTTCTTGTTACTAAACCTGTATTATAAAAAACTATACTCAATTATTATTATGTTTTGAGTTTTGCCGACAAAATTGCAAAAATCTGTTATCACTCTTGCTGGACAGTAGTTTCCCTCCTTTACCTGCAGGAGATACATTCGAAGACACCCCCGGCCCCCCAGTGGATGCCTGAAATCACAGATAGTATCGAACTCTATGCATAGAATGATTTTTCCTATACCTACATACCTGTGATAAAGTTTAATTTATAAGCTAGGGGCCCAGTGATAGAGTAACAAGAATAACTAATGGTAAAATAGGACAATTATAACTATATACTATAATCAAAGTGATGTGAATGTGATTTCTTTTGCTCTGTCTCAAACTATTGTACCGTATTCACCCTTCTTCTCGTGCCGATCAGAGGCGACAAAATACCTACATGATGAGACGAAGTAAATGACGTAGGCGTTGTGATGTAGCGTTAGGCTACTATTGACCTACTGGCAACAGAGCAGCAGGAAGATTATCTACTTCCAGCCCGTGGTTGATGGTGGGCAACTGAAACTATGGACAGTCGGGGACTACTGTAGGATTATCCTCATATCCTTGATTTTTGCCTCTTGGCCCACAAAGCCTAAACTATTTACTATCTGGTTCCCAGAGAAAGTTTGTTGACTCCGCTCTACAATAAGACTTTACACCTAAGATCTGTTTGAGGTTTTATTGTGGTTTATTTAGGTTTATTTATTTCCCCCACCATCTCATATGGTCTTTACAACTTTATGAGGTGGTTAAAAGAGATACCATTATCTTTATTTTATGTAGCAGTTTTTCAAGTTGAGAGAAGTTGACAGGTATGTCCTGTTACTTGAGTAGCCTCTTAGTTTCACAAATGTACATTAAATAACCACAGCCATCGCTTGAGGGTAAAGGACTGTGGTGCTTTGAAGATGATCCAGATGCCTGCTATAGTAATTTTGTCTTAGACGATGAGGAGAACTGATATCCCCGGTAAGAAAAGAGTCTTTACTTTGGGTGAAAGGAAGAATCAGGACTGTAACTCCTGCTTCTAGAGATTCAAGGTCTGGGGAAACCTAATATGGTGGTCCATAATGATGCTGAAGTGCCAGCATTTGGCTTGACCGAATACGGATGTTCATTTTGACCCAGTGTTGCGCGTTAAATTGCATGCCGCCGAAAGAGGCTGAAGTCCTAACTGGTAGCTGGGAGCGTGATCTTATTGGAAATAGTTCTTTATAAAAATGAGAAATGGAAAAGGAGGTTATGAGGGTGGGCCCGAATCCAATAGGATTGATATCTTTCTAAAAGGGGGTTTTGGAGGACACCTGGGTGGCTCAGTGGTTGAGCGTCTGCCTTCGGCTCAGGTTGTGATCCTGGGTTCCCAGGATCGAGTCCCACATAGGGCTCCCTATGGTGAGTTGGCTTCTCCCTCTGCCTATGTCTCTCCCTCTCTCTCTCCGTCTCTCATGAATAAATAAATAAATAAAACCTTAAAAAATAAATAAATAAAAGGGGATTTGGATGCAGAGACAGATATGTAGAGGGAGGACAATGGGCAGAGACAAGGGAGCATGCCATCTAAAAGCCAAGGCGTGCCTGAGGCCACCAGAAGCTAGACGAGAGGCCCGGAACAGAACCTCCCTCACAGCCCTCAGAAGGATCCAGCACCGCCAACATCTTGATGTCGGACGTCTGGCCTCCAGAGCCGTGAGACAATACATTTCTGTTTAAGCCTCCCAGTTTGTGACGCTTCATTACAGCTGTCACAGGAAACTCCTACACCCACGGCCTCCCTAACACGATGGGTATGCTTTGGGGACAGTATGTGACAGTAAACTGAAGAGCTTAGCAGTGAAGACTTGACTGGGTCCTGCCCCTGGGCTGGGCAGTCCTGACTCAGTGGGCAAGAATGACCAGAGTGTACAAGAACCGAGAGCAAAGCACACAGAGCTTCCGTGTTAGGCTGAGTGGCAACGTTTGTTGTGACCTGGTCAGACTCTGGATCTCGGAACCGTTTGGGGCCTGCATCTGCCCCTGGACTTGGGGATAATTTTCCGGATCCTTGCTCGAGAGGAAGTTACCAGCTGGCTAGTGAACGGAGCAGGTTAAATCTTAAATACTTTGCAAAAAGAGATGTTACTCCCCTTTGTTTTCCGGTTTGAGAAACAGCTTGTCCAGTTAAATTTATAAGTTAGGGATTGTGTGTCTCCACGCTAGTTCTGAGATGGTGCAGGCAACAGGACCACAAAAGAGTAGTCACAAACAAAAACACAGATGTCGGGGTCTGACCCCGGCCAGGCTCATCCCACCACACTGTGATCCGTTATGGGCTTTTGGCTGATTTACACATAGTCCCAGAGATGATCTTCATCAAAAGACTGAATTTTCATGAATTTTGCTAAGAATTACAATATTACTTACAGAAATATATTCGCTTGGGAAAGGTTCAAGCATTTCAAAGCCTATTCACAATTCAAACCACTTATTCACCAATTTGGTTCATTTTATTAGAACTTATTAAATTTCTCCTGAGCACTGTTGGTGTTGACAAGCAATAAATACAGTTATTTGTTGTTTCTCACTATTTTACCCTCAAACTTGAGTTTCTCAGCATTACACAGAGAGATGCTTTTTGGTGGGTCTACAATAGACGTGAGCGCATGGGCCTCTCCCCATTCCTCCACCATCTTCTCAGGAAGTCACTCACAGGAGAGTGTCCACTTCCATGGTTGGAATGAGTCCTTAAAACACCAAAATGTCATTTCAGTTAGCTATAATATATTCACCAAGCATTTGTGAACAAATTTTCGTCCGAGCCACTCTCGAATGGCACCCTAGGTTGACAGCTCAGTCATGAATAAATTTTCAAATTTCTCCTCCATCTCTGGACGTATTTTGGGAACCCCTTCTGTTTGAAGCACCCAAAGCATCAAGGCACATTAGCAGTATTTTTAAAAGCACAGAGTCGAAGCTGGAGTGGGCATGACCCAGTACGTGTTGTGGGCTACGCAGGAGCGTCTATATTTAGGAGAATGAGCAACCCCGGACAATATGAACTTGAATTTCATCATGTCTGTTGTCATCACAAAATAAAGGTAGTGAGAGTCTAGTACTTGCTTCCTCCAGGCCAAGTTGGAGCAATGACCTGTCTGGTGTTAGTAATGGCTTAGCCGAGTTTGTCATTGATGTTTCCTTCTCTGATTCTCCCCCCTCCTTTCCTCCTGCCTCTTGCAGTTTGACTTACTGGCGTGAAAACCAGGGGAAAGGAAGCAGAGGCAGAGAGGATCCTCACTAAAGGCGACGCATAGCAGAAGCAGAGGAGAGTCATGGCATCAAGCGATGCGTGATGCAGAGGTTGTTGTGCACAGCCCATGTGGGTGGTGAAGCAAGCAGCTTCAATTAATGAAAGAAGAAGCACTCAGCTCTAAGAGAGAGGCAGTATTGCAGAGGGAAACAACCTTCCAGAAGATGGAGATCTCATTCCTGGCTTCAACATTGCTCAAGAAGCTCTTGAATACGTCCATCCCTGCACACTCAGGGCTTTCATGTCTTGTGGGAAACTGAAGAACACGGGCTTGGAGTTTTCCAGAGACATTTGTGTGTACCCGTTGGTGTGTGTGAGAGTGTGTGTGAGTATATGTGCACTTGGGGTTGCGTGAGTTGGGGAGGGGGGATGGCAATGAGTGGAGCGGTAGGATCAAGCTGGTTTTTCTAAAAGTAATAGTCAGAATTTTTGGATTCCAGACCATTTGCCTGGCACTGGCGCTGGCAATTACTATTGCACTTGAGTCTGAAGATAGTCTGGAGGCGGAATTTCTTTTTTCTCAGGGGACTTCAGTCTCTCTCTTAAGGTGTTCAGCTGGTTGGAGAGGGCCTACCCCCACTGACATGGATTATTTCATTTAGTCTGTGCTGTTATCTCACAGAATAAATAGCATTTGTGACCATTTTACAAATAAGAAACCCGAGGCTTAACAAAGTGTATTAGTGTTCTCTGGAGAAGCAGGATCAGTAGGATGGTGTGTGTGTGTGTGTGTGTGTGTGTGTGTGTGTGTGTGTGTGTGTGTGTATTTATCTATCTAGTGAGAGATTTATGTTAAGGAATTGGTTCACGTAACTGTGGGGGCCTGGCAGGTCTGAAATCTGCAGAGCACACTGGCAAGCTGAGATGCAGGGAAGAGTTGATGCTACAGCTTGGGTGGGAAGACAGTCCAGAGATAGAATTTCCTCTTTTTTCCCAGGAACTTTGTCTTTCTGTTAGGTCTTTTTTTATTTTTTTATTTTTTTAAAAGACTTAATTTATCCATTCATGAGAGACACACAGAGAGAGGCAGAGACACAGGCAGAGGGAGAAGCAGGCTCCATACAGGGAGCCCGATGTGGGACTCGATCTTGGGACCCCAGGATCACGCCCTGAGCCAAAGGCAGACGCTCAACCACTAAGCCACCCAGGAGTCCCTCTATTGAGGTCTTCAACTGATTGGATGAGGACTCCCCATACTGGGTGGGGAATCTGCTTCAATCAAAGTCTACTGATACAATGTTAATCGCATCTAAAACAAATGCCTTCACAGCAATATCTAGACTCGTGTTTGACCCAACACATGGGCACTATGGCCTCGCCAGCTTGACACATAAACTTAGTCCTCACAGAGACGTACAGCCCATGTCACGCCACTGTTAAATAAAACCAAAGTTGGAACTCGGACAGCCTGACATCACAGTCCACCACGGCCTTCTCACCTAGGCTGGCTGCTGGCGTGACTGTGTGCAAAGGGCCTAGTGTATCTACTCTCAGAAGTCTCAGCAGAAAAAAAGTGACCATGGGGTTTCTGCTCTACTCACACTTCCTGGGAGGGGAGTGACCCCAGGGATAATGTATCCCAAAAGCTCTTAGCGTGATGTGAGTGTCAGTAGTACTAAAAATATGGGGTCATTTCTTCCCCCTACTCTTGTTTAAAATGATTTCGTTGGGAACGTAAATCAGCGCAACCCTTTTCCAGAGGGCAGTGTGAAATTTTCTTTTGAAATAAAAATGTGAGCTCCTTATCTTACAGTCCCATTTCTAGGAATTTTATTTTATAAACAGACAAACACTATAATAAGGAAGCTATGACAACATTACCTCAAAGGCACACACACACACACAAATTGGAAATACTGTAAAGTGCCCAGGAATAAGGGAACATGTAACAAAATGATGGCAAATCCATACTATGAACTACAATAAGGTTATTAAAAAGAATGAGATGCTGCGAAACAGAATACTTAAAAATGTTTAGGATATATTAAACGATGAGAACAATACGTCACACTGCATGTTGGAACGGCCTCATTTTTTAAAAGAAAGAAAACTCTGTGTATGTATTGATAAATATAGAAAAATATCAATGTATATGTGTTTTACTGGCCCCCCTGCCAGATAAGATAAGAAGGAAGGAAAGAGGCCTCTCTCTTTGTGTACGCTCTGTATATTTTTATATTTTCTGAATATGTTACAACAAAGTTTCCATTTCTGTAGGTATTTAGTTTGTTACTAATTTGCCTTTGAAATACATCAAATGAAGAATTAAAAATTAACATTTGACTTTGGCCTATTTTTTTTTAATATTAGTTTTACTACTCTCTCCCACCCCCATTTAGGGGTCTATACTAATTTTTATAGCTTTGCTAACAATGTGTCTGAAGGAAAATAAGAAGGAGGGGTCTCCCATGGCTTATGAAAAGATGAAACCATTTTGACTTTATAGGGACATTTTGGGAGGACTTCCCCTAACCTGCTCTCTCAGCCAACACACATT
The DNA here is from genome assembly GCF_018345385.1 of Vulpes lagopus. Classification (NCBI taxonomy): domain Eukaryota; kingdom Metazoa; phylum Chordata; class Mammalia; order Carnivora; family Canidae; genus Vulpes; species Vulpes lagopus. Next base: position 9,806,828 of record NC_054824.1, read on the forward strand.
ATGGCACCCACAGCCACGTGATTTGGGCAGATCTTATCTTCTCTGTGTCTGGCAATACCCAAACTGGTGGAGAGATGATGGTCTTTAGATTAGGGCAATCTCTTGCTGTTACATGGAGACAGAGGTGTGAGTGCCAGTGCTGGCCCACTGGGAAACAAAGCCCTCAGAGAGACTTTAATGGCCTTCTGCAATAATAATAATAATAATAATAATAATAATAATATTAATAATAATAATAGATTTTCCCTTTGTAATATTGAGCTACTAGGATGGGATTCTCATCTAGCACATAAAGAGATAATGGATTTCAGGCAGAGACTGTGTATTTCTGTTTCCACCTATTGCTCTGAAGAGCTTCTAGAACTTTCTACCTAATCAGAGCAGACCGTTGAGTAATTAATATTGGAGTGGTGCTGACCGTCAGTTGAAAGCTTCCTGGGGACAACGGCTGGTCTCTGTTCATCTCAGTGCCCCCTCACACCACTCTGTGCATCTGTGTAGTGCGTACTTCTGGGTCAACTGAATTCATTCTCTGCAGATTTTTCTACCTAGAAAACGTTAACAATTCATGTTTGACCCTGATGTTCCTTGTTGAGAACTCTGTAATGCCTTCTTCTGGCTAGAGCATCAAGTTTAGGACCCCTATCTTGTCCCACGAGGCCTTTTGTGTTGGGCTTACAGTCCACCAGTTATGCTGGTTCCACCACACAGGTGGTTGACAGCCAGTCTCTCTTCTGACCGGCCAGGTCTGTGCCTTTCCAAGTTGCTGAATATTTAGAACATTACTCCTACTTATATGGTCCCTGCCCACCTGTCAGCCATGCCAGCAGTCACGCTCTGACTTTATTTTCCTCTGTGCTGGGCTCCAGGACCCCTCCAGCCCCTCATCATTCTGTGTCTCCTGCTGGGAAATCTTTGTAGTATTTCTTCACCTAGTAGTTAATCTTTCTTCGTCTTTTCACTTTAGTAGTAATCTCAAGTCTGCAGGCACTTTCCCTGAACCTCTGCTCCAGTTAGGGGTCCCTTTAGTAAACTCTCAAAGCACACTACAGTTTCCTTTAAGCATTAATCAAAACTTTAATCAAATGATGATTTAAGTAATTGTTTATGATAGTCTCCATGAGGCCAGGAAACTCCTCTTGTTCTCACAGCACCAATGTTTGCTACATAGAAGATTCTTAATAAATATTTGATAGAGTGAAAGAGTAAATAAGAGCTTGGGCCAAAGTAGCATGAATAATCAGCATCTTTTTCTAGAACTATTCAGATCCTATAAATAACCCTTGTTGAACAAGAAGAGCTTGGATTCAAGTGCTGCTTGCACACTAACTTCGGCTGTGTTTGAAACGCAATCTCTGAATTGTCTTAGCTCTATTTCAGCTAGACAGATCTACTTGGACTATTTAAGGGCTCTGCTTTACACCCCCCCCCCTTTTTTTTTTAAATTCCGTTTGCCCCTACCTCCTAATTGCATCCTTAATCTCTGAGGTCATGGTCAAGAATTGTTGAGTTTCACCCACATGCAAAAATTGTGTGGAAACCAACCTGGAAACAGAAATAAAAGAGCTTATTGAATTTCTTTTTGACGCTGTATCTTGACTTCTTTTGGAGCCTAGGATTTAAGTATATGTTAATCTGTCTTTTGTTTGTCTAGATCAATTATATTTTCCCATATGAAGGAGTCCTTTTGAATAATATAACAAAGCAGAATTGGCAATGCTGTTGCCAGTATATCTTCTTCTTTTTCTCAAATTTGGCTTTAATTAGTTTTATGGCCCTTCAAGTAGTCATTTCTATGAATGTAGCCTGTACTCTCTGACTCTACCAACTACCAGCCATTTCATTCAACATTAAGAGCCAAGATAAATCTCTTCATTAAACCTTAAAACACAGTTCCAAATACTCAACTAATATTCTCCAAACCAAACCAAACCAAACCAAACCAAACCAAACTAAACCAAACACATAGTAATTTTTTTTCAGAATGGAAAACACATTCTTCTTTGGGCACTATCAATGTTCATTTTTATTTATTTTTTGTTATTTTTTTAAATTTTATTTTATTCAAATTCAATTAATTAACATATAGTGTATTATTAGTTTCAGAGGTAGAGTTCAGTGATGCGTGGGTTGCATATAACATCCAGTGCTCAATACATCACGTGTCCTCCTTAATGCCCATCACCCCACCCTCCTTCCCTCCAGAAACCCTCAGTTTGTTTTCTAGAGTAAGAGTCTCTTATGGTTTATCTCCCTCTCTGATTTCGTCTCATTTTATTTTTCCTTTCTTCCCCTATGATCTTCTGTTTTCTTTCTTAAATTCCACATACGAGTGGTATCATATAATTATCTTTCTCTGATTGACTTATTTCACTTAGCATAATACCCTGTAGTGCCAGGATGCCCGGGTGGCTCAGCAGTAGAGCATCTGCCTTTGGCTCAGGGTGTGATCCTGGGATCCCAAGATCAAGTCCCACATCGGGCTTCCTGCAGGGAGCTTGTTTCTCCCTCTGCCTGTGTCTCTGCCTCTCTGTGTCTCTCATGAATAAATAAAATCTTAAAAAAAAAAAAAAAAACCCTGTAGTGCCATCTGGGTCATCACAAATGGCGAGATTTCATTTTTTTGATGGCTGAGTAATATTCTACTGTATATACATATACCACATCTTTTTAATCTATTCATCTGAAATGATGTGTTCATTTTCTAAGGTTTTTCCCAAGCTGAGATGGTTCCCCCACCCCCCAATGTGTATACCTTTGGAATCATTAGATAAAGTCAAATTCCCTAAGCAGATTTTAGTGTAACCATATGGAGGATAAAGAATGATGGTGAGCAATAGAGAATAACATTCTTCTTAAAGAGAGACAAAAGAGGGGAGCTGGCTTTTCCCTCTGCCCCCTGCCCTGTCTCAAATAAATAAATAAAATATTTTTTAAAAAAATCCAAAACTTAAAACGAGAGTATTTGGTGATAGAATTTATAGGGAAATGATTTTGTATGTTTCTCTGTTTTCAAAGCTATAGTCTAACTATCAATGTCAGAATGCTTTTGGTTATAAATTTTAAAAACTCAACCAAAAAATGATGTAGCTGTGAGAAACATCTGTATCCCCCACTACAAAGTATTTGGAAGTTTGGTGGTTCTAGATCCCTTTAGTTTGGTGTTTAGATGATATTATCAAGGTCCCAGTTTCTCTCCATCTCCCCCCTCTAAGGCATTGACTTGTCTTTTGGCTGAATTTTCTCATGGCCCCAAGATGGCTGTCATTGTGCCCACGCTCAAATGCAAACAGCAAGATCCAGAGGAATCTTGTTTCCTCTTGTGTGTCTCTTGTCATCAGTAAGGAACACTTTGCATGAGTTCCCAGCATATTTTGCATCTCACTGTTAGGGGGAAGAAGGAAGGCACAGGGAGAAATAGCAGTTTAGTAGGCAACAAAAAGTGTGTCGCAAAATTGGAGTTAAACATGCTAAGCACAGATGGGCTTTCCTAGGAGAGAGGGGTTGTCTTATATGCATGATTATTGGCAATATTTGGCTTCAGTCTTTTCCCATTTTCACAAAGGGATGAAGCAATTTCTTTTCTTTGGGGCATGAAAACCAGGGAGAGAAGGGCTGTTCACAGAAAAATGAATTTTAGGTGATAGCTCAGGTGATTCTCTTTTCTTTCTTAACCTTACTGAATGAGACAGGTAAGAATCTGATCTAGTTTCTATACCTCAACCTCTCTCTGAAGCAGAATGAAGAAAATGCTTGAGAAGCTTATGGGTTTCTTGGTCCTCCTGTAGGAGAAGGGATAAAACAGCAGCAAAATAACGGGGTGGTGGTGGTGGTGAATTGTGGCATAAAGACAGGAGGAGTGCAGATGACTATAGAATCCAGAGATGCAAAGGCTGCAGTGTCCTTAGGTGGGTTTTTTCAGGGTCCACCACTCCCGCCATCCTCTCACACTGTCAATCTCCCACATTCCCTGGTTTTGTCCTGAGAGGGGATACTCATGCATTTCTCTTTGCTTTATAATGACCCTAGTTCTTGAAACATGACTAATAAAGGCAAAAAGAAAAGCTACTGTGAGAAAACCCAAAAGGGAGTAGGGAGAGAGGGGAGAGAAGAAACCTCCAGCACCCAAGATATTTCCGAAAAGAAAAGGTTAGTAAGCTAAGGGAAATTTGGTATCAAATTAAAAAAAAGTCTATTTTCTTTATCTTCTTTAAAAAATATCTGTTATTCTGGGGTAGAAGTCAAATGGTTTAAAGAGAGGAAATGGGATATAAGATGGTGAATTTTCTCAATTTTGGCTTGAAAGAAAACCGTCTGATACTCAGTACTCAAGTGGTGATTACATTCAAGTCATTTAATTTTGCGCTGTTTTTTTTTTTTTTTCCATCCTTGGATTCTCTATTCCCCACACAGTTTTATTTTTAAAGCCTTTGTACAAGACAAAGTGACCAAAGAAGAGCTGTTTTTTTTTTTTTTAAAAAAAGGGTTTGAAGTTTGTTTGCTTAACAAAGTGTTTGCAGTCATAATTAGGTTGCATATTAAAGTTCAAAACCATCTCGTGTTGGAAGTGACTGAAAATTGTTACCATCTGATGACTTTGTGGGCAGAGCTTTCACAAACGACGCTGCACGCACGGAGGAATAAAGACCCAATTTCTGGGCATTGCCCCGGGATGGATCCAGGGTCTGGGCAACACTCAGACTGCAGATTTCCCATAGTGGCATCATGGATCTTAAACCCAACTGTCATGCTGCTGTGGCCTTCATCTGTTGGCGTCATCCCAACTTGAGTCAGTTTTATTGCTATTCTCATCTCTTTAGAGCTCTCTGATCTTCAGTCCACCTACCTATCATGGGACCAGAGGAGCCATGACCAGCCCTGGGTGCAGCTCTGTAACTCTCACCATGGAAAATCCATCTCAAAGCCAGGTTTTCTGGGGGAGAGAGAGAAAGAGAAGGAAAGAGAGAGACTGGTTAGGGTGTCCGGGATGAGTCAGCTCCTCATCTGTTGTGTTGAAAGGCAAAACTGTCTTTAATTTTAACAGTGCCCCACTTCCATCTTCACTGGCATATGAAGCCTATTTGGGAACAGAAAGAGAAGTTTTATATGCCACATTTCAAACATCTTGCCTCAGGCAGGAACCTTACCGTTTCTGGGACAAAAATCTCTTTGTTGGTCTCCACACCTGAGTCTTTTATTTCTACTTAGAAGAAAATGGAACAATAGAAGCTTGTGTGTTCTGATGATGAGCACAAGGCAAGAATTAAGAGCTAAAAAACCCTGTGATGGGACATAATTATGCATGAGCTAAGTTCAGATGACCATGATGTTTGGAGCTACCACAGTCACGGTGTTTGCTGAATATAATTTCACGTGTAGTTTCAGGTCTAAATCACGAAACCCAGGTTTACACTGAGTAAGAATGAGGATGGATTTTTTTCAATATTCGAATCATAATTTAACTTGTATCAACTTGAAGGTGGATCTTGGTTATTGTCTCATTAATCTTGAATATTGGTGGCTGATCCCACTGATTTTTTTTAGGATATTCCGCGTGAAAGGCAATGTTTGCTAGTGTACCCATTCTGCTTAATAAAATAAACTAAAAAAATGGGGTCAGAATTTGGGAGAAAGCCAACACAATGACAAAAGAAACAACTAAGTCTTTGGTTTTGTGATTCAAGACACAGAACAACTTTAGACAAAAATAAGAAGGGTAAAATATAAGTTTGACTTTACGATGAGCAGAATGTTTTGGGGGAAGGAAAGGTAGAGGGAGCACATCGCTAAACAGAATTCTTCAGACTCTTCTAGAAACGAATTTTGGAAGATTTATTTGAAATCTACATCAAAACCAGGTGCTTTCAGCAATCCATAACAAATGAGCATTATCCCTCTCCCTTCTTACCCTATGATAACAATAACTGGAAAATGGCAACAACTGGACATTAGTCATTGTGACACTGTGTGCACGGACCCCTGCAGTATAGATGGCGGATGCATCACTGTCCTTGGAGAATGGAGTCAACGTGAACCAGTGATACCACAGTATATACTAACTTTGCAAAGTGACGCATTATTCATGAGCATCTAATAAAAGTCACTAGGATCTGGTCTTATGGAAATAACACAGCCACGGGGAGAACTCCCAAGTCCAGTGTTTACTGAGATAATATCCCTTAATTCAGTGAAGGTTTAAAATGACAAATGGGATTTGACATCTTCTAAACCAAACTTCATTACTTTGTTTAATCAATTTGAAGTGTTTGAGTGTTTATTGCTTTTTAATATATTACTACCGCATGACCCTAACTCAAAAATTAAATGTATTACATACTAGCCAAAAAAAAAAAAAAGTCCCAAATGTTTCAAAAGGAATGGTTTTTAGTGATATTCTACAGAGAGATCATGAGATTAAAATGCCAGGCTTGGAAGAATGGTTATAAGGATGAGTTGTTATACCTCTGGGAAAATGTGTCTGAGGCCCGTGAAAGTTGCAGATATTGAAATCTCAGATATCTATATACTCTGTTCTTATAATCATTCACCACTCCCCTGCGATAGATTCCAGCTATCTGGAATAGCTGGAATGTGACTCTTGAGTCAGAGCTCTAGGATTGAGATAGCCAGACAAGCTCCCCATTGAATGGATTGTTTATTTGGAAGGACGAAAAGAGAAATGAGTTACATGGCAAATGAGTCCAGGGAACATACATTGACCCAACTCTTTAAACTCAGAATCAAGAAGGAAAATCTGGTACTTTGTTAATCCACCCATGAATGACTACCACGGGACAATAAAGTGATCAATGGGATTAAACTGAGTGAAAAGTCTATTGCAACTAGTTGATCAAATTGGCTGAGTACGGTACTGTACAAGTAGGAAACAACACTGTATGTTCCTCACACCTAACTTTTACATCTGTTCTGATAGATTTTCTTTTTTTTCTTTTCCTAAACAGTATCTTTGGAAGATCCCTCTCCAGTTCCGGGCACTTCTGGCTGGGTCAGTGTCCAGCCTGAACAGTGCCTAATAGAGTTACACCAGTTACGTTTTTAAAAATATATTTTTAATTTATATATTCATGAGAGAGAGAGAGAGAGAGAGAGAGAGAGAGAGACTGAGTCAGAGACATGGGCAGACGGAGAAGCAAGCTCCATGCCAGGAGCCCGACGCAGGACTCAATCCCGGGACTCCAGGACGATGCCCTGACCCAAAGACAGGCGCTGAACTGATGAGCCACCCAGGGGTCCCCCTATACCAGTTACTTATGGCTAGTGTGCATCCTGATTGGTCAATGTGCATTCTGTTCTAGCTGGTAAACATACTAAATGTCACCTTCACCTTCTGATATTAATGAACAGTCATGCTTTCAGTAGTGAAAAATTTAGACTTTGTCTAATGTTAAAACTCTAATTTCTTCTTTTTAAAAAGATTTTATTTATTCATGAGAGATACAGAGAGAGGCAGAGACATAGGCAGAGGGAGAAGTAGGCTCCCCACAGGGAGCCTGATGTGGGGCTTGGTCTTAGGACTTTAGGACTCCGGGATCATGACTTGAGCTGAAGGCAGATGCTCAACTACTGAGCCACCCAGATGCCCCTAAAACTCTAACTTCATACCAATTCAAATTTTTCCCCTTTCCACACCACCAGGCTCAATCCAGTCTATGAAACATGCAAGAAATACATATAGATTCTTTACTATTTCTTCACCTTTCCTACTATTCCCAGGTATGTTCTATTCCTGGCTCCTCTAGGCTAGAGAAGAGAGAGAAGAATATAAGGTGAGGTAAAGAGAAAAAAATACCTTACTTGGCCATTGCTGTGTTGCAATCTGTCAGGGAGCCTCTCCATATAACAGGAGCCCAATTATGGATTCTTTCTCTCATAAGGTACTGTCTTGGGTACTCTGGATGGGCCCATCAGCCTCCTCCTACATCGCTTCGAGTACAAGGGGTTGGAACATGAAAACTATACTTTCCAGACTTTTTTTTGCAGGTACATTTCTTGATGTGAATTCATTTTTATCAATTGAATTTACTTCTTGGATATGGAAGGCAGGAATGAGGTGGGGATCATCTTTCTGAGGTTTGGGACTATGGTTTCTAACAAGGAAGATGGTGGAAACATGAAGCTTTCCTGCAGTAGTGTTTCTGTGCCTATCTCCACATTCTTGTATGTAGAAAAGTGGCGATGGATGTGGCTTTCACTTCTAGCTCAAGTGATGGGCTCAGAAATGCTAGCTCCCTTAGTGGGGCAGTTCTGTATCCATCTATACGCATCACTCCAGGAGGTTTCCTTCTTCAGTTCTAAGATTTTGCAAGCATTTGTATTGACTGATGCAGATGCTTTTGTGGGTTTTTGATGAGACCACTGCTCTCTTCCCCAGAATAACTCCAACATTACCTTTCCTAGAGCAGGGGATGGTCCTCTGGCTGACTGCTTGCCATGCCAGCCCAGCTTCTCCAAGTGACAGGGCACCCATGCAGACTTTCTATTATTTAGACTTTTCCAGGTAAGAATGGATACCAGTCTCTGTATTGCAGGAAATGCAGGCCAAATTTTCCCAAGAACTCTGCAAACAACTAGGCTCTGTCCTGGATCTCTGTTTAAAGAATGTATGAGAAAGGGTTAGGAAGTGTGTGAGTTGGATAAGATGTCAGCATCCTTTCCTGACAAGACCCACACTCTGTATAAACAGTCCTTGTAAAGGCCCTTTTCGTTCATCTTGAGTTAAGGGAAACACCATACTCTCCACCAACAATGCCCTTCAAAGAAATCCTCCCTGTCATATATTTCTGATTATGATAAGGGCTACTTCCTTGGCAGGCGCTGTAGAGCTAGTTTAACATCTCTCTTTAGAAGGTGGGGATAGTTGTCATCTATGACCTCAGTTGAAAGGCTTTGGGACCTCAATTGAAAGGGAGGTAACCGGGGGATGGTTCTCACTTAGCATCTAGTTATACTACTCTGGCTGGTGTTCCCGACTGAGGCCAGTACCCTGCTTTGAGGGTTGTTTGGGGAGGGGGAGGCTGGTGGCCAATTGAACAGTTAATAAGAGTGTCTTCAGCAGTATTGAAGTGGAACCACCAACTTGGAACAACCTTTTAACCAAAACTCTTACCGTTAAAACAGTGTTTATTTTCCATGCTCATTCCAATTACAAGCTTTGCATTTTAAAATTTATTTGCTGTATTTTTTTTCATGTTTGCATTTTTTTTTCCTGAAGAAGGTAATGGTAAAATCTGAAATGGAACCCAACAGACAAGAGATCTTGAAGGTTTACTAGTCATTTAAAAAGTAATGTGGCTGTATTTTGTTTTTATTTTATTTTATTTTTTTTAGATTTTACTTATTTTAAACAGAGAGTGCACAAGTAGGGGCAGAGGGAGAGGAAGAGAATCTTAAGGTTCCTTGCACAGAGCCCAGTGCAAGGCTTGACCTCACGACTCAGAAATGATGACCTGAGCCGAAACCAAGAGTCAGACGCTTAACTGACTAAGGCACCCAGGTACCCCATAATGTGGCTGTATTTTAAAAACATCTCAAAATGAAACAAACAAAAAGACAGAACCCAGGAATATTTGTTTTGAAAAAGAATAGGCTAACAAGGAATTCACATGTGTGTGCTTCAATTTCCTAAAGTATAAAATGAGTGATTAGCGAACCAAATTCTCTTCCAGCCCTGACAGCACATGGCTTTCTAGGAGTCAACAGAACCAAAATGGCCAAGCATTAGCTCCTCAAAGGAAGCATTGCTCAAAGAGCTCAGATTGGCTACAAACAAAATACCCAAATGACTTGAATACTTATGTCTACACAAACACCTGCATACAAATGTTTATAGCAGCTTTATTCATAACTGACAAAATTTAGAAGCAACTAACCTGTCCTTTAGAATGTGAATGGATAGATAAATTGTAGTGCATCCAGGCAATGGAATATTATTCAGCACTAAAGAGAAATGAGCTACGGAGCCATGAAAGGACATGGAGGAAACTTAAATGCATATTACTAAGTGAAAGAAAACAATCTAAAAAGACTGCATACCCTTATCATTCCAAATATGTGACATCCTGGAAAAGGCAAAAGTTCAAATATGTAAAAAGATCAGTGGTTGCCAGGGGTTAGGGGTTAGGAGTTACAGAGGAGGGATGAATAAGCAAAGCACAAAGGAATTTTTAGAACAGTGAAACTTTTCTGTATGGTTCTACAGTGGTGAATACATGTTATTAAACATTTATCAAACCCATCATTTCACTAAGAGTGACCATTATGCAAACTATGGACTTTGGGCATTAATGATACATCAGTATGGGTTCATCAGGTATAACAAATGTACTATCGTCATATCGGATGTTACCAGCTGGGAAGGTTGTACATGTGTGGGAGATCTTCTGGGCTATATGAGAACTCTCTGTATTTTCTACTCAGTTTGTCATGAATCTAAAACTCCTCTAAAATATGAAGCTTATTAATTAACGATATAAACAAAACATAGTTAAAGCAGCATTAACCCATATTTTTTCCTTTTTTTTCTTGTTTTCAGAGGTAGAATTTAATAACTCATTAGTTGGCGTATAACAACCCAGTGCTCATTACATCAAGTGCCTTCTTAATGCCCATCACTTAATTACTCCATCCCTCTACCCAACTCCCCTCCAGCAACCCCGAGTTTGTTTTCTAGGGTTCAGCATCTCTTATGGTTTGCCTTCCTCTCAATTTTCATCATGTTTCATTTTTCCTTTCCTTCCCCCATGTTCATCTGTTTTCTTTGTTGGTTTCTTTTTTTTTAAAAAAGATACTATTTATTCATGAGAGACAATGAGAGAGAGAGAGAGAGAGAGAGAGAGAGAGAGAGAGAGAGGCAGAGACACAGGCAGAGGGAGAAGCAGGCTCCACTCAGGGAGCCCGACATGAGACTCGATCCAGGGTCTCCAGGATCACACCCTGGGCTGAAGGTGGCACTAAACCGCTGAGCCACCTGGGCTGCCCTGTTTTGTTTCTTAAATTTCATATATGAGTGAAATCATATGATAGCTGTCTTTCTCTGATTGACTTATTTCACTTAGCATAATACCCTCTAGTTCCATCCGTGTCATTTCAAATAGCAAGATTTCATTCTTTTTGATGGTTAATATTCATTTTCTCTCTCTCTTCACACACACACACTCACTCACACACACACACATGCACACATAAAACACATCTTCTTTATCCGTTCATCTGTTCATGGACATCTGGGCTCTTCCCATGTTTGGCTATTGTGGACATTGGTGCTATAAACACTGGGGTGCATGTGCCCCTTCAAATCACTATTTTTGTATCCTTTGGATAAATACCTAGTAGTGCAATTGCTAGGTCATAGGGTAGCTCTAATTTTTAACTTTTGAGGAACCTCCATATTATCTTCCAGAGTGGCTGCACCAGTTTGCATTCCCACCAACTGTGTAAGAGGGTTCCCCTTTCTCTGAATCCTCACCAACATCTGTTGTTTCCTGACCTGTTCATTTTAGCCATGTATGAGATGGTATCCCATTGTATTTTTTTTTTTTTTTTAATTTATGATAGTCACAGAGAGAGAAAGGCAGAGACACAGGCAGAGGGAGAAGCAGGCTCCATGCACCGGGAGCCTGACGTGGGATTCGATCCCGGGTCTCCAGGATCGCGCCCTGGGGCCAAAGGCAGGCGCCAAACCGCTGCGCCACCCAGGGATCCCGGTATCCCATTGTATTTTGATTTGTATTTCCCTGATGCTGAGTGATATGGAGGATCTTTTTCATTTGTCTGTTGGCCTGTCTTCTTTGGAGAAATGTCTGTTCAGGTCTTCTACCCATTTCTTGACTGGATTTTTTGTTTTGGGGGTATTGAGTTTGGTTGGTTCCTTATAGATTTTAGATAGCAGCCATATATCTGATAAGACATTTGCAAATATCTTCTCCCATTCTGTAGGTTGCCTTTTAGTTTTGTTGACTGTTTCCTTTGCTGTGCAAACGCTTTTTATCTTGATGAGGTCCCAATAGTACATTTTTGCCTTTGTTTCCCTTGCCTTTGAAGATGTATCTAGCTAGAAGTTGCTGTGGCTAAGGTCAAAGAGGTTACTGCCTGTGTTCTCTTGATTTTGATGGGTTCTTGTCTCACATTTGAGTCTTTCATCCATTTTTTAATTTTTGTGTATGGTAGAAGCAAGTAGTCTGGTTTCATTCTTTTTGCATGTGGCTGTCCAATTTCCCCAACACCATTTGCTAAAGACACTGTCTTTTTTTACCCTGGATATTCTTTCCTGTTTTGTCAAAGATAAGTTGACCATAGAGTTGAGGGTCCATTTCTGGGTTCTCTATTCTGTGTCCATTTTTGTGCCGGTACCATACTGTCTTGATGATTACAGCTTTGTAATAGAGCTTGAAGTCTGGAATTGTGATGCCCCCAGCTTTGGTTTTCTTTTTCAACATTATTTTGGCTTTTCAGGGTCTTTTCTGGTTCCGTATACATTTTAGGACTGTTTGTTCCAGCCCTATGAAAAATGATGGTGGTATTTTGATAGAGATTGCATTAAATGTGTAGATTTTTTTGGGTAGTATAGACATTCTAACAATATTTGTTCTCCCAGTCCATGAACATGGAATGTTTTTCCATGTCTTTGTCTTCCTCACTTTCTTGCATAAGTGTTCCATAGTTTTCAAAGTATAGATCTTTTTTACCTCTTTGGTTAGGTTTATTCCTAGGTATCTTACAGCAATTGTAAATGGGATCAATTCTTTGGTTTCTCTTTCTTCTGCCTCATTGTTAGTGTATAGAAATGCAACTGACTTCTTCAGTGCATTGATTTTATATCCTGCAACATTGCTGAATTCCTGTATCAGTTTTAGCAATGTTTGCGTGGAGTCTTTTGGGCTTTCTACAAGAGTATCATGTCATCTGCAAAGAGTGAAAGTTTGGCTTCTTCTTTGCTGATTTGGATACCTTTTATTTCCTTTTTTGTTGTCTGATTGCTGAGGCTAGGACTTCTTGTACAATGTTGAACAACTGTGGTGATAGTGGACATCCTATTACATTTCTGACCTTAGGGGAAAAGCTCTCAGTTTTTCCCCACTGAGGATGATATTCTCTGTGTTGTCCATGTTTCTTGAGAAACAATTACATATTAGGTAAAATAATTTGTGATAGTCCATGTTACTATTACTATCCATGCATCACAAAAGGGTAATGTAGCCTGACAATCTTTAGCCAAATGTTTTCATGAAACTTATGTGAAAGAAACCAAGGAAGCCAGATATTAACTGAATTCAAACCCAAGGTTTAACAACTCCTTACCATTTTTCCCAAACTGGAAGGTTAAAGATGAGCCATTGGCTGACGTCCTAAGGTCTTATATGAAGAAGTAGCAATCACCTTATTTGAGAAATACAAGTTGAACTTTGAGCATGACTATCTCCCGAGTAGCAATTATTTGAATGTTGGTTCTTGGCTTATAATGTTTATGATGAAAACATGGTGGATCAGGTAATGACTTTTTAAGACTTTAATTTACTTCAAAGAGTCATGTTAAACTGTTCCATTTTCTGTTGGTCATATCCACTCTTCTCTGAGATGAATTCTTTCTATTACAATCCAGTGGATTTGGTAATATAGAGCTTTAGTCTCTGTCTCCAGTTCTGTCAGATGTTCTCAAGATTTAATGGAAGATAGATGAGTTTATATTTTTACAACTTCACTTTTATCCATTTAAATGACAATTGTGAGCATGAAGAACAGGGTTTTGAGAGTAATCAATTCAAGAGTAATCAATATTCAAAGTATTTTTTAAGTGTATAGCATCATGATGCCCTCTAGTGGCTAACCCACAAGAAAAGTGCCTCAAAAATCTCAGGAAATAGAAATTCTTCCTTTCTATGAATGGAATAGTCTATCTATTAAAGTACACTGTTATCTTTGATTTCTTTAATAAAAAGCAGTAGGCTTTATGTTTAGTTGCCATTGCCTTATTGACTTAGTACCTCAAAGATAAAAACATGTTAATAATAATTATTGTGTCAAAAACATTATAACCATCGGAGTGAGACCAATGGATAGGCATGGTCCACTACAATGGGTTTATCATCTTAGAGTAAAGGAATACACCTCTGAGGGACAATGAGAAAATCCTTCTGGGATTGATTGATTTGTCACTGTTGGTTTTTTCCCATCATTGAAATGGCTGCCTTGGATTCCTAGGGAGTTAGCAGTACTGTTAAAAAAAGAAAAGAACAAAAAGTAGGCCCAACTGAAAAGAAATCGGAAATTGATAATTGATCCTATTTGGTAAATGACTTATAGGAGTTGTTTCTACATTCTTCAGTTCCCAAGAGCAGCTGTCAGACTGTTTGTGTGCGTGTATTATTATAAAAGATGTTTTATAAGTCTGAATAAACATTTAATAAAATTAGCCGAGGTCTTAAAGTTGCTTTTTCTTCTAAACTTCAGATAGTTTCAAGTAATTAAAAACAAAAATGCTTATAAATCGTTGATTTGTACATTTTCCTTTATTCTATTGAAACTGACCATGTTATTTACATACTTTTGAAGACATCTTTTAAATGATTTCTTCTGGATAATAAGTCACAAGCTTTACATTCTTATGTCCTTCACTGATAAATCTATGGTTTTTCAGATAAAGTTCCATGAGGATACATCCCTTTAAAGGAAAACATTTTTTATATAAAGCTGTTTATATGACCTGACAGACATTAGTCTATGATAGCACTGCTTTTTGGAAAGTAACTGAAGCATTTTCTCCATAATAAACTCAACAAATATTTTTATTAGTCTCCCTCCATGCGCCTACCAGTCTGTATAATAAAGTTAACTAATTGTTGGCAGTTGGCACTGAGGAGAAAGATTGAAAAACTTATTACAACATACAGCTTGATAGATCTTATGTCCTGCCATTAAGTAGTAAGAACTTTTCAAATTTCTTTCCTTTTTACCACATCAAACATTCTAACCTCTAACCATCCCCATAAAGAAAGAATAACAACAACAACAACAACAACAACAATAATAAATGCCAAAGAATCCACCAAAACCAAACAGTACACCCCCAACCCCCTCAAAAAAGTAAAGATCTAGGGGCTGGCATTAGGAAAAATAAAATAGGATTGCTGTTCGAAGGTGAAATCTCTCTTTCCTTTCAACGCTCTGGTTCCCTAATTTGTAACTTATTCCTAACAGTGGTTACCTTTTCTCTCCAGACCCATAGGACTAAACGTCATTTCTAGCAATATATCCATCATCATAAAATTATCCTCTCATGAACTTATTTGTCAGATTCACAGGTTTGTTATAATGTACTTTTACCTGCTGTCCACAGAGCCTGTGTTCTCTTTCCTCTTTGCTGATTCTAAAGCTAATATATTAATGATCTTCAACTTTTCCTTTCACTTTCTAAAGGCACTGTGAACTCATCCAATCCTTTGAGTATTAAATCTGCAAATAAGTGGGTCTTGCACACACTAGATTCAGATGCCTTAGGTTTATAGGATTCTTAGAGAAGCCCAGTCACTTTCAAGCGATCCAAGGGATACCTGAGCCTACTTTTCTGAGCCTGCAACAGAGTACTTCTTGGTTCTGACCCTGTCTTCCCAGTATGCTCCAATTGGCCAAGAGCCAAGGCTAGGCTGGAGTTCCTGGGATCCTTCAAGGGAGGAATTAATTAATCTGGCCGGAGAATAATCCAAACTGGAGATGGTAAATTTCTTCAAATTTTGCAACCATGGCCTGAGGCCTTGCAGGGGCAGGGTGGAGTCTGGAATGGGCATTTTATTTTTTTTTATTTTTTTATTTTTTTATTTTTATTTTTTTTATTGGTGTTTAATTTACCAACATACAGAAAAACACCCAGTGCTCATCCCGTCAAGTGTCCACCTCAGTGCCCGTCACCCATTCCCCTCCAACACCCGCCCTCCTCCCCTTCCACCACCCCTAGTTCGTTTCCCCGAGTTAGGAGTCTTTATGTTCTGTCTCCCTTCCTGATATTTCCCAACATTTCTTTTCCCTTCCTTTATATTCCCTTTCACTATTATTCATATTCCCCAAATGAATGAGAACATACACTGTTTGTCCTTCTCCGATTGACTTATTTCACTCAGCATAATACCCTCCAGTTCCATCCACGTTGAAGCAAATGGTGGGTATTTGTCGTTTCTAATTGCTGAGTAATATTTGGAATGGGCATTTTAACCCCTGCTTCCTGAAAAGGGAACTAAAATATATGCAAAGCATTTTGAGTTGTCTTTACCAAATGAAAAAATTTTAAAGGAAAGGATACAAACCTATTGCCCAATTTGGTTTGCACTAGACTGGTCAAGTCAGGGTACTAATCATAAAGGTGTAACTTATATCCACAAACTATTTTTCTAATTATATTGATTTTTTAAGGGTCTATAGTTTTAATTTCAATGGAGTAACAGTGAATCATATTTTAAAGTACCTAAAGTGATTTTAGGTTTTGCCTGTTAAGGAGAACCAAGCAAAGAACAGAGGCAACTATTAACAGCAGAATGAAATAATGAAGCGATATTCTGATGTTAATGTCCTCCACAGTGTCAAGCTGACACTTATTTTCAGAAGAGACTTCGGGAAATTGGGATGCCTGAGTGGTTCAGTGGTTGAGTGTCTGCCTTTGGCTCAGGGTGCGATTCTGAAGTTCCAGGATCGAGTCTCACATCGGGCTCCTTGCATGGAGCCTGCTTCTCCCTCTGCCTGTGTCTCTGCCTCTCTCCATCTCTCATGAATAAATAAATTAAATATTTAAAAGAAAAAAAAAAGAAAACATTTTGAGAAATAAAAGGTGTTGGGGGGGGGGGAATAATCACATATTTCCTGAGTGTTCTGTATCCTGTTTTAAAAATAAATACTATTAAAATGTCCTCATTTATGGTTTTCACTTTGAATGTATCAATGTACTTTTATTTACCTTGTTTTTGAATATCATCAGATTGGAAAATTTTTTTCTATATGGACTGTTTGTATTTCTTCTTTTGTCAATTGCTCAAGTATAACCTTTGTATGTGTGCATGTGTGTTTTAATTGAGATATTTGTCATTTTCTTACTGATTTATAAGATTTCCATATATTAAATCTACTAACCTCTGGCATTTACTCTGCAAATAATTTCCCCTGGTTTATTGTCTTTCAGTTTTTTTACATGGAGTTTCTTTTAAGTACAGAAAAAAAAGATTTTTATAGTCATACTTATCAGCCTTTTCATTATATTTTTGTCTTTGATGTCATGCATTGAAAAGTTTCTCTCTCCTAAGACCATATAGCCACTTGTATTTTATTCTAATACAATTATAATTTTATTTTTTGCATTTCAATCTTTAGTCCATCTGGGATTCATTTTGGTAGCTGTATGTTGTAGTAATTTAACTTTATGTTTTCTCTCTTTGGTTAGCTGGTAGTCCTAGCCAGTTGAGTAATCCATTTTTCCTTTGGTTTGAATGTTAGTTCATCATGTATTAATATCTTATATCTTTTATTAATTTTTTGAAAAATTAATTAATTAATTAATTAGAGAATTAGAGCACCGTAGAGAGAGAGACAGCAGGAGCAGGGGTGAGGGGCAGAGAGGGAGGGAGAAGTAGGCTCCCCTCTGAGCAGAGAGTCCAATGACACCTCAAGGTTGGATCCCAGGACCTCAGGATCATGACCTGAGCTAAGGCTTAACTGACAGCCACCCGAGTGCCCCAACATTTGATATCTTTTAAAAACTGTTTATTAATGTCCCTGGATAAAATAAAAATCTTAGCATTTTGATTTCTTCTTCCTCCCTACTCAGTTGACTTACTGCCCTTATTTCTATTATGGTTTAATAATCATTTATTTATGCTCTGACTCTTGATATTTGCATTAAGTTTACTAAGTATTTTTTGACTTTGTTCTTTGTATTAACCTCTAGGCCAGTTGACATGTATTTTCAATTAAAAATATCATAAAGAATAAGTGATTTCTTGTCTTTCTTTATCCTCATATCCCCAAGAATAGTCTTGCTTTTGATTTTATACCTTAGAAACAGTAGAGATGAGTACAGAATTTGGGAATTTACTGTCATAGGGATGAAGACAATGATAACGGAAAGTTTTCCTTTCCTAAGAAACTGGCTTTGTTTATTTCTCCACATGAGGCTTGGGGATTTTTTTTTTTTCCTTTGAAATTCAAAATGTTGACCCAGTTAAGTCAGTTCATGAATTTTACCACATACTTTGTAAACGTTTTAAATCTAAAAATCTAAATTCTAAATCTACCCATGGTTCAGGTCAAAGTTCTTCTGTAGGTTTTTATGTTAGCTTTTTGTCCATTTGCTGTATTTTCTTCTGTAATTTAACCTATATTTTTGGTGAATATTATAACATATAGAAAAATTTCTGGGACTATTTTTCATATCTTTTCTCTTTCATCTTATTAATCTCTGAATAATTGAGTTTATAGGATAACTTTTCTTCTAATTTTTTGACAATTTTTTTCCTGTTGTTTGCCCCTTATTGTTTCTTCTGGGCTCTCAGCAGCTTAAAGGCTTATTTCTAGTTCCTATTGCCAGTGCTTGGCCCAGGAAAGAGAATGATTAAAGTATATTGAATTATACTGCAATAAAATTGCTCAAATATAAGATGTGAAAAAATATTAGACATAATTTTCAGTGACAACAGTAAGTATATCTTGGTGTAAAATAACTAGATATAAGCTAGATTAGCTGTCTTTTCAGAAATTATGATATCATATACAAGAATTTTAGCCTAGAACCTCTAATATTATTCAGTAACTTTAAAATCAAGCCCAGATCAACCCCAGCCACCAGGGACACAAGTGAAGTAGGAGTAAAAAGATATGTATTAAAGTACTGAAATAATGACTAATATTTGCTGAGCCTTACTGGTGGGAAGGACCAAGCCAAGGGCTCTACACACATAATCTCATTTAATCTTCTCTACAAATTTGATAGGCCTTGTATTTGCTGATGAAGGAACTGAAGTTTAGAAGATCATTTGCAGAAGGACAGACAGCTAGTAAGTAACTGAGCTCAGATTTGAGCCCAGGTCTGGTTAATTCCAAAGTCTATGATCTAACCATTGAACTAGAATGAACAGCTTTTCCTTTTTTCCAGGCTTCCCAATGCTGAGGTTCAGTAACACTGCAATATTTCTTGGCTCCATATACATAATGCCTTTTTAAAAAAACTTTTCAGAACTCTGATTAAGCTGCATAGAATCTGAATCTTTAAGATTATAGGCCATGAGGGGCACCTGGGTGGCTCAGTCAATTAGGCATCTAACTTTTGATTACAGCTCAGGTCATGGTCTTGGGGTTATGGGTTTGGGCCCCAGGTTGGGCTCTGCGCTCAGCTCAGAATCGGCTTGAGATTCTTTCTCCTTCTCCTTCTGCCTCTCCCTCCACTTCTGTGCATTCTCTCTCTCTCTCTCAATAAAATCTTAAAAAAAAAAAAAAAAAGATTATAGGTCACAAAGTGGGAGATTTAACCATAATCTAAAACTAGTAAAGCCAAAGTCACAATTCTATCTTCATTACATTTGCTTTTAGCCACATAATTAAATACCCATTGTTTGCAGTGGCTACAAAGAAGGAGAAGTGGGACGTGGTTCCTACCCACAAGAGAGTTACAGTCTGGTTGTACAGGTCAATATAGAAAAAGATATCACTTCATACTACTCCTTTTAAAGCAATTAGGGGCACCTGGGTGGCTCAGTTGGTTAAGCTTCTGACTCTTGGTTTTGGCTCAGGTCATGGTCTCAGGCTTGTGGGATTGCAGCTGCTTTAAGGAGTGGCAGTGATCACAGATTATGAAAAGGATGAAAAGGAAAGCAGTATGGTGCATTAATTTAAAAACTGAGTTCCTCTTGGATGAATTATTAGCTCTATGACCTTAGACAAGTCCCTCTAAGATCATTGTTCTCATCTTTTTAATCGCTGCATAAGATCTCTGCATCTTTTTAATCTCTGCATTTTATATTAAGTACTCAATAAATGACAGTTATTAGCTTTAATATGAATTCATAGAATGGAGTGGGCTTTTTTTTTTGTTTGTTTTTCTTTCTAGCATTTATTTTGACTTCCTTTGGTAACAACATTAATTGTTCTTCTTCTATCTTGGTGTAATTGTCAAGAAAGTCTCTGTGCTAGTGTAAGCAAGTCGTGGACATATGACTAGACTAAGCCAACCAGACTTTCACTGGGGGACTTTGAGTCTTGAATTAATTGATGCTCTGAAGAGACTGTCCATTGATTCCTGCTGCCTGGACCTCTAAGGGCTGCCTCAGTTGCTATCTGCTCTTAAACTTGGTACTTTAACCACCTCATGTCCTATTATAAACCTCTTCTTCAAAAAGTTGGCCAGATGAGGTATTGTTTACAACCATAGAAACCTGTCTGTTACATCTGCCCAATCTTTTTCCATTCTTGTGTGGTTGGTTCATCTTTAATTTACTCCAAGAGACTAACTGGGCAATTATGGTGGTCCTAAACTTTCCTCTTGAAAATAATTTTATAGTCATTCTAGGCATCTTCTATATTGTCTTACACTTCATTGGGAAGTGTATTAATTTTCTCCAAAATGTTCCTGGGCAAATCTAAATCCATGTCATCTGCAGTATCCTCATTCATAACAGAGTATAATGAATCTGTCTTCTCCATGACATGGTGCACCTATGCTGCTCCTCTCTGCCTGTTCTCTAGACTGAACATGCCCAGGTTTTTCATCTGTTCTCATAGGGTTTCATTTCCAAGCCTTTTATTAATTCAGTTGCCCTCCTCTGAACTCCTTCCAATTAGCTAGAAAGCAAACTCTATCCAATAATATCATGTCATCATGGAGACCATGGAGGTCACATCCTGGCTAGAAGGTAACTGGGTAGCCCCACAGGCATGAATTTTTTCTTCATGCCCAAGGTAGTTGTGAATGTGCTGGATCTCCTGCCCAGGCAGACCCTGAGCATGCAACAAGTGAGGCGCGGTCAGCAGGCAGGTACCCACGTATTTAGGGGAAGAGTCGTTGCTTATTTGAGCAGCACTAATCAGTTCAATTTCTCTTTGTGGCTACTTTGAACTGCAGCCGTCTTCCCAACTCAAAACACCAAAGCTGGGTGATAACTAACAATTATTGGGTGCTAACAATTATTGGGTGCTTATGATGTGCTAGGCATTGTGCCAAATGCTCAATTTGTGAACTCATTTAGTTTCTTCAATAACCCTTTACATGGGGCTTTTATCTTCATTTTACAGATGAGGAAACGGAGAGTTCTATGGGGCCCAGGTCACAGGCTAGGAGGTGATACAGCAGAAATTTGAAGTCCTGGATTGGAGTGTAAAGCTCATGCCTTTAACCATAACCTTCAGTAGTTTGAACACTCAAGAGGAACAGGCTAGAAAACATTGGACAAAAAATTAGGAAAGGTATGTGCCTTTTCAAAAGGCAGAGTCTTATAATTTATGTAGCATTGAAAAATGAGTTTGTGGTTAAAAAAAAACAACCTATGAGAAATAATTTATGCACATTTCTCCTCTTGGATATTAAAAATGAATATTCTATATTGAAGGCTCTAAGACAGCATAATGAAGAAGAAAGAGCAGCAGCAGTTCCAGAAACCTTAGACTGGGTCAGATTATCACCTCTGCTACCTACAGTTTGCCGTGCCCATAAAAGTTGTTTAATCTCTCTGAGACTTTTTTCTTTTTTCTTTCTTCCAGTTTCATTGAATTATAATTGACATATATAACATTGTATAATTTCTAGATTGTACAAAATAATTCCTTGATATTTGTGTATATTCCAAAATGATCACCATAGTAAGTTTAGTAAGCATCCATCCCTTTACATGGCTATAAGATTGTTTTTCTCTGAGGAGAACTTTTAAGATCTACTCTCAGCAACTTCTGAAAATACAATACAGTGGTGTTAAGTTGAGTCACCATGCTGTACATTACACCCTCAGGACTTATTCACCCTTCACCAATCCCACCTCCTACCTCTGGCAAGCACTAATCTCATCTGTTTCTAGGAGTTTGGTTTCTTTAGATTCTACATGTAAATGAGGTCATAAGCTATTCGTCTTTCTCTGTCTGATTATCTCACTTAGAATAATGTCCTCAAGGTCCATCCATTTGTTGCAAATGGCAGGATTTCCTTCTTTTTTATGGTATGAGTTTATTTTCTTTCCTATGAAGTGAACAGTCATTATATGAATGGTTTATTAACTGTTTTCTGTTCCCCCATTCTATGTATGTAACTCCATATTTCATTCTAACAAAGCAAACAAAACAAGTGGCTCTACTTGGAACTCAAAAGATATAACCTTAGGTCACACTATAGTTTTCAAGTTTTACAAAATTTTAGAGGAAGCCAAGCAACACTAATGCACTTTTTCATATTCTTATCTTAGTAAGGTATCTTAGTTAGAATTGTCTTTTTTTTTTTTTTTGGAATTGTCTTTTTTTTTTAAGATTTGATGTCTATATTTTAGATGCAAGGAAATTAATCTAAATATACATTTCAATACATTTTTATATTCATTTAATTGATGCATAGTTGACTCACAAGTTACATTAGTTTCATGAGTACAACATAGTGATTCAGCACAATGTGTGCTATGCTCACCACAAGTATAGCTACTATCAGTCACCATGCAATGCTACTAAATAGCACCACTGACTATATTCCTTATGCTGTGCTGTGCTTCATCCCCATGACCCCATGACATTAATTCCATGATTGGAAGCCTGTACCTCCTTTTTAAAAAAGATTTATTTGTTTACTTTAGAGAGAAAGAGTGCAAAGTGAACACAGGGTGGGGAGGGGCAAAGGGAAAGCAAGAGAGAGAATCTCAAACAGACTCTATGCTCAGCAGAGACCCCAAGGCAGGGCTCCATCTCACAACCCTGAGATCATGACCTGAACTGAAACCAAGAGTCAAACACTCAACCGACTGAGCCACCTAGGTGTCTCTGTGCCTCCCATTTTTGAGAAATATATATAATTGTATACTTACCATTACAATCAGGTTATAGAACATTATTACCTCAAAAATATTCCCTTTTGCACTCTGCCCCCAACCCCAGCTCCTGGAAGCCACTGATCCACTTTTGTCACCATAATTTTGTCTTTTCTAGGATGTTTATAAATGGAATCACAGAGTAGATAGTCTTTGTGTCTGACTTCTTAAATTTAGGAGTCTAAATTTAGAAGTTAGGCTTTTAAATTCTTTTATGGCTTATGCTTTTGGTGTCATAAAAGAATATTTTTACTAACTCAAGATTATAATGATTTTCTCTTGTATTTTCTCCCAGAAGTTTTATAGTATTAGTGCTTACTTATTGATTTAGGAAACATTTTAAAAAATATTCTTAAAATATTTTTATTGATTGATTGATTGAGAGTCAGAGAAGGGGCAGAGAGAGAAGGAGAGAGAGAGACTCTCAAGCAGACTCACACAGCGCAGAGCCTGACACTGGGCTCAATCCCATGACCCTGACTGAGATCATGACCTGAGCCGAAATCGAGTCTGCTGCTCAGCCAATGGAGTCATCCAGGTACCACAATTTAGGACACATTTATAATTATTTTATGTAGATGATATAAAATATACAATAGGTTTTTAGGGCAACCCAGGTGGCTCAGCGGTTTAGCTCTGCCTTCAGCCCAGGGCCTGATCCTGAAAACCCAGGATTGAGTCCCACGTTGGGCTCCCTGCATGGGGCCTGCTTCTCCCTCTGCCTGTGTCTCTGCCTCTGTGTGTGTGTGTGTGTGTCTCTTGTGAATAAATAAATAAAATCTTTTAAAAAATGGGTTTTTAATTTTGCATATGGATATCTATTTTTTTCCAGCATCATTTGTTGGAAAGACTACTCTTTTCTGATTGATTTATCTCAAATCATGTTGAGAATCAATTGATGATGTATGTGTAGGTTTCTTTATGGGCTCTCTATCCAATAGAAGCAATATATGACTATCTTTACACTATTAATTGCATGTTTTTTGTGTATGTCCCTTATTAGGTTAGGATAGTTTTGTTTTATTTCTAAATTACTGAAAAAAATTTTTTTTATCAGAAATGGGTGTTAAATTTACTAATTTTTTGTATGTGTACGTGTGTATCTCTTGAGAGGACTATGCAATATATCCTTTTTCTTCCAAGCTTTATTGAGGCATAATTGATACACAGAAAACTGCACATAATTCATATATGCAATTTGATGAGTTTAGACATATGTATACACTTGTGTTACCATCACTACAACCAAGGAAATAAACATATGCATCATTTCTAAAAGTTTTCTTATGTCTCATATTTTATTTTGTGGTAAGAACACTTAACATGAGATCTACCCTCTTAACAAATCCTTAAGTGTACAATACCTTATTGTTAATGCTACGTACCATGTTCTACGGCAGATCTCTGGAACTTACCCTTTTTGTATAACTGTAACTTCACACCAGTTGAGCAACTAGCCCTATCACCTTCTTGTAATCCTTCATTAAAGGCTGTTCATTTGCTGAATTTACACTAACTGAGTCTCCAACATTAAACAAACCTTGAATTCTTGAAATAACTTTGACTTGGTTTATTATCTTAATATTCTGTGAATTTTTTTCTTATAATATCTTCAGTATTGAATCAGGGTAATACTGATGTTAGAAATGAAAGGAATTCCACCCACTTTTATTTTCTAGGATTTATATAGAATTAGTATTATTTCTTCCTTAAATGCTTAGTAGAATTAACTATTAAAGCTGGACATAAAAAAAAAAAAAGCTGGACATAATCTTCATGGGGAGATTTTTTTTAAACTACAAATTCAATGTCTTTAGTAGATATTCAGATGATTTATTTCCTTTTTCCTTTTTTTTTTTTCTTGAGTGAGCTTTAATAATTCCTGTCTTTGAAAAAATGATGTTCAAGTAAATTTAAAATGGGGGCAGGCTGAGAACTCCAGTCTTCAGTAGGGAACTGCTGAATAGACACAGAGGGCACCTGCATGCCTTCAGACCTGTCTGTGACTTCAGGTTGAGTAGCAGTTAACTCAGGAGCTGGAGCTGTCCATTCAGTTCGAAACTCCTCTTGGGTCACAGCCTTTTCAGCATTGGCCTGCTCTTACTTTGCAATCTCTTCAGGATCTCTGAAGTAGAAGTAGAGATCATCCATGACCTCCCATGAGTGTTTATGGTAAGTGGTGCCACAAATACACAGAACTTCCCTGGCCAGCAGCCCCCATATCAAACCCACAGAGTGAGCCCCCTTGTTGCAAAGGTTGGCAATGTCCACACAGCACAGAGGAGAGTCTGTGTTACACGGAGCGATGGCAGGTAGGTTAACATAAGATGCCACTGTGAGAGGCTGGTAGTCAGCTCTGGGATCAGTATCCACCAGAAGTCTTGGCTCCCAGAAGGCTGCCCGGATCTGGTTTAATGAAGGTTCCAGGAGTGAAGCAAACAGCAATAAGAGTGCCTCCAGGAGCAGCAGCGACAAACGTCAGCACAGCTTGCTGGCCACTGCTCCTGGATGATATGACACTGACATCATCTGGGTGTTTAATGGCAAGGCTGGCATGAGCTGCCAGCAGAAGCATCTTCCAGGTTCTCTTCAGATTTATGATATAGATACCATCACACTTCCTTTTGTAGAAGTAGTGTTCCATTTGGAAGTCAAGGTTGGTACCATATAAGTTGGTTCTTGCTGCAGGAAATTTGAGGACATCCTCCTCCCTCATTGCTAGGACATCAGGACTCTGGACACCGTGAAAGTTCCCCTTTAAGTTATGACAGGGGTGCAGAACAATGTTGTATGGACCTCTCTCTGGGTAGTAAGGAAAGTCTAGCTTTGGTTTTATTCATGTTTTTATAGTGTATCTTTTCCCATTCATTAACTTTACTCTTATCTTTGTCTTAGTATTTGTGGGTCTTATAGAGGGCATATAATTGGGTTTTAGTTTTTTATCTTACCTGCCTTTTAAGTTTGTTTAGGTCATGATATTTAGATGTAGTTATCAATATCATTGGATTTAAATTCAACATATTGCTATTTATTTTCCAGCAGCCCCATCTGCTTTTTGTTCTGATTTTTAAATTTTTTTTCCCCTGACTTCTTTTAGGTTAAGTTAGTTTTTATTTAAATTCCATTTTATCTCCATTACTGGCTTGTTAGCTATACCACTTTGTTTTACTGTTTTGGTGGTTACTCCGGGGTTTATAATATACGGTTTTAAATTATTACTGTCTAGCTTCAACGCACATATAGTATAAGACTCATAACAGAAGGTTACCTACCACTGTGTTATCGTGAAAACATTTCACTTTTACATATATGGCTGACCCTTGACCAGTGCGAGGTTTAGGGGCACTGACCCCCCTTCACAGTCCAAAATTCATGTATAACTTTTGCTCTCCCCAAGCTTAACTACTAAATCCTGTTGTTAGCAGGAAGCCTTACTGATGACATAAACAATCAATTAATACATAGTTTGTGTGCTGTATTATATACTATATTCTTACAATAAAGTAAGCTAGAGAAAAAAGTTATTAAAATCATAAAGAAAAGAAAATGCATTTACAGTACTGTATTTATATTAAAAAATCTGTATAAAAGTAGAACTCCACAGTTCAAACCCACGTTGTTCAAGGGTCAACTGTACTATAAACTTGAAAATTCATTATTATTTTTGCTTTAGTCAGTCAATGATCTGTAAAAGTAGTTTCAAACTAGGAAAGTATTTCTATTCATGTGTTTTTCATTTGCAGAGCTCTTCATTCATTTGTGTAGATCCAAATTATCATCTGACATAATTTCCTTTTGCCTAAAAAACTTTCTTCATTTTTGTAGAACAGTTCCTCTAGTAAAATTCTCTTTTAAATGGAGATGTAACTGAGATATAACATTGTATAAGCTTAAGGAATATAACATAATGATTCAGTATTTATATACATTGCAAAATGATCACCACCATGGATCTGGTTAACATCATCATCTTGCGTAGTTACAGATTTGTTTTTCTTTTGGTAAGAACTTTTAAGATTTGCTCTCTTAGCAACCTCCAAATACACAAAACAGTATTATTAACTATAGTCACCATATCGTGCATTATGTCCCCATGACTTACTTATTTTATGACTGAAAGTCTGTATTTTTTCAGTACCTTTACCCATTCACCCACCTCCTACTCCTAACCACTGGCAAGCACCAATTTTTCTGTACCTATTAGCTTGTTTTTTTTGTTTGTTTTGTTTTTAGATTGTACATATAAATGAGATTATCTGATATTTGTCTTTGTCTATCTTACCATAATGCCCTCAATATTCATGCATGTTGTCAGAAAGGGCAAGATTTTCTTCTTAATATCAGCCATATTAATGGCTGATAGTATTTCATTGTAAACATATATAATACCACATTTTTAAAATCCATCTATCAATGAACACTTAAGATGCTTCCATATAAGTTAGTGATTTCATTTCCTTTGGATAAATATTTCCAAGTAGATTGTTGGATCATATGATAGTTCTATTTTTAATTTTTTGAAGAAATGCCATACTGTTTTCCATAGTGGCTACACAAATTTACATTCCTGCCAACAGTGCACATGGGTTTCCTTTTCTCCACATCCTCACCAACATTTGTTATTTCTTACCTTTTTGATCTCATTGTGGTTTTGATTTGCATTTCCCTGGTGATTAGTGATGTTGAGCACCTTTTCATGTACCTGCTGTTGACAACCTGTATGTCGTCTTTGGAAAATGTCTATTCAGACTCTCTGCCCATTTTTTAATCAGTTTTTTTGGTTTTGTTTTGCTATTGAGCTATATGAGTTCCTTGTATACTTTAGATATTATTTTTTTAAAGATTTTATTTATTTATTCATGAGAGACAGAGAGAGGCAGAGACATAGGCAGCGGGAGAAGCAGGCTCCCTGCAGGAAGCCCCATGCAGAAGTCAATCCCCGGACTCCAGGATCACACCCTGGGCTGAAGGCAGGCGCTAAACCACTGAGCCACCCAGGTGTCCTGACTTTAGATACTATTTATCAGATATATGATTTGTAAATATTTTCTCCCATTCAATAGGTTGACTTTTCATTTTGTTGATGGCTTCCTTTGATGTGCAGAAGCCATTTAGTTTGAGGTAGTCCACATATTTGTTTTTGCTTTTGTTGTCTTTGCTTTTGTTGTCAAATCCAAACAATCATTGCTAAGACCTGTGTCAAGGAGCTTACTGCCTGTTTTCCTCTTGAAGTTTTATGGTTTCAGGTCTTCTATTTAAGTCTTTAATCTATATTGAGTTATTTTTTGTGTTTGTTATGAGACAGTGGTCCAGTTTCATTCTTTTGCATGTGGCTGTCCAGTTTTCCCAACATCATTTATCCAAGAGATTGTCTTTTCATCATTGTATAGTCTTGCCTCCTTTGAATAAATTAATTGACCATATAGGTGTGGATTTTTTTCTGGGCTTTTTATTCTGTTCTGTTGATCTACGTGTTTTTGTGCCAATACCATACTGTTGTAATTATTGTAGCTTTGTAATATAGTCTAAAGTCAGGAAGCATAATATCACCTTTGCTCTTCATATTTTTGTCATTGTTGTTGTTAGCTAATCATATTAATCGGCATCTTCAGATATATAAGTTGAAGTCCGGAGTACAAGTTCAGTAGGGAGAGAGTGACAAAGTATTATTTCCCTCATTCACTCCTTCATTCAGCAAATATATAGGAAATGCGTATGTGTAAACTTTTAGGTCCTGAGATACTCAAGTAAAAAAAGGCAGGAAATTCTCTACCTTCACGCCACACTGGTTCTAGTCTGGGGAGATATACATACATACATACATACATAGAAAGAATTAATTTTAAAAATGGTTGCAAATGGTGGTAAGAGCTATAGAGAAAATGGGGAAAGGAGATTGCTACTTTATATAGAAAGTGAAGGTCTCTTTGAAGAGGTGACATTTGAGCAGTGGTTTGAGCCAACTCATTCCTAGATGGTGGGAAAGACACAGAGCTGTAAAGATCTAAGCAGAAGGAAGTATCAAGGAGAACAGCCTTAGAGAAGAATGAACTTAATGTGCTTAAGGAATAACAAGTAAACCAGGGCAAGTGGAGAATAGTGAGTAAGAAGGAGAATAGAAGGCAATGAAGTGTGAGATGCAGCAGGGGCCAAAGCATGTAAGAGTTGGTAGTGCTGGCAAGGAGTTTGTGTTTTCATTCAAGTGAGAGGGATGCTATCGGGAGGGGGGAGGTTAGGTTTGGAGCAGGAGATTTACATTTTAAGAAGATTGCTCTGACTGTTGTATGACAGATAGATGCTAGGGTGGAAAGAATGGAAGGTGGGAGGTAGAGAGCTTTAGAATAGATCAATCCAGAAAACTAAAACTTTTTGCGTATAAAGTTAACAAGCATTTGAAAGAAGAGAAGGGGAGAAGATGGGTCAAGAAAAGGAAGACTGACCAATTAGTCAGAAGGTTGGAACTCCTGGAGAAAAGTATCTACTTTTAGTAAGACACTTTACTAGTAGTAAGATTCTAGGTGTCAGTATATCTGACACATTTTAAAACAAGGTGGTCCACTAGCCAATTTTAAGTTATTTGTGGTTCCAGGATGTAAGCTTCCTCTACTATTCCAAGCCTTATTCAAAACTTACTGCACTGGTGGTATTTTGAAGACAGAAAGGAATCAAGTTGGTGTCCAGTATAAGACCACACAGTATAGGATAAGGAGGGCATACAGAATATGGCAAGATGCTTCACAAGATGAACTAATCCAATGGATCTGACAGTATAAAACCATCAGTGATGAACAAAAATGGAAATTCCTCCAAGATTCTCAGGAGGGATTTGTGTAAACATTGGCTTTCCCAGGACATAGGTGCTGGTGGTTTGAGCCAACTCATTTGAAGCCTGAAGGGCAGGATGACCTAGCTGATTCCAGGTCACACATTTAACTAAAGAACAAAGAGACAGTTTTATGGTGTGATTAGGTCAGTAGCATAAATCTTCAGGCTCATCTTTCCCAATCAGATGTTTTCCCAGCAGTTACTTCCATTAATAATTCATTTATGTATTCATTTGACAGTTATATACTCAGCACCTACTCTGTGCCAGATATTGTGTTGAGAGCTGAGGATATGGCACTAAACAGCATATTAAACATAACAGCTGTGCCATTTGGTAACTTGACCAAATGCCCTCAGAATGGCTAGACTTTACCTAAAAAAAAAAAAAAAAAAAAAAAAAAAGAATGGCTAGACTTTGGCCCAGTGAGACACAAGGACACCCATGCTGGGGCATTTGGGGGAAAGAAGCTGCATCCCTCTTTTGTCTTGTCTCCTTTATGCGGGGAGCCATTAGCTGCTCGAAACTAACTTAGCTATTATCATTATTACTGCACATTATTTATCTTTTCTTTAGCTTTTTGATTTTTTGTACTATGTCTTATGTAAACCACATCTCTAAAATAATTTCCTTACATAGTCAGATCTTTTGTAATTGACTCTGATACAGCTTGCAATAACAAAGTTTGGGGTGTATGATTAAATTATTTCCTGAAAAGATCAAAATCCGTTCTAGAACGAAGTATTTTTCTAAACATTTAAACAGAAAAAATAAAGACAATGTAACAGGCCCTTTGGAAAAACCATCTGGCAGTATCAATCAAAGTTGAATAGATGCATAATTTATAACCTAGGAATTTTACTCTCAGTATACACCCAGCAGATTTATATCTATATATACAGGTATGTAGCTATATATATTTATAGATATAAGGACACTACAAGAATGTTCGTAATGGTGCTGCCCATTATAGCTAGAAACTGGGAGTAACACAAATGTCCATCAATAGTATAATGGACAAATGAATTGTGTGAATTTCAACCAATTAAAATATATAAAGCAATGAAAATGAATGGAGTACATGGGATAATATGACTGAATCTCACAAAGATAGTGTTCAGGGAAAGAAGCCAGATACAAAGGATACTATTTATATTGTTTCATTTACATAAAGCTGAAAACTGGCAAAGCTCTTTCATAGGGATGCAAGTCAGGAGACTGACTACCCGGGGGGGTTATAATGAGAAGGAAACAAGGGGGGAGTTTTGAGAACTGGACATGTTCTGTTTCTTAATTTGGGTGCTGGTGACAGGGATATGTTCACATTGTAAAAATTCATTGAGATGTATATTTAAGATTTATGTACTTATTTTTATGGATATTATGTTTGAATGAAAAGTTTTTTTTTTAAATTTCAGTTCGATTAACCACCATATAGTACCTCGTTAGTTTCAGATGTAGAGTTCAGTGATTTCATCAGTTGCCTATAACACCCAATACTCATCATATCATATGCCCGTCACCCAGTTTACTTTGAAAAGTAGAGGTAAAATGCATTTTATTATTCTCATTGGAGTTCATAATTCATTATTTTGAAGTACTGTGGATTCTCAATGAATATTCGGTGATGATTGCTGTCATTTTAATTACAATTTTTCCTTTTATCATCCTCCTTGGGGGATAATTTTTCAGCAAATATATGTTAGAAATTCTTTAAAAAGAAAAAAAAAACCACTAATCAAGCAAAATGGTTTTAATCCAGCATTACATTTAACTATTATGAGCTCTCACACAGAAAGAATTTACAAGTTTTGTTGAGCTGGACATTTGTTTTTTTTTTTTTTTCAAAATTTAAATTTCAAGATTATATCCTTCAACATGACTCCTTTTTGCAACAGTTATCTATAAATATAGAAAATAGTTTTCTCTGAAATATTTCTTGAATCGGTTCTTTCATCTTATCTCAGCAAACCTTGCTCTGGGGCAGGTTCTAATGATCTCTTTCCTAGACTACTGCAACAGCCTGGTAACTTGTCACAACCTGACCCCAGTCATGCTCCCTCAAAACAGTCCTTATATAACCTCCATAGCGACCCAACTTACCGCAATCTGATTATTATATTCCTTTCCTTCAAACCATCTTAGTTAATGGGAACTCCATCCTTAGAGTTCTCTGGCCGAACACTTTTATCTCATCCTTGACTCCTTATTTTTTATGTCAGAAAAATCCAAGTTAAATCTGTTTTCAGGGGCACCTGAGTGGCCAGTGGTTGAGTATCTGCCTTCTGCTCAGGTTGTGATCCCCAGGGTCCTGGCATAGAGTCTTGCATCATGCTCCATGCAGGAGCCTGCTTCTCCCTCTTCCTGTGTCTCTGCCTCTCTCTCTCTGTGTGTTTCTCATGAATAAATAGATAAAATCTCTTTTTAAAATCTGTTTTCAAAACATAATCCAAATCTGTCCATTTAATGTCACCAACATTACTACTATCTCTGTCATTTCTTGCATAGACTATTTATTGTAAAGTCCTGCAGACTAATCTCCTTGCTGCTATTCTTTTCTCCCTACAGTCTTTCTTTTTTTTCTCCCTACAGTCTTGATGGAGCACCTTGATGGAGCATATCTGATGTAGCACCAGAGTGGCTGAAACACACACACAAACACAGACATCAGTTTATGGTACTTTTATGCCTCACACTCCCCAGTGGCACCCACTTTCATTCAGAGAAAGATCTGAAGCCCTGTGTAGCCCTATAAGAACTTTGCCCCCTGTTAGCTCTCTAATTTTATCTCCTACATACTCTACTCTAGGCACAACGGTTTCTGTGGTGTTCTATGAACACACCAGGCACACTCACAACTTAGGTCTTTCACATTGGCTATTCCCTCTGCCTGGTATGCTCTTCCTCAGTTAT
Organism: Vulpes lagopus; assembly: GCF_018345385.1. NCBI lineage: Eukaryota > Metazoa > Chordata > Mammalia > Carnivora > Canidae > Vulpes > Vulpes lagopus. The sequence continues at coordinate 9,839,606 of NC_054824.1, forward strand.
TTATAAACCTCATTCCATTGCTTACTTCCAGGTTTTGCTCAAATGCCCCCTTTCTCATAAGACTTACCTGCACAGGCTGACTTACTCTGAAGACCTGTTGGATGATGACAGAAGAAAAACCAGAAGACTGGGGAGGGAAAGAAAGACATGGTTTCTGCTTTGAGGGAATTAGAGTATCTTGAGCATTGCAGATCATAAATAGATAATTGCAATGCAATATAATAAATTATGTGAAAGAATTAAAAATATAATTCTAAGTTTAGAAGAAAGACCAGAGTAGGACATAAATATTTGAAAGTAAATTGCATGCAGATGGGAATTTATAGGAATTCAGAGAATGGGAAGAGGAGAGGACTGAAGATAGAACATGAGGGAACAGTCAAAAATATAATTGAAAATTCAGGCAAAAATCTTATTCTGGAAGCCATTGCATATAGACTTTCAAGAAGAAGGGGGGTGATATAGGTATTAAAGTTGGTAATTAGCTCACTAATGACCTTGATGTGTAACATTTCAAGGGAGTATTAAAGAAATTAAGCAGTTGGCAGTGGATTAGGCTCTGCAGGAGGTTATAGAAATGAAATCAGTAGGTGTAATCTATATAAACAATTCTTTCAAGAAATTTGTCAAGAAGGAAATTGGAATAATTAAGGGGGAATTTAATCTTTACACAGGCAATGGTATAAAGGGAAGAAAGTTGGAGAAAATTTCTATGTGATTGAAGGGGAGTTCTCGATCCTTAAAGGAAATACCCTAGGGTTATAGGATGCTAGGATAGCTGGAGAAAAACTGGCCAATGAGAAGGTAGATAGTTATGTCTCAGGAAAATGAAACCAGCCGTGCTGTGTAGGAAACATACGATTGGATGACTCTATCCAACCCCCATCTTGAATTGTACAAAGGAAAAATAAGAATAAAAAATGATTATATTTAGGGATCCAAGAGATATTTTCAGACTATATCTTATAATCAACATAATATCAGTAACTGGGAATAGCATTCCTTTTGGATGTGGCCAGTATTGGGAGAGGACATAAGTTCCATTTTCCAGAACGGAAACTTTAGGAACTTTAATCATAACAACTCTTTGGCTTTATTTGCCAAATTGAAGATTTCTAATTTTTAAAAATAGATCTTAATTTAGAAACCACTACAGTTCCATCATAATTTAAATTTTATTTTTTTGAGTGTTCGCTCATACTTTCATCTATATTGAGGTGTGGTGACATAGCTACTTTACTGCAAGACCATAATTATAGTTTCTCTAATATTTGAATATACCATTTAAGGAGGCCCAGCATTTTTTGTCTTTTTATCTACCATAGCATTGATGCCTCTGAGAATAGTTAACAAGGCTACTGAAGGTCTCTCCCAGGTAGAAATTAATATATCAGAATCATCACTGCAGTGATGAAATGACTCTTTTTTTTTTTTAAGATTTTATTTATTTATTCATGAGAGATACACGGAGAGAGAGAGAGGCAGAGACACAGGCAGAGGGAGAAGCAGGCTCCATGCAGGGAGCCTGATGTGGGACTCGACCCCGGATCTCCAGGATCACACCCTGGGCAGAAGGCAAGTGCTAAACAGCTGAGCCACACAGAGATACCCCCCCCCTTTTTTGGTGTGTGTGTGTGTGCGTGTGTGCGTGTGTGTGTGTGTGTGTGTGTGTGATGAAGTGATTCTTAAATTGAACTGATTTCAGATACTTCCTACCTACTTCCTGCCCTTTAAGACTTGTGTTAACTTGGTTTGAACAGGAGCTCAATTTGGTTTAATTTGCAGAACTCACAAAATTTGTGTTCAAAGTGTGTCTAATAATATTAGTGGAAGAGGGGAAGCAAATTACACTCAAACTTCCTTTTGAATTTTTCAGCCATGACCTTAGAAATCATGGAGAAAACCATAACACTGAATATTACTTGTCATTATATGTTATTACATGTGATTACAGGACATTTATTATTTTATATGGTGTGTAATGATTAATGAGATTTCTCTCTATAAAATTAGAAAGCAGACCTGTGTTTTTGAATTCCATCCTTGTGTTTGGTACTGTTTTCATACCATATTTCATTTAATAAGCACATTGAAAACATGGACTCAAGTTAGGAATTAGAAGGCAGACTCTCAGATTTTTAATTTAACCCCTAACTATTAAATCTAGAAACAGGACCATGAAAACAAAACCCTTAAAGATGAAGATGTATATAATAAAAATATCTCTCCTTTGCATATTATCTATTCCAGGAATGGATTTTAGCACTGCTCCACTGTTGATGGCCTTGTTAGCTAATACTTTATAGCTCCACCATGGTAGTGATAGAAGGACCTTCCAAGAACACTGTCATGTGCTGCTGCATAATGAGGGCCCTGTTGACCTGATGGCTGCATCTGTGTGGGATCAATACAAGAGGATTCTCTCTGTAGGTTAAGTTGGATGAGGCAGCCCCAAGTGTTAGAGAACAGATGGATGTGATTCCTGCTGGTGCACAATTGTCTTACTGGACAAAGAGAAATTGCCACTAGATGATGATAAGAGTGACAGATTCTGTGGTTCAGGAAGTGGGTGAAAGGAATTGAGTGGCATGCGTAGGCTGCCTCAGCTCCATGTAGCTCCAGGACTCTAGTGATGGAAGACTCCTTGGGGAAGCTGGTGCTATTGTGGTGAGTAAACATCCATAGGATCCTCTCATGAAAAATCTCACTTTCCAGCTTGTTATGGATTGAGTTGTGTCACATACCAACCATTGCCCCCAATCATATGTTGAAGTCCTAAACCTCAGCACCTCAGAATGTGACCTTTAAGTCTTTATCCTATCTGTAAAGATAGTGTCTTACAGAAGTAATCAAGTTCAAGAGAGGTCATTAGGGTAGGTTTTAATGCAATATGACTGGTAACCTTATAAAAAGAGGAAATTTGGACATAGAAATACTGTAGAGGGAAGACCATGTAAAAAGAGAAAGAAAAGAGCTACTGATAAGCCAAGGAGAAAGGCCTGAAACAGGTCCTCCCTCACAGCCCTTAGAAGGACCAATCCTATTCACATTCTGATTTCTGACTTCTAGCCTCCAGAACTATGAGACAATACATTTCTGTTCTTTAAGTCACCCAGTCTGTGATAATTTGTTACAGCAGCTAATACACAGTTATCCTGACATTTTGTTTCTTTAATTCCTTCCATTCAGCCCTCTTGTTCCCTGGTTTACCAGCTATAGAGCTTCCCCTCACGTCATTTCTAGTTTCATGACTACTGGAAAACTTATTCTTCCTCTCAAGGCTTCATCTCAAATTGTTTCTGTGCTAGGGATCTATGCTTTGGCCCCTAAAGATCTCTACTTCTGCAACTTAATATCTAAGAAGTAGAATCCTTTTTCTTCAGCATTTTGTGCTCACATCTCTTTAAACAGTGGATGTGAGTCAATTGAAGTGACTAAATGAGAAGACTCAGGGGTGAGGATGTAAAAGAAAATACCAGGGGAAAAAAAAAAACCCTGAAACTTTAATTAATATTTCAAAAACATTACCATGCTATTTATATGTAGATACAGATTAATCAATACAGTTGCCCCAGAATGGACCTGTATTCCCTGCCCCCATACCAGTGTCTCTTTAACCTCAGAGAAGAAAAGTGAAACAAGAAAGTAGAAAGATTGAAAGTTAAAGAAATGACCAAGTGAGAAAGACTTGGATGTTTTCAGTATAAGCCTTGTCAGCCTATGACAGCAGCACCACTGTAGGCAGGGAAATAATCTTCAGTATCTCACTTCACACTCTCTGGGGGTTTCCAGTGTACTGCCAAGGGGTGTCAGCCTTGTGGGTCTAGGAGTGAAGTGTTTACGTGATAGAATAGGAAAAGATCGAGATGAGTCCCTCTTAACCTCCTTAGAGAATAGTCACAAATGGAAAGGGAATCAAGAGAACCAGGAATTACGCTCAGTTGTAAAGTATTTAATGCAGTGACTCACGGTGAGCACTCAATAAATGTCAGTTGGTATTATTATTACCATATTTCACTAACTCTGAGATGCGCTTTAAAATTTTTTTCTGAACTATTTTAAAGCAATACCAGATATTATGTCATTTCACCTGAAAATACATCACTTTAAAGTTGGTTTTTTTAAAAAAAATATTAATCACTCATGGAGATTTTCTAAAAAATATTAATCACTCATGGAGATTTTCTGGTTGCTTTAATTTTTCAATTTTTTCAATCATAAAAGAACTTCTAGACCCTTCACCATGTGTATCCATATACTCATCATCTGCACCATATACCCAGCCCCTTGCCTGTCACTGTCAACAAATTCACCGTGATGCCCTCAAATGCAGTGCCCTCACTTTTGCTTTAGTTCCCATTTCCTCTTGCCCAAAGGATATCACTCTAGAAATTCTTCATTTTTCTTCTCTCGCATAATCCCCTTCCATTGAATCATTCCATCAGCAAACATGCGTGCTCTTCTATCTTAAATTTTAAACTCTCTTGGCCATACTTTCCCTTCATTTTTCCTTCCAATTAGGGCTCATTTCTTCTTCCCTTCGCAGTAAAATTCCTTGGAAGAGTTATAAAGCATACTCCTTTTCCCCTAGCACTTTTAACAGTTTGGAAATCAGAGCACCCATGAAATGAAAACTCACAATCACTTACATGAGCCTAGCAATGGTTAGTGAAGAACAGAGCAAACTTGTAGCTGCTTCTGCTGGCCTTGTCATGAGTTTGGGAAGCTCTAGTTGAGCAACACTGGTTCAGAAAACAGGCTATGGGGTCTGACTGGATTTAAATCCTAGTTCTTCTAGTTATTAGCTGTGTGATCACAGACAGGATTTATTTTTCACTTTCTAAGTGTTAGTTTTATCCAACTACAAAGTAGGGGAATAGTACCATTACCTATGTGTTAAATTTGTGGTGTGAAATAAATCAGGTAATATATGTTAAGTGCTTAGCAAAGTGCCTGTCACATGGTACTCAATAGAGTAGCTTTCATCCTCACCATCATATGTCATCTTATGTGCACATATAAACATATGTACAATGATTCATGGTGGACCATACCAGAATGACCATATAAAAGGTTTATTCACATTATATAACAGGAAGGACAACATTTTACTCTTTGCCCCATCCTCTCTTGGTGGAAAATACCTGCCATTCAGTTGCAACACAGTCATAGTGTTATCAACCTAGCAAGGAACACTATAATATTGTAAAATGCAAAATCTTTTCATGGTCTTCAACAATCTATTGAAAATTAAAATGTAATTAGTGGGGCAAAACAATGGTTTGCATCTTTTAATTACCATTCTATTTTTTGACAGAATGTTTTAATTATTGTTTTCTTTTCTCTTCTGTTTCTATTGATTTGTTGCCAATTTAATTGTGCCACTAGGACCTCCCAGTTCTCAGTGAGTTTGCCTTGGGGGATTCTGCTGTTCCATTGTTTTAAAGTAAACCAGATCTCTAAATACCTACAAAACAAAATCAGAATTCGAAGCCATCATTTTAAAATGAGGGGAAACTAGGAGGAATAAATAATAAAGCATAAAATTCAAGATATAAAGGGAAATTTACAAGAGAGAGGCGTAGTTACTGACTTTAGATCTAGAAGAATGATTATTATTAATAAATGTGCTACAGACTTATCTATTTAAGGCATGAATGCAGAGGAGAAATAAAATAACAGATTTTAAAACCTTTTTGTTTGGCTCACAAGCCAAATTATTTCTCCAAATCATATTCGGTGAGTTGTATTCTGATGAGTATAGCCTACAGATAGGTGACCATTGTGAAGTTAGTGAAGTCTATCCATTAATGAATTACTATTTTCTATTGATTCTTAGTTTATTGAAATTTTCCAGGTGGCTTTAAAGTACAAATTTAGTGAAAGAATTTTAAAACGGCAGTAAAAGATAAAGAAGACATAGGTTAATGTTTGTTTTTAGGATCAATTGGCCTAGTAAGCAAAGAAACAAGGTGTTCAAATAGTGAATGGCCTGGAAACAACACAATGCATGATGATGGCATTGTCTAGACTTGGATTTGGGTCTTGGGTCCACCACCATGTAGACCTTGAGTAAATTACTTGACTTTCTGAATCTTTATTTTGCCATCTGAAAAATGAGGACAATGTCAGAACCTACTTTATAGGGTTCATATGAAAAATTAAATGAGATAATGCATATAAAGCATATGGTTAGGGTCCCCAGTCCATGTTGGTATAATAGTAATCATAAAACTAAGATTCACTGCAAAGCCTCTTTAGTCAGTATATATATAAATGCCTCCTTCTGAAGGAAGCAAAAAAACAAATGTCCAGAGTATTACAGAGTGATCTGGCTGGGACCATTAGCTGGATTTGATATCTCTTTGTCTAAATGTGTTCTCTTATTCCACTCATGGAATGGAATAAATGGCATCCTAGAGCCACTGCAATGGCTAAGCATTGGATATCACCATGGAGCAGGTCCAGTGTCATACCAATAGCATATGGTTTTTGAGAAATTTAGCTTGATTAAGGATCTTCTAACAATGCTGTGATATAGAGGTTTTCAAATTTTTTCCATCATAACCCTTAGTAAGACATCATGATTTGTCACATATACACATAATACACACGACTGAAACAGAAGTTTTGTAAAATAATACTTACTCCTATGAGTTATCCTTTGATACCTTGCTCCTGTCCTATCCCATTTTATTTTACTTTTTTTTTTTAAGTATTTGGTTTCACCAAATTGGTTTTATCCCTTACTGAAGGATCTTAGCATAGTTTGAAAAATGTGCTGTAATGAATACTGTTCTCTACCAGTATCCCAGAATCATTTTTGCTTTCTTCACTCATTTTTCAAGACCTTTGTAACTTTATCTCTAGGTGAAGTAGATGCTGTTACATAATAAAAGGATCTTACTGGCAGGAAGGAGTTTCTAAGCTGGATGAAAATGTTTGTTGTGTGTAGGATTTTAGGGGCATGTTGAGATAGAATAGGAGCTTAGAATTTGAAAGCAGCGAGCGAGGGTTCCTTTAGAGTTGAGATCAGGCCATAACACCTTGCTGTTCCCCCACAGGGTTTCGAAATATCTCGGACGCCTACTTGTGCTTCCACTTCCTGAGCATAGTCACTGACATGAAACACCTTTAGATGACTGATCTGGGGCTTTTCATTTACTCCTTTAGCCCCTTTGAGTCTGGATAGCCTCTATTACTGCTCCTTGTGGTGTTCTATAAAGGTTTCTTGATGAGGAGGAGAAGGAGGGGCCGGAATCTGCTCATTATCAGCAGCACCTCATGGCCAGAGCTGTTGAAACATGCAAGGCAAGTAAGTCTGAATGATCTCCAGAGCTGAGAGGTATAATACCGATAGGGCAACTTGGGAAGCTGGTGACAGGGCAACAAGCTCAGCGCACCTTTTGTGTTATGATGGTCAGGACCCAGACAAGCACGTGCCTCTGCTAACTAGTCAACCTCAGCAGAGACAATTAAGTGTCATAATGCCATGGGGCACTTTTGAACAACCTGTCTCTTCAGTTAAATTATAAATTCCTGAAAGTGGGAATAATATGTTATTTTTTTATTGATATATTTTTGCATTCTTCTCTAGAGGCATGCACATTGCTCACAATCAGTACGGATTGAATGAACAATATGCTATGGCTGCTGCATTTTCCAGGTTTGCTATTTAATTTGTTTGCCCTGCAATATAAAATGCGACTTTCCCCCCCACCCCGAGATTGGATTCATTAAGTTAGATTTAAGAAATTTCAGAGAGAAATGGAGAACCGACAGCTTGTGAACATGCACAATTAGTTGGTTATCCATAGTAATAAGGATGTCTGAAGTCTTTCTGATGACATGAATAGAATGTGTGAAACTTGTAAGATTCAAATAATTCATAAACCTCTAAATATCTTGGCAATTTCATTTTCAAAATTACAGAAGTGATGAGAGAAACGTATGATGAGTTGAGCAAATTCTCTGCCAGATTTTCTTTTTTTCTTTACAGTCCTGAAGTGATTACAATAGAAGAATGGATTAGGATGCAAGCTGCCCACTTTGTCTCAGTTGTTTCAATATTTGAATGGTTTTCAAAAAGGACCAGTTTGCAAATGTAGTTGGGGAGGGGGACGTAAACTTGCCCCTGAGCTGAAACTTGATACACCTAGTTGTAATAAAGATCACGTTTTATGATAGAGTTACCATAAATACGTGAGCCACAGGGGTTCTCATGAAAGCACCAGGGAATGAAGACGTGACTGCTGGAACAGGTCTTCAGGTTTTATTTTCCTCGTTTGGTGGAGTCCACTTATCTCTAATGATTCTTTAAATAAAAGGGAAGGGCCATTTTCATTTAGTTTCCTTCAAGCTAGAGAAAAAAAATGTAAAGCTTTGAAAAAAGACCTCTAGTCTGAAGGCACTAAAAGCAAAACAAAAGCAGACAGCAGCTGGATTTTCATAAGGACAATGGTGACCATACCACCCAACAAATTGGTGACCTCACCAGTCACAGAGGTGCAACACACACTAGAGAAGATGGATCAGGGCACCTGGGTGGCTCAGTGGTTGAGCGTCTGCCTTTGGCTCAGGGCGTGATCCCGGGGTTCTGGGATCAAGTCCTACATCAGGCTCCCTGCAGGGCGCCTGCTTCTCCCTCTGCATGTGTCTCTGAATCTCTCTCTGTGTCTCTCATGAATAAATAAATAAAATCTTTATAAAAAAAAAAAAAAAGGAAAAAGAAATGATGGAACAGCTAGGGCCGCCGGGCAGGCGAAAGGTAAAATTGTATTTACAACACAAATGTTGTCGAGTGCCCTGTGGTTTGAAGAGTGATTCAGAAGAGCTTAGATGAAAGACAAAGTGGCCATTTGATTGCTGACAAACTGGAACCTGAGATCCTTGGGACCTTGGAGCTTGCCCAGTGGTTCACTTTGGCATTTTAGGGCATAGGTGAGAGTATGTGTATGAAGTTTGGCTACCAGGAGGGATTCCAAGAATTTGTTCATCCATCAAACATAAACCAAGAACAACCTACGGGGATTATATTCATTGTATTGATGAAGAAATGTGGAAGCCCAGAGCCCTTCTGGATCCTGAAATGCCTCAAGCTTGGAGCACTCTTCTTTCCCAGCTCCCCCTCCCAATTCCCTCGTTCTCCAGTTTATTCCCTCCCAAATCTGCAGACCACCCCCAACTGCAACTCATGGTTCAGTTTGTAGCTAAAAATGTGACTTCCACAGAAAAGCCTCCTACCTCCGCACCCCCAATTTGTCTGGATTCTTCTTGTACACTATGTCATTCTTCTCCTTCCCGACACTTCACACCACCACAAATAAATGACTATCTATGTTTAAAGCCTGCCTTCCCTGCTGGGGGAAGAAAGCACCATGAAGGCAAGGACAGGCCTGTCCTATTCACTGGACCTGAACAGTGCCAGTCTCAGGGCAAGAAGAAGACATTTTGAGAAACTTCCATGCCCCCACCCCCACCCAGATTGTGTCACTAAAGCTAAAACAGTATACATGTATGTGGAAATTAACAGCCATTTTTGGATTTTTCAGTTTTCTGATTGTAAAATTCTGGACACAGAGCTGTTGCTTTGCTGAATGTCTATGCAGGGACCGGTCTTTTTACCAAGGAATCTGATCTGTCATGTGGTAATTTGTCTAAATTCACATAACAAGTCAGTGGGAGAGCTGGGATTCCAACTCACGTCTGACTGATTTTCAAGTTGGCGACTTTCCATCAATCACACCAAGCAGGAAGAGAATGAAGGAAAGGAGGGCAGAGGCCGGGGAGCCGACACATGGTTTCTGCCTCAGTGGGACTGTTTTGTGTGCCTAATGCTGTAATTGTGCACCACGAAGTTTGCCTCCTTTGTAATCACTCATTCATTCATTCATTCATTCACTCATATAGTTGATGTTGACTGAGCATCCAAGACGTCCCAGGGACTGGGAATACAGAAGCAGGGAAACTCCAGCTCACAGCTCAAGATCCAGTGGGGGTGACTCCAAGCAGACAGATGGCCATCTAACACGGTCACTGCTGTTGCTGGCTAAGAACAAAGTCCAAAAGAAACACAGTTCCAGTATTCTGGGTGTCCACTGGTAATAACACTTATTTGAGAGTAGTAACTCTTTACTTTAGAATAATTATAGTTTCCCTTGAGACAAAAAAGGAAGATAGCTTATAGCATTAGTGAGATATCCCTTGAATGTACTCAATCTGAGAAATGCCACACACACACTGCATGGCAACGTGGAGATTCTTGTATTAGGAAGAATTTTTATTATGAAAAGTCCTATAGCACGAAGAGAAACCGTAAGCAGATTCTATGTTAAGATAAAGATTTTTCTCTTTCTTTCTACCCAATTTTGCATTGACATGTGAACATTTTGCCACTGCTTTGATTTAAAACATCATGACACATGCAAAACCAAAATTTTCTCCTGCCTCTTATTTGCCAAGGAATGATTTAAAATACATTCCCTGACCTACCCTCCCAATCCTGCCCTCTCTACTGCAATCCCCATGTCTGCTGATGGCATTTTCATCCTTTCAGTTACTTGAGGATCTTTAGCTCCTTTTTTTTTTCAAGCACTTCTTTCCATATGACAGAAAATCTCATTTGCCACACTAAAACTATCATACCCCACATCTGATCATTTCTTCCTACCTTGGTACATGATACCATCATCTCTTACCTGGACATAAGAGCCTCCTAATTGACCTCTCTGCTTCTACCTTTCCCATGCACTCACCTTCTCCACACAGCAGCCAGAGTGATCCTTCTCAAACTCTCGAGTGGCTTCTCACTTCACTCAGAGTAAAAGACAAAGGATCTGCATTGGCCAATGAAGCCCCAAAGGATCATTCCTGTCACCTCGCTGACCTCAGCTCCAACTTATCTCCTTCACTCTGCCTTTTTTTTTCCCCTCCAGGGGACTTTTGACAATGTCTGGAGACAATTTTTGTTGTTAGAACTAGGATTGGGGTGTGTACTACTGGCATCTAGTGGGTAGAGGCCAAGGAGGCTTTTAACCATCCTACAGCCCTCACCACAAGTTAACTAGCCCATAATGTCAACAGTACGGAGGTTGAGAAACTGGAGTATCCACATGTCTAATCACCTCCTTCAGGTCTGGGCTTAAACATCACTTTTTTCAATGAGGCTATTCCCAATCCCCCTAGTTAAACGTATTGCCAATGCACTCCCAATCTCTGTATCGTCCTTGACATTTTCCTTTTCATAACACATCGCCCATAGCAAGCATACTGTATGATTTATTTTTGTTTATTGTTTATCTTCTATCTGGCCAGCTGGGTCATAAACTTCATGAGGGCAGGTATGTCTGTGGACCTTGTTTACTAGGCCAAAAGAGTGGCTGACAATAGTAAGCCCTCAATGTATTTCATTGTAAAAATAAATTTAACGCACATGCATGAAAGACTTGTAGTGACTTTGGTAAGGTGTGACTCTTTGATCCTCACCTGCCACTCAATATCCTCCTTAGGGGTTCTTTAAAAGGAAATAATCATCTTGTCAAAACTAGTAGTTTTGCATCATCTGTTGAGGGATAATTTGAAATTCTGGGTTGGAGGGTTTTCTTCTGTAATTTATATTTGCCTTTGAGATAATTAAAATAATATTACCAAGAAGCTCTGGGCTGTTTTCCTCCAGGTATAAATGAAAGATGTGCATTCAGGCGATTTCCTTTCTTTGTACTTGGTATGACTGCCAGGCAGTATTTATTTAACAATTTCAAAATTTATCAGCTTTCTTTGACTAAATGATGCTAAGAAATGTCCGGTAGAGGATATTTATTGTCTTTTAGACTCCAAAATAAAGAGAAGGATAGATCCTTTATCTTACCAATGCTATTTTGTAGGGATTAATACATATTTTAGTGTTTTGTCCTCTTCAGCTTGAAATGTCTCCAGACATAATGAAATAGTTATTACCTCTCAAAATTCAGTACCTATGATTCCCAGTGGGTTTTTATAGTGGTATACATTTCAATTATTATTTTTTCACTCAATGGTGATTTTGCTTTTATTGGAAGATGATTTTTACATGTCATTTGAATATACATTTTTGGTACATGGGAATCTCTCTAGCCTGTTCCTTCTTCAAGAGCAAAATTTTCTCTGGAGGGAGAAGGACTAGTTTGAAAAGTTTCAAAAAATAGGGTTTATTCTCACAATCTTACAAATGTTTGCCTTCATAACTCATAATTCCCTTCCTCCCAGTCTGTTTTCATTCACACTTAAGTTGTTCATTACACAAGGAGTCTGGGAGTCCAGTACAAGGACGCTGCACTTTTTCAAGTAAATTGCAGGTTTTGTGATGATACAAATTTGTTGTTCGGGCACACACTCTGGTTCTTTTCCCTTCTTGCAAACATGTAATATTGATTTGCTGTTTAAAGGTTGTTTGTTCTGTATGTCTTTCTTAAACCTAATGAACACAAATATGGGGATCGTTGTTTTCTTTGTTCTAATGGCACAGTAAGGTTGGTTGCAACACAAGGGAGGGAAGCTGGCCGACAGCTTTTTACTTTTAAGCACGACTTTCAAAATAAATCTTCAGGCAAATGCTTTGGAGACATCTCAACAAATGCCCTGTGATCTTTAGCTGGACTGTCAAGCTATTTTTTCCCCCTTTCTCTCCCCCTCCTAAACATCAGTAGCTTTACTGCTTTTCTGTAAAACAAACAGAGCCAATGTGGGGGGGGGGCAGTCAGTAATTACATCTGATTTCCATTATGATTTCTGTTTTCTGTGCTAAACAAAGAAACTGACACCAAGACAAAAATCTCTTCTTACTTTTGTAAGATTGAGTATGTCTAAATGAATGAATAGTTGATGTCTTTATAGGGCTCCCCATACATTCCAGAAGATAAATGTGGACCGTTTTAATCTTATGAATTAATTTCTTGACTTTTATCCTCTTTCACTTATAAAGTAAATTTCTTCAACCAGGATTGGTAAGAACACAGGTATTTCAAACATCAAAATGATTTTTAAAATTGCATTATCTTGAAATCAAAAGGTCTGGGAAGGAAATCCCAGACTTCCTAGGGCTGATTTTATTTGCAGAAAAAATATAGCTAGAGTCTTGCATGGGTGATGAGGAAGTGGATCATTAGAATGTACATGCATCGTGTAGACATGCCAATGCCATCCTTGAATTGATAGTAGCTAGTATTTTCGTAGGTTGTCTCTTAGAGGACAAGCTATTCATTTGACATATGCTCTCAAATATTTTTACATCTTTCATACAATAGTGACATGAATATGTTGTTAATATATTTGTGATATAATACCCCATATATGTGCACTTAGAACAACTCTGGAGTTCCTGCATGTTTAATTTTTCTGAAATAAACTGCAAATTCGATCCTGAAAAGTATCATTCCACAACAGCAGAAAGACATAAAACAGTAAGTCATCATGGTAGAAGGGCTCTAGCATACCAATATAAATTTCCAATCAGGCAGTGGCAATTGTATAATTAAGAGTCGGGATCAGGCTTAGATACTCTGAAGGAAGATCTTGGTAGGCCTGAAAGACAAGAATCAAGTGGAAGGCACTCAGCTATTTGTCATAACCAGTGACCTTAATGGAAAAAACGTGACTGTAGATTTGTTTCCCCAAATGGTGCGCTGTCTTAGTGATTCAGAAGGGGGAAGTACAAGTTTTAAAAATGGCTTATGCTCAGGAACAAAACTCAGGTCTCTTTTCTGTTCCTGTAGTGATATATGCCAAAAAATAAGAGTTGGTTCTCAGTCTGATCTGTCCACAGATGCATGGTTTCTTTCTTTAACCAGCTGTAGCTAATTGCATGAGGGCCGCCTCTTGTGCTGAACATGAAAAGGAAACCTGTAATTTATTGCAACAGACCGTACCATTTCTGCTGTACAACTGCCTTTTCTGTCATGTCAATGAGTGGATTTCTCATGGTACATTGGCAGCTCAGAGACTGGAAAACAGCATTAGTTGGGGAGAGAAAGAGAGAGAAGAGAGAGAGAGAAAAGGGTTTCAGAATCCCTTCATGTATTTTACACAGAGTCCATAAAAGAATAAACTGGAAACAGAATTTCCCTTTGCAATCTGCCAGGGGCAATTTTTTTTTTCTTTTGGGCTATTGTTTACACATAGTGCTTTGAATCGAGTCCACCACTGACTTACTAAGATACAAGTACTTGTTACACGTGACAGGCAGTCTAGGAGTGGTTTCTATTGAGCAAACATCCTGAAATGCCCAAAGAAGTGGCGGAGGAGATGTCTCACTGTCAATAGAGTAGGTCTCCTCAATTGTCCCCTGTCCTCCCCACAGACGTTCACGGTTTCAAGGGGCTCAGGAGTTCTGTGAGGCATGAAGTAACTGGGCCTAATTGTTATGAACCAGGTTGGTATGAACACCATCAAGGTACTTACTAGAAATTTAGTTGCTAATGAACTAGACTCCGCCTTGCCTTAAGGCCCACTTGTAAATGCTTGTCAAAGTGGTGCCCTTCTTTGGTTGAGTGGAAATCCAAATGAAAAGACATGCTATTTTGCAGCAATGGAAAGAAACAAGTTGAGAAAGTGCCATGTATGTTTTCCAGTTGACTCATGGGCCCCTCAATAGTCCTTTTGTGTGAGGGTGGTAAGTTTTCCCTTGACGCTCTGACAAGTGTGAAGAAGGGAGCCCCGGGATGCTAATTCCCAGACAGCTGGATGGAAACTCCACAAGGGTCTCCAAGCTGAGCTGTTCTCATTATGTTGGGTGCACGTGGTACCTGGAGTCAGACAGTTGAGTGGCTTATACACACCCCCTTCCCATTCTAATAGTTTGGGAAAGATTCTAATTAAGCATAGGATTCCTAAGGAAGCCCAGTCATCCACCCATCTGCTATGATTGGCCTTCCAGATGCTCCCTGGGGTCATTTCCAATTCCATCCATCAATTCCAATTTAGATGTTTCTTCTCAGTACAGTTTGAATCAATGAAAAATAGCCAGTTTTGCCTCTGTGATTTCAAGAAACGAATCTTGTTATGGTTTTTGTTCTATACATTGTTAGGCAATGATTTCACTGAGGAGATTGGTCAATGATACCCATTTAAGTAATTAAGAAATAACTGAACAACATATTAAAGTATGTAAAGAGAAAAATGCCAATTGAACCTTGATTAATACACAAATCAAATATATTTATGTGTGTGTGTATATACTTGTGTTTGCACACACACACATACATTATAATTCAAGAGTCAGTGATGTCTAATCAGATTAATATTTGCTAACTGGAAAATATTATACTATTGTATACATCCCAATCACATGATGTCTATTTTTCATCCTTTGTGGAAATAAGGAGTACAAGGGACTTTTCAAAAACCTCAAAAAGTGAATAGTAACCAGTTTTCCAACCACAACCCTCACAAATGAGCTTCCGTTTTTGATTTCTTATACTAGTTTTCCATATGGAAATTGTTCCTCCTCTTCTACAGGAAAAAAGGGATCCATAATGCAAAATCACACACCCAATTCTGTCTATGACAATATACAACTTTGGGTTATAGAAAGTCTGGGATTGTTTTGTATAGAAGATCTGTAAAGATAATCTTACTATCTTTAATTTCAAACTATTTTCCCCAGAAACTCTGTGTTTTTGCTTTAGAAAAGTCAAATAGAGAAAACACTACACTGCATAGTTCTTAAAATATACCTTACAAGTAGTTTTTTTCCTTTTTCTAAATTTTTGTTGTTTTTTTGTTTTGTTTTTAAATTTTAATTCCAGCACACCTAACATACAGTGTTATATTAGTTTCAGGTGCACAATATAGTGATTCAATAATTCTATACATTACTCAGTGCTCATCATGGTTAAGTGGTCTCTTAATGCCTTTCACCCCTTTCCTCCTTCCCACCTACCTCCCCTCTGCTAACCATCTGTTTGTTCTCTATAGCCTTATAAGTAGTTTTTACATAAACAGAAATAAATGGGTTCCCTAAGAACTTTAATTCCTAGGAAAGGTCCATTTATTGCCTCTCATATGAAAATATGTAAAATACTCACTTAGTTTTTACCAACACTATGAAAACTAACACTACACACTTTACTTCGAATATATTCTCAAAAGCCTTTCAAGGATTGCATTTAACTCAAGTCTTCAAGAATTTGAATTACATTGAGCTAAATTGTACTCTACTTGTTTGATATTACAAATGGAATTTGTTACTTTTCAGGGTTTGTGGGAACACTCCACATTATTGTTTTTGTTAGTGTCAGGGTTCTTGAAATGACTGTTTAGTCCAGAACTAAATATGGCCCTTCTTAGGCAGAGAGATCCATTAATAGCCATTCATCCTCAAGGCTGAAACAAGAAGAAATTTACCTTCACATTAAGAAGTTTCTGTTGTATTTGGAAGCTTGGGTTGGTCACCCAAAATGCCTGAGAGCATAAGATGAAGTGTTAAGCTCTGAGGCCCAAGATTTACTTGTCATGGGTCAGCAGGAGCTATAATCAAGGGAAGGTTTCATGGAAGAAATAAATGAGTTTCTTTATGATCAGCTAGGGTATTAGAGTTGCTATCATCACCTGGAGGTCAAGGGACCTTTGGGTCATCATGGCTTTCCTAAGGGGTAATTTATACACATCATATCAACAATAACTTTGTGAAAACTTGTGAAAGGACTATGGGTTTATATAATCAGCAGAGAAGAAAAGTAAAAAGAAGCAGGAAAGGAAAAGAGACATTTGTTGAGCCTTTCCATGGCAGACACTAGGCTGGGAGCTTTGCTTATTTGTATTACACCCTTAATAGTCACAATGATCCAGTAAGACATATTATTATCCTCATTCTACAGATGAAGGCACCAAGACGCAGGGTGATTAATGATCTTACTCATGTTCATACAGCTAATAACTGTTAGAGCCAAGGTTCATGTAAGGAGGTCTCCTGTGATCCTAAATAGGTCTCATTCCAAATCCCACACTCCTTTCTCTACAGTGTATTGCTCTTAGCAAAGGTCAACTCTGAGGCTTCTTCTTTTTTTTTTTTTTTTTCTGAGGCTTCTTCTTAAAGAATTCTATCATTTACAGTAGAGAAGAATTGTTAAGTGTGTAATAAATGTAACTTACTTTAGCTTGGTCCAACTTTATACATAAATTGATTCATAAAATTAACCTTAAACTAAAATCCTTCTTTAGACTCTCTGTTTTGATTTTAGGTTCGGAAAGTGTGGTATCTTTCCTAAAACAAACAGCAAACCAAAGAAACCTTTCTAGTTTGCACTAAGCAGGAGATAATGAGAGTGTATATACAGAGAAGGCAACTTAATTATAGAAATATGTAGGAAGAGCATCCTACGGAGAGAGGTGACTTGGCATGCAGGCTCAGCCTGGCCACTCCATCTATAAGTGACATAAATCATACATCCTCACTAAGGCTCCGTCTTCTTAACCTTTTGGCACTAATGATCTCTCCTTGCTCTTTTTCTATACTCAGACTGCACAGAAGTCTTCAGACAGGCTCAGTCTGCCTCCATATCCACGGTGAACTGTCATAGGATAGCTAAAAAGTAGTTTTGTTTATAATCTCAGAAAAATACTACTTTAATAGATGTTGACTTTGATCACAATTCTGATTTTAATAAGATTAATTTCAATTGAAGATTTGGTTTGAATTGCAATGTCAACCCACTGAGTTATTTTTTTTGCCTTCTGGTCTATGTGACAGAACTAACTGTTCTCTAGACTTCCCTTAGACCTAAGGTAAGAAGTGTAGCCCTGAAAGTGCCATAGTAGCTTTAGTTACTGATGTCAGACAGTTGTATGGGGGCATTATATTCATACCATACAAATCTGGAAAGAAGCCAGCCAGTCCTATCGGGCTAACAATCAAAGACGAAGCCTTCTATTCTGTGTGGAGAGAAAACATCAGGCAAATGTATAGCTTCAATGGACTATATTAGGCTAAGTGAGGTACAAGTGTTCAAAGTTCTCCTTGAATTATTTATTTGGGGTCATTCTGGGGTGATGTTCAGGCACAGCATAGGTGAGTGTATACATTTTAAGTTGGACTTAAATACCTTGCACCTGCAAGTGAATCAACCTGGATAGATAAGGATCAATGGCTACTGATGGTCACAGGTGATGAAATGTGCCATGAGGCTGGCACTCTCAGGCACCAGACAACCCTGCCCACATCAAAGTCATGAGCGCACTTTGATTTCATAGCCCTTTTCATTGCCCTTTTATGGTACTGTGACAGAGGTTTCTGTGGTTAAATTCAGACAGTATATCTGCTACTCACCCGTTCAAGATAAAGTGCCCAGAACTTTAAAGAAGTTAGAAGAACTTTAGGGTACCAGTGAGCTGGTTCTGATTTTCAATGGTCCACCCCAGTGACTTTCACCAGGATATTGCGTGAAAAGATTTTTCAGAGCAATACAGATTTTAGGTTTGAGTAAGTCATAGTCATCTTTCAAGGAACAAAATGTTTGGTTTTTTTCTATTGAACATAACCACTGTATCTCTTTGTTTCTTCCCTCCCACACCCTTTATAATGCCATATTTTCCTTTGTGCTGCTGTGACGTACACCTGTGGCATGCTAGCAGTGTTTTCATGTGGTACAGGAAACTCCCAGATTCCAAGCTGACCCTTTCTTGTAATTCTGACCCCTTTATGAAATATGTTGTTCTTGCCAGAGTCAAAACAAAGCAACACATGGAGACAAGGAAGATAGGCATTGGGTCAGAGTCAATGAAATGCACTGGTGACTGATTCAGCTTCTATTTTTTGTCCAACACATTCCCTATTTCTTAGGATACAAATTCAACCCTATGACCAGACCCACCAGTTCCCCAGAGAGGGAGGCTAAGGTCTTAGCTTTGGTGGCAAGTTTTTGCCACTTTTATTGTGGTGGTGGCAGGGAGGGGAAACCAATGCTTCATTTTAATTATAGTAAATCCAGGAAAGACATCTTCTAACCATTCAGAAAATCCCATAGCTTAATCCAGGAGTTCTTAAGCTTTTTGGGTCTTTCCCTCTGCCATAAGATATAAAAGTTCCTAGATTTCTCTTATGATGGAAACAAAAAGCTTACTTTTCCCAAGAAGCATGTTTATAGTATAATATTATATTGAACATTGGTAAGTTTTAAGGACCTCAATCAAATTTTTATAGAATTTTGAGGAATGAGATTTATTGTGCACATCTTTTTATTAAGAAAGAAGAACATTGGAAGAAGCATTGAATATCCAATATTACTGTACCATTTCAAAAGTTTTCATCTGAAAATGGCAAATCCATTTAGGGCCAGTTCTCTGTCATTGCTACATATCCACCTAGACAACATGTGTAGGTCTCCAATGGCTGCAGTGCAAACTGTTAGCTGAAAACCATCCAGTGCATGTGCCATCCAGCCAGAAATAGTTTGTGGGCTATTTATGCCATCTCAAATTAGACTTTAGTATTCTGGAATCATTGGAATATGGCTAATGGTCTGGGAAGGATATCTTCAAGCTCAATTACACAGACACCAGGCTACTTATTCAATTCAAAGACTAGAATGTGTTGGATGGGGATGTGTGTGTATGTCAAGTGATGGATAGTAGTAGTAGTAGACTCTGTAAAAATGGAAATCCTAGGTTAAATGCACATGTGCACACACACACACACACACACCCCTAGCCATCCTTGATTCCTCTAGCATCTGACCTTTGCAGAATAGGGTATTTGATACTCTGTACCAACCAAGGTTAAAGATAAGATTTTTCAAAAGATTTGAAGGAAACAGGAAAATGGAACCATATTAAGTGAGACACAATTACAATTTTGATGTTTGATCATCAGTAAAAAGTGTTTTCAAATAATTATAAAAAGTATGACTCCCATAGTGTGTTAACTTTTCATCACATCTGAAACTCCTGACACTCCTTTCAGCTAATGGCTACATTAGAAGGGGGACACAACATATACCCAGCCTCTTTGCAATGAATTAAGCCTCATTTTGCCTACGGTGATGATGTAGTAGGTCAGTAATTCTCAAATGAGTGTCTGTGGTCCTTTGGTAGGATGCTAATAAGATCATGTCAAGAGATTTTCTAAACTGTACATGTCCAGACCCCTCTTTATCAGATAAATGAATTGTACTGATCATGTTTAGTAAGATATAGTGCTGTACTCTACGATGCAAAATTCTCATCAATTTATGTATTGTCTTGTTTTTACTATTGTAAATGAGGAGAAGGAAACTTGTTTGGATAACTAATTTTAGAAGAGTTCTTTGAAGAGGCTTCCAAGGAATCTTAGTAATATTTAAGAACTTGTTAAGACATGAGATTGATGATTGATTTTTGTCATAAGTTTCCTTGTAAAAAGAATAGTCCCAGAGACCAAGTTACTGGCCGTCTGCACACTTTGAAGCCAACTCTCAGCTTCTTCCATCTTTTACACTGTTACTTTAGAGACTTTTCCTTGGTACCTGCCATGCTTGAATTTTTGCCTTTTGGGGGTTCTACCCTTTTGTGCTTCCACAAAAAAGTCTGGAAAAGTCTAAAAAGGTAATTAAATGGTAGCTTTATTCAAAGACAACAAAAATGACCCTTAATTTAAATTATTAAAAAAAATATTTCCTTGTGTCAGGAAACATTCTTCTTCCATCTAGTCTTTCCCATCAAGCTCTCTAGCTACCTGGTGCTTTTTGTTCCATATCATTTCTCCCCTGATATATTTTTATTCACTTGTTTATTGTATATCCCTCCCACTCACCCCATTAGAATATAATCTCTATGAAAATGAGAACAGTGTTTTACTCTTGCTGTATTAAAATGGTACCTGGCACATACTGGGTGCTCCATAAGTCCTTGCTGAATACTTAAGCAATCAAGCAAAGGTAAAGATAAATGTAAGAGCTATTTTTCTTCCCTGAGAGAGAGGCAAAGAATAACAGCTCTGGTGACAAGTCTATTGCTAGAGTATTACTTTTGTCTTTCCAATAATTTTGAGAATTTTTTATACTACGTAGCTATATAAGAATAAACTTGATTTTCTAGCAAACTAACAAAACTTCTGCCCCCAAAGAACTATTATCCTTCATGGTAGTACTCTTGAGAGAACCTGTATCTATTCAAATAAAGCTCAGAATATTTTGGGAATGTCTTTTGAAATCACCTCAATGACTATTTGTCACCTGTGCAAGCAAATTGATACCACGGATTTTTAAAACATTTACTATTCAATTAATTTTCAGTAGTCAATACACTTGCATGATTGTATTATTTAGGATATAAATATTTGAGAGTGTCTCAGATATCTTTCTTTTATTGGCTTCTAATTCAATCCTATAGTGTTCAGAGAACATAATTTGTATCATTTGAATCCTTTGAAATTTAGCTAGATTTGTTTTACAGCCCAGAATATGATCTATCTTAACTATGCTACTTAACCTTTTTAAAATAATGTGTAGGGACACCTGGGTGGCTCAGCAGTTGAGCAGCTGCCTTCGGCTCAGGGTATGATCCCGGGGTTCTGGCATCGAGTCCCACAGATCGAGTCACACATTGGGCTTCCTGCATGAAGCTTGCTTCTCCTTCTGCCTGTGTCTCTACCCCTCTCTCTGTGTGTCTCTGATGAATAAATAAGTAAAATTTTTTTTAAAAAATTAAAAAAAATAAAATAATGTGTATTCTGCTGTTGGTGGATTGAATGTTCTACAAATGTCAATCAGGTCAATTTGGTTGATAGTGTTGTTTAAATTTTCTATATTATGACTGATTTTCTGCCAATTTGTCCTACTGATTATTGAGAGAAGGGTCAGGTCTGGCTGTAATTGCAGATTTGTCTATTTCTTATTGCAGTTCTATCAGTTTTTGCTTCATATATTTCAAACCTCTTTAGGTGTAGAAACATTAGGATATGTTAAGTTATAAACCCTCTATACAATGCTATTTTATTTAAACAATTATTTTTCAAAGAGATTTCAGTAATGAATAAGTCTTTTATGTTTAGCCAGATGAAAATATCATTTTCATTACTCACCATTCTTCTGAGTAGACTTAGATTTCTGTTTTAATCTTTTCCTTCTGCCTGAATGATTTTCTCATAACATTTCTTGTAGTACATGTCTGTCAGTTATTAGTTCTTTCTGTTTTTGTATGCCTGAAAATATCTTCTTTGTGCATTTGATTCTGAAAAAATTTCTGCATTTAGAATTCTCGATTGTCTTTTTTTTCCATTCATTACTGTAGAAGTATTGCTCTACTATCTTATGGCTTGCATTGCTTCTTACCATAAGACTGATTGTCAAAAAGACTGCTTTTTAGATTTTCTCTTTATCACTGGTTTTAAGAAATTTGGTTATGATGTACTTTGCAGCTTTGTTTATGTTTCTTATATGTCAGGATTCTTTGACCTATAGGTTTATCGTTTCATCAAGCTTTGAAAATTCCAATCATTATTTATTTTAGCTCATTTTCTACACTCCTGTTATTTATTTCCATTTGAGACCCTAATTGTAATATATTTGAATGATGCTCTGTTCATTACATTTTTCATAATTTTCCCTGTGTTTCATTTTGAATAATTTCTATTATATCTTCAAATCCACTAATCTTTCTGCAATATCTAATCTGTTATTAATTCTATGCAGTATATTTTTCATCTCAGAAATATATTATCCATTTCTAGAATTTTGATTTGGTCTCTTCTGTAGAGACCATGTTTCTACTTATCATTCTCAAGTTTTCTCTAGCCTATTACACAAAATGAATAATTCATAATAACTATTTTATCTCCTTGTCTACTAACTTTATTATCTGTATAATTTCTGTTTCAGTTTCAATTGATTTATTTTTCTTTTCATTATGAATCATATTTTCTTCTTTGTATGCCTTGCAATTACTGATTGGGTGTTAGACATTGTGAAATTAATTTTGTTATATGCTTGATATTTTTATATGCATATTTATATTCTTGAACTTTCTTCAGGGACACAGTTACCTAGAAACACTGTAAATATTTTGGGGATTTTTCTTTTAAGCTTTATTAGGTGAGACAAGAGCACCATTTGTCTTGGAGCTAATTTTTCTCTAATACTAAGGCAATAGCCTTGTGATTAGTCTTCTGATGCCCCTTGAGGTTTTCCATTCTGGATAATGGGAACAGAAACTATTGTTGGTCTTGTGTGAGCCCCAAAGGATGTTTCCTCCAATCCTCTTGGGTGATTCTTTCTCCATCCTTATATAGTTCCCTCACATACGTGTTCTAATCATTACCCAGATGAGGACTAAAGAGGAGCCCTCTGTAGATATTTGGAGTATTCTCTATCTCTGTCTCTCTTTAGCTCCTTTATAACAGCTTAAAGAAAAAAAAAAAACCCTGCATGATTAGATTGTGACTGCTTCTCTCCCATGTGCTCCTGTCCTGGCTCCCTGGAAATGTCCACCTAAGCCTTCAACTCCATGTCAGTACTTTTTTTTTTATTCTTGCTTTCAATTTGATGTGAATGGATTCTTTCAGGTCAATAATGTCTCTATTTTGATTGTAAGACTTTGATTCCTGAAAAAAAAAAAAAAAGACTTTGATTCCTATAAGAGCATTTGCACTTTCCCCCTTTTTCCGGATTTCTTGACAAAGTATTTTGGGGTTGGGATTCAGAAAAATGTAAATTTTCTAAGAAATACCAGGATGAAATTCTAGCACTATCTTACAGTTTCCCTTGCAGTTACTCTTGGTCACATGACTAAGTATATTAGTAGAAGGAAATTGTGCAGCTTTATTTTGAAATAAGAAACCACTTGCTTAGGCCTTCCTTTATTCCCCTTCCTGGGGTTGTGGAACTGACAAGCTAGCATAGATAATACTGGTAAGGATATCAATACTACAGCTGTCTAATACTACAGATGTCCAGGCCATAGGTAGACAGAACTTGAGTTGCTGGATGACCTTATGGAATAAAGTTTTCTTGAAATCCTGAAGTGTTCATTTCCAGACTGTTTTATAAGAAAAATAAAATGTTACTTTATTTAATCCACTGTATTTGGGATTTTCTTTGATGTACCAGCTTAGACCCTAACTAATACAATAGGTGTAGTAATCCCATTCATAGTTACCATTATGATAGATAAATTTGACCTTAGTTCCTGCCCAATATTTTATGCTTTTTATTTTTTAAATAAAAAATAAGCTATGTAGTTTACTTATTTACTTTATATATGTATGTACAGTTTTTTGGGAGGGTTTGTGTTTTTCTTTTCCAGTAATTACCTTTATAACAATTTTTGGTATTATTTCTATTTTGTTAAGACATTTATGTTCTATTTTATATCAGTTAAATATACTAAATGCTTATGTCATGCCCAACTGTCATAGTTTCCCTGGTCATCATTTTGTTGGCTATTGTTTATTTCTATTAGATTCCTCAGGAAGGGCTGATGGGGAATATAGTCCTTGAATTCACGGCAGTTGAAAGCTGCTTATCTTCATCCTGTATGGTTTCTGGTTATGAGATTGTAGGACTAAATTTTCTTTCCTTCAATATTTACAAATGATATTAATATGTTATCTCCTGCATAGAATATTCATTCAGGGAAATCAGCCCATTTTTTGCCTCCAAATATCACTATCATTTAGATCATACATTCTCAGAGATTGTAGTATAATATGCTGATTTACAAAATGAAAGTAAGAAAGGATAGAGAGATTATATTTTGGTTTTTGATATATGTGTCATTGGTTTCTATCTTTAAGAATCATATAAGGACAGAAGACTGCCTCAGGGACAATGAAAAATACAGATAATATGAATGGAGTTTATACATGTAATTCATGTGGGCATATCTTTAAAGGTAAAAGAAAAAAATATAATGTTATTAAACTAACCAAGGATATAATTTAAAACCCTTATACCATTATTGCTCAAGTGACTCTATTTATTCTTACAGCAGTGACCTATGAGGGAGGTATTATAGGCAGAGATTAAGTCATTTACCATGTTTCTTTAGCTTTATAGAATGGGGAATTAGTGGACCTCATGTATGATTTTAAGTTGCCTGCAAGTCATTTGAGGTAGACCAATTAAAATGATTCTATATCTGAAATATTTGACATTGACATACTTATGA
Organism: Vulpes lagopus; assembly: GCF_018345385.1. NCBI lineage: Eukaryota > Metazoa > Chordata > Mammalia > Carnivora > Canidae > Vulpes > Vulpes lagopus. Next base: position 9,864,716 of record NC_054824.1, read on the forward strand.
TTACCCATGGATAATTCAGAGTGATTGTAATTAATGGCATTTGCTAAGCAATGAGGCTGAGATGGCCAAAGACAAAGTCATTTCATCATAAGTGACAAAACTTTCAATTTGTCTTTGTAAAAATTTTATATTTTAACCTGGATTTCAAATTTCATCACTTCAAATTTCAATACTTCAAGTTCTCTGAGAGCATTTCTATATATGGTCCTTTACTACTCCTTTATTTATTCAACAAATATTAATTCAGCGCCTACCATGTCTTGCAGAGAATCAGTAGTGAACCAAAACCAGATAAAGTCCTGGTTATCCTGGAGTTTATATTCCAGTATGGCAGACAGATGGAAAGACAGACAACTAACCAGCCAGCCAACCAGACAGCCAGCCAGTTCAATAAATATCAAATTCTGATTAAGACCAACAAGCCTGGTTAGGGATAGAGCTACGTACAGGGAGGGTAGGGTGCTGCCTCAGATAAAGTGGTCAGAGAGGGTTTCTCTGAGGGAATAAGCAGAATCTTGAATGGGAATAGCTGGAAAAAAATGTGACCCTGGCAGAGAGAAGCCTAGAAGCAAATGCCCACAAGTGTGAACATGCCTAGATATTCTGGGAATAGCCAGGAGGCTGCACAGGCTGAGAAAGCAAATGCAGTTGGAGAGTTGGTGGGAGCAGATGGTGTGGATCATGTAAAATCTTGTAGGCCAGGACAAGTGCCATGGACCTTTTTCTGTGGAAGTAATGGATTTATATCTATGGAAAGATCCTGAGAGGTTCTGAGTAGAAGAGTGATAGGACATAATTTGCATTTTAAAAGAATCTCTGACTGCCACATGGAGAATAAGCTGTGGAGAGAACATGGATAGGAGCCTGGAGACCAGTTTAGGAGGCTATTGCAGTAATCAGGGAAAGAGGTGAAGGGGGTTTGGCCCAAGATGGTAAGAGATAAGAGGTGGTGAGCACTGTTTAGACAGAGGTCCTGTTATGAAAGTTAGAGCCAATAAGATATGCTGTCAGATTGAATGGAGTTACATGAGAGAAAAAGAACAGTCCAGCACAATTCCAGTGTTCAGCTTAAGTGCCTGGCTGACTGACGCACATTGTTCATTGAGAAGGGGAACGAGGGCAAAAGTGTTGGATGACAGGACTTGAATGAGCTCAGTTTTGACATATTAAAGTGAGTTACCCATTATATGCCAAGGTGGAGAGGCTGGGTAGGTGGTTTGATATACAAGCCAGGCATTCAGGGGAAGATTCAAGGCTGGAGACAATAATCTGAGAATTTCTTCATATACACCCTATTTAAAGCTATGGAACTAGTCAGGGTCACATGAGACATGAATTTAGATTAAAAAGAGAAGAGGTACAAAGATTGAGCCCTGGGACACGCAACGTTTAGAAATAGGGAGAGGAGGAGAATCCACATAAGAGATTAAGAAGAGAAGGAAAACCAGGAGGATGGTATAATGGAAACCAAGTGAAGAAAGAATTTAAAGAAGACAGGAGCAGTTCTTAAAAGTTTAGAGCATTAAAAAAAAAAAAAAGTTTAAAGCATTGTTGCACTATGGCTAAGAGAGGTGCTATTTTTAGAGGAAGCTGGGTGATCAGTACACAGGAACCCTCTGAACTATTTTTGCAACTTCTGTGTGAGTCTAAAAGTATTTGAAAGTAGACATTTAAAAAATAGTTAATAGCGGTTTCCAGAAGATGAGCAAACAAATTATGCTGCAGAGAAGTCACTTGAGAAGAGGGCTCGGGGCTGAGTGTTTAATTTGGCAACGTAGAACTTCTGAATGATTTTGCTAAGAGCAATGTCACAGAGTGGGAAGAACAAAAGTTCAAAGTCAACGTACCCAAGAGAGACTGGTAACAGAGGATGTCAAGACAGTGAGCAGGGATGATTCTTTGGAGAAGTTTTACTACGAGAAAGAAAGAGAGAGAGAGAGAGAGAGAGAGAAAGAGGGAGAGAGAGCCAGAGGTGGAAAAGGGGCCTGAAAAGCATTTGAAAATACAGCTAAAAGTCAAATTTCCTGTTGCTTAACTCTGACATGTCACTAGCCATCATTTCTTGTTGTGATAAGTCATTTAGTTCTGATAGTTTTGCATTTTCTCTTATCACTCATGAAGTTTTTTGTTGTTGTTGTTATTGTCATGGTCTTAACTGTGATTGTCCTTTAAAATTAGTTCCTTTGGTTTCACTCTGACATCTATCCCTTGGTGGTCGTTTGCATCATTTGAAGTGTTTGTCAGCTGCTGTCTTCCATGGACCGTTTTCTGCCCAAGAAAGCATCTAATTAAGTCTTCTCCATGATTTTAGAACTCCAAGAATGTCATTACGCTTGTGCAGACTTGGGGTTCATATTTGCGTCCATACGTGTAACCATGTGTGAGTTTGGCAGCTTATTCAACAAAATTCATTTGGGGAAATTTGGGGAAGGAACATGGCTCTGGGTGTTAGGAGGACACAGAAAGAATGGAGCATGTCAAGGGCTATGTATTTGGTGAGTGTGGAAGCCTGTGCCTCACTGTGGTTGTGGCCGAATTTAATGGGCTGACTCCTTTCTGTGGCTGCTTTATCATTTTGCATCTCAGAGGACCACACACCCTAAATATACCTCTTGTCTCCTTGAGCATCTCCTGCCAACACTTGTAACAGAAGTCCAATAGGCATGGTAGACTGGTGCTTTTTAACTCATGTGTTTATGTCAGCCCAAGTGTGGTGCAGGAAAATACACGGAGAATTCCTGTCGCTTTTCAGAAAGATTCAGCAACAACAAAAGGCAAACACTGAGTTTCACAAAGCACATTAAACAGGGCAAACAGGCCTCTAATCCAATGGTTTAATTACAGGATAGGGCATTCATTGTGGCAAACCATGCCTAGCATTTCAAACCACTCCATGTGTTTTTCAATAAAAAGGAAAGCTCACCCCAAACCCCACAAAGCTCCTCACACCCTACAAAACCAATGGTGTCATAGAATAATGCTCTGTTTGTTTTGCTCTTAAGTTTTCAAACCATCCCAATTTAACAGGCGCTGACTAAAATTTGAAAGGCTCTTTTTATACTTTTTTTTTTGCATCTTTTACCCAATCTGACTGTCTGTCCTCTTGCCTGCATGCCTCACCACCCCCTCCCGTTTATTTACAGTCTGTTGAAGAGGAGTTTTAGGTGCAGGTTTCTGAGCTATAATTACCTCACTAGTTGAAGACCCACCATCATCATCAGTCTAGTCAAGGCCTCTGCAAATTATGAGATTTCTTTTTTCCCCCCTTTACAGTCAGCCACTCTTATGTACCTTATATGTCCTCGGATGTGCACACAAACTTTAAGGACATTTTGGGTGTGAATGTGTTCTTAATTTGCATAAATGGCTTTGTACTATTAGTTTCATTCTTTAATTTACTTTTAAAATCTATCATTAGGCTTATATATATATGTTCATCTAGTAAAGCTCATTGCTGTTAACTACTTCATGGTATTTCTACAATATGCATCTCCATTTTTTTGGTAATAAACATCCAGTTTGCCTCCAACCCATAATGTAGTGATCATCTTCACATATGTGCACTTACACAGAAATGGAATTACTGTCATACAGTAAATGTGTATTTTGCAAAGCACTGCTGTGTTGCTCTTCAGAATGGCGTTACTAATCTATATACCCACCACAAGTGCATGAGGGCTTTCATTTCCACGTATCTTAATGAACATTTTATAATATCTAGCTTTGTGATTTTTTAAAAAAAAATTTACTTATTTGAGAGAGAGAGAGAGAGAGAGCATGGGCAGGAGAGGGAGACGCACACTCCCTGCTGAGCAGGGAGCCTGATAAGGTTCCATCCCAGGACCCTGGGATCATGACCTGAGCCAAAGGCAGACTGTTAACAGACAAAGCCACCCAGGCGCCCCCTGAGTTTGTGATTTTTTTGTGTGAATCTGATAGGTGCAAGGAATTGTTGCTTTTGCATTTATCTTATTACTATTTCAGTTGAAAAGCTCTTTGTATACTCACTAGATGCTCAGTTTTTCTTTGGTGAACTGTCAATTCTTTCCCCCCTCAACCCCTTTCCTATTGGGTTTCCTATATTTTCTTATTGATTTGTAGGGGTTATAAGGGTATCCTAGGATTAATATCTTGTCGGCTTTAGATAAAGTGGCTATATGTCAGATTTATGCCCATTGTCCTAACTTAATAATTAATAGGACCCTCTTTTTTATGAACTGTATCCTTAAGTTTAGATGTTGCAGATATCTTCTCCCAGTCTGTGATTCTTCTCTTGATGTTGTCATTGGTGTTTTAATGCAGTTAAATTTATTAACTTGTTACATTATTGTTTATACTTTTGAAGTCTTTTAAAGAAGTCTGTTTTTAATCCAGTTTTGTATTATTGGATGTTTACGTTTTTCTGGCCGTTTGCTATTTCAGACAATGCTGTATTGAACATCCTTTACATCCTTTTGTTCATAATGTGAGAGATTTTTCTCTAAGTTATATATCTGTGTGGGTGAGACTGCTATGTGCCAAACAATTCCTGTCTCCTTTTCCTCTGTATTCACTGTGGCTGGAATACATTCCCTGGTGTCTGTTACAGTTGTTAGCTGGGTGCCATGTGACTGGCTTCTGGCCAGTCGAACATGTAGAAGTGATATATGATTTTTCCAATCCCAGCTCACAAAAACTTCCCACAGGGGATCCTCCAGAGCCCCTCTCCCTTCCCTTGTTTTCTGGTCAGATGCAGAGGATATAGTAAAGAACTCAAGCCTGTGTGATGGTAATGCTACCAGATAGAAACACCTTCAGACCTGGATCACTAGATGCAAGGCCATCACTTAATATCAGATTGGGATTTATGTGAGCACAGAAAACATTTATGTTTAGCTATTAATATTTTGAGGTTGTTTTTATACTGGTATATTAGTTTGCTGGGGCTGCCATAACAAAATATCACAGACTGGATGGCTTAAATAACAGCAATTTTTTCCAACCATTTTTGAGGCTAGAAGTCCAAGATCAAGGAGTTGGCACAAGTTTGGTTTCTCCTAAGACCTTTCCCTTGGCTTGTAGATAGTCACCTTCTTGCCACATCCTTACGTAGTCTTTCCTCTGGGTATGTGTATCCATGATATCTCTCAGTGTGTGTGTCCTAATTTCCTCTTCTTATAATGACATCAGTCAGATTGAATTAAGGCCATCTGTACGGCCTCAGTTAATCTAAATTACTTCTTTAAAGGTCTTATCTCCAAATACAATTATATTCTGAGGTCCTGACACTTAGGGCTTAAAATATGAATTTTGAGGGAGACGTAGGTCCATAATATGCAACTGCCAGTGTTTTCTTAGACTGGTATCACAAGCAGTGGAACTGATAGATCCTGGGAACTTTATAAGATTGCAAAATTACTCTTGAAAATACTTATATTAACCTACACTCTTACTCTTGTGCCTAATTCTTATTGATTTACATTTTTGCCTTCATTCAGTTTTGTCAGACTTTTCCATTTTTCCATATTTGATGGGTATAAAATAGGCATATCTTTTCCTGTCCCTTTACTTTCCACTTTCATGTATCATTTTCTTTTCACTATATAATTGTCAAAATTTTATTGATTCTAATTTATTTATTCAATTTGAGATACTTTGTCTTTTTTTTTTTTTTGATACTTTGTCTTTTGATTAGCAAAGTTTAAGCCATTTACATTTATTGCAATCATAGTTTTATTAGGGCTTATGTTCTTTTTTCATGTTTTTATTATCTAAATGTTTAGTTTTGTTGTATTTTGTTTTTTCTTTTTCTCTTATTTTCCTCTTTTTACTCTCATTTTTTTAAAAGATTTATTTTTATTTTTATTTTTTTATTATTTTTTTTAGATTTATTTATTTATTTATGATAGACCTAGAGAGAGAGAGGCAGAGACACAGGCAGAGGGAGAAGCAGGCTCCATGCCAGGAGCCCTACGTGGGACTCGATCCCGGGACTCCAGGATTGCACCCTGGGCCAAAGGCAGGCGCAAAACCGCTGAGCCACCCAGGGATCCCCTTTACTCTCATTTTTTTTTTAATTTTTATTTATTTATGATAGTCACAGAGAGAGAGAGAGAGGCAGAGACACAGGCAGAGGGAGAAGCAGGCTCCATGCACCGGGAGCCCGACGTGGGATTCGATCCCGGGTCTCCAGGATCACGCCCTGGGCCAAAGGCAGGCGCCAAACCGCTGCACCACCCAGGGATCCCCCCTTTACTCTCATTTTAATCAGTCTTCTAACTATCATTTTGGAAATGTTTAGATTTTTCTTCTAATTATTATGTATTTATTTTTCTTCTCTTTCTCCTTCCCCTCGTTCTCCTCCTTCTTGTTCTTCTTGTTTGTCTTCTTACTCCTATCCCCCTTCTCTCTTTCAGTGTTAATGCTTGCATGTAGAGACACAAGTTGTTTACTCACACTAATTTCCCATATCGCATAATTTCCTCTTGCATTTAATCCTTTTTTTTTCTTGAAATATTTCCTCTATGTGTGTTTTCAGACTATTTTTGGGTGATAAACAATTTTGGGTCTCATAGCTATAATAAAATCTTTAATTTGCTCATGTAAGAAAATAATAATTTATCTAACTATAATATTCTAGTTATATGGTTCTTTTCCTTCAACACTGAAAAATATTTCTCCATGTCTTCTTGAGAAGTTTCAGGTTAACCTGATTCTTGTTTTTTGGATAGATGATAACCTTTATTCTCTAGAAGCTTTTAGAATTTTTTTGTTTGAGTTGTTAAATGTTACTATTAGTGTTTCTAGGTATGTTATTAAATTCTCCAGACCTGTTGGTATTCTATGAGAATTTACAATCTCAAGTATTATATTTTTCTTTAATTTTAGTGAATTTTGAACGATTATTTCTTCAACTATTTTATTCATTTTGTTCCTATTTCTTTTGATATTCCAATTTTATGAATGTTGAGACTTCAACCTCTTTTTTTCATATTCCCTTATTTTTTCCTTAACTCTTCTTGTATCTCTTTATTCTTCTCTGATGCTTAGCATGTCCTCCATCTTAATTTTCCAGATCCCAAACTAATACTTCAGCAGCATACAACTGTACATCTAATCATTTAAGAACTTTTTAAAAATTAATATATTTTTAAAATCCTTTCTCTATAATTGATTTTTCTTTATAGATACTTTTTCCTTACTAATGTTTTCAATAGTTTTCTTTTATAATGTTTTTATAATGGCTTTAAAATTTGTGTTTTTGCTGGATTATGACAAAAGAATAAAATAAGCATACAGATTAGAAAAAAAGGAAAATTCCTTGCTTGAAGGACATGATTATCTATACAGGAAATCCTAAATTATCTAACAAAAAAAAGGCAACTAGAGCTAATAAGTAAGTTTTTCAAGACTGCAAGACATAGGTGATAAATATGATAAATTGCATATATATATGCAATTTATACATATATAAGTACATATTGTATATAATACATACATATGCAGTTATATGTATATATACATTTTTTTACAAATATTCCAATGTATACTTTTATGTTTGTATACTAGAATGAATGATCAACAATTGAAATTTTAAAATGTTCTTTATTTTTTTTTTTAAGTTTTTAAAAGATTTTATTTAAGAGAGAGAGAGCATGAGCTGGGGGCAGGGAGAGAGGGAGAAGCAGACTCTCCACTGAGCAGGGAGCCAAATGTGTGGCTGGATCCCAGAACACTGAGATCATGGCCTGAGTTAAAGGCAGATGCTTAACTAACTGAGCCACCCAAGCACCCCAAAATGTTCTCTTTTTAATTAAAATTTCACTTAAAATTGAAATAAAAAAATGTTATGTGTAGATATATTTATATACAAATATATGTACATATGTATACTAGTAATGAACAATCTGCAATTGAAAATTTAAAAACAATACCATATATAATTGCATCGAACTATTAAAAATATTTAGGGATAAGTTTGATAAAAGTATATATAACTTGATATATAATAGTTTGTTATACATAAATACTATTCAATAAATTTAAAAAACAAAATAAGACAAATTTTTAAAAGACTCTGTTGCAAGGCATCAGAACTTGTAACACCAAGATCCTTTTCCCCTCGAGGCATTTGCTAGTTTGATTTACAAATATTTTTCCCCAGTATGTAGCATGTATTTTATTCTCTTAATAGTGCCTTTCAAAGCACAGAACTTCTTGATTTTAATGGACTCCAGTTTACTTTTTTTTTTTCTTTTATGGCTTCATATCTAAGAAATCTTTGCCTAATCTGAGCTTGCAATTTCTTTTTACTTCACGTTTTCTTCTACAAGTTTTATAGTTTTAGTTTGAATCATATGTAAGTGATTCATTCTGGATTTTATCTTGGGTTTTATATGTTATTTTTTTTTAGGTATGGCTCAAAGTTCGTGTTTTTGTATGGGGATATTCAATTTTCCTAGCACCGTTTGTTGAAAAAAACTTTGTCTTCACTGAATTGATTTTGCACCTTGGTCAAAAATCAGTTGACAGTATACGTGTAGTTCTATTTCTGAGCTCTTAATCTGAGGCTTGAAACATCAAGGTTTAAAGCAAACAGAAGCCTAGAGTTTGCTGCAGTCTCTGTGGATTAGAAAGAGAAAAATTGGCTTTCAGGATTATCAACATAGTGAGGAACTGAGGGGATCAAGATTCCAGGCAGAAAGGGGCTTCTAAGAGGCTAATGATCCACTCAGAGATTTTTGCTATCTCAAAGAACAAGGGACAAAAACAGTTGGAATTCAGAACTTCCCTTTCCTACCCAGGGGGGAAAGAGATCTGGTAAATATTCAGGCTTTCACTGAGATTCTTAAAGGGCTACTCAGGTAGAAAAAGAGAGAGAAATAAAGCAGCCTTAGTCTCAATCCCAGCAAGGTGATCCGCCTGCTCAGAAAATATATTAAATTCTCTCTGGACGAAGACAACATCATTCAGAGTCTCCAGAATTTTCCATATACAAAACCCACTTTTAATAAAATTGCCAGACATGTCAGGAAAAAATAAGTGACTAACCAAAAACGAACAGCAAACCTACCCCATAGAAACAGACTCAAAGTAGATAGAAATATTGGGGTTATCAGGCATGAAATTTTAAATAGCTATGGTTAAACACACTGAGGAAACTGAATTACAAGATGTAGAATTTTAGCTGAGGACTAGTATTTACTTAAAAACCCAATGGAACTTGTGGAACTAAAAAATACAATAAATGAAAGGAGTATTTCTGTAAAACAAAAACAAAAACCATTTGCATCAAGCATTTGGGGAGTTTAGCAACTGCATTTTATAAAAATAAATGATTTCAAGAAAGGGTGGCCTTTCAGGATTCCCAGAAAGGCGTGGCTTTCCAGAACTTCATGATCCCTATCTCATCCCCAGTTTCTCACCCCTACCTCCAAAGTGCCTGCTAAATTCATTCCCTTCATTTGAGTAAAGAACTTTCAAAGGCCTGAAGGCTTGGAGTCTCTTTTCTTCTTACAAGAAGAATCATGCTAAATTTCATTTTCTTGGGTTTGTTTCAAAGCTGAATGAATGCTTTGTGGCATGGATCTTTCTTTTCGTTATTGACCTGGCCTGCATATGCACAAAGTGTAGACCATACAAGAGACTCAGAAAAGTGGTTATTGAATGAGAGAATAAGTGATTAAATGAATTAAAGAGTCAAAAGAGTCTTTTGCACTAATAGAAAAAGAAGTGATTCAAATTCGTTTTAAATTTTTGATCTGTTACTATTCTGGCACACGCTAAAAAGCGTGTTTAAACTTTGTACAAAAAGGAGCTTGGAAAACACCTTTCAACTATTCCATAAAAGCTAGCTCATTTGATTTCAGTGTAATGAATAGACATAATGATTTCTCATAAATTTCATTTGTGTACTACAATGGGAAATACTAGTAGCTTTTTTGTAATCTTTGCTCTTTCTAAATGGAAGAATAACACATGCAGAAACCCAATAAATACTAATTACTCAGCTCAGTAATTATCACAAAGTGAGCTCACCTCTGGGAGTACCACTAGGATCAAGAAAAGGAATATCACCAATATCTTAAATGACTCCATAGCATCCTCCCTCCCAATCACTACACCTCTCTCCCCTAGAGATAGTCACTTTATAACTTCCAGTTCCATAATTTAGTTTTGCCTCTTTTATAACCTATAGAAATAGAATTATACAATTATATATATCTTTTGAAGTTGCTTTGCATTATGGATTTGCATAGGCTTATTTTCTCTAAAATGTTTCTTGAAGAACAATCTATTTCTAATCATAGATTGATAGAAGATAGATAGATGGATAGATAGATAGATAGATAGATGAGACACAGATAGATATTTAGATACAGATGTAGTTCTATTTTCCCAAACAAAACTGTTAACTGAGAGGATAAATGTTGTAGCAGATTATACTATGCACTACCAGCCAGTGAAATTTGGTTATGTCAGTTAGGGTCCCACAGAGAAATAGAAAGTACACTTAGATGAGATTTCTAGGGGAATTTAGTAACTCTTAGCACAAGTGTAGGCAACATTAAAGGATGCAACAAGAGATGTTGAAGAGTCCAGAGACTTGCAAAAATGTGCGCATTTACCAACACCAGGCCTGAAGATAAAGAAGAGAGAAAATAGTGTCTCAGGAGTCCAATGTGAACTGGAGCCACAGAAGAAGAACCTACTGACACGAGGTGTGCAGCAATTAACTGGAACCAAGATTCTGAAGCAGAAGTAAGTGAGCACAGATATTCCCCAGCTTCTCCTTCTTCCCTACAGCTTCTGAACCCAACAGAAGCCCAGACTGCCAGAGAGCCCAGATGATGCAGTCCTTAGGGTAATGTTCACCATACCATACCAGTCCTAGAGAAGAGCAAAACAGAGCAAAAGATTAAGAACTTCATTAACTGAATTCAAATACGGTATAGGAAAAATAAAACAATAGGAAAAAATTACTGGTTTGGTTCTTTGATCTTTGGAAAGATCAGCAAAATTGACAAACCCTTAGCTTGATTGATCGAGAAAAAGAAACAGATGAGACTCAATTTACCAAAATCAGGACTGAAAGAGAGGATCTTACTACACAATGAAATAAAAAAAATATTCTAAGGCAATACTGTAAACAATTTCATGCCAACATAGCCTAGATGAAATGAACAAATTTTAAAAAGACACAAATTACTGAAAGTGGCTCAAGAAAAAATAATAGTTAATGAAATGAGGGGTTTTAAAAGTAGAGAAAATCAAAAGTTGATTTTTTTAAATGATCACCAAATAGACAAAACTCTACCTAATTTTTAAAATTTTATTTAAATTCAGTTAATATATAGTATATTATTAGTTTCAGATGTAGAGTTTAGTGGTTCATCAGTTGTTTATAACACCCAGTACTCATTCCAACAAGTGCTCCTTGATGGGCTTAATGCCCATCATCCCATTACCCCATCCCTCCACCCACCTCCCCTCCAGCAATCTTCAGTTTGCTTCCTATAGTTAAGAGTCTCTTATGGTTTGTCTCCCTCTCTAATTTCATCTTATTTTATTTTTCCCTCCCTTCTCCTATGATCCTGTTTTGCTTTTTAAATTCCACATATGAGTGAAATCATATGATAATTGTCTTTCTGATTGATTTATTTTGCTTAGCATAATACCATCTAGTTCCATCCATATCACTGCAAATGGTAAGATTTCATTTTTATGATGGCTTAGTAATATTCCATTATATATATATATATATATATATATATATATATATATATATAAAATGTCTTCTTTATGCATTTGTCAGTTGACATCTGGGCTTTTTCCATATTTTGTCTATTGTGGATATTGCTGCTATAAGCATTGGATCACTATGTTTGTGTCCTTTGGGTAAATGCTTAGTAGTGTAATTGCTGGGTCATAGGGTATCTCTATTTTTAACTTTCTGAAGAACCTCCATACTATTTTTCAGAGTGGCTGCACCAGCTTGCATTCCTACCAGCAATGTATGAGGGTTCCCCTTTCTCCTCATTCTTGCCAACATCTATTGTTTCCTGGATTGTTAATTTTAGCCATTTTGTCTGGTGGAAGTTGGTATCTCACTGTGGTTTTGATTTGTATTTCCTTTGTGCTGAGTGATAGTGAGCATTCTTTTCATGTGTCTATTGGCCATTTGTGTCTTCTTTAGAGAAATGTCTGTTCATGTCTTCTGTCCATTTCTTGACTGGACTTTTTGTTTTTTGGGTGTTGAGTTTGATAAATTCTTTATAGATTTTGGATACTAGCCCTTTATCTGATGAGACATTTGCAAATATCTTTGCACATTCTGTAGGTTGCCTTTTAGTTTTGTTGACTGTTTCCTTGCTGTCCAAAAGCTTTTTATCTTGATGAGGTCCTAGTACTTCATTTTTGCCTTGTTTCCCTTGCCTTTGAAGATGTGTCTAGCAAGAAGTTGCTGTGGCCAAGGCCAAAGAGGTTGCTGGCTGTGTTCTCCTCTAGGAGTTTGATGGATTTCTGTCTCACATTTAGTTCTTTCATCCATTTTGAAAACTCTAATTTAACCAAGAAAAAAGAGGACCCAAATTACTAAAATCAGAAATGTAAAAAGGGTCATCACTATTGACCTTATAGAAATAAAATGAGTTATAAGGAAATACTGTGAACGAACAACTTTACGCATAAAATAAATAACTTTCTAGAAATGCAAAAACTACCAAAACTGAGTCAAGAAAAGCTTAAAAAATCAAAATAGACCTATGACAATAAAGAGAATGTATTAGTAACAAGGGCAACAACAACAAAAAATCCCACAGAGGAAAGCCCAGGAGCAGGGGGCTTCACTGATAAGGACTCTCAAACAAAAGAATATTTTTTTTTTCAAACAAAAGAATATTAATTAAAATTTAATACTAATTCTTTGAAATTTTTTCCCAAAAATAGAAGATAAAGAATTAAGACTTCTAGGCCAGCAGAGAATAAGTTCATGGAAACAGGAAGAAAGTTCTTGCTAGTGGATTACTAGGACTAATAGTGAGTGGTGCTTTTTCCATTTCCATTCCTAGAAGCCTGGCTATGGGAGAAACAGTGCCATATATTGGTCAGTGGTTCAGACTGTAACCAGTGGTCTTTCGGAGAACTTTGCCCTAGCCCTGCAAGTTATTGCCACCTAGCCAGCACTGTAACTGAGTCTTCAAAAGGGGATTGCACCATTCTATCAAGCCAGCTGCTTCAGGATGATGAGAAACAGGTTAAGACTAGTGAATCCCATGAGCACGGACCCATTGCTGCACTTTATTTGCTGCAGAGTGAGTTCCTGTAATATCGTGCAGGATACCATGACAGTGGATAAGGCATTTTGTACTACCAGGTGGTAGTTTGGGCAGAAGCACTGTGTGCAGGGCAGAAAAATCCATAGAAAGTATCTATTTCCATTAAGAACTAAATGCTACCCCTTCCATTGATGGAAGTGGTCCGGTGTAATCAACCTGCCACCAGGTAGTTGGCAGATTACCCCAGGCAGTGGTGCCATATCAGGGACTCGGTGTTGGTCGCAATCTGCTGGCAGATTGAACACTCAGTAGTTGACATAACCCAGTGAGCCTTGGTAAGTGGAAGTCCATGTTGCTGAGCCCATGTATAACCTCCACCCCTGTCACCATGGGATGACCATAGCTCATTGAGCAATGACAAAGGTGGCTAGGGAAAGAGGCTGACTGATATCCACAGAATGGGTCATCTTTCAATTTGATTATTTAACTATTGATTACCGTAAATCCTCCTCTGTTGAGATCACTCTTCAATGAGTGACAAAATGAGACACAATATCTTTATGGTTTTTATCCACATATCTCTTTCCTAAATTTTCTTGTCACAGATTTTCTAATCATGTTCCTTCCAAGTCCCTGACCATTCAGCCTAACCATTGACCACAACCCATGAATCACTACAAAATTGTATGTCTGGCCATTTATCCTTCCAGGTAAAATGACTAATTGGGTGTGCTGGTGGTAGTTCTATCCTAGAAAGATTTCTTTTTACCACTGGACTTCAGGGACCTTCCAGGAAGCTATGGTGCTCTGTTCTTGAGTCATGCCTATGAATTATGCAGAACATCTGTAAACCAGGCCCAAGTCTTGTCTTCATCTGCCAACTGATTATTGGAAATTCTCCATGAGGGCATAGGGAGAGGCAAGGAGAAGAAGGCAGTGCAGCAGAAGTGGGCATCATTGAGCATTCGGATCACTTATTTATGTAACTGATTCGTGCCTTCAAGGCCTGCTCAGACCCAATCATACCATTTCCATTAGATGATGGAATACTGCTGCACATGCCCCACTTTATGACTTGGTGGGTTAGATTACATCCAGTTAGAATATTCCAGTTCAACATAGACACCTTGGGTCACATGGTAACGTTGTGGCTTATGGTTAAGAATGAGTTCTTTACTAAGGCCAAGTAGCAGGCCAAGAGTTGTGTCTTAAAAGGGGAGCAGTTATCCAAGAGGATGGTAAGGCTTTAGTTAAAAAAAAATACTAAGGGCTTTCATTGCAACTTACACATAGGACCTGACAAAGACTCCAAATACCATGTCTGTCTGTCACTGACCTTTCAATTGCCACGGGACCTGCTGAATCATATGGCCCATATGACAGAAGCACTATATAAGCCTGGACCTGATTCAGAGCCTTCTTTTGTCTGGGCACCTCTCAACTCTAGCCTTGATCTTGGACTTCCAGCTTCCAGAACAGACAGATTTCTGTTGTTCAAGCTAAGTCTCTAGTATTTTGTTATGGCAGCCTGGGCTAACAAAGACAGGTTTTGATACCAGGAGTTAGATGCTGCTGTAAAAAATACCTGAAAATGTGGAAATGACTCTGGAATTAGGTAATGGGTAGAAAGTAAAAAAGTTATGAGGTGCATGCTAAAAATATGGATATTATAGGCAATTCTGATGAGGTCTTAGAAATGAAGAACATGTTTTTGGAAACTGGAGGAAAGATGATTCTTGTTATAAGATGGCAAAGAACTTGGCCGAGCCATGTTCTAGTATTTTGTGGAAGATAGCACTTTAAAGTGATGGAGTTGTGTACTTTGCTGAGGAAATTTCTAAGCAAAATACTCAATGAGTGGCTTAATTCTTTCTGTTTACAGTAAAATGTGAAAAGAGATGTGCTACTTTCTCTTTCTCTACATAAGGACAGGGTGGGAAGGTAGCCATCTGTAAACCAAGAAGAGAAACCTCACCAGAACCTGACCATAATTGCATCCTGATCTCAGGCTCCCAGAAAATAAAATTCTGTTCCTTAAACCATCCAGTATTTTGTTATGGCAGCATAAGGAGACTGAAACATGCCAAATTGAGATTTATCCTAAGAGTGCAAGATTGGTTTAATATTCAAAACTCAACTAATGTAATACATCACATCAGTAGAATAAAGGACAAAAACCACATGATCATCTCAATAGATGAGATAAAAAACTTGTCAAAATTCAAACCCTTGTAATACAAAAATTCAGCAACTAGTAATAGAAAAGAGTATCCTTAACTTGATAATATCTATGAAAAGCCCACAGATAACTTTATACTTGATAGTGAAAGACTGTATATTTTCCCAAGAGAGGGATGTCCAATCTCATCCCTTGTATTCAACATTGCATTCAGCATTGTACTGAAGGTTCTAGTCAGCGCAATTAGGCAAGAAAATGAAATAAAGACATCCTGATTAGGAAAAGAGTAAAACGGAATCCCTGGGTGGCTCAGTGGTTTAACACCTGCCTTCGGCCCAGGGCATGATCCTGGAGTCCCGGGATTGAGTCCCACGTTGGGCTCCCTCCATGGAGTCTGCTTCTCCCTCTGCCTGTATCTCTGCCTCTGTGTGTGTGTGTGTGTGTGTGTGTGTGTGTGTGTCTTTCATGAATAAATAAATAAAATCTTTAAAAAAAAAAGGAAAAGAGTAAAACCATTTCTTTTGTAGATGACATGATCATGTATGTGGGAAGTCTTAAGAATTCACTAAATTAATTAATTAAGGAAGGTTGCAGGTTGCAAGATCAATATTCAAAAATTGTATGCCTATATAGTAGCAATGAGGTAAGGAAATAGCTGCATTTGCAGTCAACAAAAAGGATAAAATACTTAGGGATAAATTTAACAAAATAAGTATAAAATTTACAGTCTGAAAACTAAAATATAATTGAAAGAAATTTTAAAAGACCCAAGTAAATGGAAAGACATTCCATTTAGTTCATGGATTGGAAGACTCAATATTGTTAAGATATCAGTGCTCTCCAAATTGCTCTATAGGTTCAATACAATGTCTATCAATATTCTAGTTGATTTTTGAAGAAATTGACAGATGCTACAATTCATATGAAAATGCAAGGGATCTAAAATAACAGAAACAACCTTGAAAAAGAAAAACAAACTTGAAGGACACACACTTTCTCATTTTAAATCTATTACAAAGCTACAATGATCAAGACCACGTGTTTCTGTTATGACAATAGATGTTTAGGTCAATGGAATAGGATTGCGAGTCCAGAAATACACCCTGACATTTATGGTTAATTGCTCTTCAACAAGGGTGCCAAGACCATTCAGTGGGAGAAGCATAGTCTTCTCTACAAATATTGCTGGACAACTAGATACCCATGTGCAAGAATTAAAGTTGAATCTCTACGTCACATCGCATACAATAATTAATTCAAAATGAATCAGATATCTAAATCTATGTTCTAAAACTCTTAATGAAAACATAGGTGTAAATCTTCATGACCTTGGATTTGGCAATGGTTTCTTAAACATAATACCAAAAGCACAAGCAACCAAACTAGAAATAAATTGAACATTCTCAAAACTAATAGATTTTATGCTTCAAGAATACTACCCATAAAGTGTAAAGACAGCCTAAAGAAATGGGGAAAATATTTGTGAATCATGTATCTGACAAGTATTTGTTATCCATAATATATCAAGAACTCTTGAAATTCAACAACTAAAAATAACCCAATTTAAAATTGGGCAGAGTATTTGAATATATATTTCTCCAAGAAAATACAAATGCCTAAAAAAATACAAATGTAAGCACCTAAAGTAATAATGAACATCATTTGTCATTTAGGGAAATGCTATTCAAAACCACAACATGATACCACTTCACACTCAGTAGAGTAGCTATAATCAAAGAAATGAAAAATAATAAGTGTTGGGAAGATGTGCAAAATTTCAAATCCTCACACATTGCCGCTGAAAACTAAAACTGTGGGACTATATAGGGAGCTATGGAGGGAGTTCGCCATTTCTTCGAAAAGTTAAATCATAGAGTTATCATAGGACCCTACAATTCCACTCCTAGCTATATACCCAAGAAAATTAAAAACATATATTCACACAAAAGCTTGTACACCAATGCTCATAGCAGCATTTTTCGTAATAGCCAAAAAGTGGAAACAACCCAAATGTCCAATAACTGATGAACATATAAACAAAATGTGGTAATTCCATACAATGGAATATCATTTAGCATCAAAAAGGAGTGAATTACTGACACATGTTACAATATAGAGGAACCTTAAAACTATGCTAAGTGAAAGAAGCCAGACACAAAATGCCACATATTGTGTGATTCTATTTATAGGAAAGGCCCAGGATAGTCATAGCCACAGTAATTAAAAGTTGGTTAGTGGTTGTCAGGGACTGAGGGGAGTGACTGCTAATAGACGAGGTTTTTTTGTGGGTTAATGAAAATGTTGTAGAAGTACATAATGGTTGTTACTGCCTAACTTTGTGAATATACTCCTAAAACCTGCTTAATTGTACACTTCTAAAGGCACATCTATTTTTAAAAAAATACAATATTCTCTATATTGCTATAACCACATAATGAGACTTAATAAGCTTGTCCTAGAAAAGACAAGTGGAAGCTGGCCTCATGATGCTCTTTTTTTAATTAATTAATTAATTAATTAATTTTTTATTTATGATAGTCACAGAGAGAGAGAGAGAGAGAGAGAGAGAGGCAGAGACATAGGCAGAGGGAGAAGCAGGCTCCATGCACCGGGACCCCGACGTGGGATTCGATCCCGGGTCTCCAGGATCATGCCCTGGGCCAAAGGCAGGCGCTAAACCACTGCGCCACCCAGAGATCCCCATGATGCTCTTTCTTGATGCTTCTATTATTAATCAATTAGGCTAAGCTGCTCTTGGTCCATTCAAGTGATCTCAGAGACAAAACCTCCACTCCAAACAAGTTATTACTCTCTGCCCCTCATCTAACAGTAGGGGTCTAAGGCTCACCTCTGGGCCCCCGTGCTTAGGAGTGTGGTGAGCTGTTTATGTATCAACTCCCTTGTGCTCTGTTGCTGGTGTCTTGGGAGCATGCCCACAGTGCAATGGTGATTGAAAGGAGAAGGACTATTTCCTTTTTTTTTTTTTTAAGATTTTATTTATTTATTCATGAGAGACACACAGAGAGAGGCAGAGACACAGGTAGAGGGAGAAGCAGGCTCTCTGCAGGGAGACTGAAGCGGGACTCCATGCAGGACCCAGGGATCACGCCCTGAGCCAAAGGCAGACGCTCTACCGCTGAGCCACCCAGGTGTTGGAGAAGGACTATTTCTGAAATGATGGGCTCATCTCATTAGTATGGGGCAGAGTGGAGCCTCTTCTGAGGCTAAGTCACTTGACTCTCATGAAGGGAACTCAGTGAGTGCTACAGTCTCTCATTATTTCCTGCATAGAAACTGGAATGGTATCTGTCTGGCCTAAATGCTGGCACTCATCTCAGCCAGGCTAAACCTTTCTCTTCACACTCCCATGTGGACAGGCCCATGGGAAACCTCTGATACTAATGGGAATGTTTATATCCTCAGGTTTGGCAATGTGGAAAGAAGGATGGGAGTCACAACAGGCCCACTGTGGAGATGCTCATCCCATGTTTTGACTTCTCAGAAGAACAGTCTCTGAAATTACTGATCTCACCTATCCAAGTATTTTAAGCTTCTGGTAGTAGAAAAGAAAAATTCTCTCAGTATTTTTGGGAAATCAGAGTCAGAGTAATATCCTGAATTCTTCTAAAAGTATTTTCCTTCAGGGACTTACCCAACCCAAATCACAAATCAGAATCAAAGATTCAGAGCACCATCAGAACTTAAGGATTTTACTTCCCACTGAAGCAAATGTATTCATTCTCATTTTCCCATGTTTTCTTTTTTTTTTTTTTTTTTTTAAGATTTTATTTATTCATTCATGAGACACACAGAGAGAGAGAGAGAGAGAGAGAGAGAGGCAGAGACACAGGCAGAGGGAGAAGCAGGCTCCATGCAGGAAGCCCGATGTGGGACTCGATCCTGGGATTCCAAGATCATGCCCTGTCCCCAAGGCAGGCGCTAAACCACTGAGCCACCCAGGGATCCCTCATTTTCCAATGTTTTCTTACCCTGTTTTGTCTCAACTAGACTTTCATCTTTTCCAGATTCTTCTTATTCAACTTTTTTCTTCCTTCTCATCCCTAAACGAAGGAGAACCAAGAAGCCTTAAATGACTTACTTGCTACTCTGGTGACCTCTTTGTCTCTTCACTTTTTCATCATTGTATTTTAGAAGAGTGAATCAGTGAAACTAACTTTAGTCTCAATGACTAATAATACTGACCTTCCTCTTGAAGATGATGTGAGAATTAACACCTTATGAGTAATGCTTACAGGAAGAAAATTAAGTTACCTAGACATTAAATGATTATTTAGGTAATGTATAATTATTCAAAATGCCCTCATTTGTATTGAACTATATATCTAGATGTCATTATGCTGTCTCAGAACACTTCATCATGAGGTGCTCCTAACATTTTTTTATAAGGCAGAGCTTTTCAGAATATCTGTCTTGGCTCAACCAAGACTCCACAGGTCATTCTCATAGTAAGTAAGTAAACACCTTGAGTCAGAAATAATTGGCCATGAAGGATATGTTTTCTAATTCAAACTAATTAAAATGTATAAACTATGATTCACATGCCTTTAGGAATGCTTTCAGTAGAAGGTGTACTCCACCCATTTATTTTTACTTTTAAAAGTGGATCATCGACCTCTCTTTTCTTTGGTCAAGATGCACGAAAGCCAAGAGAGGTGAAATCTGGTTTGCACAATCAGCATCCAGGCATACCTCATTTTTTTATGCTTTGCTTTGTTGCACTTCACAGATACTGTGTGTGTGTGTGTGTGTGTGTGTGTGTGTTTATTTTTTTACAAATTGGAGGTTTGTGACAAAGCTGCATTGAACAAGTTTATTTGTGCCATTCTCCCAACAATGTTTACTAACTTTGTGTCTCGGTGTCACATTCTGGTAATTCTCACAATATTTCAACCTTTTTCATTTATATTATTTTTGTTATTGTGATTTGGGGTCAGTGATCTTTGATGTCACTATTCTAATTGTTTGAGGGAGCCACAAATTGTGGCCATATAAGATGGCAAATGTAAATGTGTTTTCTGACAGCTCTACCCATTAGCCCTTCCCCCCACTTTCCTCACTTGCTATTGGCCTTCTTATTCCTTGAAACACAACCATACTGAAATCAGACCAATTAAGAACCCTACAGTGGTCTCTAAGTGACCAAAAAAAGTCTCTTACTTGAAATCAAAAGCTAGAAATGATTAAGCTTAGTGAAGAAGGTATGTTGAAAGCTGAGATATGCCAAAAGCTAGACCTCTTGTGCCAAACATTTAGCCAGATTATGAATACAAAGGAAAAGTTCTTGAAGGAAATTCAAAATGCTACTACAGTTAACACAAAAATGATAAATGAAATGGCCTTATTGCTGCTGCAGAGAAAGTTTTAGTGGTCTGGAGAGAAGACCAAACTTGCCACAACATTCCCTTATGCCAAAGCCCCAATCCAGAACAGGGTCCTAACTCTTCAATTCTATGAAGGCCGAGAGAGATGAAGAAGCTGCAGAAGAAAAGTCTGAAGCTAGCAGAAGCTGGTTCATGAGGCTTAGGGAAAGAAGCCACCTCTATAACATAAAAGTGCCAGGTGAAGCAGCAAGTGCTGATGTAGAAGCTGTAGCAAGTTAGCCAGAAGATCTAGCTAAGCTAATTTAGGAAGGTGGTGATACTAAACAACAGATTTTCAATGTGGTTGGAACAGCCTTATATTGAAAGAGGATACCATCTAGGACTTCTACAGCTAGAGAGGAGAAGTCAGTGTCTGGTCCAAAGCTTCAAAGGACAGGCTGAGTCTCCTATTAGAGGCTAATGCGGCAGGAGACTTTAAGTTGAAGCCAATGCTCACCTACCATTCTAAAAATCCTAGGCCCCATGAGAATTATGCTAAATCTACTCTACCCGTGTTTCAGAAATGGAACAACAAAGCCTAGGTGACATCACAGCTGTTTACCACATAGTTTATGGAATATTTTAAGCCCTCTGTTGAGACCTAATGCACAGGTTAAAAAAAAAAAAGATTCCTTTCAAAACATCACTGTTCATTGACAATATATCTGATCACCCAAGAGTTCTTTCTAAATTTTATTTATTTATTTATTCATTTATTTCATTTTTAAAAATTTAAATTCAATTTGCCAACATAAAGTATAACACCAGTGCTCATCCCATCAAGTGCCCATCACTCAGCTACCCCATCCTGCCACCCACTTCCCCTTCCACAACCCTTTGTTTGTCTCCCAGAGTTAGGAGTCTCTCATGGTTTGTCTCCCTCTCTAATTTTTCCCATTCAGTTCCCCTCCTTTCCCTTATAATCCCTTTCACTATTTCTTATATTCCACATCAGAGTGAAAGCGTAGGATGATTGTCCTTCTCCAATTGACTTATTTCACTTAGCATAATACCCTCCGATTCCATGCACGTTGACTTAAGAGTTCTTATGGAGATCTATTGCAGGATTAATGTTTTCATGCCTATCAGCACAGCATCCATTCTGCAGCCCATAATCAAGAAATAATTTTGACTTGCAGGTCTTATTATTTAAGGAATAATATTTTGTAAGGCCATCGCTGCCATAGAAAGTGAGTCCTCTGATGGATCTGGGCAAAGTAAATTGAAAATCTGGAAACCTTTTTCCATTCTAGATGCCATTAAGAACATTTATGATTCATGGGAAGAGGTCAAAATATCAAACCTGAGTATGGAAGAAATTCATTCCAGCCCTCATGGGTGACTTGGAGGGGTTCAAGATTCTAGTAGGGGGAGTAACTGCAGATGTGACAGAAACAGCAAGAGATCTAGAATTAGACGTGGTGCCTGAAGTTGTGACTGAACTGCTGCAACCTCATGAGAATGAGGAGTTGCTTCTGATAGATGAGCAAAGAAAGTAGCTTCGTGAAACAGAATCTACTCCTGGTGAAGATCCTGTGAAGACTATTGAAGTGACAACAAAGGACTTAGAATATGACATAAACTTAGTTGATAAAGCAGCAGCCGGGTTTGAGAAGTTTGACTCTAATTTTGAAAGAAGTTCCACTGGGAGTGAAAGTTCTACTATCAAACAGCACCACCGCATGCCACAAAGAGATCGTTCATGAAAGGAAGAGCCAATCAATGTGGCAAATTCATTGTTGTCTTATTTTTTTTTAAGATTTTATTCATTTATTCATGAGAGACACAGAGAGAGAGAGAGGCAGAGGGAGAAGCAGGCTCCCTTCAAGGAGCCTGATGTGGGACTCGAACCCGGAATCTAGGATCACACCCTGAGCCAAAGACAGACACTCAACCACTGAGCCACCCAGGTGTCCCTGGTCTTATTTTTTTAATGGCCACAACCACCCAAACTTCCAGCAATGACCACTCTGAACAGTCAGCAGCCATCAGCATCAAGGCAAGACCCTCTACCAGCAAAAAGATTACAACTTGCTGAAAACAAAGTTGAAGATTAGCATTTTTAGCAAGAAAATATTTTTTAATTAAGCAATATACAGTTTTTAGACATATGCTATTGCACACTTAATAGACTACAATATAATGTAAACATAACTTACATGTTTTGGGAAACCAAAAAATTCATTTGACTCACTGTACTGCAAGACTCACTTTATTGTGGTGGTCTAGAAGTCAACTTGTCTATAATTTCCAGTCTAAGTCACTGTTTCCTCCTATAGTAGTTCTCTGTGCTTGCCATACTTTGCAGAGCAGTTTCTTGTCTTACAAAAAGAAACATGGTTTTTACCTGTTAAATTGGAGGGGGGGTTGTTATTTTTTTATGTTAAATTGTGTTTTATGAAAATTCCCTGCTTTTCTCTGTCCATGACAGAACAATTTCCTGTAGATAATATTCAATATGATCTATTGTAGGAAAATGAATTGATATTTCTATATATCTTGTGTGGGTAGTTGGTTTATCAGGCAGTACATAATTATTAAAATTCTCATTTATTCAGGACAGCTCTGTATCCCTAATTAAAGCCCAATGCTTTTCCATTTGAAAGGACGATACAATTTGCAAGAAAAGCCTTTACTTGGCATTTTCAAACCCTCAGCCTTTCCCCTAAATTGTGATTGTACCAAAAATCATCTCACTTTCTGAACCTTTCTTTTGCCTATTCCAAAGCTTCTCTATGTGACTTCTTTAAAGGTCTGGTTAACAAGGTTTCCACTCCTTTAAAAAGTTTAACATCAACTAGGGAACAATGAGTCATCATTGCTAGTAAGCATTAAGGCTAGAGTTGATTTTGGGTTTTATCCTGGAGTCAGTTCTAAATGGAACAATGTCGGGATCCCTGGGTGGCGCAGCGGTTTGGCGCCTGCCTTTGGCCCAGGGCCGATCCTGGAGACCCGGGATCAAATCCCACGTCAGGCTCCCGGTGCATGGAGCCTGCTTCTCCCTCCACCTGTGTCTCTGCCTCTCTCTCTCTGTGTGACTATCATAAATAAATTTAAAAAAAATTAAAAAAAAATTTAAATGGAACAATGTCTACATAATGCCACAATCATCAATTGAAGAGTTCAGAAAGCAGTTCATCTTTTGGTTATGCTGTCTGGATAATTTTTTCTTTTTACAAAATTGAATGCTTTAATTGAGTCATTCAAACTATTTCAGGCTTAGGTGAGTCTCATTAGTCCTAATCATTATATTAAATATTTGTGGAAGATGATTAATGATTATTTTGAAATAACAACATGATATTCTTGCTGATTTAAGAAGAGTTGTTCTAATAAACTGATAGACCAATAAAAGGTGGGGAAAAATGTACTGTAAAATTTTAATTTTTTCAGGTGTCACCAGATGAGAGTAATGAGTTCAGTGACAGCATTCTGGCCCTCTGAGTTTGCTTTTCCAAGTTAGAGTTTTTCTTCCTCTTGTAGCCAAAACATCATCATTTTCCCATTCATTTTGTGCCTTTGAATGTCATGGTAGGATTTCATGGATGGTTTTTGCCAACGACTTAAGTCCAAATATTTTAACTGTAAAAATTGGTATAATCATATAGAAGCAACAGTTGAGGTGACAATATTTATAATGTTTCTTGAGATCTGCAGATGTTGATGTTGTAACTATGTAATATGAGTTGTTACTGGGACCCTCTATATTCTCTGAATCAGGTTTAAAGAGATTTCAACCTCTTTCTTGTGGACCCAGAATGTTTTTAAAAATTCTCACAAGAAAATAAGCTCCTTAGTTATTAAAAAAAAAGAAGAAGAAGAAACATCAGATTGCCTGAATATTTATCCAGAAGTAGTTTAAGAAAGAGCTGGGTTTTAGAGGGATTTGTTTTTCAGGGGAATAGAAATGGAGTTCAAACTACAAACAAGAAATTTTTCAGTCCAGAGAAAGGATCATTGGTATATTAAGAGAAAGTATTTGAGAAATGACAGGAAATGAAGAATTATTAATGGAAAAATAAAAACAGAATGGTAATACTATATAGAGTTTATATACATGTATTTAGAGCTTTAAATTTCATAAAGTAGTTCTTTATATTAATTCAGTCCATTCTCACAACATCCTCATGGGATAGTTGGGGCAAAATCTGTGTTTTATGTTTGAGAAAACTGATATCTGGTCAAGATTCCATGGCTATTGTCTTATTGAATCAGGACCTGAACATGTATCTTCTGATTTTTGGGAGTGATTGTACTGTGTTTTAGAAAGGAAGACGAAACTTTTGCTTGGCATTAGCTGATTTTAAGGAAATCAGAAAATAAGAAAGATAGTATTTAGAACAGTTTGCTTTAAGATGAATTGCTGTCTTTATACCTTAACATGAGTATCATGGATACTTGGTCAAAGAGAATACATTGGCCTGTATACAAATCTGGCTACTCCATTCAGCTGGTTCTTTTGCACTCATTTTGGCCAAGTGAAGACTAAACCCCCAGGGAAGAGGAATCTGCTTTTATTTTTATTTTTTAAAAGATTTTATTTATTTATTCATGAGACACACACACACACACACACACACACACACACACACAGAGGGGTGGGGGCAGAGACACAGGCAGAGAGAGAAGCAGGCTCCATGAAGGGAAACTCGATGTGGGACTTGATCCCTGGACTCCAGGATCACACCCTGGGCTAAGGGTGGTGCTAAACCACTGAGCCACCCAAGCTGCCCAGGATCTGCTTTTAGAGTTCCATTACATTGTCCTAAGTCAACTGTGTGATAGATTATTGTCACTTCTTACTTAGTGCTTCCTCTTCTTGTGGAGATAATTCTGTTCCAACCACTCATTCTCAGTGAAGGGTAGGAAATGGGAGTAGAAAGTGAATAGGTGAGCAGTGCCAGTAAGAGTAAGATATTCAGAGACAGTAAGCTCAGGGCTGACTTCAACTTTATGAGAAGATGAAGAGCTACTTATCCCTCTTTGAAACTCAGCCTCTTTAAAATGTTGAATTTGAGGACATAGAATTGGGGTGTTGAAAATGGAGACTCGGTTGTGGGAGAACAGAGATAGACAGGTTTGGGTATTATTTGTTTACTTGTCCCTGGAACTAGCATTCACATAAACTGGATGAAGGGGTCCCTTTTGTATAGTTAACATTTACTATCTATGGCTTTCCTCTAGGTTAGTGAATTTAACAATCTGAATGAAAATAGGTGACAGGGTTCTGAGGTTGGCAAAAGTTTTTCACTTAGTTCAAGTCATCAAAGAATGGGCTCTGGATAGGAAATGGAAGAGGTAAAGAAGCAGATCTTATAAAAACTGAAAGGCAATTTGAATAGTTATTCCAGGGGAGATACCACTTTCTAGGGCATCTTAAACTCTCTGGGGTGCTATGTATAGTTTCGAGGAGAAAAAAAGTAATATACCAATTTTTGCATACTTCAAATTATAGAATATGAAGTTTTACCAAATTTTTTAGCTGAATATTTTCAGAACACCATGAGAAATCATCTGGACAGGCGGCTTTAGTTAGAGAAGTTTTAGAAACCCAAAATAAAAAGGAACCAGTAATTCCTAGAAGGAAAACAGTTTTGTAGGAAGCAAGGATTATCCCAACCCAAATGCTAATGAAAACTGATAGCCCAAGTGACTTCAGTTTGACAAAGAGATTGTCACTGTTGACAGGATGACTGGCAGGGTGGGAAAACGAGGGAAAAATAAAGCTTTGCAGAAAGACTTCAGAGGAAATTTGACACCTTCAAAACCACAGGTGTGAAGTTAAGTGAAACTGGTAAGTAAAAGTTGGTGTTGTTTTTCAGGGTCTACCGCTCTACATACTTTCCTGTTAGTTCCTAACAAAATGTAGGAGTCTGAACAGACCATGTGAGAGAAGTTGGAACATGGGAGGCCAGGAATTGAGGAGCCAGAGAATTGTTTTCTGCCCCTAAAGGCTCCTTAGACTTTATTCTTAAATGTGTTCTACGGTACTCACTAAGAGCTCTAAGAAGACGAGCTAGCTTCTTTTTCTACCAACCCAGCCTGTTTCAAATTCCAGGCTTTCTAATCCAGCTCTCAGTGGTCATTTATTGAATGCCTGAGCTTGGTATGTGTATAGGTATAAAAAGGTTTTAATACACTGTCCTTGCCTTCAAGGATTACAAATAATCAATGAATTCAGCCTGAAGATGGGTTATTCTCAAGTCAAACTAACAGTAAAAACTAAAACATAAATACCAAGTAATATAAATATTAATTTTTCTAGAAATTCAGAAGTGGGAGTTACAGTACATAGAGAAGTTTTGTTACAGCCTTAAAGCTGGGTAGATCTCAGATGGCCTGGGTGAGGATGGGGTTTGGGGTGAGGGATTGTGAAGAAATGGGAGAGACATTTCTCAAGGGGCAAAGAAGCTAGCGGAGCAAAGGGACGAGGGATTACATTTAATAACCCCGAGATGTACCATCTGAGAAACCAAACAGTGGCATTTGTAATGTTTACTCTTATTTGGCTCTTCATTCTAAGCATTTGGGTTTGCTGAGAATTTGAACAGTTGATTGTTTTAAAGGGAGGAAAGACCTGAAGTGGGAGGCACTGAACCTAGGGCCGAATCCTGGCCCTATCATTCTTTAGCAACATGGTCTCCAACAAGTTTACCTCTTCAAGCCTCAAGCTCTTAGTTTTTAATTAGAGTTAGTATTAGTATTTGATTCTTCTGGTAGTTGCGAAATTTAGCAAAGAAAATATTTAATATGCTTATCATAGTACTTGGCCCAATAAATCTTACTGATTAATTTTGTATAAATATAATCATAAATAACACTAACAATAATAATGATAACAAAATTTCAAAGCCAAGGAACATTATGAAAGACTTAACATGTGCATGAGCACACAGGAGATTATCTGCAAAACGTGGATCTTCAGAACCTCCAAGAAAGATGGAGGAAAGAAAACAACAGGTTTTTTTTTTCCTCTGACCCTCCCCCCAAGCCGAGTAGTCCGTGAGTGGTCATGAGGATCCCACCTTTTGCTTGTGTCCACATTGCTTCCCCTGGTGTTGAGGAGGAAGGCACTGTTCTCACAACCTGCGCAAAGATGGAACAGAATGTTTTCCTGCATTTCCATTATGCCATGGGCAAGTTCAATAACCAGTGCCCTCTATTTATATAATTAACATTAAGCTGTTTATTTCTTGCCTCTCTTTTTAGCAGGGTAAGCAAGTCAAGGCAGGCCACTTTCTAGTAGATTGTGAGAAGATAGATCTCAGCAATAGCTTGACTTGTGGGTCTGATGTGGAGAGAAGGGAGTCAAAAGGAAATATTCTTGTGGCTTTCTATATGACTGAGAGGCAGCAAGGCTGTTGTTTGCTAGAGCAGCCAATTAAGAAGAGTGACATTCTGGCCACCGAATGTTAATAGGCCGAAGTGGAAGTGCGGTGACCAAAGTTGAGTCATAACTTGAGAGGAAACCAGTCTTACCCATGTTTTTTTGTTCTTTAGTGGAGACCCTTAGTAAGCTCTTCGAAGACGGTGGCTTTCTACAGAGGAGAGCGACAGTAACCGTTGGCCACAGCAAATGGCTCTTCTCACCCTTGTGTCGGAACAAGAACCAATTATGAGAAGCCTGGGTTTGACTCGCTTTTGGTGTGGTTAATGTTGGTGGGAAGGTTACTTGCAGGTTTCTTTATTTATTAATGCATTTGGTCTCAGACAGGCTCTCAGAACCTTCAATGGTTGTGTCTGTATTGGTCTGGCTAGCTCTGTCCAGGTTGTTAATGGAATTCAAACCACCTCTGCGCTCCTAGGAAAGTCTTACAAAGCCCCTCTCTGTCTGGCCTGAGGCTAGTTGAGGGATCCACTAGTGGCTCTTTGAATATGAAGCCTGCGTGACCTTGTACCATTCTTGCAGAGTGACCTAAGACTTAGAGTGTTTAGTGACTTCTCCAGGTGTTTTATCTGACAACAGGAATATAGAGGACCTCTGTTTCAATGCTAGAAACTGCAGGTTTGTCCTAGGTTTATTCTTGGGGGATGACTGGTAATCTGAACTCTTCAAACTTAAGGGAGAGCCCAGTGCCTATGCCAGAATAAATATGCAATTTGGGCCAATTCTATTATGGAGGAAATGCGCTTTATGGGAACTGAAATAGTGTCTATAACTCCTACATTCCAAGGTAAATAAAATAGTGATCCTATTGTCATGTTAGCACAGGCCTGGCTTCCTTGTTTTTGTCACTCTTACACTCATTGATGTTATTTTTCTAATATGCAAATGCTCTCAGATTGAAATTTTCCATGCCAACAGATCTTGCCCAGGGTTCCGTTTCAATTAGTTTATGGAATGAAGCATCATTTACAACCCCTGTTGTCACTTTCCCCTTAGGAATTTGGTTCAAAATCAGATTTGGGTTGTAGATGAGACCTTTTCCAGTTCCTTTGAGGAGCCCTCTGCTAGCACTCTTGCGGGGCAGAAACCAAAACCTGCCCTTCACAATGAAGCCTCCCTCCATGGTGGAGGTGCCAGTAAGCACACAGGTAGATTGTTATTTCTAGGAATACTTGCACATCTCTCCTCTTGCCAGATAGCAAACTAATTTCTCAAGGGGAATTGCTGGAAAACAATACCACTCTGTACTGCCTTCATGTTTTCTACTGTGAGAGGCTGTTATATAAGTCATCCTCTAAGGATTTGCCAAGCGCGCTCTCTAAACTAAGTGGCAGCTGACTGGTCATTCTTGATGTGAATCAGAGATTCATTTCAGTAGCCGAAGTCCCTATCTCCAGCAAAATTCAGCTGTTCTGCTTTCCTGTCAGAAGGTAGCTGCCAATCTCTATATACTTAAGAAGAAAAATCTATTGAGTAATGAATTGGGTTCCAAAGTTTAAAACATGAAGCTTAAGAAAACAAGCAAGTGGACATTCTCATTCTGTTATATAACTCAACTCACAACTAGCAAGAAGACTAATAGGGAAGCCTAGAGATTTCGAAAGGGGCACCCATGTGCCTTGCAGGTTCTGTTCCACACTCAGGAAGGATGACCAGGTATTTCAGCCTAGGGCATGATGGGTAGGATTTTACTGCTGCCTTTTCTCATAAATAAGACTTCCATGGTAAATCATTTCCCAGGTAGGCTTTGCTTTTCCTCCTTAAGTAAAAATAGGCTTATAAAAATCCTTCCTCACAGTGGTAACACTCTGAAGTAAAAGTCATCTAGAGAACCTCTATAAAAGAACTAACCTAGTTGATTCTACTCTGGTTCTGAAGAAATAGTGCAACAAAGTTAGAAAAATCTTGACTTAAGTTTTGCTAAATGCTCTTAGTCAGAGGAACTTACCTGGTGGGGAATGGAGAAATACAAATTCAAGTATAAGAGTCTCAGAATTGCCTCCCGGCATCAAACCCATCCTTCTATACTTTGCTTTGGGATGTTGAGTCTCTGCAAAACACATGCCCTTCTCTATTGCTACTAGTTCCTGTTACGCTCTGCCCATAGGGGAGGTTAGAGGGAGACTCTAAGCCTAGAAGAGGAGAAAGTTTGTCTTCCTTCCTGCTACTTTTGAGCTCAGATTTGCTGGCTGAATTTGTTTTTATTTTGTTTTTGTTTTTGTTTTTGCTTTTCCCCCCAGTATCACACAGGAACACTTCTTTACCCAGGCTATGGCAGTTCATTCCAATAGCAGGAGTTGATACCAGTGTGCAATTTTTTCCAAAACTTGTAGAACCTGTCTCATGCCACCCCCTCAGAGACACCGTCTCAGTTGGCAGCACCCTTAGATGTCTGAGCCAACCCCACAGGCTCTGCTGCTGGCCTGAGATACACACCAGCAGCAGCCAGCTGCCACCTCCTCATGGGAGGTCTGAATCTACCCTCCACAGGGCCCATTTTCTAAGGTCTGAGGCTCAGTACCATTATAGCAGTTCTCCCTCCTTAGACATTTGAGGGTTGGGTTCATTAAAACCAAGCTTCTGGTTTTAATAATTCTCATCTCTTCTTGTTGCTCAGCCCTACAGGTGGTAACTGTATCCCATTTCTATAACTCAGTGTTTTCTTTGTGCATGTTCAGTAACTTAATCTCTAGCAAATAATTCTGTGTTCTTTATGTTAAATTCTCTCCATTGGTGTAATTTGTCTCCTAACTCATCCTGGACTGAGAAAATAGTAGTCCTTTCCTTTATCTCACAGCTGTCTCACTTGGACTTTGACTAAATCTTGCAAGGTGTACTTGGAGCAAACCTGAGAATGGTGCCCTTTGGGTAGAAATATCGTATTGTTATTTAGTCTCTCAGCCTAAAAGACTAGAATTTAGTATGAGTTCTTATCCTGGGCCCCAAAAGATGTGTGAGGTCTACTTATTAGATGAGTTAGTCTTTGTGTAAGATGGAATGAGGAAAGTCTTCTTCTCATTTTTAATCAATAAGGGAGATGTACAGAGGCCCCATCTTTCTCCTTCTAAGTTTCTATGAAAACTAAAATGGTCAGAAGAGCTCTTTCCACTCCAGGCATCAGATGTTATAAAAAG
This sequence comes from Vulpes lagopus, assembly GCF_018345385.1. Taxonomy (NCBI): domain Eukaryota; kingdom Metazoa; phylum Chordata; class Mammalia; order Carnivora; family Canidae; genus Vulpes; species Vulpes lagopus. The sequence continues at coordinate 9,896,053 of NC_054824.1, forward strand.
AAGAGATTGGAAAGATTTATAGCATTAGGCAAGGGAAAAAGGTTGATGGGTTTAAGTGACATAATTGAAGTTCTCAATGTTAGAAACCCCTTTTATAAGCTGGGACACCTAAAGGCCTGGCAAGTATCCATACCCGTCAGCCATCTGCATCACTATTGACTGTGAGTATATATTGAAGGATTTAATGAATCATAGACATATGATCATGGCATGGAAAAAAAATGTGTTGTGCCTAGCATACTCTTTTCCATAAAGAAAGCATTATTGGGAAATGCAAACATGTGGAAACAGGCCACAAAAAATGCAGCAAATTAGTCCTTATTATCCACTCATCCATGCAGGGAAGTTTTAAAAGGTAATAAAGTCCTAGGTTCTTAAAATTGGTACTTTAGCCTCACTGTTTTTGGAGTAAAGTATATAGTACCGGATAACCACTGTGCATCTAAGCATTTAGTTCAGCTTTTAACTACTTTCAATTCAAGAGGCATTTCAAATCATGCTGTCACCTGTTACCAAGTTTTCTTCTGCAGATTACCATCCCAAACCACCTCATTAAAATGAATAAAAACAAATAGGATTATCCAAGCGCATTGTCACTAATGCTATTATAAAGTAAGAATATTTTGGCACCATTCAATAAAGCTACAATTCTAAGCTGTAAGTATAACCCGTGGAAATTCAGATGACATCTCAACTCATTAGTTTGTCTGTTCCATATTCGTGCTTGTGTTTGGAATAAATGATAATGCAATTCTCTACACTCACAGCATCATAAGGGTCATTGTTTTCTCTAATGAACAATGATACTATTCTACAATTCCATTGTCCTTGTTTGTCCAGTATTCTGTTTGTTGTAATTTCTGAGCACAGTGGATAATCCTGTTTTTTAAATGTAAGTATGCCCACACCGAAAAGTCAAACCTATACATCTTTCAGAATAGTTTTTCTCAAGCTGCTTTCGAATTTTCCAGTATTTGTTGGGGGGAGGGATTGTGCTAAAAACTTGGATAAACCCATGTGCATATTTTCTAGGGATATAATGCATAAACATTTGTTTTAAGCTCAGTATAGGTGCTCTGAGTTCTAGTCTAATTGAGAGACAAACAGAGACAGAGAAAAGGAGAGGTGGATTGAAAGTAGAGATAAACTATCAGAAGCAGAGATGATGAACTATCAGAAAAAAAAGCCAACAGGAATTTATCTGCCTGAGGCAGGGCACCCTGAATCCAATATAGGTGAGTTGTTACAGAATGTGAAATGATCTTGAGAACGCATTTGGAAGGTTTGGTATGTAATTCAGCATGCTGTAACCACTGTGTGCCATGACTCGGTGCATGACTGCATCCCCCAACTTTCCATCTAGCCATTCTTCAGCCAGATGCACAGGAAACTGAGAATCAAAGCGACCAATGTGGTCACATGTAAACAGCACATCTGACACTAGGGGACTGTTGGCTTTTTAGCACAGGACTCACCACTTAGGGTGACAGAAACCCTAAAGAGTGAACAGAAAAATGATGATTTCTGAGAACTCAGAACATATGCTGAAGCCACAGCTGAGAAAAATTTGTCGTCGGTATAGAAAACTCCCATTTAGGTCCAATATTAGTCTGGGAAATAAAGCTCACTTTTGTGAATCTTTCTTTATAAAGTTGCTTTCTGTTAAGTGACCATATGATGGTGTTCCTGCCTTCCCAGTACTAAGGGAGGTAGCATTTTCCTCTCCGTCGGATGTGCCTCCAACGGTTGTGTCTTAAAATGATTTCACCATTATCGCTTGGAACATTGAGGAAGGTGGAGCCAATAATGAAATGAAGAAATTCAGGTGAAAGTGGGAAAACATATGGTGACAAATATTCCTTGAGCTGGTTCTTACTAGCTGTGTTATCTTAGGCAAATTACTCACCATCTTTGAGGCTTAATATTTCCATCTTAAAAATAAGTGTACAATACCTATCTCATCATAGAGCTTCTGGGATGATCTACATGAGATAATCTATATAAAGCATCAAACCCAGGGCCTGATATGTTCTAGATGCTCAGACTATGTTAACCTCCCCCCGCCACACACACACACACTCCTTTCTCTTCTTTGTTATCCTTCCAAGCATCTTACCAGCTTTGAAACATTTGGGCCTAAAAATCATAAAGCCGCATAACATATGTAGAAAATGTAAACTATCTCGTTGGCCAGATTCACCAGAAAATGTTGGCTTTCCAGTCATTTTGGAAAGGCTACAAGTGGTTCAAGAGTTCATCTTCCTACCTGAGAGATGTACTTCAGTTCCTGCTTCCTATAGATCAGAACCCCAAATGGAAAGAACTTAGAGACGGTGGGGCATGGAGGAAAAAAAAAAAGATTGATGTGATTTTGGAACAAATACATCCACACTGTCTGGGCCAGAACAGAATATATGGATTCATCCAAAGTTAAATGTGTATCCCTGGGGAAACTTTGGAGATTTTAGTGCACTTTAGAATTAATATGAAGTCCCTGGCATTGTATGGCCATGGCTAAAGTAGCTCTATGATCTGATTTTCCCAGGATGGTCTAGAATTATGTGTGACCTCTCAGTATAATTATTGATAATGCCTCTTTTTTTTTCAATACAGTGTTATAACTTGAATCATAAATGGTTTTCATTGCCATGAGGTACTCAGAAGATTCTAGGTCTCCAAGTGTAAGTCACTAATCAAAGGAATTTCTATTGGCTCCTAGTATTCTGGTATTCTTATTGGTGCCATTGATATTGTTTCTAATAAACACATGTTTTCAGGAAGCTCATCCTTGAATAACACCTGAGTATACAGTAAAGAATTATTGAGGACAGCTATATCAATGAATAGTTTTAGATTTTTGATACTCCACTTCATTTGGGGCCATAATGTTACATAACCAACTAATTTATTTTCTCTATTGTTCTCAAATTATATCTTTTCTTTATATGCTTCTAAATTCTCCACTCAATTTTGTCCCTGAAAACTTATGTGTATCTAATTACCAAGCTTCGTAATGTCTTGGTATCTGATAGGATATGTTTTCCTCTTACCCAATTTAATTCTTAGTTATTAAAAACTGCTTGACCACACTTGTAAATTTATATATAATCCATTCTTTACTGAAATGTCAAGTGACAGACTCTTATTTACACTTTGCAAAGTAGGAATATCAAAGCCCTATAAAATTTCCTCTACCAGTCTAACCTGTTCCATTTTAGGATCTCAGGTTTAACTGTACACCTGGATCTGATTTTTCATATGTTTATACATGTTATGGATGGGTGGTGAGATGTGCTTGTCTTTGGTGACAAGTGTTATGAAATAAAATTTCCTCCTAATTCAGAGCGGACTATTAACATGATGGTACAATCAAGACATTCATGGAAACTTAATGACAAAAACATTCCAAGAACTGCAGAAGGGCACTTCCCTCATCTTTTCATCCCACACCCATTAAAATCAAAACTCCTTTTGGCACATGCTAGGGAGAATCAAAGTAGAATGATTAGTTGGATTGGATCAAGCTAAAAAGGGCCTTTACCCCTTTAAATTAACACAAACTAAGCTATTAAATACATATGAAAATTAATGGCATTTACAGCTACTGTTGTGGCCATGATGCTTATACAAAAGCCTTCACATTAATAGGAAAGAGAGTATTTATGTTAAGCAAGTCCATGCTGGTTATTTTCCAACATCTTTGAAATGATTCACAAATTGGGAGAGCTTTAAAATTGCAGAAGTATCAGGGATCAGCCAACAATGGGACTTTGGGGTGCTAAGTTGTGCCCAGATCAGATTTTTCTCCTAATCCCCAAGGAGTGTTTATACCCAGTTTCCCAAGTTGAATTTGTTGAGTATGATGGTACCCTTTAAGAACAGATTTACCCTAACTGTGATTTCCCTATGAAATCTACAGATCTCAATATAAGTAAGTAGGCTTGGATGGACTACAGATGTTGTCTAAGAGTCTGCAGATGCAGGTTGAATGTGCATATGATGTTAATCAAAACACATATGTAAATATGGCCTTCCTTTATCATCACGGATTCAATGCTGGCTAAGACATAGATTTCTGCAGCACTGAGACAGGTGTTCCTATTTGGGTTATTCACTTAAAATACAATATATTCGTTATTCAACTTAGACTGCTGCAGATCTCCGTTTTCTGCCAAAATAGGAATCTTACCACTATCCTCACTGACCATGAACCTCACCCTTTTACAAAGAAATCCTGAAAATGGAGTAAGCTAAGAACCTTCTCCTATAGTCCTTGACCTCATCATCTCTAGAAGGGGGAATAAGATACTGTTAAGTCAATTAATACAAAAAGCCCTCATTTTTATATCATTTCCTACCACCATATTCCCATGATTTTTTAATCTTAAAAGCTCTTCAGAGTAGGCCGACACACACAAGCACAGAGCAACCCTCCATGGCTTCTTCTCCAATATTGCTAACTGATGGCTGGAAGCCCCAGGCTGGCTGTCATAATCTCTCTTTTTCTACGTTCTATCTGTGATACACATTTAAAAGTTCAACCCAAATATATAGACCACCTACTATGTACCTGTATCTGCTCTTGATGCTTGAGACACATCATTGAACAAAACAATAGTCTTTGTCATTGTGGAGCTGACCTTCTAGTTGCTTTTCCAGGGGTCTTTGCCCCTCAACAGGGAACATGTTGTAGAAGGTTGAGCTCCAAGTTAGGATTCTCCCAGCAGAGGAAAGTTTGCATCTCTTAGTCTAAAATCTTAATTGAGGAACAATTGGAATTCAGGTATGTTGATATATTAACTAAAATTGTATTCCCTTTCCTCTTAAGGAAAACCACATGAATCTGCATTCACCTTTTGTTTATTACTTTATTATTATATCTGTCTACACTTTTTCCCTTTGGTTTTTGTACATTCCCTTTGCTTTTTTGCAAAGACAGTGTATTCTGTAGTTTACATCAACAGTTGGTGATAACTGCTATAGCACTTGGATTTTAATCCCTCTGCAAGAATTACATCAGGACAGAAACTGCCAAATTATATCACCATCTCAATTGATAAAAAAGGAAGCCATATTTAATTCTCTCATGCTCTGACTCTTCACCTGAATAATATGATGCATTTGGGAATAAGGAGATTGTGTGACTGGAAGTATCTTGATTTCACCCTTCCTGTGAACAGATAGTTTAATTAGGTGTACAATTGTAGATTGACAGTTATTTTCCTTCTACTTTTTTCCTTTCTCAATCAGCATTTCATCTTAATTTTTTAATAGAGATCCAATTTCCACTCAATATCATATTTCCCCAATTTCTTAAAAAATGTCTTTTTATGGTTGGTCTATTTGAATGAGGTTCTATACAAGGTCCACATATGGCACTTGATTATTAACTCTTGTAAGTCCCTTGTAAACTCTAACACTATTATTCTTTTTTAATGTCATTTTTTCTTTTATTGGAGAAACCAAATTCTTTATCATGTAGAATATTCCCATATTCTGGGTTTGGTAGATTGCTTCCTTGCAGTATCTTTTAACTTGTTTCTCTAATCCTTATACTTCCAATTAACTGGCAATTAGGTCTGAAGCTTGATTGGTTCAGACTTTATTGAGGGGTTTTTTGGTGTGGGTTTTTTTTTTTAGGGGGTAGGCAGCTGGTGGCAAGAATGTATCATGGGAAGACACTGTAAGTGTCCTATTGTCTCATATCACAAAGCACATACTGTTTGATTGTCACACTCTTAAAGGTACTAAAGCTGACGAAGCCAGTGGGTTTAGGTGTCAGCCCAATCCCTCTGAAAGTCTGGCAGGTTGGAGACGGATATGTCTTAAAGTGTCTTTTTTTTTTTTTAAACATATCAGTAATGTGTGCTTCTTTCAAAAATACAAACATGCACTAGGAAGAAAATGAAAATTACCCTCAATTTCACCTTCCAAATACAAACACACACATGCACAAACACATGCACGTATATGGTATCTAGCTGTTTTCAGTTAACATGAATTGAGAACAGCATTTAGATGCACTTATCCTGTGCAACAAATAGGAAGCAAGGAGCCTCCATGGTGTTATGATCCTGAGATTTCTCTGATATCCTGATTGAATGTCAGCCCCTCATCCACTCCTCAGTCACATAAAGTAACATAAAGTACATACCCTCTAGACCCTTGTGGTCACTGCTGGCACTTACTGGAGAGGTTTTGGATCATTTAGGTTGGGAACCAGTTTGTATAGTCTGCCACTCCAAAAGGTTTTAAGATGAATCCTTGAATCAGATTTATCCCCTCAAATCTTCTGGTGGGCCAAAGAAGCCAATGGTTAGACACTGATCGTTCAACAAAGAAAAGGTGTCTTGATATTATACTCTACCTAAAATCAGTGTCACAGGTAGATAATCTGTATATTTAAATTGTGTAAAACCAAATAACCCCATATAACATGCCTACATGTTCAGCTATCTAGAAGGTCACCACACAATCCACACAAACATTTCAGATGTTTTCTGGGTAAAGTGGGCATCCTAGTGACATTTGTTTTGAAAATATTCCAGTCCTGAATCAGCTGAGTCACACTACAAAATAGAATTAGAGGCTTATATGTGCCCAGGAGCAGACATCTACCTAGAGCCTCTAGTATATTTTTCTTAACTGATATTAAAATAATTCACCTTTAAAAAAAACAATAATCTTCTAAGATAATCAAGAAGATGGATAAAAAGTTTTAGGCTATTTCACTATAAAATAGAATCTGAGTTCTAGGACAGAAAATTGTTTTCGCATGGCAGTGAGAGAGGGTTGGCTTTTGAAGGTTTCTTTGGGTAGCCAAATGCCAAAGACGAGTCCTTTCAAAAGTGAGCTCTTTTGCTTTTTGTGTCACAGCTCTGGGTACTGAGATTTATTTTGAAGGTGTGGAAGAAGCACAGGGCCACAACACATCTTGTGTTGCTAATGGGCCCACAGAGTGGTGTGATGCTTCTGGGTGGAAAGAAGTCTGCAGCAGACAGCAACTTTGGTACCTGTGCTTGAGCTCATCCTGATCAAAGTCCTGACTTCTGATGTACCAAAAGCTCTTTAGTTTTGCTCAAGTGAGAACAGAGTAAAATTCAATACACTGGAGAACACTGTCCATGCTTCTCCAGTTTCCTGATTGAATGTAACCCCCACCGCCCCCCACCATCTACTCCACAGTCTAAGAAACATACATACATACCCTCTAGATCCTAGTTGCCGTTGCTAGAGTAGACTTAAGAGGTTTTAAATGACTTAGGTTGGGAAGTACTCATTATTCTGCTACTCCAGAATAGAGAGCTCTCGTTGAATCAAGTTTTTCTGCACCCTTCTGGGGGACTCTGTGTTTGAAGCACTCTAGTGGAAGCTCTTAAAGAACTGCCTTCACTGAGCTGCCCTCCAAAGTTGTGCTTTTAGTTTTAACACTTCAAAGAGGTAAGCAAGCAGAGGATAGCCACGTGCAAATTGCTTCTGATTTGTTGTAAAGTGTTGTCAAGGATAAAGTCTACAGGACCCTCGATGTAAGGCTTCACTTGAAAAATTTCTTTTTGCGTTGAGAGCCAGGGTGAACAAAAAGGCTTTTCTTACAAGACTAGTGGACATTCTCCCTTTTTAATAAGTAGAGTGTGTTAGCCTAGCTATTATAACACAGATATCTCAAAACAGTGGCTTAAGTGTTTAGGTTTATTATTATTTTGTGTAAAACTCCACAAATAGAAGGTCCATAGGTGGTAAGAGCCTTTGCCATCATCAACATACAGCTTCCATCTTTGGGTTCAAAATGATTGCTCCAAGGGACAAAGGACAAGAGAACCCAGAACTGGCCTACTTGTGTTCACCTCCTATGGGACAGAAATTAGCGTCATGGCCATGCCTGGCTATGAGGGAAAATGAGAAGACAGAAAGGAGGCACTGATATTGGTAGACAAACAAAGTCCACCAGCATTTGTCCCTCCAGCCACCCAGATACCCATGTGTATTCTTCTTACACACGCAACATTTTCCATGAGATTACAGTCCAGAATCTGTGTAACCTAGAGTCTCTCCTCCTCCCCCCATCAAGTCTAGCTCTAGCTCTGACTCCTGTGATCTGGTGACCTACAAATTACGAGACGAGTTACCTTCAGGCCCACCTTCCACCACAATAAACAGAGCTTTATGACCATTTTACTGTGGATAACCACAATAACAACTCCCATTCAGAAAAGTGAAAAAATGATAAACATAGAGCAGCCATTAGTCCATAGCAACCATCAAACTCCACTGGACAGGAATTGTAGACTCCATGCCCTGGCAGTGCAGGGGCCCCTTGTGCCGAAAGCCCCAATGCTGGAAGTAACTCCCCTGCATATTGTCCTCCCTGGCTCACTGGGACATGTTCTTGACTGACTTTATCTTTCATGGCCACATATAAAGTGAGCATAGCTCATTGCCTGCTGGTGAAGGTTTGGGAGACAGGATTACTTTAAGCTTTAGATAGCTTTTGCAGGCCAGTCTTGTGGTTTCTTTGGCAATACAGTTCCTTTAAAACCTGATAGACTTATGGTCTACTTGCTTCCTGTCAGTTCCAGATGCCAGTAACCACTATCCATGCCTCTTAAGCCAGAAGATTCTGTTCTTTCATTTCCTGGTCTCCATGTTCAACATAGCTCTCCCTCCCATATTGCTGGAGATTCCCTAGAGGCCATGTGAAACAACAGGTTTGAATGGCAAGGCAACAGCCTCAATCTCTACCTTGAGAGTGGCCTTATTGTCTAGTAGGGAACATTCTGTATGAGGCTCTGAGGAAGGCTTGAATGTATTTGGTGGTACAAAAGCAGCTATATTAGCAACCCTTTGAATTACAAGACTTTCATTCCATGTGGATTGAAGGCTGTATGCAAGAGAGAACTTTCCCGGATGGGGATCTGCTTGCAAGCTGCTGAGCTGTCACCTGAGTTAGGCTCTGTTGTAAGGCTTTGCTAGGGTTGCCAATCATCAGCCATCCGTCCCCGGTGATAGTTTTAGCAAATGTTTACCATGACATGGCAGTGGTCAACAGCTTTACAGATTTCAATATCTTTGTCCTCAGTGCCTGTTGCCTGACCATTAAGACCCTGTCATCTATTTCAGGGTTTCTATTTTTACTACTGGATTCGACTTCTGGATACCAATTTTTGTATTGGGAGAATACAATCTAAGCTAATGGAACAAAAGGATCCACAATTGCAGTAGCTTCAGCAAAGTAATAACCTGAAGGTCAGCAGCCCAGAGCTCGTACAGAGATTCTGCGAACCTGAACACATAGGATGTTCTGAGTTCGAAATAGGCTCCAGCTCCAGCCATTTCATCTGTATCCTGTCTCATGTCCATTGTACTAAAGTTGTGAATTACACCTATTAATTGTGTATCCTTCTATCCCACTGGCTAGAAGTTGATCTTATAGCTGGGTTAGCTGTAAAAAAAAATTGTAAAATATCATTTTAAGAAAGGAGTAGACATTGGTGAGCAGCTATAATTCTCACTACAGAATTTAATGATCTAGTTTTTGGTTTTTGGTTGTTGTTGTTGTTGTTTTTAATGTCCAGGCAACAACCAGGAAGCCCAAAGTCAAATATGTAATAGTTGTGTATATAAATAAATTTTACTATATTTAAAACAAAGTTACTATATTTCAAACATTCTATGTCTTTCCCCTCCATAGTTTTGATGTTATATTTTGATTTCATTAAACTTTTTACACATACCTACCTTTTTGTAAGGTGACTCAAGTCATTTTTAGAAAGGGCTGTGGTATAAACTATAAATGTGAATATGAATAATGCAAATTCTAACATTTGGATACTCTCAAGGAACATTCGGCCTCGTTTTCTCATCTGCTTTAGAAAATGTTTGTCATCTCAAATATACCAAGACTGGACTCCATTTATCTTGCAGTGTGATGACCCGCCAAACGTATTACCTGATATTATACCATTAGAGGTTTCATTCGTTGGCCAAGGAGTTATACTATGCTAAACTATAAATACTATTAGAAGGAATCATTTGCAGTCATCATTGCTGCAGTAAGAATTAGCTAAACAGGTTTAACTGTAATACTTGTTAGAAGGGGTGGGTCTAAGGGAATGTAATGCAATACCTGTGAGCCTTCCTCTGGGGCAGGGTGAAAAGCTTCTGGAAAGGTACAAAGTGGCCACTGTCGGAAGCCTCACCATCTCTTGATGGCTCATTGAGGCACTCTAGGTCAAAGGAGTAGAGAGAGGTAGAGAAGAGCTTGATAATTGTTGACTTTTAACACGTACTTACCTGTGCCAAGCCACTTTTAAGGGTTTTACATGCATGTGTTACCTCATTTAAAACAAAAGGGCCCCAGAAGTCACACAGGGGAAGACAGATGTGGTGTATTCAGACAGGAAACTGAATACAACTGCTAACCTTGTCTTGTGCTAGTTTATCAAGAGCTTTCCGTGACCTGCTCTCATTTGACCTACAGGAGCTCTGTTGAGTAGGCTGGATAAAGGTAAAGGAACAAGGTCCTAAGAGGCCAGGTAAGATGTAAAGGGCAGAGCTGAGGCTCCAACCTACATCAGCAGCCGCCCCCCCGCCCGCCTCATCTCACTATACCACAACCATGCCTCCCAATCCAATGTCATTTCATAAAGAGTTGGTTTCATATCTAAAAACTATACTAAATGGTTTTAGTATAGTTTTTTAGGGTTTCATTACCCTAAAAAAGGGTAAGGATGCTTTTAATGGGGGGATATGGGAAAATTTTTAGATTAATATTGGAGTAAAAGGTTTCACCATGAAGCATGGTAAATACTCCAAAAGCTGAGTGAAAACTTTTTCATGGTGGTTGAGGTGGTAGGCTCCCTGGGTAGGCTGGTCCTTCCTTATTCCTGTTTCCTCCTTCATGGGGACCTTGTATTTACTCTTTCCTTCCTGCATGACTTCTTACCTTCAGCCTCTAACATTTCTTTTTTTTTTTTTTAAGATTTTATTTATTTATTCATGAGAGATGCACAGAGAGAGAGAACGAGAAAGAGAGGCAGAGACACAGGCAGAGGAAGAAACAGACTCCATGCAGAAAGACCAATGTGGGACTCGATCCCTCGATCCTAGGACTCTGGAATCACACCCTGAGCCAAAGGCAGACGCTCAACTGCTGAGCCACCCAGACATCCCAGCCTCTCACTTTTCTAAATGTGGCCCATACCACAAGAGGGCAAGCCCTCCCAGCATTGTCCCTAGCTTTTACCTCAGTGTTCTCCTTCTGTTGTTCTCAAGCTTTACATCAGTAGGCACCATTCATACCTCACATCTATTCACACATTCCCCGGCAAACAGGTCTTGGCTCGTGACACATGACACTGCTCTCAGTGAAGTGGTTACTTATCTCCTGATGCCAAAGTTTCTTCCTTTCTTGATCTTTCTGGGGCATTTACCAGGACTGGCCACTCCCTCCTTCCCTCTTATCTTCCATGAGACTACCCGCTCTTGGTTGACCTTCTATCTCTCGGAATATTCTTCCTCAGAACTCTTATTGGATCAAACTTCTTTATCCATCTCTCAAATACTAGGATCCCTGGGTGTTTTTCTGTTTTGTTCCTATTTCTCACTCTACCTGCCCTACCTGGATACCTGTCTTCATCCCCTTCCCCATCTTTATTTCATCTTATATCTGAATCTCCAGAAGAGATAGTTCATCTTTAATTGGACAGTAGACATTTTCCCTACAAATAGCCATAAACAACCAAAACCCATTAGTTCTGAAACTGAACTCCTTACAGTATCACCTACTCTGTCCTGGACACCTTCCCACATTGCTCATGCTAACTGGTGATCCCACTAACCCCCTAATCTCCCCACGGAGAAGCCTAGGATCAGCCAGGACTCCTTCCTTTGCTGACTCCATACCCAATCATTCTTCAGATCTCATTGACTTTGCCTTCTAGTCATCTATGGGATCCACCCTCTTTTCCTCATCCTCCCTACCAGAGCTTAAGTTCAGATCATCCTTGGCTCCTGCCTGGAGAATGGCAATAGGTTCCCAATCGGTCCTAGTGCCTCTGGATTCATTTCTTTTCCATCCAAGCAGCCTACCAAATAGGTCGTGCTAAAAACCAAGTCCAGTTCTTCTTAAAACCCTTAATAAGTCCCCATAGGCTACAAAATGAAACCAAGCTTCTCTGTAGGTCATGCACACATTTTAAGAGCAGCATCCTACTTTTCTACCTCCCCAGCCTCATCCCCTCTTATTCTTCCATCCATCGACTCTTCCTACCAATCTCTCCCTGCCCCCCATTCCTGTAACTGGTGTGTTCTTCTTCTTTTTAAATTCTGTTCATAATCCTGTGTCATCTCCACCATCTGTTCACCAAGTATTCCTGAGTGTCCCTAACAGAGGTCTATTCCAAGGACATTGGGACCGTAGAAAAGAGAGCACCTATGTTTGCCTAGGAAAATCTGCACCGAAGAGTACTTGTGCTGAGCTTTAAAGATAAGGAAAAAAGCCTTTTCCATGAAGGCTTCCTTGGCCTCCAAGGATTTTAAGTCCTACTTTTTCCCTGTATTATACTGCTTCCCTGGTACATTGACTTACCTGTTTCCACTGGTGGACTGTGAGCTCCTGCAGTATAGGGACAACATGGTAGCCCTGGGAGTAGTCCTGGTGCTGAGTACAGTGCCAGCGCTTTGTAGGCCTCAATAAACTTGTTAAATTAGATTGAATCAGAGTAGCCCGAGGCCACTGAGCTCATTAGTGGCAAGTGGTTGGCTTAAGAGAAGTGGCACCCCATCCTCAGGAAGACTGGGCCTGGAATCTTGACCTCATTAGCACCCTGTTCCAACCTAACCTGCCAACTGGCTCCGACTTTCCAAATGTTAACACTACATATCAGCATGTGTGAGCTAAGTATGTGCACACCAAGTATCAACACGGCATATGGATATGTAGTATATGGAAACTAAACCCGTTTCACTCACCAAGTTTATAGCCCTTTTAAACCTCCCGGGTTAGTTTTGAATCAAACCCAGATTTTCTAGTGTTTCAGTTCATTTTCTTTTGGCAAACATATCTTCCTGTTGTTAAGAAGAAAGACTTTACAAAGATTATTTAAAAGTTTAACTGGTTTCTTGAACATCAGCTAGCTCTTACAATACAGGATTTTAATGGTATGAGTGTAAATGAATCAGAAACACATGGATTAATATCCCCTTCGAATCTTCAGGCTGTTTATAGGAGATATTTGAGAAAAAATATAGTCGAGGTTCCATCAGATACCAAACATAGAGTATTTTAAGATATTCTGTGAGTTCAAAGTCTGACTCTGCAAGCCCGTAGGGATATCATTACATTAGTATGTACATAAGTGAACTATTTAGTAAGTGCAGTTATCATGAGTGGAATGTTCCTATTTGAACAAAATGACTGCCACCAGATAGGCAGGCCTGGAACTCAGAGTTTTGACGTCTGATCCAACTGGTAACACAGAGAAGCTTTCTTTCACCTTCAGTACAGCAGCCCTGTGGAGGCTGGTGCCCTTAATGTTGTTTCCTCATGAGTGCTAGATATGCAGAGACGTGGAACACCCGAGTGAACGGGAAAGAAGTGCCGGGGTCCGACCTGTCTCTTTAATGGAAACTCTTTCTTTCATTATGAAACTCACTGCCTCATTTGGCACAAGTTGAGTACATGCTGGGAATAGCAGGGTAATTGCAGGTCATGATGATCTAGAAGGATTAGTTAGTTTGTATAAACATGTTCCAAGTCCAGCTATGTTTCAGTTAAGCTGCACACAGAAATACCAAAGCAGGCCAGCCTTGGTTCAGTGTCACCAAACTGTTTATTTGTACAAGAGATCCCTAGAAGTCTACTAATCCAAGAGACAGCCATTTTAGGGAATTAATGGGACCTTCTCGGTAGTGGTTATTTTGAAACCAGATTAGACCGGGCCCCTGAGAAAGCAGCATAGAAAGTAATTCCATGTGGGCTTGTGTTGTGAAGTAGGGACAGTGGATCGTCGGAAAGAACTTGCCTATTACAAATGTCTATGGACTTAGTTTGTTCTAGAAGGGTGTGAGCCATTAAGGGTATGAGGTTGTGGCTTATCCATTTATGTAGGAATGATATTTATGTAGGGTACTCCTTCTGTGTCGAACATGCTTTTCTTCTTGCCTGTTGAGAAATAGCTGTAAATTTCCTGGCGTTCAGGCAGCCATTCAAGAAGTTCATTTTGCATTTTGATGCTTCTAATGAAAACCACAAATGGAAGCTGCACTGGTCATTGTTCACTAAACATTTACTGATCATTTCCTGTGGCCAGGGACTGGGTTCAGGACTGGATACATAGATGATAGTCAGAGATAACAGGAAAAACAATATAACATCTTCAAGAAGGTTACAGTCTGGATTTGGAGGGAAGGAGGAGGGAAGAGACAGATATGTAAACAGACCATAAACATATAATGAGATAAGAGGGGGAACAAAGTTAAGGACAAAATCCTGGGTGGGTTCAAACTCCACAGGGAAGGAAGCTGCTCACTTTGTGAGTTGTCTGGGGAGATCAAAGAAGCGTTCTCAGCAGAGGTGATTTTGAGGCAGGTCCTAAAGGATGGGTTGGCATTGGGTAGTCAATCAAAGTCCAGCACCAATAGGAAGCGAGATAGGTATGGAGATCAGCACGAAAAGAACTTGTCCGAATGGGCTCAGGGTTGACTTTTGATTGGCACACTCTGTATCTCCTATTTAGAGAATCATTTGGTTTCTGTGTTTATTCCTGTGACAACCTGCTTCCCATCTGTTGCTTTGACTTCCCTCATATCTAATCTCCTTTGGCCATCCTGATTCAGTTCAATCGGCATCTATTGACATCTTAATAATTTTCAGCTCTGTTTCAACGCTATGGGAGACACAGGCGAGGTCTTGCTCTCCAAGGCTTGGGTGGGCTTAGCTTTCATGTCCTCATTATAGTGCTTTGGAAGCAGGTTGATGAAGATTATCTTCTGGCCCTTAAAAGCCATCCAGAGGGACAGTTGACAGCTCAGCCCAGTCTCAATTAGGAGGTTAGTGAAAATGTCACAAAATATGCTAGGCATGGATGTTGATGCTTCCGATGTAAACTGTAACTGAAGCTGACGATGGTGCAACATAAATCCTTTCTTATGACAAACACAATCCCCAGGAGTGGGACCACAGGCTGATTCATTCATCTTTCATATGTTTTAGGACAAGTACAATTTTCCCAAAATCCAAAATTGTCTATTATAGGAATATATGCCTAAGGGAGATATAAATAAAGATATTCCTGGCACTAACGTCTCCTGAGCTATCAGGATAAGGCTCTCTAAGGTATAACCTAAAAAACTTACAATGGTGCATGATTTTGTTCTGCACCTCTTTTATTTTATTGGCAGATCAAGGGAGGGAAATGCTAACCTAGTTATTAGTTTGACTCAAGAGACACTCGTGTCTGAGGAAAAAAAAAAAAGCAATATGAATGGTCACAACCCCCAAACAAATTCATGCTGGCATTCACACTGCTCTCCTCTGAGGAATAAAAACTAGATTTTTGTTCTTTTAAAAAGTGTTTATATTTTGTGTACCTGATGAATCTTTGAAAAGGAAAAGGTGAGGCTACAGCCATGAAGGTCAAGAGCAGTTACACTGGACCAGGATAGAAGGGATACTGAGGACCTTTGTCACCTGTTCAAGACATCAAACTTGGATCCTTTTCACTTAAACATGCAATAAACCCAGAAGACTTTCACTGCAGCACTGGCCATTCAAAATATTCAAATTGACTTCCAGAACTCCCTGCTTCACTGGAAGGAAAGGAACCACCCAATGAACTTCCAGATAAACACTCCCTTGAATTCTCTTTTTTTTCCCCATCCTACTCTATTCCCGGGAACCAAATTGAGTTCACAAGAAAATAGTAAACGATTTAAGAAGTCACAAAGCTTAAGTTTTACAGTCAGTATCAACTGACTGAAAAACAAGAGGCCTAACCTCTTGGATTCATTTGTTTGGTGTTGGGGGGTGGGGGGTTGGTTTTTTGTTGTTTTGCATTCCAGTCATTTTGGCATTTACCAAGTGACTAACACTCTTTGGCAATATCAGTTTATGCTGAACCCAGGACCTTCCATTCAGGCTGAGTATGCTCATGATTATTCAGGTATTTCTGTGAGGTTAGCTGGCCCAATCACTTAAAACTCTGTATGGTCTACAAAATATTTCCCCATTTGTTTTCTTATTTGATCCTTAAAACTGACCTATGAGGTAGACTGAAAGGTTTGATTATTCACATTCCACAGATGGGGAAAGTAGACCCAGAGACGCTAATTTAGACCAAATTATACTAATTTAAACCTTAATAAGTAGCAGAGCTGAGGCTTACAACTAAGTTTCCCTCTTTCCGGGCTCAGAATTGTTCCCACCACACAGGAGGCGGTATATGGTCAAAGAAATCAGGAGCTGGGTGTAAATCCCCACCCTGCCAACGCCGGGCCACCTGACTTGATTATTTCACCAGTGATGAAACCATTCAGAGAAGTCAATGGTCCAAGCAGGACTATGACCAGCTGCTCCTCAAATTGATAATCTTAATATTTAGGAATCTGAATATTTATTTTATTTAGCAAGGGTAAAGGTAGAGATAAACTGATTTTCTAATAACAATAATTCACCATATCTTTGTTTTAAACAAAATGTCCATCCTCTTGTCCTATAGATCCAGCTCCTTTCTGTCAAAGGTGTTAATGGCCCACAAAGACTTCATTAAAGATCAAGTGGAGCAGCATAAGGAGGAGGTCCACATGGCCCAGCACGTTGGTTGAGAAAGCCCCTTTGGATACCTCCCTCTTCCTCTCTTTTTTGTTGAGTGTCCCTCCTCCCTGGCTCTGACACCCTAGTCACAGGTCTTATGCCTCCTGAAATCTCTCTCTCTTTCTTGGCAGAGTAACTTTCTCTCAGCTGCTCTCCCTCTAACCTTGGACCCCCCACCCCCTCCAGAATAATAGAAATCTTCCATTATGTCAAATCAAAGATCATTTCACTGGGAATAAATACTCGCTTGACCTCAACACACTGAAGAACCAGGGCTCAGCAGCAGACTCTATCTGGTGAGGAGTAAGGCAGTAAAGAAATTGTTCAAATATGTATGTAAATGTCTTGTTATTTTGATTAAATTCAAATGAGGGATTAACACATGTGCTAAGCAGAAGTGGGGCCAGTTTACATTTCACCCGTCATGTAAGAAACCATGAGGTAAAACTATTCTGAGTTAACAGACACCTCAACTTCAAAATGTTTAAATTCCTTTCATTGTATTTTTTTCAACTCTCTTAGAAGATTTCATAATTCTAAAATAGTCTCAAAACATATGAAGCAAAATCTATAGAACTATAGGTAGAAATTTAAAATTGCAATAGCCTACTAGATTTCAATAAGTCTTAATTATTTAAAGGTCAAAAAAAATCACTAAAATAGAGAACATTTGAGTAACATAACTAGTATGCATGATCTAATGGGCACATATGCGGATCCTGCACCAAGCAATTAGAGAACATACATCCTTTTCAAGCATGTGTGAAACATTTTTCAAAACAAAACCAAAAAAAAAAATTAATGTAAAACAACTAAGAAGGAAGAGATGCTGTGATTTAACCAGCTTCAACTTGATTCTCCTTTTACATTTTTTCCTGATTTTGAGCATTGCTAGCACTAAGTGAGCACAGTTCATATAATCACTCCTGAAGCCATGATCACCCTTGTGAAACCATCCATTTCTTTTTTCCATTTGCAGACCCTGCCATGAATTGAGAGGGAACTGCTTGTGTCTTTGACAACGTGATTAAATTGTACAAGCGATCTGATTCAGTTGTTCATTTTTTTAAGCTCTATTGAGGTATAATTGACAAATATAGTAAGATATTTAAAGGGTGCATTGTGGTCATTCCATAGATTTACACATCGTGAAAGGATTCCCACAGCCCAGCTAATTAACATGGCCATTACCTCACATGTTTGCTTTATTTTATTCTTGGTGAGGACATTTAAATTCTACTCCCTTGGCAAATTTCAGTTGTATAACTGAAGATAGAGTGTTATCAACTATAGTGACCATGTTGTACATTAGATCCTCAAACCTTATGCATCTTATCACTGAAAGTTTGTACCCTCTTCTTAACCTCCCCCTATTTCCCCTACCTCCAACCCCTAGTAACCACTTTTCTACTCCTTCTAAGAGTTTGACTTTTTTTTTTAAATTTTTATTTAAGATTTTTTAAGACTTTCCAAGATTTAAGAGACACCATTCAGTATTTGTCTTTCTCTATCTGGCTTATTTCACTTGGCATTGAGATCTATCCACATTGTCACAAATGGCAGGATCTCCTTCTTTCTCATGGCTGAATAATATTCTGTTGCATATATGACCCATATCCTCCTTTTCCACTCATCCACTGATGTTGCAATAAACATGGGAATGCAGATATCTCTTCAATACCCCGTTTTTTCATTTCCTTTGGATATACACCCAAAGGTAGAATTGCTGGGTCATATGATAGTTCTATTTATAATTCTTTTGAGGAACTTCTGTACTGTTTTCCACAGAGATGGTACCAATTTACATTCCCGTAAGTTCCTTCTAAATAGTTACTTTGGCAATTGCTCAGTTGTATTGCTCTTTCATTGGGCTCTTCTTCTAAACATTGGTTTCCTCTTCTGGAAAATGGGGATAGTATTTACATGCACTGATTCAACGAGAATTAAATGAGATGCCCTAATATAACACACCTAATCACAGTGTCTGTTCGTGGAAGGTAATAGGGAAATCTGTGCCCTCACCCCTACCAACATATGCCTATGGTGCTTCTCCCATCACTCCAAACCCAACTCCCATCAGATATTGTAAATTTTCCTGGGGACAGGACCTTGTCTTTCTCCTTTTCCCCCTCCTCCTCCTCCTTCCTCTCCTCCTTCTTCTTCTTAAGATTTTATTGACTTATTTGAAAGCAAGCAAGAGAGAGAGAGAGAGAGAGCACACAGAGGAGAGAGAGAAGCAGACTCCTCACTGAGCAGAGACTGGCCCGCTGCAGGCTCCATCCCAGGATCTGAGCCAAAGGCAGGCACTTAACTGATTGAGCCACCCAGGTGCCCTTCTTCTTTTCTTAAGACTTAATTTTTTAGGGTGTCTGTCTTCGGCTCAGGTCGTGATCCTGGGGTCCTGGGATCAAGTCTCACACTTGGCTTCCTGCATGGAGCCTGCTTCTCCTCTCTCTTCCTGTGTCTCTGCCTCTCTCTCTCTGTGTGTCTCTCATGAATAAATAAATAAAATCTTTAAAAAATACTTAATTTTTTAAGAGTAGTTTCAGGCTCACCACAAAATTGAAAAACTACAGAGATTTCTCAGACACGCCTGCCCTTATAGATGCAGAGCCTCCTCCATTATCAACATCCCTCACCAGAGTGGTACAACCACTGAGCCTACACTGAAACGTCATAATCACCCAAAGTCCTTATTTTATATTTTAGCTTATTCTGTACCTTATTCTGTACCTTATTCAACTTATTCTGTATCTTATTCAATACCTTCTATGAGTTTAGAAAAAATATTTAATGACATGCATAATAAAATGTATAATGACATAATGATATCATATTTTTACTACCCTAAAAATCTTTTGTGCTCCACCTGTTCATTCCCCTTCTACATCCCCCAACCATGACAACTATTAATATTTTTACTGTCTCTGTAGTTGTGCCTTTTCCAGAATGTCACATAGTTGGGATCATAGAGTAAGTAGCCTTTTCGGATTGGCTTCCTTCATTTAGTAATATGCATTTAAGTTTCCTCCATGTCTTTTCATGGCTTGATAGCTCATTTCTTTTGAGCACTGAGTAAAATTCCATTGTCTGGATATAGCACAGTCTATTAATCCATTCACCTACTGGAGAATATCTTGGTTGCCTCCAAGTTTTGAATTATAAATAAAGCTGACATAAACATTCATGGGCAGGTTTTTGTGTGGACATGCTTTCAACTCCTTTGAATGAATACCAAGGAGCACAATCAATGGATCATAGAATAAGAGCATGTTAGTTTTTTAATAAACCACCAAACTGTCTTCCAAAGTGGCTTTGCATTCCCAGCAGCAGTGAATGAGAGTTTGTCTTGCTCCACATCCTGTCCAACATTTGGGGTTGTCAGTGTTCCAGATTTTGTCCATCCTAATCGATGTACAGCGTGGTATCTCATTATTATTTGAAGACCTTGAATTTTTATCCCCTATGCTTAGCATAATGCTGAGTATAGAGGTCACTCAATAGATGTTTCTTAGTTGACTTTCCAGGTTAAATTGATTCTCTCTTTCTCTCTCTCTACCCTCCCTCTGCCCCTCTCAATTTCCACACATATATGCCTGCACATACATAGAACCATATTTTAATCTGAAATGTTCTTTCATTTGTTAGTAACATACATTTATGTGACAATAAAAGATACAAGAAGTCTTGGTTACTCAACATGGTAAGCCATTGATTCTTATACTGGAGAAAAATTAAAATGCCCACGTTCATTGAAATGATCATATCTGTGGCAAGCAGAACCTTAGTTCTCAAGTTTCCACCTAGAAGATGAATATTCCTTTTCTTTACAAGAATGATTTCATCTGCCAGTGAAGGATAATGGGGTCATTTGAAATGATAGAGATGTGAAATGCTGGTTCCAAGAAATATTGATGCGAGTTTTCGTTAATTCTTCCTCTCAGGCTGGAGTATGACTCCCACAACGGAGTTTGCTATCTGACTCATGTTTTATTTGACTTCATTCTTAACCCATCTATGAGTGCTTGGTAGATTAGTGTTGTGTTTTGGAACTACTGAAAGAATGCTGGAGAATTCAAGTGAGGCTTTCAAAAATTGATCATTCATTTGGTAAATAACATCTTCCTAGCAAGAATGTTTAAGTTTGGCCTTTGGAATATAAACATTTTTAGGAAGTATATTAACTAGCTTGTTAATTCGATTATAATTACTATCTTCTATTAATTTCTCTTACTCAAACACTGCAGAATTATTTCCCTTGAGTCTCAATTATTCCACATTTTTTTGCTGTGAGCCAATCCTCAGTCACGCATGAAGCATCTCCCATGTGCTGTGCACTGTATTAGACAAGCCACCAGCATCCTAATGTTTAAAGAGGTCCAGGCTAGGGTACACATGGAGGCCCACATGACATATGCCTAAATATTTCAAGGTTGCAGATGACAAAATATGATCCATCCTCCCCCCAAGATAAATATATCTTCATAACTACCTAGAAGGCCAGGTTCAACCTTAGAACTCTCTAATTCCTTGAGGCTCCAGGCCCCAGCTCTCTGCCTACCTGCCTGCCTCTCCTAGTGCTGCTCTGACCTCATCACTGGCTCCTTGCATACACATGTGTGGGCAATCTAGCCTGTTTATACAAGTTCTGGCCATACACTTCACAAATCACTACCTTGGCTAGTCTTTGGATCTAGGAGTGAGCACACACCTTCTTGGTCCCTTCGTTGAGGACAGATCTCGGGAAAGGGCTTGTGCAGGCCCCAAAGGAAGATTGGACCATTTGGATAGGGAATTCTTGGGCTCTTGCTTAGCAAAGCATGGTCTAGAAACAGGAAGCATGGGATCTAGGGAGATGTGGAATCCAGGAAGGCACATCCCTGTCCTGCTGACTTCTCACCTCAGGTGTAGGGATACTCCTGGAAGAGGGCTGGGGGTGGGGGGGTCTCTGAAGTATGACCCTCCTCCTTCAGGATTTAAGAGCAGTGCTTATGCTAGATAAGGTACTAAGATCCTGAATAGGCTGAAGATTGTTACCTCATAGTCCATTGAGGAGACAGACATAAACAGTGAGCTTTATACAATGTGGTGCATACGATAATTTAGATATGTGTATTGTGCTAGCACGACAGAAAAGGGTGGTGTCCCTAGCCAAGTCAGGAGAAGTGTCATTTGAGCTGAGTCTTGAGAGAGAAAATACTCGCCAGGCAGTATATACCCAGATAAAGATGACAAGGAAGAGAGGGGTAGGAGATGAGGCTGAAAAAATCGGCTATGGTCACATAATACAGGGCCCTGCATTGGGACTTTGTTTCTCTGACAAAGGGGAGTGTGAGGTAGAGAATAGTGAGGAGAAGGCTGAAGACAGAAGCATGAAGAGGTGGTAAGGAGTATGGATTTCAAGGCAATGGGAAAACAGAAGTATTTTAAGCCAGCAATTGACTTGAGCATATTTGTGCTTTTAAGCAATGACGATGGTTACAGCGTGGAGGAGTTTGCAGTGGGAGAGTGGGTGGAGGGGAACCAATTAGGAATCTGGTCCGTGATGGTCTAGATGAGAACTGTTAGAAGCTTGGCCTAGGAAAGGGGCTGGGGAGAAAAAAGGTCACATTCAAGAGAGACATAGAAAAAAGGATTTCACCATGATTAAGAGCATGAGGAGAAAGAGGAAGGAGTTGAGAATAATGCCTAAATGAGATCACAAGTTATTAAGAAACGAGTTCTCATTGATTTACAATAAGTGTGATTTTGTGGGGCGCCTAGTGGTTCAGTCGGTTAGATGTCCAACTCTTGGTTTCGGTTCAGGTCATGATCTCAGGACCGTGAGATGGAGCCCCACACCTGGTTCTGCACTCACCGCAGAGTCTGCTTAAGACTCTCTTTTTCTCTCCCTCTACCCCTTCAGCTTCTGCATGCCTCCTCTCTCTCTTTCTCTCAATTAAGTAAATCTTTTTTTTAAAAAGAAACAAATGTGATTTCGAGAAGACCCGAGCCCTTTATTAGTCTCTTGTGTCATGTCACACTCATCCACCGTGAGGCTGTGTACACAGGAGCCACCTACCAACAAGCAGGCTGGTGATACACTCTCTGGAAGAAGGCGTGATGCAGGCTTCCAAGATTACAGACCTTCCTTGTGCCCATGTGTTTTCAAATTTTGATCTACCTGATTTAGTATTATTTCACAAATTGTTTATCTGGCTTGCAGTGAATCCAAACCCCTCTGTGTCTCCTTCTCTATAGGACTCCTTCCTGGGATATTCAGGAAAACAGTGTCATCCAAGAAAAACTGGCATTTAAAACTTTGGAATATAGTAGAAGGTTTGATGAAGGTGGACTTATAATAATTGTAGAGTTTCTAAAACCATGTACATTTATGTTTCTCAGGTCATTCCTGTCCTTGTTTTTCATTGATAAGGGTCAGCTGTAACTGATTTCACATGCAGTTCTCAGATTTCATCTCCCCTTTATGTTTTCTTTGCCCCATCTCAGAAATAACACAAAGAAATGTAATAGTTTAGTTCAATTCCTCTAAGAGAATAACTCGGCTTTTTGTTCCTGCTGGTAACAGTGTTTTATGCCTAATGATTAAGAACAAATAATGAGGCAGACCTTTCACTGGCAATCTAGGAAACAAATCAGTTGAAAAACTATGCCCTGAATTTCTCAACTATTCTTATGAGTGGGTCAAAGTACAAGAAGCAAATAAACTCTTGTTCAAATTCTTGCCCTGCTTAGCAAAATCTCCATAAGGAGGAAGCATATTCAGGATAAACCCTCGGACTTGGCTTCTATTTCTACTGGCACACCATGAGATATTGGCCCAGTTGCTTAACTTTTCCATGTAAGCTCTCCTATCTGCACAAGAGGCATTTGATGATGATCATCTTGCCAAAAGCATTTATTGAGCGTCTATTTCCGTGTGTCACTGTACCCGGTACTCTACCTAGATGCTTGCCCATCAGAGATACGGCAAAGATGAATGAGATAACAAAACTAAAACGTTTTAATCTCTTTGAAAGAATGAAACTGCTAAACCAAGAGATTATAAATTTAAACATTCAGAAAGGTGAAGAACAGTCATTGTAATTTTAATAATTAAAATTTTTTTTTTTAGTTGACATGGAGATAAGGATTAATTCCCATACAGAAGAGTTAGCACTGCACAGAGAGAAGCTCTGTTTCAGGACATTAAACATAAGTTCAGATTACAGGATCTCAAAGGGGATCAAAGTAAAGAGCAAGCCTGGATAAACAGTTGCAAGTTTATCATGAACACACTGGCAATCAATCAATCAATCAATCATTGTCTATGAAGAACACTATGCTTTTGATGCTCCAGTTGCCCTAGCAGATTAATCCTCTGCCTTTCTCCATCCACCCTGTTATATGTGCTGGGCAACTGACCCCTGGGGACCCAGTCTCCGTTGGCACTGCCTTCCAGGTCAGTTTGGCCAATGGGAAGCACCAGCAGCAGATCAGAGGTGGGACAGAGATGGTGATGTGGGTGTTTCTTCCTGGCTCCCTGTCATCTTCAGAGGGGTCTTTGGTAGGGACTGTCATCTCTGCTAGCATCCACGGGGATCAAGTAGCATCATTTCCTCTCCTTGCCCTTTAGACCTAACAGTGGTAACAGCTTCCCACTGTTGCTGGTCTCTGGGTGCTTTGACATCTCTTGTTTGTTTCTGCCTCCCACACCTTTGTCAGGAGTTATTAAACTGTCTTTACTGGAAACTAGGGTGATTCTGTTTCTTACCAGGACCCTGACTCATATATACATGCTACGAAATGTTTTTAACAAAGTCCATAAAGATCCTTATGTAGTTTCTAAGATATTTTTTCATAGGAAAAACAAAAATATCTAAGTATTGGAATCAACTTCTCCATAAGATGTCCCTGAGATAGTTAGATTTCATTTCTTTGAATTTCTTGAAATACAGAGGGGCATATTAAAATCCTCTGATGAAACCATTTTGAAGCTGAGAACTCATTGTGAGAATATCTTAGAATGGGTGAGAAACCCCAGAGAATACTTTGTACGTTGTTCTTTTTCCTTTACGTGGTTGATGACGTGCATTTTAAGTCAGAAGAAAAGAAAACATTCAGTAATTTTGGCTTTTCTTAGGCAATAATGGGTCTTGCAGGTCTGGGGATAGGATTTTATCTAAGAGGTTACACTGTACATGGATTGAAGCTTTGTGTCACACGCGAAAAACACAATGAGGTGTCAGTAATCTGCAGTCTGGGAGGAAACTCACTCGATCCGGAGTTGACCTTTTGTGACTCATTTTACCTCCCTTCTGCACTATTAACAAACATACGACTGAGTGGGGAGCTGTAAATGAGTCCATTTCCTGCAAATAAGATTTTAATGAGACACTCCAGTTGGTCATGCATCAACACAAGATGATAAAACATTGCTTGTTGATTCCTTCCCTCCCGCTAGTGATATAAACCCTGGTCAGTGATCTTAAACCAAATTTAATTTTAGCTTACAAAAATCATAACGGAACTGAAAATTAGGTCAAAATAAGTCTGTCTCTGGTGGTAGGGACAGGGACTTTTGCACAAAGCCAAGTGATTTCACACTAGAAGCCCGTTCCTGCTTAGTGTCATGGCAAACACAACATTTTTCTAACGGTCATGCTTCATTGGCCAGGCTTTGGCTAACTAAGCCTCCCTGGGCTTAAAAATGGGCACTGAGGTGCGTTGGAGAAATGAGAAGTTACATTCCACCCCTCTCTCCATGGGAGTTGGAAGATTCATGCGAAAAAACATTTGTTTCCGCCCCCACAATTTGTCTCTGTTCTTTATTTTTTGGATATTGTTGGGTGAGACAGGCACATGGGACATGGACATGATGAGGATACAGTGAGGATGAGCTGATGGAGGAAGGGGATACAGGAAGAAAAGCTTAATTTCCCCCATTGCATCATCTATTTTTCGCGAAGTGAACAACGCAAGTTCCAATAGCCTGAACTCATAGGGACTTTAGCACTCCAAATGATCCTACTCATTTGGAACTTAGCCTGTTGTTTGCAACTTAGCCTGTTGTTTGCAACATCTCTTATTGCTTGTAAGGTTGGAGAAAACAAAGAGGGAGAAGAAGTAATATGAAAAAGACAGGATTGAACAATAATATTAGCTAATTTACTTTTTGATGTTAATTATTAATTTATTCATTCAACAAATACATACTAGGCATCAATTGTGTGTCGCATAGTAGTATAGATGCTGTGGATCCAGGGACAGAACAATGTTAAGTCCCTGCCCTCAAGGAGTTTACTTTTGAGTGGGGCAAACAGGAAATATAAACTAAAAGACAAATTAATACATGACATGAGAGCTGCTCTCATAAATACGAATAGATGTGAGGGTCTACACCAAGAACTTACTTTCACAGAGCTCATCTACTCTCACAACTCAGAGGGTAAGTTTATCATCTCTGTTTTCTTCTGAGAAGACAGATTCAGTGCAGAAAATAACTTGTCCCGGGTGGTCCTAGGTGGACCCCAGGTCTACCTGGTCTCATACTCTGGAGACAAACAGGTAGGTTTGTTGGCCTCCCTTGGACCTACCTACATCTGCCTGTCCTGAAGATGCCTTCTGATCTGAAAGGAGGATGAGACTCCAGAGGGAGCACTGGGGTCTCAGAGCACTGCTTGCTTGTAAACTCATTTAGCAATTAACCATGGACAGCTCTCTGGCAGCTGTCATCTCTTTTTATTTAGATCTGTTACCGGAATATTTCATATCTATTTACCCTGGCCATGATTAACATTTTTGTCCCCAACTTTGCTGTAAACTCCTTGAGAACCAGAAACATTTAAAAGATTTTAATCCTTCATGCTTTTCAAGGCACCTGCATCGTACCCTGCACGCAATGGACGTTGAATATGGAGTTTACTTAATGGAGTGTCCAGAAGAGGCAGTCCTGGGAATTTGCTGAAGGGTCTTCATCATTATCTCAATGAACACCTTGCCCTTGATTTCTCACCTCAAGGCATCTAGGGCTAAATCTTAGACCATTTCTTCTTTTAAATGTATAGTTTGCCTTACAATACTTCTTTGGAAGGTAAAATAAACTGGTCCAAACCATTTATAGCTGGAATTTCAAGGTGCTCTGTATCAGTAAATATCCTACTTGTGGAAAAGAAGAGGATTGCTAGACTTACCAATTAAACTGAGAATTAAAAAACACACATGTACGGGGGCACCTGGGTGGGGCAGTAGATTAAGTGTTCGACTCTTGGTTTCGGCTCAGGTCATGATCTCAGGGTCATGAGATGAATCTCTGCCTCTTGCTCCACTCAGTGAGGAGTCTGCTTGAGATTCTCTCTCCTTCCCCCTCTGCCCCTCATGCTTATGCTTGCTCTCTCTGTCTCATATAAATAATAAATCTTTTAAAAAATAATACGAACAAAACTAAACAGAACATGGGCATAAAATGATTTGCCATTACAAACTGTTACAGAAGAAATCATTCTTCCAAGCATTAGGTTTAAAGAGTGTTCACTACAAAGTTTGCTAACCAAGGTCCAGAGCAGTAGGTCAGCCTGAGTTTACGTGTGTTAGGACTTGTGTTAGGCTACTCTCTTACAAGAGCACGCATCATGCACCCTCACTCACATAAAATACCATTCCATTTCAACATGTTTCCTTCTTTTTTTTTTTTTTTTTAACATGATGTTTCTTAAACAAGAATACAGGGCCAAGCAACAAGAACGTATAAAAACAAATAACAGCCTCTATGGATGTATAAATACTCCAGCCCTGCCATTCTTTCCTCAAAATTTACTGGATCCCAAGAGACTGGAGCAGAGTGACACTGAAAGGAAGTACCTTCAAAGTACAGTCAGGTTTTATTCACACAAATGTGATCTTTCTGAGTTGTTATATGTAGTTATCCCATAATTTGGAGAAAAGAAATATCTGGATGTAAGAGTGTTTTATTGGAGTAATTACTTCAGGATGTGAGGCAGCTCCTACTCTGCTGGGCTGACTTCCCGCCCTTTTAGCATTTCCTGGGTCACCGTAACAGCGATCTCCACTCTTATTTTGATCACTTCAGAACTGGCAGTCAGAAGAGATTCTTCTTAGGAGCCATTTCAGCCTCTCTGACATTGAGTTGCTAGCCTGACTCTAGAAAAGGGGCATGTATGCCATCATTTCTCTGTTTGTACTCCTGTAAATTGGCATCTTTGGGCTGGACATATTGTCATGATGAGAAAGCACGACACCTAACAACTACGTCTACAGCCAGTGCAGGAGGAGTGGTTCTGGATATCGCTAATGTCCTGTGTGATACCTCTGAAAACTAGGAATAAATTTGATTGTGTTAAAGACTTAGGTTCAAAATAGAGACACGTATCCAAGCCATTAAAATTAGGATGGGAGAGGAGGAATAAAAATAGGGTGGAAAATAAGATGCTAAGTAACTAGAGGCTGATGATTAAATTGAGTCAGGAAAATCCTTCCTTCCTTCAATCAACAAATTTTTTTATATATATATCAAGCACTCTGCTAGGTTCTGTGATTAGAGAGATGAAATACAATCCCTTTTAAGAGTATTCACAGTTGGGGCGCCTGGATGGCTCAGTGGATGAGCTTCTGCCTTTGGCTCAGGTCATGATCCCAGGATCCTGGGATCGAGTCCTGCATCGGGCTCCCCTCAGGGAGCCTACTTCTCTCTCTGCCTGTGTCTCTGGCTCTCTCTCTCTCTGTGTCTCTCATGAGTAAATAAATAGAATCTTAAAAATAAAAAGTATTCATAATATAGAAGTAGAGATAGATAATGTAATAATTTGTAGGACAGTGTATTATCTTACCATAAGATTGGGTGGCTTACACCCAAAAATGTATTTTTCACAATTCCAGTGGCTAAATGTCTAAGATCAAGTTGTCAGCAAGCTTGCTTTTTCCCGAGGCCTCTCTCCTCGACCTGCAGGCGGTACCTTCTTGCTATGACCTCACATGGCCTTTCCTCTGTGTACATATATCTAGTTTTTCTCCTCTTCTTATATGGACACCAGTCATGTTAGATTAGGGCCTCACCTTAATGTCCTCACTTTAACTGAACCACTTCTTTAAAGACCTTCTTCTCAAATACAGTTACATTCTGAGGTACTGGAGATTGGGGCTTCAACATATGAATTGGTGGGGGGGGGGGGGCAAAATTAGGCCCGTAACAGTCTATTATAAACTATGATAGAGGTTGTTCAGGATGCTTGGAAGGTGTAGAAGAGGGGGACAGTCAGAGGGGCTCCACAGAGCATCTGAAGTATAACCAGGTCCTTATTTTTTTTTTTAAAGATTTTTAATTTATTTATTCCTGAAAGACAGACAGAGAGAGACAGAGCTCGATACAGGACTTGATCCCAGCACCCTGGGATCACGACCTGAGCCAAAGGCAGATGTTCAACCACTGAGCCACCCAGGTGTCCCGGGGAGTAACCAAGTCTTATAGGATATATAGCAGTTGGCCTGCGGTGCAAATGGTGGGCTCTTCCCGCAGAAGGAACAGGGTCTGAATTAAGAACTCAGGAGAACATGGCAACATTAGGTACTGTCAGAACCACATCTTATTTTCTTATTTTCAGTCTAAAAGTTCTGCAACAGTACATGTCCTTATGATACAAAGACACAAAATAGGGATGTGCTCAAGTAGGAAAGATATTTAGAAGCATGAATGAGTGTTGACGTGGGACGGAAGCTGAGCTTGAAGTTCAGTTGAAGCAATACAATAATTAAATGTGGGGGTATAAAGTGGGTGCAAGGGAAGAGGGAGGCCAGGGGAGGCCTACATATCAACCACTTGTTCATCATCTGCTCTTGGGCACTGTGCGCATGCTTCTTGAGCCAGCAGCAAGTCTGTGTTACACAGTCTTCTTCTAGGCTCCCGCCACCAGTCACCTCCATCTGAGACCCAAAGCAACGAAGCCCACACTCCATTCCTCTGGATGGGCTTTCTTGTTCAGCAGATAGTTTTCCCTTTGAAGGAGGCTTATAGGAGCCAAAAGTTTCTGGATTTGCAGACTATAAAGAACCATGTTGAAACTCTGTTGAATTCATACAGTTGTCGTTTGTGGTACACAACTGAAGAAATGAGAAATTGTCCGGCTTATGTTTGTGTCACATCTCCATGCCGCGTCACACACACACAAAAAAGCCACCTTCCATTTTCCCAGCTCAGAATCAGTGACAGTAATAATGATTTGAATTTAAAACTAAAATTGGATAATTTGGGGGTTGGAGAATAGAGGAAATTATGGATTGAATCAAAGAGTTATATTCCTCAGAGGAAGCTGCAGGTGGGTAGAACAATTCGTTTGAGTTTGGTTTTGAGGATTAAAAGGGAGAAATTCTTTTTCAGAAGCACTGAAAAATGTAAGCAGTATGTGATTCAAAGATGTCCACCATATGGATTTGAATGGATCAGCTTTCAGAGAACAGTGACATCAGAGAGCAATTCTCAACTTCTGAAGCCCTGTGAGCCCAGGAAGCAGGGGGAGCTTAAAATGCCCTGAAATTAATTTTCCTGCTTTTATGATTTTAGCCAGTGTTTTCATTTTAGTATTGATACCCAGAAGCAGTTTCTCAAAGGACTCATTTTTTTTTTCAAATCGCATCAAATAAGCAAATGACACTATTCATTTGCTTGAATAAACAGAATACAAATTTCAAAAATTGCTGAATTGTGTCAAGTTCAAATGACCAAGACCAGATTTACATACATTCAAGTCAACTAGGGGATTTACTCAAAATCATTATAACTTTGAAATGTGCATTTAAATAAGTTGCAGAAGGAAAACAGTGGTAGGCACTGGAATTAATAGTATGTAAATGTTTTACTTTGTTTCCATTTTCATCCCTAGATTTCTCGAGCTTTTGATAATTCTTTGTTTGACTCAGTTTATCCATTTTTAGTTTTTATTATTAAATTCATAAGCTCTCTCCACATTCAGTTTAATACCAAAACAATGCAAAGCTCAACGAATTTTTACTTATATGTGAATTTTAGTTCCAGTCCCAGCAGAAAATCTTTACATTTTCTAACTCATTCATCTCAGTTGTCAGGAAGACACCTCAGGCATGAAAGAAACATTTCTCAGAGACACAAAGTGATTTAGTGGCAGAGATGAGCCTCAACGATGACCCTTGGGTCCTCTATTCTAGCACCTTCTCCCACTTTTCCTCTTTTTCCAGAAGCTTATCTCCCTGGATGTCTGGAACCCTCTGGGTCCTCCTTCCAGCCAGGACCTGATCACGTGGACAGAGACTGAAGTTGAAGATGAATAGAAAGGGATCATGGTCACTACGGAGGTGTGGGATTTATCAAAAATCAAAGCGGAACTCGGATGAGTTTTGTTTGAATTGTGAGTTGTTTTTCAACTATTCACATTCCTCCTTCTCTTCATTAAAACAGAATGTGAAAAGTAAAACAAACCATCGATCTAGATTTCCATACTAGACAGTGGGACAAGAACTATCCTCATTGCTTCTCCATCACATTTACAGATATTATGGGCCTTTGCTTGGCCGAAGTTTTGTATGAAAAAGGCTTTTAATTTGGGGGACCAATTTCCTTCACTTATAAAATCATTATTCATCTCCAATTGTGTGCCTAAATAATAGGAATCGTGGAGACACAAAGATGTATGGTATGGTCTCTGCGCTCACAAAGCTTACAGAAGTAGAAATTTTAAGTTAAAGAATATAACTTTTTGATTTTAAAAAACATTCCTGGCCTGCCAGTTAGTAACAGTTGCGTGTTCTTCTTTTTTCACTTACTGGAAGGAGAAATCCTAATAGTTTAGTGGGAAAGGGCATCATTGGGGTTTTCCGCCGGCATTCTGGAAGGAAGCTTACACTATTTCAGACAATACAATAACGTTCTTCCAGCAAGAAGGAACTAGTTCAATGTCTAAAAGTGGTTCAAGGCAAAAGTTCCTGAGAGAAAGTAGTCTGGGCGAGACTTGAACGGAATCCTAAGGGACTAGCTTCCCTGGTTGTTTCATAATGCTGGAGGAAAAGGAAAACAAAACCTTTTCCCCCTCCCACCCTTCTCTGGGCTTCCATTGGCGGGACCCCTGTGATTGACCACTGAGGGTGACAATGCTTCCAAGGCTCTACTTGGCTTCTCTTACTTGGGGGGGGGGGGGGGGGGGAGGTGACTCCTGCCTCCAGGATCTCTCTAGGTATAGTGAACTTATGTACTGACATTTTTACTTATGAACACAAAACTCTAACTTTCATAATGGCAAATGACATTTTTATTCGTGAATGTGAAAGTTAACACTTATAAATCCACGATACACCGTTTCCCAGGCTGCAGGCATGTTCTTTGCTGGGGTCCCACTCTTCCCAGCCAACCCACGCCCTCTCCCTTCCCCCACGGTTCCTGTTCCCACTCCTGTGTTTCCTCTGGGAAACTCGATTCTTTGGCCTCTCCCCCCTTCAAATCATGCCAACGGCTCCCTCAGGAATTAGCAACCACCAGTCACACTCTGACCCAACAGAATCAGTTTTTCAGCCAGCTCAGTTTATCACAAAAGGAATGGAAGCAATTGGTGCATGACCTCTCCACGTGGGTGAGAACTGCTATTCCATTTGTTAACGTAGAAACAAAGTCATGAAAATAAGGACAAACTCGAGCACATGCAAGAATTGGGTGGCTTGAAAGACAGCTCGAGTGTTCAAATATCTACGTGTTAGGCTTCGTGGCAACTCAGTGCCAAGTTGAAGTTGCTGTCGCCCTAGAGATTTCGTTTGGTAAAGGCTAACTGTGGTTATTTTATTATTTTATTTTATTTTATTTTATTTTATTTTATTTTATTTTATTTTATTTTATTTTATTTTTTTAACTGTAGTTATTTTAAAATAAAAGGTTTCCTTGGAAGGCTTTGGTTCCCTCGTGATGATTTCACACGTTTGTCCGTTTGGGAAAGAAAAGCCCAGATCTGTGCCCCTAACAAAGCCTTTCTTTCACGCATGTAAAACGGAAATAGAACCACTTCAGGACAATGTAGAGGAGACCCAGTCTTACCATGGTTTTCTGGGTTTGAAGTGTCTGTTTTTGCTCTGTTCTTTGGTCATGATGCGTGGAGGTGGGGCTTTCCTGGAAGCTGTGTTGTGGAGAACTGGCCCAGACCTGGCCTTCCCCACTCAGACCATGTGAGCAGACCCACGACCTCACCATCACCCTGCCTCAGGACACCAAAAGAAAGCACTGTCCATGTCACAATAGTTCTATTTAAATCCTGCCGGGAGAAACCCGTCCTGAGAGTAATGGTTGGTGGAGTCACTGGCAGACTTTTGCGTGTCTTTCCTTTCCTTTCCAGGGTTGATCCCTCATGTTTAAAGTAGGAGACTCTCAAAGTCAGGAAACTAGTCAGACGTCCAAACTATGCAGTGACGCTGAGGGCCCTGTGAACCGGAAACAGACATGTACAGTGTCCCTTTCCAACTCAATTGGTTCCAAATTTCTACCTCTGATGCTAAGGGCAGTGGGCCCTCGGCCCAAAGTCTAACCTGGGCAGAGGCGATGTACAGTTCACCGAGGTCACTTTTATTTTTCATTTTTACCATTTAGGGAGTTGGGTGTGTAACGTTGGCGCTCTTACAAGAGCCCGGCAAGGGGAAAGGAGAGGGGAAAAAGAAAGACTGTTTTTAATTCGTCAAACTGCTGCTGATTGCAGAATAATAAACACAAGCCTGTTTCCTTGATTATTTTATAAATAACAAATATTTGGGGAAGGGATTTGATAGGTGCACTGACCTTAGAATTTATTAACCAAAATGGTGCACCAGTAAACAAACAAACAAACAAACAAACAAACAGCAATCTCCACAAAACCCTTGAGTATGTCTGTGAGATTCTTCTGTCTGGTTCCCAAGGTCCTTAGTCATCATTTCCCTCATCTTTTGAACTTGATCAAAGCAGCACGAGGGCCTCCGAGGGGAAAGATTGGTTCCATTATGCAAAAGGCAATAAGGTAGTGCCCTTCCCAGCAGTTAATAGACAGGAATGTTGTAAAATACTGTGTGGTTTTCAAATACCAAGGCGGAAGTTTTCTGGTTTATAACCTCCCTAGTCATCCTGACTGGTCTCCTGGCTTTCTCTCAGGCATTGCTGACTGATTCCATGCTGACCCAAACTGGTGAGGCTGGAGATCTGCTGCCCCAAGTAGACCAGCCCTCTGCCTGGTGCTTACCTACACGGCCCTCACAGCCACCAGTCCTGGGCTTCTCCCCTCAGACCCCGGCCAGGGGTCTGGGATTTCCACAGTGCTGAGTTACTGTAAGAGCCTCCCAGCTTAAGTCACTGACCCAAACAGGCACCAAATGGCATTTAAATGAGCAACGCAGGCCCTGAGGAAAATAGGAGGGAGAATATAAACTGTGGTCACTGCATTCTTCTGATATTTAAAAATTAAAATGGAAATATTTTGTCCATTTGGCTTTCTGGGAAATTTAGAGTGGAAAAATTCTTCTGAAGGTCTTGTAAGGAGGGTATCACTTTTTTTAATTGAGTGATTACCAAGAGAAGAGTAATGAAATTATATTTTGTTTATTTGTTCAACAAAAAATTTTTTTGGAGCAACTCATATAGCCAAGGCCCAGACAGGTCCTGAAGAGATGACCATGAACAGGAAGGGTCTGGTTCAGTGGGCTGATCAAGAGTGGAAAATATGTACCACTGGAATGTTAGTTCTCTTAAGGTGAGGAACCTCCTTACTGTGGGTAGAGGGAAACACAAATGAACCATCCGCCTCCCAGAAATCTCCCATTTCTAAGGATAGATTTTTCAAATTAGAACCTCAGAAAGTTACAGGTCCTCAAAGTTCACACTTGGTGATTCCAGAGTCCTTGAGTCCCCAGAGACTAGCTCAGTGCTGTTTGTAGGTGGGAGGGGATATTCTCTCTACTTCTGAAGCATAAAATTGCCTGTGAGGTGGGGTGTCTGGGTGACTCAGTCAGTTGAGTGTCTGACCCTTGCTTTTGGCTTAGGCCATGATCTCAGGGTCATGTGATCCAGCCCCACGTCCGGCTCCTTGCTCAGCATGGAGTCTGCTTGAGATTCTCTCTCTCAAGAGCGTGAGTAGGGCTCCCCCATTTGTGCTCTAAGATGATCCAGCCATGCAGCAGGGGTCCTGTAGCCCTTGAAGACAGGATTAGATGGTTTGAGTTTCTAAATGCCTCCTTAATCAAGCTTATAAAGTTGGTCCCTCATCTAAATCAGGAAAATACCTGCTCTTAACCACATTTGTCTAAAGGTCTCTGAGTTACTTGGTAATCCAAATCACATATCGTTCTAGGAGACTAGAGGACCCAAAACAGCTTAACTGTGGCACCTGAAGGCAGACAGCTCTATAGGTCCAGTTTATAAGGAGCCAAAGGGGAACAGGGATGTCCGGCAGCTCAGAAAAGGACAGATAATGACAGATGGGATACAGGCAGAATGGAAGAGGCTCCCAAACAACGATCTTGTTCTCGTAATGGAATCTTTTCACATGATAGTCACATGTTACACACAAACTATTTGCTCAAGAAAATAGAGTGGATTTAGAAAACACTTTCCATTTGAGTATCTCAAGGAAAACACGCTATTGCATCTATGACCAGTTATGTTGGAGTCTCCCTCCATGGGAGCCTGACATCATGCTAACTAAGTGGAGGTCAGGACAGCTTTCAAACTTTGTAAAACCATGTTATCCTTCTACAGTTTCTTTAATTTGAACACTTATTCTCCCAGTATTTTGGCAAGGGTGTAGATAATTTATGGCCTATTTTATGGGTAGAGAAACTGAAATGGCTAACTATTAACGGGTTGTGTTTTCTCAAAGTTACCCAGTAGGTAATTAGTAGATTTAAGAAAACAATCCAAGACTGCAAATTCCCAGTTTCTTGGCCTTTCCCCTTAGACCTTTATACCTTAGATCCTAAATGCAATGCCATAAGAATGTAAGAAACTCTGCATTAAGGACTCCAGTAGTTCTATTGCCTTATTACTGTCACAGGACATTTTGATGGGGAGATTGATAGTCAACCTTGATAGTTACTGTATATGATTTTCTTTCAAATTTAGTACTGCTCTGGAAGCAGAGGAAAGAGAGACTCTTGTCCTGGTCCCTTAGCTTTAGATGAAATTGCATACCACAAAAACATATTTATTCAGCACCATGTGAGTGCTCAGTGCTAGTGCAGCACAACCAGTGTGCCTACCCTGATGTTTAGCACTGGTCCCAGGCCCCAGGGGAACACTGTTGTACTTCTCTTGCTCTGCGTCCCCCAGAAAAGGACTGACCACATGCCATCCAGGCTTGTGAGCTGTGCCACTGCTGACAGCTTTGGAATGTGGAAGGTATAGGAAGCAGAAGCACTTAGGTATATTAAAAAAAAAAAAAAGACAAATTAATTAATTTGTCAAGTCCTCCTTTCAGATTGCAAAATCAAATATCACTTCCTGGTAGCATTGAGCTCCCCATTTTCTTCCTCCTCTTTGGGTTCCAATTGGTAGTTCCAGAGATACTCAGGAGTTAGTGAGGCATTCACCATAGTAGCAGATGGCGACTGAGGAACATTTTACAGGACTAGACACTTTGGTATTACTCTTAAATTGTACATCTATAGGGCTAAATGTCCCACTAGTGAATCATGATATTGATTCTTTACTTGAACATAAATATTAAAGCCTATATAACACAGACCTCAATTCGTCCAGTAGACCCTATAAATACTATATGTAGACCTGTTCACAGGTTATTATGACCTTACATGGAGCTTTGGGAAGGTCGTAACTTCTCTGAGTTTCTGTTTCCCCATTTGTAAAAGAAAAGAATTGGACTAGATGCTTTCTAAAGTCTCTTTCAAGTCTAAAAATTGTGTATTTTTTGAAAAAAAATTATTCTACTTATTTATAAATATATATGCTTCTAACAAAACTGAAACAGCCTTATAAAAAACCTACTATAAACTTTATATGACCTGCTATAACCCTTGCAAACCTTGTATAAAACTCTAAGCCCTCCTCATTACTCATTTTGCCCTTCTAGTCTCATTCATTCATTTATCAGGCATTTATAGGGTACCAAATATATGACAGATATGGTGCTATACTTTGAGTGAGAACATAACAATGACTAAGTCACAGTTGATGTGTTCAAGCATCTCATGGATCAGAAGACCCGTAATGAGACTAGTAGGCTGCAATCAGATCCATACAGTGAGGGCAGCTCAAGGAGCCGTGGGTCCCTTCTCTGCCCTGAGGGACAGTGCGCCAGAGAAGGATCTTTGGAGGACGTATGGTGTGAATTGAATCTTAATGAATGAACAGTAGTCACACCAGCCAAGAGAACAGGGAAAAGACCTTAGGTAGAGGGGACAGCATGACAAGGTACAGGGGTGAGAGGGAGCATGGAGCGTGAAGAAGGCAATCGTGTTGGCAGGGTGTCCAATGTGGGGCAAGGCCACATCGGGCAGAGCCTGGAGCAGCAAGCAGGCATCAAGAGTCTTAGATGGGCTCTATCCTGTAGGTGATAGAAAAATTTTGAGATTAGAAATAAGAGAATGACATAATAGATTCGGGTGATAGATGGATCACATTTTGACAGTGGTCCAGAGGAAAAATAAATTAAGTGGAGGCCAGATTAAAATCAGAGGAACAAGTTAGAGGCTGCAGGTCTAATCCAGGTGAGAGGTTGTCAAGGCCTGGGTGGGATGATGATGGTACAAATGGAGAAGTGGGGGAGGCTGGACTGAAGTGATATTTTGGAGAATGACACAGATCTATTTGGGTAACAACCAAGGTCAGGGTGCCCATGCCTCCACTGGTCCATTTGGTTCTCCCAACATGAACCTCAGAAGGAAAACTTAACCTGCTCTCCCTTCTCAGATCCGCATCCATCGTTAAGGCTGTGCTTGGCCCTTACTTAGCATCCGGGAAGTTGAAAGAGGGACATGGACTCCCTCCTGCGTTCCAAGAGGCTCATTCATCGATCATCATCAGTTTTGGAAGCTGTGAGCAAAACATTTCCAAGTCTCGGCCTTGTCATCCCTTATGCATTTCTAAAAGTGCTTTTGTGGAGGGGAAGTTAGCACCATTACATAGGACTCATGCCATTCACCACATAGGTTTTCAGTTTTCAACAGAGAGAGCCTGTTCACAGCCAGGCACAGCAAGCAGTCACTTCAATTTAGGCATCTGCAGCTCTGTGCAAATGAGTCAGAAGCAGAAGGTTGGGTTTTCCTTACGAAAGGCAGATGCCTTTAAAACTCAGCGGGCAAATCCTTAGTTCAGCAAGTGGGGTGAGATTGCCCCCAAATTCCCTGGAAACCACCGAAGGCAGCTGGTAAGATGTGACCAGCACAGGAGGTGAGTACCCCACCAGGAACACAGCAGTTGCCCTCGGGAAGCTCCAGAGAGGGTAAAGGCTCTGGTCCCAGCTAACGCTCTCATGTCCAAATGGCATTTATAGGGCTCTGTGATTTACACAGATTTATATAAGATTGAAGGCACTTTATGAAATCTGTTCCTACAATTACATTTCCTAAGAATTACCAGGGATTAGAATGTCACTATTCTCAAACACTCTGCCACATAGTTTTCTGTAAACAGTTTATACAGAAATCAAGGAGAGGGAATGATCAGTTGCCAGTTTATATGAGCTTTTCCATACAGAGGCTCACTAAGGCCAATTCCTTCTGATTTATGTACCAACTGCCTGTAGCCAGCTGGACAACAGTCATCCTGACTCCTTACCACTTTTAGAACATTTTAAAAGTAAGCCCTAATAAAAGGCTTCCTTTCTATTATCCCTGTCCTTTGGGATGAGGACAATTCCCCACAGAAATTGTACACATTTTGCGAAAGCCGTAAATTCTAGCGGTGACATTTTAATGTCCCAAAGTCCGTGCATAATAAATGTCTCCTGTTATAAGTTAGAGCCTTTCTGGGATCTGTTGACCTTTGAAGTCTCTCCAACAGATAAGTTTCTCTCTTATTCAAGGCTACCATACATTGGTTTTCATTTCTATTAGCTACAAAATTATGATTAAAATGCTTCTGAAATAGAAGAATTGGCTTTTTTTTTAATAGCCTGGGATGATGCTCAAATTTGGTGACAAGAATCACTTTATTTTCCTAGCACTGAAGAATTTAAAACCAAACTCACATTTGGGGGAGGGGGGTATATCACAGAGTGAATATGCTGGAGAAATGGCAATGTACGGGGCACCCGGGTGGCTCAGTGGTTGAGCCTCTGCCTTTGGCTCAGGTCGTGATCCTGGGGTCCTGGGATTGAGTTCTGCATCTGGCTCCTCACAGGGAGCCTGCTTCTCCCTCTGCCTGGGTCTCTGCCTCTCTCTCTCTCTCTCTCTCTCTCTCTCTCTCTCTCTCTGTGTGTGTCTCTCATGAATAAATAAATAAAAATCTTAAAAAATAAAGAAATTGCAATGTGCATAAGAGGTCAAATCCACACATTATTTAATATCGTTACATGGCTATTTCAGCCTACACACACTCACGAATAATTTTGAAATTTTCTAAAACAAAATCCACAAAGAATTTTATTAAGAGTCTTAATAATCTTACTGTTGACTCAGAAGCCACTTTCTGCTATCAAAGTTGGATTTCCTGCTCCCAAAAAAGATTGGGTATATTTTATAGATTGCTGGATGTGAGGGAAACTACAGCATGGTCAAGGTCTACTTACCTCTTTGGCCCCCTTCTCCTCTCTCCAGCCAGGTACACACACTCCCCTGCTGACTTTGGAGCACCAGATGGTTCCTACACCCAGAAACGAGTCTCACTGTAGCCTGGTGCCAGTAAGAGGAAGCGCACATGCAGATCCTGGCCTGGAGTCCATCGATGAAAATTCCTGTGGAATCTGTTGAGCATTTGGGGCTGAGGGATAGTTTTTCTCCCAGATATTTTTCTGACTGGAGCAGAAGACCCTCAAGGCTTCCATGTATGGAACATGTGTTGACAACATGCCAGGCAAAGTCCATATAGCAGTGAACCAAACAGACGTGGTCTCTTCCCTCTGGGGAAGAGCTCTTATATCTTCAAGTTAAACACCATGTGGTACAACTGAGAGGGAATTCTAGTACTAAATTTAAAAATGGAGACACAGAACTTTATAGTGCAAAGTATAAGTATTCTTTTTTATTTTTGTGAAAAAGAATACACAGGAGTAAACAAGCACATATGCATACACTTGTTTATGCTCTAAAAACATTACAGAGAGCAGAGTTAATACTGTGGAATGGAGGACAGAAGGGAAGCGTTCTTATTTTCAGTGTATCTCTCTCTATTCTTGGCTTTTATTCTGTGTACAGTAATTTTAAAGAAATTTGGTCTTAGAAACCAAACACGGTATTGAACAATCATGGAAA
Source organism: Vulpes lagopus (assembly GCF_018345385.1). NCBI lineage: Eukaryota > Metazoa > Chordata > Mammalia > Carnivora > Canidae > Vulpes > Vulpes lagopus. The sequence goes on from NC_054824.1 coordinate 9,936,254, forward strand.
GGTATATTGTTGAATGCAATAAAAAGCAATTTAGAAGTCTCAAGGAAGATTCCATTCTTATAAAAACTAGAGATAGATAAGAGATAGACAGACAGATACATAGTCGGTGAGGAAATAACTGAGAGCATAAAACAAATTGGTATGGAAAGTTACCTCCAGGGGATGTGGTGAAGTGGGGAGGTCTTTCATTTTCTGTGTTGTATATTTTTGTAACATTTGACTATCCTTCAGTGAGCATGAATTTATAATCAGAAGAAAATGATTTTTTTTTTAAAAAAAGAAATGTTGGGATATGTTTTATGCCAAACCACTCCAGCTAATCCCTTTTTGTGTCAGTAATAAAAATAACTTAGAGAACACTGGAGCAGAGAACAGATATTTGAAGCATAAACATTTACCCAGTACTAGTTTTTCCCAAATCCTTATAATTCTCTCCCCCCCCCCAATATGTCCTAAATCAGACAGGATTTCACATAACTCTTCAGGTTCGGTTTGGAGCCAGCCCCTCTGTGGGGTGTCACCAGGAAAGGCCTGAATGAGATGCCATCCAGCAGTGGAAGTTCAGATCCCCGTACAAGTCCCTTGACCTTCCTCGGTGCCGCCTGTCCACAGTCATTACACCTGGGAAGGATACTTAGTCTGAGGGGCTGGAGGCCTCTTTTGTCTCTAACCTTTCAGTTTGACCTTGGACCCCAAAACCCTTTTCTATCTTAGGGGCCTCCTTGAGAGAGGTGGCAAATAGATTCAGTTTTCGTTTTACTTTCAGAGCACTCATTTGAAGGTTTTCATTTTGAATTGGCCTGAATCTGGGTCTCAGACCCACACACAGCGGCAAGCTCTTGCATGGTGGAGATGGCCTGGGCAGGTTTGTCTGTACTTTCACTTCCCACCCAGATTCCTGAGTACAGACCAATGGGAGATTGCATCAGATTCACCAAGGCAGACCAATTAGACAATCCTGAAATCCCCTTGATGACACAGCCTGCATGAAAGCCTGTTTGTACCATATCACATTGTCAAATGTAGATGCAGTCTGGCTATTTTACAGAAAGGAGCTCTTGAAAAGAGGCAGAGAATGCAAAGAGATCAATCCAAGGATACAGGAAACCTGCCTGGGCCAGTTAGTCTTCACTTATTTTGTAATGCAGACAGGGGAGGAGTTAATTCCAACCTCAGCCAGTTGCAACAGAGACATTGTTTCCGTGAAGTTACTCTGGAGAAGGAAGTGCCTTCTAGGTGCTGGGAGCTGATGTCTGCCAAGCCCACACAAGATGTAAGCTGGGAAGGGTAATTGGTATCCTGAAAAACAAGAAGTCACTTATCCAGCACCGAATTACTGACAAAATCATGTGAGTGCTTATAACAGGGCAAATAACAGGCATATGAATAAAAGCAAGTGTCACTAAAGGGACAAAAATCAAAAGCCGAAGTATAAGAGTACCAGGGGCATCATTTATGCTATTAATGAAGTATTTCGAACACACGCATCAAAAAGACCTTTTAATTCATCTGAAAAAGATCAGGCTTTGGGGATATGTTGTGACTGAAGTTTTAAATGTCTTTAGTAGTTGGTACCAACACGAGCAGCCTTATTCATTTAAGACTAGTTGGTATTTTGGAAAATGTCATAGATTCTCTCTTCCAAGGAAAGATGTAAAAAACTAGCTGGGCATGTTAACCATTATTTGCTTTTGGCAGAGCCACTCTTGTCACGAGCCTTTCCAAATATTTATTTATAGAATAGTCTTTCCACTCCTCTATACTCCGAGGCTTGAGGACTATAACCTGAGATGTACTTAAGGCACCTCGCAGTGCTTCACCTGCTGATGAGTTGACAGGTAACATCTCAAAAGGGTGGAGAGAAGCACAGTCAGGGGTAAGGACACAGGTGTCAGAGTGGAACACAGGATGGAATTCCAAAAAGCTTTGAAAGACGTGGAACTCCAAGAGCCCCAAGGAAGGATTGATGGGAAGAGATGTACATAAGAATAAAAACAGCAGCAACAAAAAAACATCCCAATGCTTTGATGAGGGTGTCAGTTATTGGGTTCATCTTTTCCACCTAGAAGTCAAGAAGGCACTGGCCCCAACTGAATACTCATGCAACTGAGGATTTTGCATTCCAGAAGCTATGAATTTATTTCTGATTTAATCTCAAATAGAGTACTGAAGTGAATTTCACAAGCGAGAGAAACAGTGGAGCCCAAAAAGAAGAAAAAGAAATAAGATTTGTATAAGGGAGTAAAAACAGCCGTATGAGGAAGTATCATCATAAATTGGATATAATTATGTTATCCCCTTAATAATATTTTATGTTAATGAAGCATAGCACTTTTATCAATATCTCTTAATTTTTGGTACAATTCTTTTAAACATCAATCTATCCTGAAGTGTAGATTTTTAGTAATATCCCTTTTTGCATGGTTCTGATTTGTCATCTATACTCCAAAGTCCCTGATAAACTTCTGCATTGCATTTGTAGTTCTCTTGCTTCAACCGTGTATCAAAAATGACGAGAAACCAGTGAATGAATGGAAACTATTTGAAAATGAATTTACCAGTTTTAAAAAAAATGGCATACTTGAAAATATGAGATGTGTCTAAGGGAGGCATTGCCCAGAAAGCAAACACACACATACACACAGGGAAAAGAAAACTGTATCATCGGGCAAGTTCGTTCACTTTTCTAACAACAAATGAGTCATTCATCAGTCCCTATGCCACATATATTACAGAACTTGAATATAAAATGGTATTTACCTTTTGACAACAACCAAAAAAGCCCCTACGGTCTCGCACTACCCTAGTTTTCCCCTAAATTTCTCAACACACTAAACCCATCTATTACCCTTCAGAAAAGCTGATCTGAAAAACTTGAATCAACACGGAAAAAGAATCCATTATTTTTCCACTTCACACAGAGGATAGTCACAGTCACTCATGGTTTCCAAAGCCCTTTCCCCTTTCATGGGGAGCTACTAAACAAACCAATCCAGTCAATAACCTTCAAGGAATAATTACTCAAAAGACCTTGTAGAGCTGAGTGTGTACCAAGGTGTTGCCTAAAACTTTAAAAGAAAGGTTCTAGAAAATGCAACAGGTAAAAATAATTCACCAGTTACCTCTGGAAAAGACCAGCAGCCTTGTATTTGGGGGGCTGCTGGCTGTGTTTTATTTGGGGGAGGCGCTTGCTGACAATTTAAGCACTTGTCAGTGCTTTTCTCCCAAGGAGTGGACAGGGACTTTCTGTCTTCACGTGGTCTCTGTGACCTCACACTCTTCAGCTTTCAGGTAAAAAAATCTGGATTTTACCTTATTAAAAAGTGCATAAAAGGTGAATAAGGATGGGCAGCTCTGGTGGCTCAGGGGTTTAGCGCCGCCTTCAGCCCAGGGCCTGATCCTGGAGACCCGGGATCGAGTCCCACGTTGGGCTCCCTGCATGGAGCCTGCTTCTCTCTCTGCCTCTCTCTCTCTCTGTGTCTCTCATGAATAAATAATAAATAAAATCTTAAGGAAAAAAGGTAAAGAAAGAGATATAGCAGCTTCCTCTTTATACATGAAGCCAAATCAGAACATGTCAATTTTGGTCAATGCTACATAGTAGACACACTCTTCTTTGTTATATTATTTACTGTAACCTTTCTATGTATTTTTTGACTTTTAAAACAAAGACAAAGAAGTCAATAAAGGGAGCTTCAGTGTTTCTACAGAGAAAACTTTTTTTTTCCTTCATAAATCAATGAAATGAAGGTCCTGTAAATCAATGAAATAAACGTCCTTCTAATGTTTTCTCATAAGGAAAAGTTTGCCACAACTATTCCATTCTTAGAACCAAGGTGGAAACTTTTTGTTTAGAATATGTGTCAGATCTTTGCTATTTGAGATCAGGAAATATTAAAATCTATTTAAAAGTTCACAGAGGGGCGCCTTGCTAGCTCAGTTGGAGGGGCATGAGACTCTTGATCTTGATGCCCTGGGTTCGAGCTCCACATTAGATATAGAGATTACTTAAACAAAGAAGTAAACTTTAAAAAAAAAAAAAGTTCATAGAGAACATTGTGAAGTAGGATTAGAAACTTAAACGAAAACTATCAACGTGGGAAAAAAAAAAAGAAATCTGGATTTTAGTCTAAATTCTGTTGCTAACCTACAACTTGAACTCTGGCAAATGTCTTCACTTCACCTGGGTCTCAGTTTTCTTATTTTAAAAGTGGAGATGATAACACCTTTCCAACTAATGCCCTTGGCTTTTGTGAGGAAGGGATTGTAAAACTTTCAAAGAACAAAGCACTTTTTGAATGTTAGATAGTTTCATGAAAAATATACTACCTTCTTCTTATTTCCTTCTCTCACAAATGCCATTAATAAAAATTATGGTTAGAGTGAGACTGGCATTAAAAGTACATTCCTGATCCATGCACTGCCAATTACAGTTCCATAGGCATCTGGGCACTTAATGAGTCTTATTTGATGGTCAGGATCCACCTTCGTACACAGAAAGATTCATTCTCTCAAGGCTTGATTCTAGACTGACTTCCTCTTTCCATGTTGGAATTTTATTGCACCTGACATCCAGATGGAAAAAGGCAGAATGTTCTAGAAGTGGTTGAGAGATCCACTTTAAATGTAATTTAAGCACATGGTGATTAATGTCTCCTGTGCACATTCTTTATGATTTGTAGTCTTTTGAACTGAAAGTTGCCCTATTACATTCCATTGGGTTTCCTTTCACATACGACAAATTCACACTAAATCTGGTTTGGTCAGACCCTTGATCGGTGGGCATCTCAATCACAGATGTAGTAGAGTATCGTCGTTCCCAGTTGAGTGCAACAGTCAGTTATAACATCCTGGGAAAATAGTCAATTAGCCTGTGATTCATGTTGGAATAATGCATTGCTTTCTAGTAAAAGATTCCTTGGAGTTGTGTCTAGAGTTTAATAGCAGACGACTTTTACAAGAACATTTTGTTACACAAAAATTCCCTTCATAACTTTTAGAAATTCAGTTTGCACAAGAGTGCATGAATAGCACAGACATTACTGAAAAGTGGCCAGATCCTGTGCAGTCATGTCACATCGTTTTCCAACTCTTGAATAATAATATTCCAAGCTGAGCTTGAGATTCTACTACTCTCCAATGTGGTTTTCTGTTCTGAGGTGGTTTGTTTTCCTCTCTGCCATTCGTCAGATTTTATATCCTGGGAATAGAACCCTGACCTCCACAAAGAGAACATTTTTAATGACCTTGGTAGTTCTTGAGATCCTTTCGGTCTCATGACTAAGAACAGACTTAAAAATGTAGACATTGCGGACTAGATTCCCAGACCGTCCTTAAGGTGCTGAGAAAGTTTAGGCAAATTGTATGCTGTACTCATGCTTCAGTTTTCTTATCTGTAAAATGGGAGAAAACAGTACTTATCCACAGCCCAGGGCTATTCTCTAACTGCAGGGGCGGGGGGAATGTTTACCAGTAGAAAGTACTACCAGATTATTAAATCAAAATATTTGATCCTAGTATTTTGAAAGTTTCATTTAGAAGAAAATATTTATTTACAATGGGGAAAATGTGTCATTTAAAAATTCATAGGAAAGAAAAGCAAGCTTCTTGATTGTATGGGGTCATCAATAATGCCATTAGGATTAGGAATCCATCTACCTGTAGAGCATGGCAGGCTTTGGAGACATGCCCAAGATTCTTTGTACCGCTCATCATTAACACTGTCTTAACAGCACACAGATAATTCTAGTGACATTTGGTACCTATAAAACTGAGGGGTATAGAGATTTGGGAGCTTTGCCTTAGTACATAACACACAGAACAGGAAATAGAAGCCAGACCATTTCCAGTTCCATCGGTTCTAGTAGAACCAATTACATTTTCCTGTGTCCCAGGCTTGTAAGGGTATTTCATAACAGGCCTCCAAAAAGCAGATTCTGTAGATCTGGAAAAGAAAGTGTGAATATTTCCTGAGACACAGTTAACATGCCCCAGCTCCATCACCTGACCAAGTCACCACTCAAGGTGGTTGCATTTCTGTGGTGCGATCCATAACATGGAATCGTTGTATCCTATGTTGCATAAAATGTCACTTTGGAAGCCATCGGTGTGCAAGAGACAGGCAAAACTTCTGCCCAAAAAAGACAGATCCGATAGAAAATGTAAGATCTGGATTCTTTCCTGACCCTCCCCCCTCATAAGGCTGGGTTAGGGACCTTTCCTCTGCTCTCCTCCATCACCTGTACTTCCTACACTGCTTGGCAGTTTTGTGCACAGGAGTCTGTTTGCTTTGCTAAACTACACCAGCACTCAAGCACTCAGTAGATATGCAAATACTGGAAGGTGTCCTTTTTCTCTTCTTTTGTCCTTCTCTTTCATTAATTTCGTCTATTCTTTTACCCAACAAATATTTTAAGCACCGACTATGTGCCAACCACCCAAACACATTATCTATATTTAATCTCTGCAGCTCCACCATCATTCCCGCTTTGAAGATAAAGAAATACAAAATTAAATCACTTGCCCAAGTTCAGTGAGAAAAACTGGGGGGGGCGGGGTGGGGGGGAGGAAACCAGGGTTTAAAATTAGATCTCTCTGGCATCAAAGTTCATGCCTTTTCTCCTCCATTATGCTGTCTCCCAGGCCGAGGTGGTTACACAGAGAGCAATAGAAATCATGGAAATAATACTTTAGGAAGAGTATGTATGGGCTGTTTATCTGGGAGGAGCTGGATGGCAATCTGAGATCCCGTGGAAGGCTTAGGCACATATGGTGGCTGACAGAGGCTGAGGGACATATAATATAGCATCTCCTAATATATTTTGCAAACCTTTACATAACATACATAGAGGAGGTCGGTTCGACAAAGTGGAGGTCACCAGAGGAAGAGTGAAAGAATCCAGTGCAGGGGCTTCGAGGAGACAGGACCATGCAGAGCCTGGGGAGGGGGCTCCAATCAGGGCTGGAAAGCAGGACGCAGTTTCAGAGAAAAGATTTTGAAGTAAAAAAGTGCCCTTAAGGCTGATCTCTACAGCTGGGAAAGGAGAATTCAAGACTTACAGGAACAGGTACCAATTAACATTTGGCAGGAAGGCAAAAAAAGCCTCAGGAAAATGCCAAGGATTTCATCAGGATAAACTTGTACAAGAATGTTAAGTTCAAGAGCACCAGATGGCATTTTCTGAGGTACTTGGTATTATAAACAGAGATTTCTGATACAGGCATTTCCTCGGAGACAGAAGAAAAGTCATCCGCAGAATTTTATTTGAGAACTGATAAGTGGCACCAAAGGAAGCCACATACACATGACCATTCCTTGTGGAGACGTGAGCCAGACAAGGAAGCCAATTCCCTTCTTCTGCCTGGATTTGTTTTCTTTGGTTTCCTTGAGGCTTACTGGTAATGGCCAAGCTTGGAAAAATAAACTTTTGCTATCACATTTAGGAAACACACTTTTCATGTTCCTTTCTGGAAACCATCCTTTTATGACACTGGAATTCTTTTCTGTTATCATTCTACCAGAGCAGAGAAGATGAAGATTTTCTCTTGGCTAATGAATGGTACAAGCAGAAAGCTTTTGAGGCTCTCTGAGTCATTTGGAGGAAAGCGTTAGAGGCATTGATTTTGTTCTTGGTGTAATAAATAGCCAACGTTTCTCAAGATGCTGAAAGTTGGGCATTTGTTTCTCTACTGTATACGCAAAGGCCTCCCGTATTTGTGTCCTTCTGTGCTCATTTCCTTTGCTTTCTGCTTCCGGGCCCCACCCCCTCACCCTGCCCAAGCCAGGAACATCATCTTCTGTCTTCTGTGGTCGCTTTCGACCTTCCACCCCTCTGTAGTCTTCCATGTGGCCCCATATGCTTCAAATAAAAGCCCATTGTCCATCTGACACATCACTTTTCTCTCATTCATATTCCCCCTCATGAGTCATATCCCCTGGAAGTCCATCTTCCTTTTGGAGTGTCTTTCTTTCTGAACCACTTCAGATCCTGAAATGATGAAGAGAATCACAACAATACCATATTTTCCTGACTTCTTTGTCACGTAAACACTCTCAGAAAACTTCCTTTCAGAGATCTTCCAACCCTTTTCCTTTTATGATGTCTTTTGAGGGACTATTATGAGTCCAAGAGGCAGAGATGCTGTGGGAATTGGCTTCGTGCACTCCCTAACATGCTTGTTAGATTCTGCAGTGTCACTTAGGATATGAGTGCGGTAGTGTAGGGAGGAAAATGAGAATATGGTGGATGAGCAAAAGCACAAAACCTATTTATAAAATGCACTGAAGAGTTGAAAGGAGCCCATCATAGTTCAGAACACACTCGTAGTGAGAAAGGTCTAGACAAGAGCCATCTTCCACTGAGGGGAGACCTGCATAGACTGGACCTCCAAGGAGGGAAGACAGAAATCAGAGAGGTCTAGGTTTGAATCCCAATTTCACCTCTTACTAACAGGTTAGCTTCTCAAAGCCTCAGGCTCCTCTTCGATGAAATGGGAATAAAATCTGACTCATGGCCTTGCCAATGAGGGTTCAGCGAGATAACGCAAGTGAGTTACTCAGCGTGGTGCCTGCCATAAGGTGAACGTTCAAATAAATGAGAACCCAAATTGTGAGATGCCAAAAGGGGCATCTAGAAGGTATGAGGATGATCAGGGAGGCAGCAACGCGCAATCCAATACAAAGTAGCAGACATTAGATGCACATGGGGGTGGTTCTCCATGCCCTGGGAAGGCAGCAACCCAGGCCAGAGAAGCTGTGGGAGTGGTGCCATGCTGGGCGTGGCTCAGGCTCAGCACCTGAGTGAGAGATCCACAGGTGGGGGCCTGGTCTTACAAGGCAGAAGCCAGTACATGGGAATAAGGAGTCAAGGTCTGGCCCGATGACCTTACCGATGCCTCGGTGCTCAGTTCCCTTCCAGCTCCCTGGGTTCCTTCCTACCTCAGACCAGGATTGCTTTCAAGACTAGAGTGGGCTGGTGGGGCCCAGGAGTACGAGTGAGCAGCACCTTTCCCTAGAAGTCTGACAGGCTGTTTCTTTTCTTCTCCTCACATGGCAAATACACAAACTTAAAATTATGGGAAAATGAATCACTGAGAGAAGGCAGTTTGAATTTTCTCCAAGACAGATGTGTTTGAAAAGACTCTTTCCTCAGAGGGAAGTTCTTAGGTTTCAATATTCCATTCTAACCAACAAGCTCCAGCACTTTCTCCCCTTTATCTTGGTTGCCTGCCTGAACAATTTGGGCTGCAAATCCTCCTGCTGCATCTGTCTGCGGATCACCCCCCAGTCCAAGAGAGTTAGGCTGCTCTTTAGATTTCATTCATTACCATTCTTTCTGATTCAGAAACAAACAGATGACAAACTAATATGATTTAAAGTGTCCCCTCGAGTGTATTTTTATTAATGTGACAGAGAAGCATCATATTTTAAAAAGTCATATATTTAGTGTATGAGTTTTTTTTTTAAGATTTTATTTATTTATTCATGAGAGACACAGAGAGAGAGGCAGAGACAGGCAGAGGGAGAAGCAGGGTCTCCGCAGGGAGCCCGATATGGGACTCGATCCCAGGACCTGGGATCACATCCTGGGCCAAAAACAGATGCTCAACCGCTGAGCCACCCAGGCGTCCCTAGTGTGCCAAGTTTTTAAGAGTTTAGCTTTGGTGACAAACATATAGGTGTTTACTTTACTTTTTATGTTGATATATGTAGAGGTAAAATAAAAGAACACTTCACTGAACTGTGACATCCCGGGATATACACTGACTTGCGACACGTTAGAATAAGGCGAGTTTTAGAGAAGCTTTCCTTTGTTATCTAGGTGTCCTATTAGACTATAACATTAGACCAAATGTATTAGCCTGTAGGTCTGTATGTTTCTGTGTTAGACCCTAAAGGAATACTTTCTGAAATCTGCATAAATTTTCTTTTCCTGAGTGTTGCAGCAAGGCATCTACTCGGTCGGTGGCTCTTACCGTCGTGTCATAATCCCCCAAAAGCATTTCCTGCCACGTTCTCCCTGTACACATTGGTCGCTCAATAAACACTGTGAACAGCCCGACAAAATCTGAATTGTATATCCACAACGACTTACTTTTTATTTTGTAGTTACTTACTGGCAGTAGTTGAGGAAATGTCTAGTTGACTTTCTCCTATAAAGGAGAAACAGCTGTTCCTTGTAAATCAGGGGAAACCCTTGAGAATCCATGAAGTGGGCAGGGGCTAGATTAGGACAGAGAAGGACTCAATGGGGTGATGCTGGGCAAAGAGGCTTAGGTGTTTCTCCACAGCTGGGCTTCTGGAGTTGCCTGGGCACTCCATAGCCATCATCTATAGCCGTAGAGTAGAAAGTTTGTGTTCAGGAAGTGGCTAGTGGAATTTCCCAACTGCAGACAGATAATCTGTTAGGTGGGGCTAGCGGAGAGTTGCTAATCACCTCTGGGTTATGACAGAGAGTGTCCATAAGCCGGGCCATTCTTCAGAAGGGGCACACTGCGGTAAGGGACTCCACTTTCCTGAATGAGATTGGAGGAAGCCCAGTAATACTTCAATCAATCAATCAATCAATCAATGTAATTTTTAAAACCCCGCAGCCCTCGGGTACTAGAATAAAAAGAGAAAGAGATGAACCCACCGGAAAGGGTACAATTCAAAAACAGGTCAATGGTTCTATAAATACAGAGACCAAGGGGCACCTGGGTCGCTCAGCGGTTGAGCATCTGCCGTTGGCTCAGGGTGTCATCCCAGAGTCCCGGGATCGAGTCTCACATCGGGCTCCCTGCAAAGGAGGAATGAATAAATAAAATATTTAAAAATAAAAAAGTAAATAAATAAAGCCAGAGACCAAACTGGTGGCTACCAGAAGGAAGGGGGTGGGGTAATGGGCAGAATGGGTAAAGGGGGGTGGGAGATACAGGCTTCTAGGTTGGGAATGCATAAGTCATGGGAATAAAAGGTACAGCCCAGGGACTACAGTCAATGATGTTGTAATAGTGTTTTATGGCGACAGATGGGAGTTACACTTGTGGTGAGCACAGCCTAACTTTGAGAAAAGTTGAATCGCCATGTTGTACACCTGCAACTAATGTGACATTGTGTGTCAACTACCAAATTTAAAAACTAAAAGACAACTAGGTTAGTGGTGTCTACTGACCTTCTGACCTGCCTGACCTTCTACTATATCTTCGTCACCATCTTTTGTTGTTGTTGTCGTTCTTCCTTTTTATGCTTTGTTGGGAAGGCGAGCAAATTTAAGCCCTTGCTATACTTTATCTGTTGAATGGGAAGTAAAAAAGGGTCAGTTCTGTTTCTGTGTCTTGGACTTGGAGAGGGGGCTGTATTTGGAGAACTTGTGGCTGGTGCTCAGGGACCCCCCCCCCCCGCCCCAGTGTCTGCTGCATGAGGGACAGAACTTTCCAGGGCCTCTGCATGTGGTGCCACCACCCCACCCCACCCCGTCCCGGCCCCGGCCCCACAGGGCTCCTCTGGAGAACCCCGGGGGTGCCCTTTCATTGGAAGAAAGACGTCCCCAAATGGGCAGGGCAGGGTATTTAATACAAATGCTGAAGAAGATAAAGTTCAATGATGCACTTTCTCAAGGAGTGCAAATCAAAAAAAAAAAACAAATAGGAAAAAAAAAATTCTTTTTTCTCCTCCAAATGAAACTGAAATTAAAACTATTTTGGAGACATCAGGGGTTCATTCCACTGCCTTTTTTTCTGAACCTGTAGCATTTCGTACAAAGGAGGAAGAAATTCATCCTTAGAACAAGCTTTGCAAAGTTAAGACATGTGTTCAGATTCCACTACCAGATAAAATTCCCCACAGACACCTAAATCTGTGTATTTGGAATCTAAATGGTGGTGGAATTCAGAGATCTTTGAATATGAATCTCTAGCTCTTACGTGCGTAGATAGGTAAGATCCTCCAAAAGTTTCCTCCCATGGACTCTGTTCTGCCCTTGGCACAGGATTTTCACCTGATCCTTTCGCTCTCATGTAAATGAGCCCATCAAAGAAAGCATCATTTTATTTGAGAGCAGAAACCTAAACTAAGACTTTCTTGGGGAAGCCATTTGTGTGGACAGAAGCCTCCTAGAATGCTGACCCTTGCTCACTTGGGCGCTAAAGCTCCTCTCAATTTCCTAGACAGGCTTTCTGACTGGCCCTTTTGATGCCAGTGAAGTCAGGGCAGCATGTATTTAAGTGAAACCTCTCATTTTCTCCACCAAGGAGCCCAAAGTAATTTTCTATTTGCTCCTGAGTTAACTTTCTTCCTTCTTGGATTCTTTCTTCCTTCTTCTATTATCCCTTAACTCTTATCGTGTAGTCTTGATACCCCAGGGCTTCCCGTGTTTCCCTTTAACCACTCCCACCCCATTCCATGCCATCATTTTGTCTGTAAGAAGGTAACTCAGTAATATAAAAATAAATATGACATAAATGCACCTCAGTGACAGTGAACCCCTTCAGCCTTCTCTCGCATTTTCCCCTTGGGACAACTGAACTGAAGACCATCATGGGTTTTGCTTTATAGGAATCCCAAGCCGACCTACTTCAAAAATGTTAATATATGATGGGACAAGAGGATGAAAAGGAAAAACTATCACTATGTAGCTGGGATGATTATTTCCCCCTCTTTGAGGCAATTAAGTATATCGCCTTTCTAAAAATCTCTAACTCCCTGACCACACGGCACACTGGCATCTTATAAAATATAGGAGAACCCCCCCCATATCGTCAACATTCATCAAGGTTTATACCATATAGAAAATCCTTAATGTCTTCCAAGTTAAACCAAGGAGAACTAAGCTTATTTGGTCTTCATCTGTTACTCTAACGTGTTCATTCATATTCATCCTTTGTGCTACTATTATATATGCTGAGTGAGGGGCTTTGTTGTATCTTCCCTCTATCAGCAATCCGTTCCACCTCATGTGAATGCAATACTTTTCCTTCAATTAGGACCCAAGATTTTAAACTTTCTATTCCCTGGAGGAATAATTTGGCAAATCTTGGCCAGTCTTATAAAAATTCACAGATGCCGCTTTGAATAAAACAGTTCATAATGGTTTAAAAGAGGCTCTCAGCTCTCAACTTTCATCTCCACATATGAGGTGGGTGGTGGGGGAGAGAGGAAGCGGATCAATGCCCAAAATGAAGTTTTGATCCTAGCTCTAACCCGAGCTCCACCCACCACCTAAACACCCACCACCTAAAGCCAGATCATTTGTCAGCACTCCATTCATGAGCATCGTAATTAAGATGCCACAATTCGCCTCTGGTATCAAAGGCTTGTTCCAGTGGAAATCATCTACGTAACATCCTGTGTGTGAAGAATCAGGAAGGTCCATTTGGAAGCTGGGCTCGGACACTGTGGTCTGAGCACAGCCCCACGCCCCCGAGCCCCACGCTTGCCACGGCCACCCCCAGAATGGGCGCCGCAGATGTCACACAGAACCCAGTGCGATGAAGGATTTGGGCAAGTTAGGAAGGAAAGTGGAAAGAGGAATGTTTTCCCTTCTGACATATCTCTAGCAACTGTGCCCTAACCTGCAAATGTGGCTCCAATCCTTTACAGAACTATTAGTTTCTTTACAGCAAAGTTCTAAAAACTTAGTTTCTTTTGATTTTTACCCCCCCTCCCAGGAAAATGACACATTTGGGGCCAAGGCATTAAAGCATGGTCTCTTGGGAGAAGGGGGGGGGAAGGGGGGGAGGGCTATTGCTTTCCAGCCCACAAACAGTTGCAGGTGCAAAAAATGTGCACACACGAAAAGGGAGGTCTGGTAGAGAGGCCTCTTTCAAACGGCGGCCTTTTAAGTTCAATAAATCTCTTTGCTCTTCCCTTTGTGAGCCGTGTGCTCCCCTCCCACGCTCAAATGCACACCCCCATCCTCAATGTGGCCTCCAGAAGGAATCTTCATGTTTGTTGTGAAGTTTTCCGTAATTACATAATCAGTGAAGTCTGTGAGTCCGTGTTGAGGAGGCTGAAAAATTCAAGCCTGAGGATTACAGTAACATAATTAGATGGCTTCCTGGAAGAGCCAAAGCGATTTTTCCCTGGACCGGACTCTGCCCGGCCTCCCTCTGAGGCCTTCCTCCTGCCGGTGAATCACAGCTCCTGGACACTGCTGCCCACCAACATCCCCCCAGGTGTTTCACGGTGCTTGTGTGTTGTGGGTGAACTCTGCACACATGCTGTGCGTCGATTTGATTGAGAAGGCGGGAGCCACAAAACCAGAGGGCTGTGGTTTCTCGAATGCCTTTATGTCTGTGTGGTGACAGAGGCAGTGCTTAGCTTGTCTGGGCCGTGGGACCTTGACTCATCCGGCAGTGTCTAGAGGCCTTGATTCCTTGCCTTGGGGTTTTAGGGGCAGGAAGAGAGAGAAGAAAGACCACAGCTGAGTTTTGGGTGTGTAAGGGAGTTGGGTACCTGATATGCATCATTTCTTGTGCATTTTTTCCCACGTTGGCTGGATATTGACCATTATTAGGTCTTAAAAACCAAAGGACCGGAAATAACCTTTTATTTCTCTGCCATGTTAATCCCTTAGACTCCACCTTCCCAATACCCAGGCAATCCTTTGAAATGATTATTCATGTGCTCTCTAAACTCTTTGTCTCTGTCTCTGTCTCTGTCTCCTCTCTCTCCCCCCGCCCCCCTCTCCCACAGTGTTGAGTTTCCGGTGTATGTTGGCTCCTGTAGATTGGTCGGGAAACACACGGAGATTCTAGGAATTTCTTAAAAGCAGATGCAAAGGTATGACCACAGCAGATTGTTTCCTAAGTGAAAATAACCGGCATATAGAAAAAAACTTTACTTAGCTATCTTGTTATTTAGCCGGTTTCCCTAGTTTCTGTGGAAGCCATCCACGGCCCATTCGAGATTGCAAGCCAAGGGAATGGCTATAAGATCAGAAAAGATGGCTTGAGGGAACCCTCTTCCTTCATCTGGTTCTGTAATAAAGAGCTGGAACCTCAGATTTGGTCACTGATGCTGGAATTTAACATTGATTTTAAAAGGGAAGACAGGTGGATCTCAAGTGGAAACAGTATCCATCTCAGGACTATCAGAGCTGGTTCCATTGCCAGTTACCGTATTCAGCAGGCACAAAATCTGGTGGAGCAGATAGTTGATTAGAATTGGGCTCCTCGGGGCCCTTGGGGCTCCTGGGTGACTCAATCGGTTAAGCCTCTGACTTGGGCTCAGGTCATGATCCCAGAGTCCTGGATGGAGCCCCACATTGGGCTCCCTGCTCGGTGGGGAGTCTGCTTCTCCCTCTTTCTCTGCCTGCTGCTCTGCCTACTTGTTCTCTCTCTCTCTCTCTCTCTCTCTCTCTCTCTCTCTCTGTCAAATAACTAAATAAATCTTAAAAAAAAAAAAAAAAAAGGGAACCTCAAGTAAAAATTTTCTGGAGGTCCGGGGCACTTGAGTGGCTCAGTGGTTGAGCATCTGCCTTCAGCCCAGAGCATGATCCTGGGATCCCGCATGGAGCCTGCTTCTCCCTCTGCTTATGTCTCTGCCTCTTTCTCTGTGTCTCTCATGAATAAATAAATAAAATCTTAAGAAAATTCTTTTTCTGGAGGTCCTTCTTCATTCTCTTACTCTCAGAGAACCCCTTGCCCTGCTCTCTGAACCCCTCATTTCTGTTGCCATCAAGGTGCTCATCCATCTGCTCAGTTCACTCTCAATTATTCTATACGTTTATATAGGAAGCACACTCTCTCTTTTTTGACATTCCTCAAGTGTTTAAATAACAGAAATCTGTCTCTTAAATATTTGAACGAATCTTTGGGAAGGCAAACTGAACCCTGTGTCTTTTTGAGACATAACTCCTTAATAACACATCTTGTGTTTTGAAGACCGTTCTTCTTGACTTTGTCTTTACCAAATTTGAGCTCCAAAGAATAACAGTTAATGATGTCTATATACCAATGTTTGCTTCTTTGCTTTATAAAATGAAAGATGATAACAAAAATTAAATTTGCTTGGGATTCTCCAGATTTTAATTATTCCAAAATGATCACAGTCGTTCTCTTATCAAATGCGTGATCAGGGAAACAAAAGCTTGACAAATCAAATAAGAAGTTTGGCAAAATGTTACTATGAATAGGATGCAGGTTAGAAAGAAAAAACATTTTGTTGACAGAAAAAACTCATTTTCTGCCAACAGAAAAATAGGAGGACTTTTTTTATATAGGTTTAAATGGCCTTGTCAAATGGTGACATTTATAACGTACTTTATGAGTTAAATTAATGACTTTTCAATGTGCCCATTGTCCATAAAACACCTCTACTCCCAGGATAATTAGTGACTGAATCCCTATAAAATTGATTATGTGTAAAACCTCAACAGGAGACAGAACCTCTATTCTCATGTTGCTCTATGAGAATGTATTAATTAATATAATAAAAATTATTATAAAAATAAACCAGAACAGGTTGGTCTTATTTTATCTAACTGTTCAACATAGTTATCTATGGCTGTATAATAAGTTATCCCAAAACTTTATGGCTTAGGACAACAAATATTTATTTATCTTATGGTTTCTATGGTTCAGGAATCTGGGCATGGCCTAGCTGGATACCTCTGGCTCAAGGCCTCTCACAGGGCTAGAGGCTAAATATTGGCTGGAGCTCAGTTGGGGAAGGATCCCCTCTGAGTTCACTCAATGGCAGCATTCAGCTTCTTATAGGCTACTGGACTGATGACTTAAGTACTTGCTGGCTCTTGGCTGGAGATACCATTTTCTCAATAAGCGAGCCTCTCTACTGGGCAGCTTACAACATGGCAGCTATCCTCCCTCAGAATAGGCCAGTAAGACTGAGAAAGAGCAAGCAAGATGGAAGCCAAGTACTTTGTGTATTCTAATCTTAGAAATGACAGGCCATCTCTTTTGTTATATTTTACCACTTAGAAGCAAGTTACTAGATACAGTCTGCACTCAAATGGAGGCAATTACATAATGGCACAAATATAAGGAGGCACGGATCGTTAGGGGCCGTCCTAGAGGCCAACAACCAACTTATTATCTGCAGAGTCTCCTGTTTCTTCTTTAAAATTACTTAAAGGCCCCAGAGATGATTAGAAATGTAGTCTTCCATAAGTAATAGTAAAATATCTCAGTAAGAGGCAGTGTTTTTAGTTTTCTGCTGGTTCAGGAGTCTAAATTATTAGTAGATAGTCCTGTCCAGTGGTTATGGTACTTCCAAAACTGTTGCTCTTAACAATTAGCAGATGTGGGAGCAATCCTATAGTCACAGGCAGGGATAAACCCTCCCTATCCAAATTAAATGAAAGACCACTTAACATTAGCTATCACAGTAATGATCTTAGTATTAGTTACCTGGTATATTATTTATCTATTGCTGTCTAACAAATTGCCCCAAGCTTAATGGTTTAACACAAGAAAATAAATCCTAGTTTTCTTGCACAGCATTCTGTGGGTCAGGAATTTGGGAGTGGCTTAGCTAGGCTGTTCTGGTTGGTGTTTCCGTGGAAGCTGCAGTTACCTAAAGGTTTGACTGGGGCTGGAGGATCCACTTCCAAGGTGGCCACTCACGTGACCGGCAAGTTCTTGCTGGTTCTTGTCAGAAAGTCTCTGTTCCTTGTGCAGTGGGCCTCCACAGGGCTGCTTGAGTATCTTTAAGACATGGTGGCTGGCTTTCTCTGGAGAAAGAAAGAAATCCAAATTGTTTATGAGACATATGAAACCTATTTCAAACTTTTATAGTGATTCTCGTCTTAGTGTTTATCCATGTTGCAGGCACAAAATGTGTGATCTTTAGAGTATTAAATTTTACAACACAGGAACTACCATACCAAATGATTCAACACATGTTCATCCCCCCAAAAAGGACAAGACCCCTGTTGTTTATAGAAGTCAAAGAACTTTCATAAAATGTGATATTTGATCATCAAACAACAAACTGCAATGCAAATTCATCGGACCTAAGTCTCTCTCCTGTCCTGTGACTCTCTTAGATGTACCACAGGATTGTAAATAGACAAACAGCAGAGGAACAGCAGATCGATAATTTGAGTTGGCTTCAAGAGAATGAGGACATATATAACCAAATAACTGAAAAGTCCTGTAATGTTATCTATCAATGAGATGAAATAAGACCCACGCCAAAGAACTCAACAAAATATTTGGAGCTCACATTGGTAGTGAGACCTGGCTTTTCATTACAGACAGATTGGCTTCAAAGAAGTGGAGACTCAAGAGCTCTCAAGTATGGCTCTCTGTAAAAGTCTGTCTCTACAGAAGCAAGGTTTCTGATAATCTTGGTTTGCCAAACTCTGTCCAGAGACCACCAGGAGCACACCTGTAGTAAAAGAAAAAAAAATTTAGCTTGATTTAGCCTACAAGAACAAGAGACAATATAAAGTAGAGGAACCATTGGTTGAGTCAAAAGAAGAAGAAATTAGGGTATGGTACTAATAGGACTTGAGGGCTCGAATTAGTCAAAAATGGTCTTGGCATGAGTTGTTCAGAATTTGTAAACCCAGGCAAGTTGCTGGAATACTCAGTGGTGTCACTTTTAGAACATAAGACCTTTGCAGAATTACTGTTATATCATTTTGTCAATGGTCCTGTCTTGGAACATATGGGCCTGAGTGAAGAGGCATTATACAATTTTGACCTTAGGCCTTTTCTTTATTTTACTAGTCATAGTGCAGACTGTTTTTTGAGCTATAGTTTGCTTCAGCTCTCTTCCTCAATCTATATAAGGGAATCCAAACTAACGCCTTCCCTCTCCTTCATGTCCTGTAAGGAGGTCTCTAACTAAAGTGTATATGATAAAAAAAGACTCCCCACTTTTCTCATGCTGTTTTTTTTCTTTCCTAGCAAAACCCACTCCTAAGCTTGGGGGAAAGGAAGAGCTTGAAGCAGGATCAATTCTATCATTGACTTTGCATATAGTGTTTTCTCTAATCATAATTCCATTGCAAAAATTCTACTCTTTCTTTAATACCCAGCTCAGAGTCACATCCTTTAAAAAGTATTTTCCAATGCCTCTCCCTCTTTTCCTCCCCAACTTCTGTGGCCCACCCTGACTTAGAATATAAAATTATGTTCCTTTTTTGTATTCCTGGTGCCTAGTAGAGTGCTTAGTACATAGTAGATACTTAGTAAATATTTTTGAATTCCATTGGTAATATCTAATTAATTTGATAGTGGATATTATTAAAATGCTTTGATATTTCTGTTTTTAAGCTCTTCCTCAGTTCTCTACTCTCTAATTTCCTATTGCAAAATTTGCATTGTTTTTCTCTGATAGTTTATAGATAATAGGTTTTTTTATATTCCAATTATTAATGGAATGAGAGTGCCTAGGGATTGGGACAATTTATTTTACTTATTTGGCATCCTGTACCCCACTCCTATGCCCCTTCAGACTTAAGAAAATTCTCATAGTTCCTAAATATTTGTGGGTTTTGATTAAATTTTGAAACATTAACTTATATTTTCTCCTGTACTTCTGCACTCCTCATTTTCCCCCATTCAAGATGGCAGCTGGCTCCAAACATCATTGTCTCAGGGAAAGGTGGAGGCCAGGTATGAAGCAGAAATAGAGACCATCAGTCATTGTGGTTTTATTTTACAAAGGCCTAAACTCTTAGTGAATGGAGAAAGTCTGGTATGGTAAATGAAGAATGGGATTCCCAGGTATAGACAAAACAACTGAACAAGTGGAGAAAGCAGATGATTGCCAGATCCCTTTTTCACTGTCCCTAGCTGGAAAAAAAAAAAAAAAAAAAAGATGAGGTATAGAATGTGGAGAGTACAGAGAGATTTCTGAGGATCAGGGAATAGAATGGACCCAGTTCCTGCCTAGAAGTCAGCAATTCCAAGATGTATGGGTATCCCTCAAAGAGGAATAGATGCAAGGTGTACCTAGGCTGACTGGCCAGGGACAGTCTTACAAAAAGCCCCTCCACTCATGGTATCATGTTGGGTCCCTGGACTGTGTGGGATGTGTTCTTGGGGTAGATGAGGATCCTAGAAAGAATGAGAATAACAGGGCTAACAATCAGAAATTACTCTGCTTTAATCCTTAGGGAACATGCTGTTCTTGCACACCTGAGTATATGGGAGTTTATATCTGCTATATTTGTGTGCAGCTGATTAATTTGTTAATTATGTAAACTTGGTAGATTTATCATCACATCCTAGGAGGGAAAAAGTTTACCTCCTTATGTTAAAAGTGAATTATTATATAATTTTGGATCCTAGCTGTCACTAATTAGCTGTGTAACATTGAGAAATTTATTTTGCTTTTTAAATGTTTCAAGTGCATCATATATTTTAAAAACAGCTAAAGTATATTATTTACCTTGTCGAGAGTGATATGAGGATAATTGAAATAGTATCTATAAAATGCTTAGCAAAGAAACTGCAATGAAAGCTATATTAACAGTATAGACTTTTTTAGGACTGAAAAGTTTAATATTCATGTAGGCCAATCAGTAATGATTTTACAATACTCAAATACTGACAGTTAAAAAATCCTTTTCCTCCTGTGCATTTATTTCTCTTTCAATACATAATTAATATCTTCAAGGAAAATTCAGTAATATTTAAGAAGAGGTGGACAAAAATAGTTTATTAATTAAAAAAAAATCTCAGGATGTCTGGGTGGCTCAGAGGTTGAGCATCTGCCTTTGGCTCAGGTTGTGATCCTGGAATCACAGGATCAGGCCCCATATCGGGTCCCACATCGGGCTTCCTGCATGGAGCCTGCTTCTCTGCCTATGTCTCTGCCTCTGTGTGTGTGTGTCTTTCATGAATAAATAAATAAAATCTTTAAATAAAATAAATAAAAATCTTAAATAAAAAAATTAAATTAAAAAAAATCTGGGATCCCTGGGTGGCACAGTGGTTTAGCGTCTGCCTTTGGCCCAGGGCGTGATCCTGGGGACCCGGGATCGAGTCCCACGTCGGGCTCCCAGCACATGGAGCCTGCTTCTTCCTCTGCCTGTGTCTCTGCCTCTCTCTCTCTCTGTGTGACTATCATAAATAAATAAAAATTAAAAAAATTTAAAAATCTGAACTAAAAATATCAAATAGGAGGAAAGCTATGTATCAGACTTTTTGGACATTAAAAAAAGTGTAGATAAGATGAAAACACAAATAAGTTATGAGATACTCTATATTATAATTAAGACAGAACTGAGTTGTATATGCCCATATATTATATTTCCATGCCAGAAAAAAATCACCTTTTTTCCAAGAGGAATTTATAACCTATGTCAATGAAATCTAAGATTTTTCTGATAGATGGAATGCCATATATAATGATGAGAAATACACTAAAAGCAAGAGCAGTAAATGGCAATCTTCTGACTTACTGTATGTGTCACTGAGAAGAGTGATTATTTCTCACAAGCAGAGGTGAAGTCAGGAACTATTATCGTCCATACTTAAGTGGTTTTGCTCTTTTCTTCCACATCCACCAACTTGATTAAATAATGATTTGGCTCACATGAGCCTCGAGCTTGGTGGTTCCAAGTTCATTCCCAGTCAGGTTTGTAAATGTCTCTGATCTTCAACTTTGGAGAAGTGCAGAGATAAGCGAAGGCTCCACTAAGTCAACACCAGACAAGGTTACCCCGGAGGAAAAAGCAATCTCAAGTAGAGGCAGCAAGTCACCAGACAGAGAAGGGGACTAGAGTCAGAAGGCTCAAGTAACAGCTACGAGTCTGTCTTTGACAGTCTGTTTCAGAGCCACAGGCTATTCCCACAGGTGGGAATCCTCCCTGACTCTGAGGAAGCCTTTCCCCTCTGAGGCAAAATCCAGAGTTTGATGGATGATCCCAGGAGTTTCATGAGATAATCAAGGGAGATAATTCTCTAGTGATGTTCCATCAGGTCTCCAGTGAAAGCCAGGTAGAAAGTATTAATAGTCACATTTCTGTTCTAGCATTTTATTTATTATTTATTTATTTATTTATTTATTTATTTATTTATTTATTTATTTTAGCATTTTAATGAAGAAACACTGGGGGGTTTGTTTTCCAACACCTGTGATTGTCAACTGGCATTTTAATTGTGCTGCTACTGGGGCCAGAGGTGGGAAGATATCTTTTCACCAGGTGGAGCAGAAAGTCTTAGAATGGCCTAACATCAAAGAACTTCAGAAAAAGTGTGCGATATTGTGATCTATAAGAACTATATATTTGATTATTCAGGTAACCAAAATATGTTTCTTGTGTATATTCGATTTTCATCCACACATCCTGGCTTAGCTTCCTTTTGCCAATTTCTGAGCAGTAAGAGCAAGGGAGCATCTTTTATTATAACATATGGACAAACTTGTCCTCAGTTTCTGAAAACGCTTCAGAACCATAAGGTGAAATGGGTGTCTTGTTGTTCCCAACAGCCCCCTTTCTACCACAACTGAGTTCATGTTAATGAAGTGACTTTTGGAAGGCCCCTAAAGATGAGGACTGGTTGGTTGCAGGAGAACCAATCATGATTAGAGGGTTGAAACTTTCAGCCCCATCCCCCTTGACTGTCAGAGAGGGGAGAAGGGCTGCAGGTTGAATGAACTCGCCAATGGCCAGTGATTTAATCAACATTGGCCATGTAACGAAGCCTCTATAAAAACCTGAAAGAGGAGGCAGTTCAGAGAGTTTCTGGGTTAATGAACACAAGAAGCTATGAAGAGAGTGACGTGTTGAAGAGGGCATGGAAGCTCTGAGCCCTTTCCCCATACTTTTCCCCATGAATATCTTCCATCAGGCTGTTCCTGAGTTATATCCTTCTATTATAGAGCCCTGTAATTCAGTAAGTAAAATGTTTTCCTGAGTTCTGTGAGCTGCTCTTGCAAATTAATTGAACCCGAGGGGAAGGTTGTGGGAACTTCTGATATATAAGCCAATCGGTGAGATATACAGGTGACCATCTGGGCTTGTGATTAGCATCTGAGGCAGTGGGGCAGGCTTGTGGGATGGAGCTGTTGTGGAATCTGATGCTATCTTCAGGTAGATGGTGTCAGAATTGAGTGGATTTGTAAGACACCCATCTGGTGCCAGAGAATTACTTTGTGTTGTGTTGAGACTCTCCCTACACACACAGGGGCACACACATTGGAATTGGTGATCTGAACTCCTTTAAAATGGTTGTCTGAATGTCTTTTCAAGTTCGCTTACATTTACCATCAGGCACAGTTCCTGAACTGAGTAACTGAGTTCAGAGCTAGGCATTAGGGTTCACAATGTTTAATGTCAGATATCTGCTCAGAACTGTAATCGAAATTCCTCTTCTAAGTTGATCTCAGGAGAAAACAGGAGGGGAAAGTGTATATAGGGTATCAGAATTTTCTTTCCTGAGAGTCGCTTTGTGTCAAGCAGTAAGGTAGTTATTTTTAATATATTGTCTCATATGATCATTATAAAGTGCCAAGTGTTTGGGCATATGCCCCATTTCCAGATCAAGAAACTGAAACTCAGAGAATTTAAATAACATGCTCAAATCTCCATAGCCCAGTAAATTGAAGAGAAGGAATATATAGCCAAATCTCTAATTTCCATAATTGTGCTCTTTCCTCCACAACTGCTACCTCTCATAGAACAAGGGAAGAACCTTATGTCATCACATGACAAAATAATTTTGGGTTTTTGCATCACTTCTCACTTTACTTCCTTTTATTAATATCTTATTAATAAAAAATCTATCACTAAACCATTAAAATACTATGATTTGATAAGATAATGAGTTGCTTTGTTTGTAACCCTTGCCAATTCCCATTGATAAGCTCTAAACGTTTACAAGGTAAATTCTTAAGTTAACCTTAGAACTGATTTCTTAGAAAATACTAGCTCACAAAGATTTACAGTATCTCACCTGTTTTTTCCTGTTCCTTTCATTTGGTAGACCAGCCCCCCAAATACACTTAGGAAAGAACTCTTGGTATTATAGCTTTCCTTTTAGAATAAGACATTCTGATACATGGGAAAGTAGCTGCCTGAAATAGGTGCATGTTACAAAATATACAAAAAGAAGTGTACCATGTTTATTAAGAACACTTCTAAATGAGTCATCTTCTGTGTGTCAGTAAAATTTTTTATTCTATCTAAATTCTTTTACATACCTTACTAAGTTTAATCTTAGTTTATATATTTGTTTTCTATTGTGGAAAAAGTCTATTTTTTATTTTAAAGCAACCCATTGCTGATATAGATGATATGAATAGCTTGTCTTTTTTTTAAAAAAAAAGATTTTATTTATTTATGCATGAGGGACACAGAGAGAGAGAGAGAGAGAGAGAGGCAGAGACACAGGCAGAGGGAGAAGCAGGCTCCATGCAGGAAGCCTAATGTGGGACTCGATCCCGGGACTCCAGGATCATGCCCTGGGCCGAAGGCAGGAGCTAAACCACTGAGCCACCCAGGGATCCCCTTGTCTTTGTCTTTTATACAAATATTACTGAATAATATACTCTTGATAAATATTAAGTTCATTCCCTATTACAGTGGTTGTATAAATATATTAATATGGTTTGCAAATAATGATAATTGTCTTGAGAGAAAAAAAAGCAATCCCTAACGTACAGGAGCTGGTCTGGTACTACTAGTCAGGCCTTCATGTTCTTCCATTAAATATATACTATTTCACAGAACATTAGCATCAGACAAGGCCATACTGTGACCATAATCAATCCAGACAAAAACAAGACCACTGTGTAATCATGTCTGAGGACAGACAAAACATGAACAATGTCCAAACCACAAAATACCAAAAAGATCCCTGTTTTGACTAATATGTGTGATTGTTGATTTACCAGTTACAGATTTAGCTTTGTGCAGTCTCCCATACCTCTAGAAAAGATTTATTGACATATTTATCTCCATTTAATAACCACATCCTGTCCAGAGAGAAGTCCTACTTCTTTAAGCCCACCCCAAAGACTTGACACAAGCCAAGTTACTTATATCCTTCCCAATACCTTGTTAGTGAGACACCCCATAATTCACCACTCACTTCATTCTCCAGCAAGGCCTCTCTCTCCCTGCAAGGAGTGATAAGCCCAAATTATTTAATAACAGTTGTGTTCCTGGTAGTCTTTATCTGGAGGACATTGATAATTTCTTCATATTAACTTTTAAATTTTTTTCATATCTTATTACATTGGCCAGATTCTAAAATAACAAAGGATAATAATAGTGACAGCAAACATTCCTGTTCAAAGGGACTAACATGTTTTACCATGGTATTAATACTTGCTTTCATTTTAAAGTGGGTTCCTTTATCAGATTAAGTAAGAATAACTATATTTTGAAATTGACACAAATTTTAAATAATTTTTTGTCTATTAACTCTTCTTTTTTAAAAGTATTTTAATAGGAAATAATTTTGGTAGATTTTCCTCCTACAAGTTTCTAGGATAAATCCTTTCTGGTTGTAGTTAATTGTTTTAATGAATTTCAGCTTCGATAAATTATGTAATTTATTTTGTTCATTTAACAGATGTTCTTTTAATACCTATTATATACGAAGTTCTATCTTAAGTCCTAGACATGTTGCAATTTAAGAATTCATAGGGAGGGATGGGATGGCTATAAAGAAATATCCTTCTAATAGAACTGTTTTGTATCTTGACTGCTGTGGTGGTCACACAAATCTCTGTGTGATAAAATTGCAAGTAATACACAGAGAGACACACACACACAGATTAGCATACGTAAAACTGGTGAACTCTTCAGAGTTCTGTTGGCAGGTTCTGTTGATGTCAATTTCCTGGTTATGATCTTATACTCTGGTTTTTTAAGTTGTTGCCATTGGAAGAAATCAAGAACTCTCTGTGCTGTGTCTTACAACTGCATAGGACTCTACTATTATCATAAAATAAAAAGCTTTAAAAAATTATATAGTCCCTGACATCAAGTAGAATGCAATCTAATAATAAGCATAGATCATTAATAAAAAGAATTATATAATAACTACTGTAACATAGAGGGAAAGTATTGTGTGCCATAAGTACACATAATATTGGGAGACTGTATTTAAGGGTCAACAAAGGCCTCCCTAAAGATGTAAATTTTTATTTTTTATTTATTTATCTATTTATTTATTTATTTATTTATTTATTTTTAGCTCTTGGATTTTAATGCCCGAACAATCGAAAAGCTCTTTAAGAAGATGCAGCCAGTTAAAAAACCAAAACAAATTAGATATGGCAGGTGAACCACCAGCTAAAGCTCCTGTGAATTTCTGGGTGGAAGAAGCAGTGCTGACCTGGAGGCAGCAGCTGAGTGAAGCGCTGCTGTGCCTGGGGGGCCAGGGAGCTCAGGGTGTAGAGCTTGTGGAAAGGGGCCTAATGATTCTGCAGAGTCCATGAGATGACACAGGTTTCCTGGGGACGTGGGGCTCTCCAGTGCTCACCTGCTTTCTCGCTGGTTGATAGGCAGACTTTTCCGTTGACATGCTAGCACACCACAGGGCCACTGACGGCTACATCGTGGGGTCTGGCTCAGATGGTGGCCCAGATGCTTCCTTTTCAACTCATGTTGTATGGCTGGTGGGTGCTCACATCATGCCTAGGCCTAAAACCTAACAACGCTCAAGGTAAACCCATAGCTAGCTTCCCAGACCTTCCAGGGGATGCTGTTCAGGATGCCCTCCTGGATTCTGAGGAAGGGAGGAAGCAGTGGGTGGCTTGGCAGCTTGGGTCTTGTCTTGGGGGTACCCAGACTCAGATCCCCAGATGACCTTGCCTGTGGGCTGCTGCCTTCAGACCTTATGTGAGCATGGGCCTCTTGGGGCTCTTGTTTGTTCTGGCTTCATGGGCCCCACTTTCCTGCCTGCAATGTCTGTTTGGCAGCTTGAGAGGTGCTCCCCATGTCTTTATTCCCTCAAGGTGAGACACCATCCCTCTTGCCTCCACACATTCGTGGATCAGAAGTCACATGCACCTCACACTTGGCTGGTACATTTAGGACAGAGTTGCTGTTTCCTCTCTTATAAAGGTGCATACTGGAATCTGTGGGTCTCTATGCTGGACTTGCCACAGGAACGGGTTTCCCACAGCCCTTCTCCCATGTGGCCATTAACATCAGGGCCTCCTCCAAGGACAGAGGAGACAAGGGTCAAAAGTGAGGACAGGCAACAGACACTCTCAGGGAGCAGAGCTCAGGATGACTATGCTATTTACAAGAGAAGCAGCAGAATAGCCTTCAGTCGAAAAGGTCTGAGGAGCACAGGTGGTAAGAATGTCATGTGTCCAAGAGCCTGACATCTCCCAGCCATGGAAGTACAGCTTCTTGGGCTCCCAAGTGAGGACCAGCATTTATATACATATGTAGGCTCTGTAATTAATTATATAACTAGAACAATAATCAGATCAGGGTCTGTCTTATTAAAGATGTAAATTTATTTATTTTTAATAAATTAATTTTTATTGGTGTTCAATTTACCAACATACAAAAAAACACCCAGTGCTCATCCCGTCAAGTGTAAAGATGTAAATTTAAAGTGAAGCCTGAGAATGAGTAGGAATTGGCCAAGCAAAAAAAAAAAAAAAAAAAAAGAGGAGAAAGATAGAAGATTATCACCTTTCAGAGAGTGGAGTCTCAGCAGAGAACCATAAGGAAGGTTGACAGGAAATAATTGCTGAAGAAGAGTTTGAGAACAGGTCATACTGGACCTTGGGAGTTTAGTAACTTTCTTAAGAGAATAATGAGGAGCCACTAAAAAGCTTTAAGCAAAGCAGTAATAATTTCAGATTTGTATTTTTAAACTATTACTTTGATTTTCAGGTAGAGAACAGCTTGGTTGGAAGGATACCTGCAAATATGCAGAAAAAAGGAAGCTGTCGGAGAGTCCAGGTTAGTGATGGGGTCCTTGGAATTGGGTGGAGGTGGGATCCCTGGGTGGCTCAGCGGTTTAGCCCCTGCCTTCCACCTAGGGTTTGATCATGGAGTCCAAGGATCCAGTCTCACATCAGACTCTGCATGAAGTCTGCCTCTGCCTCTCTCTGTGTCTCTAATGAGTAAATAAAATTAAAAGAAAAAAAAGGAATTGGGTGGAGGTGGTGAAGATGAAATTTAGTGAAAAGATTCATGAGTTACTGGATAGATTTGGTAATGACTTAAATATGAGCTATTGATGGTTTAGATTATACCCAGATTTTGTCATGGGCAATAAAGTAGATGAAGAAGCCATATTCTCAGGTGGGAAGGATTAGAGAAAGTACAGATTTGAAGTGGGCAAGAGAATGGCTTGGTTCAATTTTAAATCTAATATAAGATGCCAGCAAGACTTCCAAATGGAGATTTCAAGTAGGCAACTAGGTATCTCCCACTGGAGTACAGAAAGAGAGATATGGACCAGAGATAAAGTTTTAAGTCTTTGGTTATACAGATGATATTTAAAGTCAAGGGGGTAGTTACAGTCATTAAAAGAGAATGGGAAGAGAAAGGAATGAGGCCCAGAGGAAATTCCTGATGAACTTGAACATTTAAATGTCAGGGAGACTTAGAAGGAGCAGTCAAGAAGGATTCGAAATCCAAGAATCATCTTAGGGAAGCAGAAGAAAGAGAGTATTTCAAGAAAGAAATAGCAAGTCATGTCAGATGAGGCATAAAAATGACCGTTGGATTTAGGAACATGAGGATCACTTGTAACTCGGGTGAAGAAGAGAAGGAATGCAAATGGAGGTAGGCTTGATAATTTGGAGGAAGATGAAAATGGTAGCCAGGTCATATCAACTTTCTCTACAAATGTATAGACACTAGAACAGGAAATTTAAAGAGAATGAGGAAGGTGTAAAATAATTGTCACAAGAGAGAAGGACTAGAGTAAATAGTGAGTAGGCTAGAAAAACATTTCAACTATCGAGATAGATTTTTTTTTTTAAGTTTAAATAAGTGGAAATTATCCAAATTTTCTCTTGGATAAGAAGACCCAGTATTGCGAAAATATTAATTTTCTTCATATCTATCATTATATTTGATGTGGTAATCATAATTCTTATTAAAATTATTATGATAGCTCACACTTACTATGTGTCAGGCATTGGGTTAAATGCTCATAAAACCCTAATCAAAGTCACAAGTTCAGGGAAATTTGCAAAATGACTGTAAAGTTTGTCTGAAAAATAAACATGCAAGAATAGCAAAGAAAATTCTGGGAAAGAAAATAGCAAGTGTGGATTAACCAACTGTAATTGTGGTTTGCAACAATAGAAAGCTCAATGGAAAGAACTCAGAAATAATCACAAGTTTAGGCAGGGTGACTTCAATAATGCTGGGTTTTCCAGACAGTGGGGAAAAAAAACAGGTTTACAATGAAAAAAATGGGGATGCCTAGATAGCCATTTGGAAAATGATAAAGCTAGATCTCTGCATGATTCTTTATCCCCAAATTAGATAGATAAAAAATGTGAATGTAAAAACTTAAATTACAAAAGAATTAAACATAATTTTAAATATTTTTATAATATTGTGTTCAACTTTTTGAAATATAGAATAATATTCATCTTTGTGGCAAACACACACATATATACACACACAGTGCCAAAAGACCATTTTTTAAAAATATTTTATTTATTTATTCATGATAGACAAAGAAAGAGAGGCAGAGACATAGGCAGAGGGAGAAGCAGGCTCGATGCTGGACTCGATCCCAGGACCCCGGGATCACGACCTGAGCCAAAGGCAGATGTTCAACCACTGAGCCACCCATGTGCCCCAAGACAATTGTCAAAGAGGGAAAATACTGTCAATTTTTAGGATGAAAGATTGAGCTCTTGTAGATCAATTAAGGACATAAAGATCCCAATTTTAATAAGAAGGGCAAGGGAGATAGCTCAGAGCAAAAGAAATGATTAATAAACATGTGAAATGATGATTGTTCTGTCAAAAATTTTAAAACACAAAAATTAAAACAAAGTGATATTTTTTATCAGGTTAATCAATCGAATTAACATTATTTATGAGTACTGACTATGTGCCCTGTGTTTTGGTGTTTTCTTATCTATTTTCTATAATATTCCTGTGAGCAGATTTTCCATAATAACCTGCCAACTTTTTAATAATATGATCAGTAGGTTGAGTGGACACAAATGCCTCTAAAGAACTTGCTAATGCTTGAAAGGTAGAGATTTTGCCTAAGTCAAACTCAGTAGTCTCGTTGATATGCTTAATTTGGTTGTGCATTCTGTGAAAAAGAATGTGTTCATCGTTAAAAGCAGTTTTTTTTAATGCACTCACAAAGCTAATTATTCCCCTCTCGTTTGATTATATTTTATTGAATTGACAATATTTCTGAGCACGTGAAGTTAACTTTGGAACGTTAATGGCAAACCAAAGTAAAATCACAGCCCACTGATACTTCTATCAGCCAGAGGGGAGAAGAGCAGTTGGTGGAGAGTTAGTCTTTATTCATCTCTTCATTCTTTCAGTCAACAAACATTTATTGACTATCTACTGTGTGCTGGGCACAAAGCTAGGCGCTGGGGATATTATAATAACCAGGAGAAAGAGGATCTCTGCCCTAAGACTGTATCATCCCATTGGTATGGGAAGGAAAGGGAAAAGGGAAGGAAACCTGCAGTGAAACTCTATTATAAAAACTTGAACCTTTATCAATTACTGAAATCTTCCCTTGCCTCCATTCTTTCAATCCAGAAACAGTGTAGTGCTGCCCAAAGTGACACGTTACTTCTGTGACTACACTAGGTACTCTCATTTGTGGGTGATTGAGACACCTTAAACTATCTTTCCAAATAAAAGGAAAGACATCTTTCCTAAAGACCTAAATCCAGCTAGGTCATAGGCTTCCTCCAGATTAATAAGGTTAAAGTTTTTGGCAAATTAGGAGAGATTTTTCAGATCTAAATGAATCATTAGGAATGAGTAAATCACAGACATAACAAATGTTCTATAATTAAGAAGATAAAGATGTATGTTAAGAAGTATCATAAATCTCAGAATAACCCAAAACGTTGTCCATTTGTCTTTGTCAACAAATACTGGAAAGAACCCAAAGAAACAGTCAAACGTGTAACTCCAAATAGTCTAAACTTTTTTTAAAAAACCATTAAGCTAGTATATACTTTCTTAGGAAAAAAACCTTATATACTAAAGAATTAAAACAGTTTCACAAGTTACTTTATATGGTTCCTAAATTATATTAGATTGAACCATATAAAATTGCCGAAACATTTTTTTACCTACAAAATTTGCAATTTCACGTGGTTTTACTCTAATAGAATGACATCATTTCAATTTCTAAGAAGAAATCTTTGCATAATGAATAATTCATGGAGCTCTCCCTATGAGCCATACTGTGCTAAGCCCTGACATCAATCCAAGGCTTTCCCTGGGGCCCATGGATTCCCCCCAAAAAGTGTGCGACTTGAATTAAGGAGGGTCTTTGAACGTACATAAAAAAATACATATTTATTTTTGCTAACCTTTAACTGGAACTTTGCATTTCTTTCAAATATAGACATGAGCAGTAAACTTTGGTAGCATTACCAGTACCCTTGTTTTTGTCATCAGTGGAAATCAGATATTTTCCTATTATATAACAGTTGTCCCAAGCTATCTCAAAATAACATTTCTAGTTATCACAAACTTGAAATTTCCTGTTGATTTTAAACCTAAAATTATTTGATGCATGTATTACTAGTCACAAATTTGTTTTTTAAGATATTTGGATAACTGAATTTTGATTAGTTTGTTTTACAGTGTTATATCTTTTGTGTCTTTAAAATATCTTATTCTGAGGGGATCTCTGGATGGCTCAGCGGTTGGGCATCTGCCTTTGGCCCAGGGTGTGGTCCTGGAAACCCAGGATCATGTCCCACATCAGGCTCCTTGCATGGAGCTTGCTTCTTTCTCTGCCTGTGTCTCTGCCTCTCTCTCTCTCTGTGTCTCTCATGAATAAATAAATAAAATATTTAAAATAATAATAATAATAAAATATCTTATTCTGAGAAAAAATTCCAAGGGTCTCCTCTAGACTGTCAAATGGGTCCCTGGGCACAAAATGGTAAGAGCCCCTAATACCATTTGATCCCTGTAGCCACCCTGTGTAGTAGGTAGTATTGTCACCCCCAATATAGGTTGGGTCACTTGCTAAAGGTACACAACTAACAGCACAACCAGGATTCACAATGAGTCTGGGTCCAAAGCCCGTGCTCTTACCCAGGACCTACACAGCCTTTGAAGTTTTCAGTGACCAACGGAGATCGTAGTAGTCAACATACTGATGATCATCAAATAATATTTGTGAACCTGAAGTGCTTCCCATGTGCAACACTTAATAAATGTTGTCCGTGGCAATCCTAAGCTTACAAAATGGATAAGAAGAACTTACATAGTAAGGAGAGTGGGCCCGGGGCACCAGCCAGGGCTATGAGGTGGTGAAAGCCTCAGAGATCCAGAGACGGAGCTGTCAGAGAAGTAAGAAGAGCCCCGGATGGACAACCTGGCACACAGAAGTGTCACAAGGTCGTAGCCGGTAAAATTTACTTTTTTAGTCAAGTGGTGAATTACGCCTTCTCTCCCTACTTCTATTTTTATTTCTTATTTCTTTTTCCACTCTGTCTCCATTCAGTTTCTAATTTATTTATCTACCCCATTCCTCCATGTGCTAGCCAGTTTTCAGCTTGAAATAGAGGGTTATTTCATGTTTCAGCTTGAAATATGCCAGGTTATTGCAGAAGAAATTAAGGCTATTCTATGTATCCACTATTTGAGCTTTCATTGTTTTTTTTAAATTGAGATATAACTGTCATAGAACATTATATTAGTTTTAGGTGTACAATGTAATGATTTGATATTTGGGTATATGGCAAAATGGTCACCACGGCAAAATCTAGTTAACATCTGTCGCCATAGTTACAGAATTTTCTTGTGATGAGAACTTTTAAGGTATACTCTTTTTTTTATTTTTAAAGATTTTATTTATTTATTCATGAGAGACACAGAGACATAGGCAGAGGGAGAAGCAGGTTCCCTTGAGGTGAGCCAGATGTGGGACTTGATCCTAGGACCCCGGGATCACGACCTGAGCCAAAGACAGATGCTCAACCACTGAACCACTCAGGTGTCCCAAGATCTACTCATTAAGCAAATTTCAAATATGCAATATGGTATTATTGACTATAGTTACCATGATGTATATTACATACCTATGTCATATCTATATTTATTTATTGAAGTATAATTAACATACAGTGTTATATTAGTTTCAGATGTATAACATAATGATTCAACAATTCTATACATTTCTTAGCGTTCATCATGATGAGTGTACTCTTAATCCCCTCTATTTATTTCACCTGTCCCCCTACCTATCTTACCTCTGGCAACCACCAATTTGTTCTCTGTATTTACAAGTCTGGTGTTCTGTTGTTGTTGTTGATCTCTTTTTTTTTTCTTTCTTTGTTTTGTTTCTTAAATTCTATATATGGGTGAAATTATGCAGTATTTGTCCTCTATGACAACTTATTTTAATTAGCATTGCACCTTCTAGGTCCACCCATGACTTATTTATTTTACAACTAGAAGTTGGTACCTTTTGAGCCCCTTCACCTATTTTGCCCATCCTCTACCCCCTACCACTGGCAACCACCAATCTGTTCTCAGTATCTAGGAACTCAGTTGTTGTTTTAAGATTCGTATGAGATCATTCAGTATTTGTCTTTTTCTGTCTAACTTACTTCACTCAAGATCCATCCATGCTGCAAATGGCAAGATTTCTTTCATTTTTACCACTGAATAATATTCCACTGTGTGTCCACATACATTTTCTTTATCCATTCATTTATTGATGGACACTTAGGTTGTTTCCATAGCACGGCTATTATAAATAATGCTGTAATGAACATGGAGGTGTAGATACCTTTTCAAGTTAGTGTTTTCATTTCCTTTGGATAAATATTCAGAAGTGGAATTGTAGGATCAGATGCTAATTCTGTTTTTAATTTTTTGAGGAACCTTCATAATGTTTTCCGCAGTGACTGCACCATTTTGCATTCCTATCAACAGTGATGAGGGTTCTCTTTTCTCTACATCCACACCAACACTAGTTATTTCTTGTCTTTTTGATAATAACCATCCTAACAGATGTGTGGTGATATTTTATTGTGGTTTCGATTTGCGTTTCTCTGATGGTGAGTGATGCTGAACATCTTTTCGTGTGTCTGTTGACCATCTGGATATCTTCTTTGGAGAAAAGGATTTAGGTCCTTTGCCCATTTTTTAACTTGATTTTTTTTATATTGAGGTGTGTGAGTTTTTTATATATTTTGGATATTAATCCCCTATCAGTTATACCATTTGCACATATCCTCTTTCATTCGGTAGGTTTTAGTTTCATTGATGGTTTCCTTTGCTGTGGAAAAAGCTTTTTAGTTTGATGTGGTCCCATCTGTTTATTTTTGCTTTCATTGCCCTTGCCCGAGGAGACAGATCCAATATACATTACTCAGACCAATATCCAAGAGCTACTGCCTATGTTTTCTTCTAGGATTCTTATGGTTTCCAGTCTTACATTAAGTCTTCAATCCATTTTTGAGTTTATATTTGTATATGATGTAAGAAAGTGATCGGTTTCATTCTTTGCATATACCTGCCCAGTATCCCAACACCATTTATGGAAGAGACTATTTTTTCCTTATTGAAGGTTCTTGCCTCCTTTGTTGAACATTAGTTGGCTATATCAGCATGGTTTTATTTCTAGATTCTTGGTTTTGTTCCATTTATCTATGTCTCTGTTTTTGTGCCAGTGCCATACTGTTTTGATTAAAATAGCTTTGTAGTATAATTTGAAATCAGGGAGTGTGATACCTCCATCTTTATTCTTCATCAAGATTGCTTTGGCTATTCAGGGCTTTGTGGCTCCACACAAGCCTTAGGATTCATTGTTCCGGTTCTGTGAAAAGTGCCATTGGTATTTTGATAGGGATTGCATTGAATCTATAGATTGCTTTGAGTAGTATGTACATTTTAACAGTATTAAATATTCCAGTCTATAAGCAGAGTATATTCTCTGCCTATTTTTAAATTAGATTGTTTTTACACATGATGGAAAGAAATGATAGATTTAGAGTAAGGCAGTTTTCCCACCTAACCAGGAAAGTACGAAGGCTTCCACACATACCATTTCTTCAATTGTTAGAAATTCAACTATTATTTAAGTCATGAGCCAGATACTAGAGATTCCCAAGTTACCTTTTAGTCTTACCAGGATAAATTGATATTGACAAATATCACTCTCCCAAACTCTGCTCTTCATTTGTGTAACAGTAGATGTAGATATGATCCCATCTTTACTTTCCTTTAAGAATAGTAAAGATCCCCTGGAAACATTATGGCTGGGGAATCGTCCACTAGGCTAACATGTTGGTGAGCTCCCACCATAGCTCTCCCTTTTGTTGATTCACTGCTATCAGGCTCCCAAGAGTATAGTGGTTTATAGACCATGGCTCTGCATTCAGATGACCTGTGTTTGAATTTCCACCTCCACACTCCTAGAGAGATGGTCTTGGATAAATTAGTTAACCTGTCTGTACCTTCGTTTCCTCAAACTGTAAATGATGTTGATACTATTATTTTCTTAATAGGGATGTTATGGGTATTAAAAGACATGTTTGCAAAATAGTTGGCCTATAGCTTCATAAATATTAGCCATCTTTATCATGACTAATGCTAATACCACAACTTTTTCTATGTGTCTTCTTTCCCTCTTCTGTCTTCATGCCCTGAAAGAATATCACTTTGGTGAGGAAAGGGAGGGTTCAGGGATCGATGTAGCAGGAAAATTTCTCATGTTGATTGTAGGTCTGTTGTAGTAGAGGAGCTAATGAAGCTAACTTCTCAAGCTACTTGGAGAGACAGAAAAGCATGGCTAAGAAGGGCTGACTCTTTCAGCAGCGGAAAGATGTTCTTCCACAGAGTCCCCTTCCAAGGCGGTATGAGACTTTTGTTCCTAAGGCATTGTAGGTTTTCACAATTATGCTAACATAAATAATTAACCCATTTTAAAGTTATGGATATGTGAGCTTTATTCTCCTGCTGTTCTTGAGGCTTATATTCCAGGATCAGTATATAGCTGAAACCGTATAATAGTTATGACATCCTGATAATTCAAGCCCCTTTGGACTCGAGGTGGAGAGATTGGAAAATCGGTGTGCATTGAGCACTTACTATGTATCCAGTGCTACGTGTAGGGATTTTTTTATATATATTTTTTTAAATTTTTCTTTATTTATGATAGTCACACAGAGAGAGAGGGAGAGAGGCAGAGACACAGGCAGAGGGAGAAGCAGGCTCCATGCACCGGGAGCCTGATGTGGGATTCGATCCCCGGTCTCCAGGATCGCGCCCTGGGCCAAAGGCAGGCGCCAAACCGCTGCGCCACCCAGGGATCCCCGTGTAGGGATTTTTAAAAATATATTATCTCACTGATATAACAGCTCTATGATATAGGAATTGTGGCTCCAGTTTAATCGATGAGAAAATGGAATTTAACAAAATTGAGTAATTTGTCAAAAAGAAAGCAACAACCAGAAAGGGGCAGTGTTGGGATTTGAATGCTGGTCAGTGTGACTACAGGGCCCACGTTTGGTCACATACACCACCCTGGTTGCCTATTGTGTTAAATGTGCTGCTAAGGTGGCTGTAGGATATCAGCTTCACGTGTGAAAACTGCCTCGCCTGCCCCCAGGGCACAAAGTAGCTGATATTCACTCTCTGTCATTTCACAAACATGCATGAGGTTAAAATCATTATTAAATTTAAACTTATTAATAATACCATAATCTTTGCTCAAACTGTGGCCACATAACAAGATGCTATGTCAAAGGTTAAGCAAAAATTAGAAAGTGAGTGATTTAACTAAAAAGAACATGCTGACTCTTAGATTTCTCTGGATAAGAATAAAGTGGTTCCGGTAGACTCAGAACTTGGCATTTGTCAAAGTCCACAGGGGGGACGGTGTTATCTTTTTCTGTGGAGTTCCAGGTTTGCCAGACAAGGCTTATTGCAGAAAAAGAAAGCCAAGAGGTTATCTCCAACAAACATTAAGAGACTCTCAATAGTCAGGGAATGGTGCTTTGGATGAGATTCTCAAAGATCTTATCATTTGGCTAATGGTTTTAAAAGTGAACTTTTTCCTTCAATTCGGCATTCGTGAATCATACCATAAATGAGTGCCCGGGACTGTAGTCAGCATGGGTATTAACCATTTCATAGCTCTGTGTCTATGTTTATTCATGAATCATCTCTTCTCAGAAACTAATTTTCCATGTTATGTACTCCCTGCTGACTATAAAATAAAATTCAGCTGAGCTTTGAAAACTTTTTTGAGTTCATCCAATAAAGCTAATCCCATAAAGTCAAGCACAGTTGAAAATGCATGGCCTACAGTATTTATCTTCATTGCTGATACATAGTGTTTTCTAATCTAAATTCTCTAGCTGAAGATACTTTGCTCCTGAGAAAGTAAGTTCTATAATGACATTTATTCCTTTTTCATCCAATCAATAGCCTGTTGTTTTCCAGCAGTGCCAAAGAGGGTTTGTCATTTGGGGTGGTAGGGATGCAGATCAGTGAGGGTACCCACAGGCTAGCTCCTGCAATGACCACCATATTGGCAAATAGCCTTCAAAGAAAGCTTGACTAGCAAACGAAGTTGCCACAGAGCAGTTCAGCTGTGGAGTTGAAAACCCTGGCACCTTTCTCCTGGGAAGTGAGGATGAGTATATAGTAGTAAATCACTACTTTAATGAAAAAGCAACCAAACATCCAAAATAAAAATCTTCCAAACATGGGTAACCAGAGAAGGGCCAACTCACTCACCTCTCTGGGGTCTGTTTGTCTTCTGTAAATTAACTGGAACAACACATTTCTAAGAGGGCCCCATCTCACAGAGTATTGGTGTCGATTCTATCAGGGTTATGGGCTGACCTCAGAGTAATCTAATCGCATAGCAATTTGGAGACTTTACAAGCAGATAAAATGGGAAAAGATAATGGTTAAAGATTTGAGAGAAGTTAGAATCCACATCTCTCGGTACCTTCTTTGGGGGCCTGTTCATTCTTTCCCCTCCAGCTGGGATTTGGAATGGCACAAGAATCATTTTATAAATAAAGAGCTGGGGAGAAGGCCAACCTAACAAGTGAGTATCACACAGCTGACCTTCCTGTCACTTATAAAAGCCAATATCATCTATTATTTCACTCAAGTCTATAAGCTTGATATTTGCCAATGCCTTTTATCTACAAGACTGTGTGCACAGAAAAAAGGCTTATCAAATCAGGGTTTAAAGAGAGAGAACTTACCCAATTTTGTCTCATAGAAGGCAGAGATAACACAATTTCTTTGTATATAATCATTCTATCTACTTTCCATTTTTTTTACATGATTTTTTGACATAGTGCAGATCAGAGAACACAAATAAACAACCACAAAAAAAACCCCACATCATTCCCCAAGGGAACTTTGAAGCAAGAAGAGATCATAGTCTCCAACTCAGTCATGTGATGAGCAACATATTGACAGCTGCTCAACCATTATTTCAAAGTCTTCACCCAGTTTTGAAATCCTAAAGGGCCACATCTGTCCTTGGCCCAAGCATACCATTCACATTAGTATAAGTGGGATATATTCTGACAGGCAAAGGGCAGTTTGTAGCCTCAGTTCTGCAAGGAAAAAAAACATAATTCACAATGACATTATCTTAGGTCCTGGCTTCTCATAAGCTAACTTATCTTATCTAACACGCACCTTGACAAATTTTGTTTCTACCTTCTGACTTCTGACACGATGCTTTGTCTAAGACTCCAAGATGATAAGGGCTTTCATTTGCATTAGCTTTTTTTTAACCCTTTCCCATAAATCCAGATGGAATATGATCAGAAAATGATTGAGCAGAATTTGGGAATATTTATGGAATAATGGTGTCGGGCAAAGACAACCCATCTTAAGCGAATGACTACCTGCCCTCAAAGGTATCAGCTGGATCCACATTCACCTCCTCATAGCCTAGGGGTGGTTAACTTGCACCAGCACTTCCCTAAATTTCCTGTTCAAGGGTATCCCACCCATTGACTGAAGTTGATGCTGTGGGGAAAGGAGTAGTACCTGACAAAGGGGAGAGGTTCCTTTGGAAAGATTATCCTTACACATGATGAGAAAGAGAAGGAAAGGAAAGAGCCATAGAGCCCAGGTTATATGGTAACTCACTGGTGTAGGAAGTATAGCTTTCACTTTGAGTTAGTCTGTTTCCAGAAGATGGAAGGAAGGCACAGCAGAGGAGAAAGGGGGACAGTCCCTGGCACATACTCCTCTGATGGCAGCTCCCAGAGAGGAAGGGCGGAGCTAAACCAAGACGTCAGAGCCCGCGAAGTCGCCCAACATGCCACCAGCACACAATGGTCTCCAGTCTGTAGAGAGTGGTAATAGCCGTGCCCAGTAACTGTCAGACCCTCTAGAGTTCATGTGAGTCTTCACAACGCTGTTGGGATGCCCCATACACAAGATAAGGTATATGTGCGGAGCTGTTGGTTTCTACCTTCTGGATGAAAATCCTGAGACAGAGAAAGAATTAGCAACTTGCTCACAATCACGTGGCTAGTATGTGGCAAAAGCGTGTCTCGGACTCCTCTCTTTGATTCCACACCCTGTGTTCTCCTCACAGGATCGCGGTCGCTGCAGCAACCTATTTTATGGTCTATGCCAGGGCACGGCATTGGCACGTAGGGGATTCAAGTGCAACTGTGAACCTAGCACCTAAGACGAGGGGAGGAGGCCTGACGTCGGATGAGATTTCCAGTCTTCTAGTGGCTTGAGCGTGATGCCCCCATCCTAGACCCCTCAGAGACAAACTAGTGGAGACA
This sequence comes from Vulpes lagopus, assembly GCF_018345385.1. Taxonomy (NCBI): domain Eukaryota; kingdom Metazoa; phylum Chordata; class Mammalia; order Carnivora; family Canidae; genus Vulpes; species Vulpes lagopus. Next base: position 9,976,116 of record NC_054824.1, read on the forward strand.
AGCTCCTCACAGGACCCATACCACGTATCTGCCAAGCAACAAGACTGGAGGACTGGATTTTGAGCTAGGGCGCGTCAAAGCGTGGAGGCAGGGGGTGCATGTGTGCGTGCAAGAGAGACAGACAGACTGAGGAGAACTAGGAGCGGACAGTGCAGCTTAGATGTGGTCTGCTCCCTCGTTTCTTCGACGTGTTCAAAGACCAGAGGGGGAAAAAGAGACTCCGGAATGGCTCGTTCTTAACATTCAGATTTTCCCTCATGACCAACAGACCTGCTCTCCGTGGGCCCCTGTCTGGGTTGTGCTAAAGCCTTGTCTCCTCTCCTTCCACAGCTTTTCTCGCAGCCCAAGCAGAGACCAAGCAGAGTGGTGAGGCCTAAGTGACCGCAGGGGTGTCACTCCTTCTCCTCTGTCTGTGCTGGGGGCACAGGCCCCGAGGGTCCAGCTGAGGCGGAGGCTGTGGCCTCCCCACAGGCCCAAGAGGGGAGCAACTGTGGCGCAAGGCACGCGCCGGCTGACTTGTAAAATTTCCTGACAGCACACTCCCTGCCTGTTGTAAAAGCCTCGGCCGTGTACTGGGGAGGCCTCGTCCGGCCACAGCAACACTCCGCGGGCCCAAAGTTCTCTTCAGCCAAAGCAGTGGCATCCGTGGTGAAGTGAATTCGCTTCTCAGGACAAACTTGAAGGAAATGCCAGTAAAATCCAATGCACATTAAAAAAAAAAAAAAAATCCCATCGAAGATTCTTATTGCTTTTAAAAAAATAGATAATGTTGTTCCCGGTTATCAGAATTACTTCCCCAAGGGCCCTCTGTAAATGATTTCTCTGGCAGCAGGGACTGGTCTGGATTTTCCTTTGTGGTGATGCTTCAGGGAAAGATCTGTATGTGCTGCCTCCATTTTTCTCACTTTTCATTTGTGCTTTAAACCAGCACATTCTTTTTTTGTTTTGTTTTGCTTTTAAGATTTTATTTATTCATGAGACACACACAGAGAGGGGGGGCGGGCAGAGTCACAGGCAGAGGGAGAAGCAGGCCCCACGCAGGGAGCCCGATGTGGGACTCGATCCCAGGCCCCTAGGGTCATACCCTGAGCCAAAAGCAGATGTTCATCCCCTGAGCCAGCCAGGTGCCCCCCCAAACCAGCACACTCTTATTCTTCACCTGTCCTCCCTTCCGCTCCACTGAACTGGTTTCTCCAAGATCACCAGGAACCTTCCCTTACCGGGGACAGCATCCTCTCCTTAGTTCACCTTTTAAGCTTGCTTCTCCCCTTGGCACTGCAAGCCCCACGTTCTAAAACTCTTCTCCAGTCTTCTCAGGCTGCTTTCCTGACATCCCTTCATTCTCCAAGTTTGTAAGTCAATGATGCTTTACCTTCAGGTTCAGGTTCACGGATCCTTGAGAACCTGACGGAGTTATGGTCCCTTTTCCCACATGAGTGCACACGTTCCAACACGCCCCCAAAGTTGGCAGCAATGAGGTACCACCCGCACCTAATGTATCACAGCAACAACACTACCCAGTGCTGGCAGGAATGCTGAGGATTAGAATTCCCACTCACTGCAGATGGGAACGCAAAATAGCATAGCCAATTTGGAAACAGTCTGGCAGTTTCTTATAAAGTTAAATATACACCTGCTGTGTACCAACCCAGCAATCCCACTCTTAACTATTTACCCAAGAGAAATGCAAATGTATGTTTCCGCGAAAATCTGTATGCTAATGTTTATGGTGGTTTTTTTTTTTTTTTTCCCATAATCAACAAAAACTGGAACTGGCCCAAGCTTACAACCCAACTGGTGAATGTATAAACAAACCGTAGTATATCCGTACCATGGAATACTGCTTATCTTTTTTTTTTTTTTGGAAAACTGCTTATCAATCTTATCAATAAAAAAATACCTATCCTACTCATCATAACTTGGATGAATCTCAAGTATGTTACGCTTAGAAAAGGAAGCCAAACTCAAATGGCTATATGTTCTAGGAGTCCGTCTATAGCTCATTCTGGAAAAGCAAAAATACAGGATTAGAAAACCAAGTGGCTATTGCCCTGGAACATGGGTGTGGTGAGAGATTAACTACTAAAAGGAACGCAGGAATTGGGATAGGAATGGAAATGCTCTGGATCTGGATTCTGGTGGTGATTAGACAACTGTACGTATTTGTCAAAACTGATAGTATAAACCAAATTTGGGGGGTGAACTTTACTACGCAAATTTATACTTCCATAAACCTGACCTTAAAAAACACACATACTTTTTTTTCTCCTCTGAATTTCAGGAATATTGTGGTTCAGGCATGCCAGGGTAAATTTTCTACCACAAAACCCTTCTTTTTTTTTCCCCCCTTTATTTCTTCTCACTTGGTACTTTCTTTCTGGCCTCTCATCCCCTCTTGTGGCTACAAGCACAGTCTCCTCCACATTGGTGAGTCTAAACTTTGTATCTCCTGAGCTCTGATTCAAAATATTTGCTGGCGATTCAAAATCATCATGTCCTAAACCTACAATTCTTCTGGAGATTTTCCTTCCAGATCTGCACCTTCTCCTGTGTTTCCTACGTACTTCTCTAAACCTCCCTGCTCGCAGGCCATTTTTGTTGGACTCATTTTTCTAAAGAATACTCATTGCACAGAATAAAGATGATTGATAAAACTCATGTACATAATTTACATTTTCTTAAAATGATATCACATAGCAAATAAAAAACCATGACCAGTTAAGAGAGAGACTTGACTTTTCTTTTCTTATGCTCATGTCCCATCAGTCACTAAATCCTGTTAATTCTACTTTTTAACTGTCTCTTAAACAACTCTCTCTCTTCCCTTCTCTTTCTTAAACTACTTCCCAAATCCATGCTGTTATAATCTCTTTCTTTCACCTTCGTAATAGCTCCCTCTACAATCGAACTCTTATCTCTTCAGTCCACACCTCATTAACATGGCACAGGGTTGGGCTACAGATTTCCTTGGCTCAAAAGCCTGCGGAGTTTCTCCCATCCTATGGGATAAAATGTGATCTCAGCCTGATGTTTAAGGCTCTTAGTGATGGAGTTCAAAAACCTTTACAAGTCACATCTACCACACTTTACCCCACACACCACCTCCAGAAACATTATCAATCTACTAGCAAAGCCCTACAGTAAACACAGCACTCGTATCCTCCTGGTTTATGCAAAGTCTCTTTCTAGAATATTCTTCCCTCAAAATGGTCTGGCTAGTGACAAAATTTCTATTCTTTGAGGCGTGGTCCAAATACCACAATCTCTAGTGCACCCATCCCCAACCATACATCTCAGAACTAATTACTCCCTTCCTTGGCCTGCCTTTGGCATGCGTGTACATGTATATGTGTGTGTGTGTAGACGTGCGTATGTGCACATATTTTAATAGACTGCGTTGCCAGATTGAAGTTATTTATATAATTGCTTAACGCTACTAGAGAGTCAGTCACTTCAGGACAGACACTGTGTCTTACTCATTTTTGAACACCCCACAGCTGACTAATAAAGGATTCTTCCAGGGAGGATAGTAAATATTTGCTGAACTAAATTTAATTTGGACCATCTTCTAAATTTAAAAGAAATTAAATTCCACAAATTAAAACAAAGCTTAAATTAAGGTCCGCATATCCTATAAACAAGACTTGTATACTGTGTCTGCTATGTAGACTGCTCTGTTCCAAGTTTCAATCCAAAAGATATAAAAAAATCCATGTCCCCAATTGTCTCTCCTCTTAGCTAGCCTTAAATTGTGCCACATGTAATAAGAGCAGCAGTAACTGACATAGAAGAAAGGCCTCCAGGACACATGCCACTTGGGACTGGCCTTCTGCAATAACGAAAGTAAGGCTGTTAGACCTCTCTGATTTTTTTTTTTTAAGATTTTATTTATTTATTCATGAGAAACAGAGAGAGAGAGAGAGGCAGAGACACAGGCAGAGGGAGAAGCAGGCTCCATGCAGGGAGCCTGATGTGGGACTCGATCCCGGGACTCCAGGATCATTCCCCGGGCCGAAAGTGGCACTAAACCACTGGGCCACCTGGGTTGCCCAACCTTTCTGATTTTAATCTCACTTTTAGATTTCTGTATAACAATCCCTTGTTAAAATAAAATAGATTTGCCTGAGATTCACTACTAATGGTTTCTCCGTTCATTTCAAGTAAGGGTGAGAGATTAGTCTGGTATAAGTTCTCTAAATGTTCAATAGAAAAAATAAGTAAATAAACCTCATCAGTCTTTCAAGTCTGTAGTCAATCAACAGAAATCCATTGAGAATTTTCTATGAAAGTAGCATTGTTCAGGACAATCTAGAGGATCTGGGCATTGAGATATGCTCTCAAAGGATCAAAACTAGTGTGTGAAATGATCAGACATTATCATCCTCCTGGTAAAGGATGATGAAGAGCAACCTCATCTAGAGAAGGAGAGCTCTCTATGGGCTGGTGTCATGAACAAGCGTTTTTGGTTTTTTTTTTGTTTTTTTTCTTTTTTTCTTTCCTTTTCTAAAGATCTTATTTATTTATTCATGAGAGAGACAGAGACCTAGGCAGAGGGAGAAGCAGGCTCCCCGTTGGGAGCCTGATGTGGGACTCGATCCCAGAACCCTGGGATCACAACCTGAGACAAAGGCAGATGCTCAACCATTAAGCCACTCAGGTGCCCCATGAACAAGCTTTTCTAGAGCAAGGCCCTTAGGTCTTGTTTGAGGAAAGGGGTTCAATGAAACAGAGCCAGCGTATTAGTTTCCTAGGGCTCTGTAATAAATTGCCATGTTAATAGGATGTCTTAAAACCGCAGAACATTTTTCTCTCACAGTTCTAGAGGCAAGGAGTCTGAAATTGTGGTGTCTGTGGGGCTGTGCTCCATGCCAAGGCTCTAGAGGAGATTCTTCTCCATGTGTTTTTAGTTTCTGGTGGCCCCAGGGACTCCTTGGCTTGTGGCAACATCATTCCAACCTCTGCATATTCCTCTTCTCTGTGTATCTATCGTATAAGGATATATATGATTGCATTTAAGACCCATCTGGATAAGGATGCCCGGGTGGCTCAGTGGTTGAGCAGATGCCTTCAGCTCAGGGTGTGATCCCAGTCCCGGGATTGACTCCCACATCGAGCTCCTTGCAAGGAGCCTGCTTCTCCCTCTGTCTGTGTCTCTGCCTCTCTGTGTGTCTCTCATGAATAAAGAAATAAAATCTTAAAAAAACAAAAAAAGACCCACCTGGATAATCGTGCATAAGCTCTTCCTCTCAAGATATGTAACTTAATCACATCTTTTGCCATACAAAATATTCACTCCCTGGCCATATAAGGTAATATTCACAGGTTCCAGAGATTAGGATTAGATATACTATTTTGGGGGCCACCACTCAACCCACTGCAGCCAGCTTCATAACTGGCAGTGCCCAGAGCAAAAGGAAAATGCCAGGCCTGTATTCGAAAACCAGGAAAACTGTGCCTTTAAAAGTACTAAAAACCTTTTCTTCTCTGGTGCTCTCTCTCTCTCAACTTGTCATGGTCTTTTATTTGCTATGCGATGCCATTTTAAGAAAATGTAAATTATGTGCATGAATTATATCAGTCATCTTTATTCTGTGCAATGAGTTTTAAATGCAAATATAACAGCATCTAACTCTGACACAGAATCGCCCAAATTACACAATTTGTATTTCACAACTAATGCATGCATGTGTGTTTCATTCTTACCAGAACATCAGAATGCTGCACAAAACTAAACCAACTGGTTTTATTATCTTTCTTGACGCACACACTTTCTACCGACTCTCTCTCTCTCTTTGCCTCACTGATTAAGGAAGGACTGAAAGGAAAGGAACTCTGGGTTGCCAAATCTTTCCCTTTCTTTCTGTATCATCCTTTTCAGCCTAAGCGGTTGGCTAAGACAGGGAAGTAATATATGCAAGAAAGGATGTGATGAGGCCACTTGGTAATTTCTGTTTCTTGGAGTGTCATTGCCTTGCTTCTCATCTGAAGCAAATTCAGGTTTGAATTGAAAGCATGGTCTCTTAAGGGTGCCAGCACCCTTCCTTCCTCATAGGCATAGCACCCTTACTTGTGTCTCACTTTGAGACCCTCACTTTGCATCTTGCTGAATGCCCAGGCATTGTGGGTCCCCTGGAATTCTGTGCTCATAGGGCATCCTGAATGCCGTACATGAATAGATGGCAAGAGAGAGGAGACAGAGAGAGTTTGTGTACCTCTGCTCAAGTTCACCATCCATGGCTCCATTTGACTTCACTTCCAAAACACAAGTTCAGAGACAAAATTATTAAGAATTTCAGGATGACATCAGAGCATTAAATCCAGGGTCCCTCTGATCATGGGACCCTGTGCCACTAGGTTGCGGGAGACACCCCTGCAGTGAGGGACCCAGTGACTTAGCATTTCAAAGTGTGGTAGTAGCCCATCTGTGAATTGTGATCCGTTAGTGGTGAAATCCATTTAGACATGGGTCATAATTGGCTTTAATACACACACACATACACACACATACAATTTTTAAATAATAATGATTTATATATAATAAGGATAAGCATTATTTTGTAGAACTTGTAATCCAAATACGAATATCTCTATATCTGTTTCTTTCTGCGGGTCATTGAAATCCCTGTTCTAAGGACTAGTCTCTTGGTTCTGGAGTCAAATCTTGAGATTTCAATCCTATCTCCATCCATTACTCTCAATGACTAACTGAAAGGGCAGCACAGATACAGATACTTAAATTTTTTGAGCTCATTTCTTCCTATACACGAGGTTCATGGGTATGTGAAAGCGGTAGATACACAGCCATAATGAAGTTGAGCCTGAACTGATGCTTTACTTTTAATTTCACACAATGACTGAGTAAAATTGACATCTGAGGATTCTCAATCCTACCATCAAATATGGAATGAATTTTTTAACATTTTAAGAGTATTACTACCTGGTTTGCTCAAGTGCTTTGAGAGTTAGTACAGTCGTTTACCTTGAATAGATGGTTCACGTACAAGTCCTCCAAAGGTAGATTTTTACTTAAAACTTACAATGTGACAACCAACTCCACTCACTAATATCTGCATAGCCACACTATTCATCATGTTTTATTGGGAGAATGGATTTGCATAGTATTATGCAGATTAGCTTCTCTAAGAACATATGCCTTTATATAGGGTTCCCTCAAATGCTTAGAAAAGTACTTTGTAATTTCCAGAGTCATAAAGGCTAATTAATATCCAAGCTTACATATTAATCAGTGTGAAGTTGGTGGACCTAGCTACCTTCATCAAATTGCTGTAGGATCATTTCCTGAATACTCTACGTTTGAAAAAAAAAGGAATGTACCACTTGAGAATAAGAAAAGAAATACTGAACCATTGACCTCCCACAGCCTAGAATTGACATAGAGAAGGTATCGTCACGAGGATTGACAAGTGCTCTCTGGGAAACTTTAATCATTATAGCTGTGATCTAGCCCATGATCCTTGGCAAATGAAAAATGAAAATGGTATGACTAGGCAATTTTGAGAAGTCCCCTCCATTTGGAGGAGGAAGGCCACTGATTGTGGTTTTATCTCGTTCACATTATATAACATTTGGTTCTGCTTCTGTAAGGAAGATGCTTGAGAGATACATATTTTAGGCTCTTCGTACTCTTCTTAAATTGGTTGCTTTTGTAGAAGATGTTTTTAATATAACAAAGCTTCTAGGTCTGATGCCAACAATAGTGTAACAGATCTAACGTATTTTTTTTTTCAAACTTGAGCACTTTTGCTCTTAAAAACAGTACAGGTTTTCCTTTTAAGATTTGCTTCATTTTATATTCTTTTCACAAAAGGACAGAGATCTACTAGCTACCTCATTCATCAAGCAAGACATGGTTTCACTGATCACCATAGGGTTTGTGGTTTTGAGTACAGACTATTGACAAAGGAAACCTCAATCTCTGGGTGGGAGGAGGACTGAGATGTGGGTGTATGTGAAGCGAATAGCTCCATGACCCTCCCCCAAAATGTAAGGACCAGGGGAAACATATTTCAAACATCCCTACACCAGGTTGCAGATTTTATGAGTGAAGGGAAAGTGGGATTCCTGAAAACACAAAGTAATTCAGACACATCTTTGGCTGCCAGAACATACTTCAGACAAAAGGTTAAAGGCAGCAAGAAAGCAGGCCATGGGGTTCCCAGAGAACCAGATGCTGTGGTGAAAATGCATCTTGTGTGGATTTTACTCCAGACATCAATGTACGCGTTGAACCTTTGGGGAGGTGAGAGAAAAAATAGGAATTAATAATTTCCAGATTCGAGGCTTCAGGGCACACCCTCGCCCATAATTAGTCAGTCTTTATTTTCTCTTCCTGTTCTGTATCTGTGCTAAACTGTGTTTGTAGGATTTGTTCAAAGCAGCTGTTGTGCTTTCCCATCATTCTTCGGAGATGGGCTCCTTTTGCAATCCCACTGAATGGGATAATGATTTGAAGAGTGCAGGGATGAATTTAGAGTCAACACTATAGAAAACAACCACCACATCTAATGATTTCTAGTCAAAACTCAGAGCAAAAGTTTGCTGACAGGAGCTCTCAAACAATTAACTAATAATAATAATAATAATAATAATAATAATAAAGAGCAATACAACCCTAGGAGTTACTGGGAATTCAAAATGCCATATGGTTCTGATAGATCAATCTGGAAATGAAAATTTGTTTTCAGTTATTAGTATTTTTATCATTTTAGTTAATAGCACTCTCATCAGAAACCTGTTTAAGGTGTTTAAGACCACAGATATTTGTATTTGTGCTTTAAAAGAGGGGAGGCCTATATTGCCTTACCATGTTCAAAATGTTAAGAAAACAAATCAGAATCAACAAACAGACAAAAAAAATTCTCCACAGAAGTGTTCTCTTGGGCTAGCATCATGTTCCTGAATGAATTCGAATGCCTATAGGCAGAACATACATCCCCAGTTTGCTAAAGGTCTGCCACTCCTCCTTATTTCTTTTTTACTCACATTTTTCTCTTACCCCTTCGGGCAATAAATGCATTTGAGTTTGCCTCTCCCCAGACCATCATGAGACTTAAGAGTAAGAATATAATTCTTATGATCACTATAAACTAGTGAGGGTTATGTTTATGGTTCATTGATGAAAGGCTGCCATAGTAACAGGGAGAGCATGCATGCAATGAGATGGATGGATGGAAGATTTTTTGAATAGCATCATTACAGATGCTACACAGGGGAGACAGACGTCTTCATAAATACACAGTAAAAAATTATTCTAGATGTCTAGGAGCTGGGTCTGAAATAAGATATGACTAAAGGTGACACACCAGAGACGAATTGGAATATCTTTTCTTATTAGACATGTACCTAGCGGGATGGCGTATACCTAGCACTCAATAACATGTTTGTTAAATAAACATTTAAACTATGGTTCTTTAAGAAACCGTAGATCAGTTTGGTATCACATGTTTCAAATTTGAGAAAATATCAAATGAATAATTTAGGGTAAGTGGTGTTAGATGCATTTAGTTTGTATACTTCTCACCATTGCTGGCCATTCAAATGCACTTATTCTATGCTGAGAAGTAAATGTCTCAAGTTTTTAAATTTGCTATGTCAAATCATTTGCATTTTAGCTGGAAATTATAAACAAGGGTAGAAAAGAGTTATTAATGTAATAATGAAAAAAAAAAGTTAACACTGAATTGGTAAAGGGGTTCCGTTTTCACGGTGGAGAGGCAAGAGACTTTACACCAGTTCCTACTACAAATGAAGGAAGGGGATTCAGCAGTATTAGGGATTTTTCAGAAAGCCCTAAAACCATTTTGATTTTCCTTCAAGTGTTGTTTTTTGGAGCTTCAAGTTTCCAAAACATTTTCCCCCTTAACTCAAGCCTTTGTTTTTCAAAGGAAATTTAATTTAAAAAACATGTTTTTTCTAACTGAGTTTAGACTTGTATTATACAAATAAAGACAGATTTTTGTTTGAAATTAATTCTTGTTTGCTTCTAGAACTCTGAAGGAACTCAAATTCAAAAGACTGAGCTAATGCATTTTCAGAGGTGAATGTAACACAGGCTAAAACATTTCAAATTCTGTCCTCTGTCCAGATTTTAAAACATTTTATTTATTTTTCGTCCTTGTTCACAGGTCCTCTTTGACCCACAATGGGGTTATGTTTCAATATACTCATTGTAAGTTGAAATATTGTAAGTCAACAATGCACTGAATATGCCTAACCTACCAAATATCATAGCTTTTAGCCTGGCCTACCTTTGCTTGGAACACTTATGTTAGCCTACGGTTGGACAAAATCATCTAACGCATATTGAGTATCTCATGCAATTTACTGACTACTGTACTTAAAGTGAGTGGCTACATGGGTACAAATAGTTTTAAGCTATCAGTTGTTTCCCTTTGTGGTGGTGTGGGAGAGGGGGGCTGTGGCCGTTGGGGTCCTGGCACCATGAGAGGTGGCGTTGCATATCACTAGTCCAGGAAAAGATCAAATTCAAAATATAGTTTCTCCTGAGCGTGTATCACTTTTGCACCATCCTAAAAAAAAAAAAATCCCAGGTGAATAATCTAAGCTGGGGGACCTTTTGTATTTGATTTCTTGGAGAGGAAAAAAAAAAAAATACCAATACCTATCAATCTGGAACAGATGTAATGAAAACCTAGTTCAAGGTCACTTCAGGAAAGTGTAAATTGGTGAAATCTCTGCCAGTTTCCAGGGTTTCTCGCTGGAGGAGGAGCAGAATTAGCCTAATGATCTTGCATTACAGACCTCTGCTGAGATACAAGCAAGGCCTGATTTCTGGGAGATTAAGTATACATCCCATCACCTCTGTGTTTAAACTACGTACCGTGGTTGTGGTACACGTCAGGCAAGGTCACGGATCATAGTAGAACTGCTCTGAGGAAAAAAAAAATAATTTTTCCAAACTGAGAGCCTTTTAGAGTTGTCTAATAATTTCTACTGTCCCCCTGCCTCCCCCTCAAAATCCCTACACACACACGCACACACACACACAACGTTTTATATCTATCCATTCACTATTTTATCTGACATTTGCTGGGCATCCAAAGTGTACCTGCCAGCTGCAGGGACACTGGGCACCGAAAATACAATAGATGAGACACCTTCTAATCTCCAGGAGGTTACAACGTTAGAAGTGTTACCACAAGGGAATGAATCATAGCCTAATTAGAACATAAACGTAGCCTATCATTAGGCAGGCTTATCTCCGATACGTAGGCATCTTAGTGCCATTTCAAAAGCAAATGGGTCAGTGTTGGATTGGGGCTAATCAAGACGTCCCATGAGTTTGCCAATGTGCAGAAAGCAGGACAACTGACTGTGGGCTCTGCTGCCCTTCTTCGGCACCCTCACCATAGGCCTTCATCCCGGAGCATGGCTCAGCTGAGCTCTACTCACGTGCCCTGGCTGGGATAACACAACCCCTGAACACAGCTTCTTTTCATAAACAAGTAGAGGAAGGTAAACTGAGTCACCCCAAGGACAAAATATAGAGTGGAAGTTTGTCTTTGGCTTTTGCATCCTGCCATTTCTGCTCCTTTTTACTTTTCATCAGAATCAGATCCCCTGGCACCTCAGGACACAGTGCCTAGCTTTTCCCCAATCATCCTTCCACAAAAAGAGGAAAGAATCCCCCCTTGCTGCATGGTAGCCACAAGTATCCACCTGCAGCAGATAGTTTTCATTTTTGGTGGCCTAGTGTTAGGAGAATACCAAGCTTCATAAATCTTGGGGGAGGGGAAGGAGAAGGAGCCAGAAGCTCCCCCCTCCCCACACCCAGAAGCCAAGGAGCTGGCATGATGCGGTGACACTGTGAAGCTAGGACAGCTTCATGGGTCACCAGAACCAGCAGAAGTAACATCAAACATCCAGTGGCTAGGGTGCCAAGGCCATGCCTGGCTATGTGGTTGCCATGGCCTGAGTTGAGCCTTACATCATTATGGGTTGAGTTTTGTCCATTTCCCCAAAATGTTGAAGTCCCAACCCATAGTACCTGTGAATGGGAACTTACATACAAATAAGGTCTTTGTTATCAAGTTAAGATCAATTTAATATGACTGTGTCCTTACAAAAAGAGGAAATTTGGACACAGACACCCACACAGGAAGAACACCACATGAAGGTAAAAGTAGAGATCAGAGTGATCCATCTACAAACCAAGGAGCTCCAACGATTGCCAGCAAACCACCAGGAGCCAGGAGAGGAACACGGAGCAGATTTCCCCTCTTGCCCTGCCAAAACCCTGATCTCAGACTTCTAGCCTCAAGAACTTTGATTTTTTTTTCTGTCAGCCCCCTAGTTTGTGGTACTTTATTATAGGAGCCCTAGGAAATGTATGCACTTTTTACCCCACCTGGTTTTCCAGCTTTTTTGTTGGTTTGTTGTATTAATGTCCTTCTGATCAATCCTTTTTTTTTTTTTTTCTGAACTATAATTAGTTTTTTGTTCATACTTTTAGACCCTAACTGCTACCTCTTTCAGTAACAATTCCCTTCTACCTTCCCAGCAGCTCCAGTCTCCACCTGAGGACTCATGTGGTTCTGGGGAAACACACATCACCCTCAGAACCAGAGTAGAACACATGACCTCTGCTCAGCCAGTCAACAAAGTGATCAGTTCCTGAGTGGCTAAGTCCCAGAAGATGATCTAATCATGGTGAAGTGCCAGACATTTTCTAGGAATGCTGAGGCAAAGATAATCTGTTTCTTGCTGTGCATAAATAAAGATGTCTGTAGCCTAGCAGTGCTGGCAAACTTACCTCAGAGGAAAGCCAACCATCGGAGGCAAGAAAGAAGGAAAGAAAGGAACCCCATTCCTTGGTATCATTGAACTACTGGACCAGTCCATACCTGAAGTCAGTTCTCCCTTTGGAGAGCCAGTTAGTTCCCTCTATTATTTAAGCCAATTCGAGGCCAATTTTCTGGTATCTCCATCCCAAAGCATCTGAACTGACAACCCCCATTTGTAGTATACGTATCCTTCATAGGATTTCCATATGCCTCTAAGTTATGTGCTGTTTAAAATATTATGTGTCTAGTTTTGGAACAAGAGCACTTCAAAAACAATGTCAATCAGTCATGAGCATGACATTTTAAATGAGCAAAGAAGTTATCATTTAACTCCTGGGATGATGGTATTGACCTGGAAGGAAATAATAATAGTGTTGAGGGTGGTGGCAGCTATCACTTCTCAAGTGCCCACAGTGGGGAGGCAATTCGAGGAAAGCTCCTGAGAAACAGAAACATCACACCTTGGGACTTGAACAGAACACTGGAGCACTGGAGTTTTTGCCAGGCTCTTTGGTTCTTCAGGACGGTAGGAATGTCCAAAACCTGGACCAAATGCCCCTCTTCTTAACCTGCATTCATACCTGCCTGTTCCGTGAGTCATGCAACACAGGTACAAAAGGTCCTGTAATCATAGCCTTGCCCATTCACTGGAGCAAAAGAAACCAATTCAGACATCCATCCATCCTGAGGGTGGTAGGGCTAGCAGCAATTTCCTCTTCCCAGTAGGGTTTATGGTGTATGTACCCTGGCTACCTTGTGTGCACTGAGTCATGGTTCCCTCCTTCACCTTCCAGCACTAATCCCTTGGTTTGTGCGGTTGGATTTGTACTCTGGGTCCTAATTTACACTCTAGCCCTCCGCTGTATTGTAAGACCTCTGAACCTTCAGACAGTTGCTCCCTCTTAGCACCGACAGGCCTCCCTGAACCTGACTCTAACTGCTGGAAAATAAACACAACCCCCATCCAGAGACTTCTACAGGCTTGCCCTTCCTAATGACTAAACTTGACTTTTAGCCATGGATTCTAGTCCTGCCCCCCTTTTGAGTTTCACTGGCAGTCACTGAAGTGGTGTTCTGCTGGTTGGCCTTCTTAGAGGATGGCCCCACTGTTGGCAGCTCTGTCTTCCAGCTCTTTCTCCCAGTAGCTCTGCCGTAGTCTCTTCTCCAGTGAGAATTCCAGCAAGTGTCATAGCTGAAGGTATATGGAGTATGACATTTCTTCCAACAAGCCTCTTGTAATTTTAGCTCTTCTTATATCAGGTCCTGGGGGTCCCAGGTTCATTCCCTTGAATCCCATCTGCTTCTCTTTCCTTGCAACATGGGTCTCCTGTTTCAGAATAGTAAACACTCATTATCCAGCCCTATTATCATTGAAGAGCCCCAGAACCCAAATATTTACCACTGAGTTAAGGGGCAGGGGTCCTTGAGTATTTGGAATCAGAGAACAAACCAAAGAAAAAGTGTGGAGGTGACTGAAACATGTGAACGAATGCCTAGGGGAGTGACAGCAGAGGGCTTTGAAATAAAGAGAACCCCAGATATGCGAGGAAGATACTAGACTTACATGAGAATCACTAGGGACATCACTAGGGACTGTTACAGCTCCACAGCAAGCATAGGAGCAGGAAAGATCATTAGCAGAAATGCTTATTGTGAACACTAGGAACCAAAAAGGTAAAAAAAGAGAAAAAAGGATAATGACACCATTTTCATGTTAATTACCATCATCTATGTAAATCATTCTGAAGATAATCATTACATTTTTCTATATTATCTATGTTTCATTGTAGCAATTTACTGTGATTTATAGCAGTTCTAGTATCACATGCTTACAGATTTAAAGAATTAAAGGGACGATTGCTCAAAGTCATAGTTGATTCTGCTGATAAGGAATCACACTGGATATTGCAGAGATAAGCAAGGGTGCCTGCCTAGAGCTCAGATGGTAAATGCACATGTGATCGCCCTATAAGCCAGAAGGTGTGCATGTTTCTGAGAGTGCAAAGTGCTGGAGGTGACATCTAATTGAGTTGAAGAGGAATTGGTTTTTGAGATTAGGTAGAATTTAGACCACAGAATTAGGAAAAAGGGACAGCATCATAGAAGCTACACAGCAAATGTGCTAGTTTTTAGGCTATTTTAGTTTGCCCTCGCTTTTTTCTGTCCCGCCTACTGTTAATGCATTTGGGAATAGGAGAGAAAAATTTTGCTTAGAGAACTCTCAACACAAGATTCAGGGACTCTGCAGAAACTAATACTTACCATGTTTGGCCAACTTTAAGTGTGTTCTTTTTCCACACTAAACAGACGGAATAAAATAAATGTTTGTCGTCAACAGGAGCCCCCTTTCCAGTGGATTCATTTTTATAAACAGTCATCTAACTTGTTTTCTCCTTGCATTTGGAAAACTGGAAAGCCCATGCTTTTCCTCATCGACAGCATCTTGGTTGGGAAGTCATTCCAGATTTATTACAAAATGGAGTGACATTTCCCAGAAAGATGGAATCTATTTTGACCATTCCTAGAATTGCCACCTTACCAGGATATCTCATTGTGTTTTTGCAATACCCATGTCTGGATCAGGGCTTGGAGTCTAGGGTCCCACACCAAGGAAAACTCAGAACTTGAAGGCTCTGGCTTTCTTTGTGCTGAATCAGGAAACAAAAATGTCACTTTTTGTAACTCTGGGTTTGTCCTATTCTCTCCTAACCAGATGCACATACTTTGAAAAGACTCTCTTCTTTTTTATCAACCAAAAATGTGAAAACAATGGCTTGCCTAAATGATATTATATGGAGAATATTGAGTCTATTATGGGCATCCCTTGATGTGGTACAACTTCCTGATGAATGGTCATTAATTAAGAAACTGCAGAGAGCAAACTTATTTTATGATACTGGAAAAGTTTATTGTCGAAAAATCTACTTGAATTAATGGACACTTCTTCTGAACCCAGTGTTCATGTTGTTATAGGTGGGGCAATTCTTGAAAAGTTTTTCTTTGCTTCTGTGACTTAGATACAGAGATCTACTTTGTTGTGCCTTGTTTCCCACAGAGATACTTGCCAAGTTTAATCATTACTAAATTCATCCCAGATTCACTTAGTGGACTGCCTTTGACTGACCAAAAGGTTGCTCTGAATCGTAAAACTTTCAACTAGTTGTGTCTAAGAGTTCAGCCTAGAAAGACAAGAGATGGGGGTGGGAGTGGGGGCAGGGAACAAACCTCTTTTGCCATTTCATGATGAAGAGGTGACCCAGTGCAGTTTTTGTGATATCGTGTGACATTTTCTCTCCTCTTTGGCAGCTTAATTTGGACTTCTGTAAAATAGCACATAAAACAAAAGTTAACTATTTCAACATTGATTTTTTAGATGTTTATTAAGAGCCAGCTATGGATAAGTCTTGGTGCTAGAGACACGGTGTCAAAATGATAGGCATAGTCCCTCCCTCACAGAGCTTGCAGGGAAAGGAGGAGACCAGCTAATAATTGGGCAGGAACAATCAAGTGTGGTGAGTTTTGTTCGTTAACCATAAAACAAACTGAGAAGCAATGTTAGTTACCAAACAAGGCCGAAGAATTTTAAATATCTAATTCTCCTCGAGGAAACTCTGCACACAAATTTTTTATGTGACAGTTTATAGTTTTCCTTTTCCTTAGTTTAATAGCAAGTGGCTAAGTTTTTATACTATGATAAGAACAGTAAAGAAAAATACACTGAATGATTCATGATTACTGGTTAGGATCTTTTAAAAGAATTTATGGATGATCCTCAGAGGAGACAATGTGAGTACGCCTGTTAGGAATTTGACATGGGAATAAATGAAAATTTAGTTATTATCAGGAAAACAAAGCTATAACTATATAATTTAGTAAAACTAAGAGCAGAAGAGGAAATAGCTCATGTTTTACCCATATAGCAATTTTGAAATGACTTCTATAAGCCAGTTGAAATTTAAAAGCTAGATTTCATGGGGTGCCTGGGTGGCTTAGTCAGTTAAGCATCTGCCTTTGGTTCAGATCATGGTCCTGGGGTCCCTGGGATTGAGCCCTGCATCCAGCTCCCTGCTCAGCAGTGAGTCTGCTTCTCCTTCTTCCTCTGTCCCTCCCCCAGCTTGTTCTCTCTCTCTCTCTCTCTCTCTCTCTCTGTCAAATAAATAAATAAAATCCTTTTTATTAAAAAAATAAAAAATAAAAGCTAGATTTCAGCTCATGTATTAAGTTTGTTTTATTGGGAACTGCTTGAAGCACTGGAGTAGGAAGGGTAGGGTTGAAGCCCCCCCAACCCCAGCAGTTCATTGTCAGGAAGGTAAAAGTAGGCAATCCACCCACCACATTGAGAAGAAAAGACACTCCACAGTCAGTAAAGAACATTTGTAAAACACAGCTCTTGCAAGAGCATGCCTGCTTCATGATTAATACAGATTGGCAGAGCAGAGAGTTTGTGTACAAGACAAACTGAAGAGACGGACAAGAGGGAAGTAATAAAGGACTAGAAAGTCGGGACAAAGAGTTTTAATTTTAACGTGAAGTGAAACAAAGCTTTCAATCCATGGGAATGAAGCAGTGGAGCGACACTGAGATGATGTGTTCTAGAAAAATCTGGTGGCATGGTGGAAAATTGGTCACAGCAAAGAGGTCACAGCAAGACTGGAATCAGAGATACAAATCAGAGGCCTCCACAGTAAGTGAGAAACGGCCAAGTCCTGGGCCTTGATGATGCAAACTCAGAGGAAGGGATGGGTTGGGTAATTGATCAGAAGTGAGGGTTGAGAGGATGCTTCCAGATTCAGCATCTGGGGCGGATGATGGGCTTGGATGGTGGTGCATGGACTGAGACAGAAAGTGCGGGAAGGGAAGTCAGTTTTGGTAAAAGATAAAGAGTTGGAATTTGAACATTTGCATGTAAGATGCCTGTGGGTAGAGAATTCTGGAAGCTAGACACATTGGCCTGGAACTTCGGAGAAGAGATCTAGACTTGAGATTTAAAAAATTGTATGAGGGAAATCCCCCAGCAAGAACAAGTGAGGGAAAAAAGAGTCAGGGAAACAGGCCCGGTAAACACAGACATTGAAGGGCTGGGCAGACAAAGAGGAATTCTTATAGATGACCAGCAAGTCATCAGGAAAGATTGGGGTCATGGGATCTTAGGGTGGAGAGAATTTCAGAAGGGAAAATATGGTCGATAGTGTTAACTGCCGTAGAGAGTCACTGAGTACTTCGCTAGGGAAAGTTTCAGTAGTAGGATAGGGGCAGAAGTCAGCTTGCAGGCAGAGTGAGGAGTTAATTGGAGGTGAGGAAGAGGAGGAGTTGGAGGTGAGGAAGTAGAAACAAGAAATGTAACTTGTATGAGGCTCTGCCTTTAGGAAAGGAGAGAGAGGTTAGTAGATCCACAGACCTATGTGTTTATGTTTGGGGATAAAATAATACCCACCCACACACACACCCCAGAAGAAACACTATCATTTGTTTTATTGCTCTAGCTTATGAGTGATGGAATGATACTGACATATAAAATCCTAACAGTAGACATCCTAAAATTTTGAATAGTTCTTTCCTTTCTTCTGTCCTTCCTTTTGTAACTCAGGAAGAGAAAGCAAATTGTCTTTCATGAGCAGAAAGAAATACAAAAATGCAAAGGAATTAGATATAAATGCAGCATTTTGGAAACAAAGAACAAGAGCATCAGGTAACAGAAATTATGCCGATGTGTAATCCCAAATCCTCGTCCTACTGTCTGCATTTTGAGAAGACCTCATCTTTTAAATGGAGGCCTGACTTCTTGAGAATGAATAGAAATCTTTTACAGTTATGTTCCGAAGGAAACGTACGGGAGTTAGAGTGAATCAGAAGACATTCTGATGAGTAGACATTTATTTTTATACGAACCCAAGTGAAAAATGCTCTCTAAAAATAGTAATTTTATGTTCATTATCTCAGCAATAGAAGGAACTTTATAATTCATTAACCCATTTTTTAAATTTTGTTTAATTTTTTTTATTCATTAACCCATTTTACAGCTGAGACAAATGAGGCCCAGCAAGTCAAATGACCTACCTAACGATAAGACCAGGATAGAAACAATTATCTCTTAACATCCCTCCAACCATTACCACCCCTAAAAGATTTCCTCTTTGCAAACCAGTGCAAGTCACTGTTGGTTATAAAAGAATGTAATAATCCTGTCCATTTAACTCCCAGAGGTTTCTTGCAATAACCAAAAAGGTGTATAAAATGTACTGACCTCCAGAAAAATAAACTATACTCATTGAAGGTATTTGTCTTCTACTAATTCCACCCCCCCCTTTGTATTTACATTTACCTCTTCATATTTTCTTGGTTCCTCTCTGTGTTATTATTCTACATCTTTCATCTAGTTCTGGTTCCTAATTTTTTTAAGACTTTATTTATTTATATTAGAGAGAGAGAGAGAGAGTGCATGAGAGGGGGTTGGAGGGAGGGAGAAGCAGACTCCCTGCTGAGCGAGGAGCCCCATGTGGGGCTCGATCCCGGGACTCTGAGGATCATAACCTGAGCTGAAGGCAGATGCTCCACCGACTGAGCCACCCAGGTGCCCTGGTCCCTAATTTTATAGACACACAGGCCCACCTTTGTCTCATGAGCCTACTCCCCATTTCACAAAGCTGTCTTCATTTCTACCAGTTCAGGGTTTGGATCTATCTACCTGGTCCCCAAGCGTCCTGTATGTTCATGCACACAGATGGTCTGAGCTTCTTTTTTACTTAGGTTTAGTCCTTGTCCCTAAGCCTTGTTCCCACAATTAGTACCATGGCCAACCTCAAAGGACCACCATTCAAGGGTCCTCTGTGGATTAGAAACAGGAGGCTTTACCACATGTTTTCTGTACTGGTTCTATTTCTGAGAGCCCCTTGCACATGACATTAGAATTGGAGATACTTAAGGGGGGGAAAAAGGAGAGAGAAAAAAAAAGAACACCCTTAAAGTTAGTCCGGCTGTTGACAGAAAGCAGAATTAGACTTTGGAAAATATCCATTCCTTAATATCTCATATTGCTCTCATGTGTAGTGTAAAATGATGCAACTCACATTGTGTTTTGTCCAATAGTGCAATTAATCCCCATGAAAGAAAGAAATGAATCACCACAGTAAGACTCTTGCCTCCCAAATGACTCTTTCTCAAATTAGAAATGAGTAATTATTATAAGGATAAATAACTATGAGTTTCTCAGAATAGATAAATTTTTCTCAAGTCATGAGACAGTGCTCACAGGATTCCCCTATCCCAAATCCTGGAAACGTTAAGCTTTCTGACAGCCCCATTCTTGCGTTCAGGAACTGAGACATTGAAATGGGCATCAGTGGAAAAATCCACATTGGCTCACAGGATATGAATACGGTTTCCTTGCTTCAAGTGGTATCTTAATGGGAATTGTGTTTTGCACTCCAATTAAAGAGGCCAAGCCCTGGAGAAAGGCTCTAACTTTCAATAGCTATATATAAATAGAGTGGAGGAGTGAACAATCACCTTCCCGCTTTCCCAGGCCAGGCTTCAGGGGCATCAGACCACAGAACCAATTGCATGAGAAATGTCACTCGTGGATTACCATGGTGCTTTCCATCTTAAAAGCTGGTGTTTACCATTCAGTCAAGACCATAATGTAACCAAAATAAGAATGATGGTTCTTCACCGTGATATAGCTGGTCCAAGGCAAATGTCAACTTTTTTGGGGAAAACAGATACCCTAAAGCAATTCAGATGTCTTAAGAGAAAAGTCCTTTATCTTGCCTCTTTTTTCTTATAGGAGCTTGTTGCCTCACTTCAAGCTTCAGGTGTCTCTAGTCACTAGGAAATATCTTGAAAATTAGGCTGAAGTCAGTAAATAAGCAGGCTAGTGTCAAACAACTTGCTACCCCAAGCTCTGGTCATGATACACTGAGCACGGATGAAGAACATTATCTGTCTGTCATGCGTTGTTCACTTTAGTTTGAGCTTGATGAGTAGAAGCTGAGTTATGGTTTCTTGGCTGAGATCAGCTGTCTCCAGGAACTTGAGTAACTGTGTACTAACTCCCAGTGTGTGTACAGAGAGTAATAGGAGGTAGGTAGCCCAGAATTTAGCCAAACACAAGGCTGTCTTCCTGATAACTGGCCCATCTTATATGACAGCCAAACAATAATTGAAAATGGACCAAAAACTCGCCTGCAAGTAAAAACATTAAGATTTTAAAATAATAAAATTAATACCATGCTGGGCCAGCGATGTTCTATGGGGGGGCGCTTTCCCACTATCATCTTGACCTTGAAAGATTCTAGATAAACCACAAGCATTCTGATGTCTCTCAGAAGTACATTCTGGATCTGTCATCCATGAATTTAGCTAATTATTTAGGAAGTGATTTGTGTTTCCGTCTATCTTTTGAGGATAACTAATACACACACACACACACACACACACACACACACTTATACTATTCACTATGAAAGACTTTGTTTCTGTTTGAACCCACCTTCTGTCTCTTGAAGTTTACAGGTTATTTCCCTCCTCTTATTAAGTTCAGGTTTTGTAAAACAAATCTGTATTCTCCCCCCACCCTCCCAGTTTGGATGATTTCACAGACTCCTTCTCAACCTCTGCTTTTTCAGACTAAAGAGTACTTTCTTGTTTTGTTTTGTTTTTCAGCCATTTCACTGGCAATATCACATAAACCTATAAATGTCAAAATCTCAGAAGTAGGTGACAGACCTTTTTTGCTCACTTCTTGGTAGATGATCCTTAAGGTGAACATAGGGGTAACAGTCTAGGAGATAAAATATCCTATTTCTGAGGAGCATTTCCTGGACTCCTGGCTTACTTGACTCCACCACACAGGGCAGATTCCTCAGTTTTATACAAAGTTTCTCAAATTATCAGCCTCCCTCCCCCCATAACCCCATTTTTGTTGCAGATAAAGAGAAGGGTTATTGAGTTATTAGACCATGTCAGAACATTTACTCTTTACAAATAGGATCTTCTTCCATCCTCGCCACACCTCTGAGAAATGGGCATGATTCTCTACATCTTACAAATAAACAACAGAGACTGAGAGAAAGCTTAAGGCACATGCCAAAGGTCACAAAGCTAGCAAATGGCAGGACTGGGATCCAAATCCAGGACTGCCTGGGTAGCCAGTTAAGTAACTAAAATTATTTCCAGTCCTACCATTGGGGGATTCTTATTCCTTCAGGTTGGCCACCGCTTTTTAGGATATGGGCAAATCCTTATATTCACGGTTCCTTTACACCAGCTATGCATTTTAATTATCTTAGAATAAAGCTATAATCACAGATACATATCTATTACATCTGTGTCTATAGCCTTTTCTCTGTTTGGCAGTCCTGTTTGGAATGAGATTATAGCACATTCACCAGCATTAATCCCATATGAGTGAATGTGAATGGCATCAGTGTTATTAATTAAAAACGTGGGATGCTACCAGTTTTCAATTTGGATGGTTGAAATTGTATATATGGCTATTTTCCACTTGTAAATTCAGTCTTTTATCCCTATGAAGCATTTGAAATGAGAGAAATAAAAATACTGTTGCTAAATATTTGGGGGATTATTTTGTAAGCCAGTGAAAACAGAATCTTTCATTTGTTTCACCAATGGTGGGAAGGTTTTCTTTTTTATTTTCCTGAATAGGTCCCCTGGGAACAAGCACACATAACACAAAATAATATTCCTCTAATTAATTTTCCAAAAACACTATTATTTCCACATGGTGACATCCATCTCCCTTTTCCAAAATGCCCCCAAACGCTCCCCAAACAGATTCAATACAACTTGAAAACATAAGGGATGGCTTATTTTGACTTCTGTACCAAAGTCTAAAGCAAGACAACTTTTTAAATGATGCACAGGCTCAAAACTGTAGGGTATTTTCCCCAAATTATAATATTCTAAAGATTAAAATAAATTTCTCCACTTTCTTGGGTCTTTGATTGTGAAAGTGTGAATTCATCAGGACTCTTCATTGTCAGGGGGACTTGGGGTGCAATATGGCGGCCAGCTGCTGAGCAGAAAGCCAGGGGCTAAGTCAGCATTTTGAACTATTAAACACTGCTAAAACATCCATGCTCTTCAATAGGCATGGAATAAAGCAGTTTCTCTTACACGTTTTCATCTTGTCTGACTAGTTGTAATCGATCCTGCTCAAGTAAGTTTAGAAAATACGGTACATTTTCCTTCTTTCCTATCAACAACACACATTGCCATGTCGAAGAACGCAGTAAAGTGCTGAATTTGCTTTAATGTAATGGTCTCTATGTTTGACGAGGCTCCTTATCCGATAGCATCACATAAAGCTAATATTCAATGGAGCACACTTTGGAAACTCCTAACCATTGGGGTAAGGGCTCAGCAACTAACTCAGAATGGGTTCAGGCTAATTTTTTGTCTCTTGAATTTTATAGATATCACTTGGACAGGTCATAAGACTCATCTAGAAAATATGGGGTGAGAATAATCCTTGTTCTGTCTCAGGAAGATAGGAAGAAAGAACTGAAATCATGATGAAAGCATCTCTTCAACAGTAAACTTGCATGTCAATTAGTTACTATTTACATGTCGTTGGTTTTTTTAAGGAATTAAAAGAAAAAAGTCAGATGACATTTTGGTGGTGGCACAATGGGTTCACAAGCCAAGAGAGGGGTTCCTCTGACATCAAATTTTACAATCCTGAGCTTTATCTCTCTAAAGATCTCAGTGTAAACGTTTAGACATGGTCTCCATGTTTCTCAGGATGTGTCTGAGACAGAATCCAAATTGTTTGTTTTATACTTTGGTACCCATTTGAGCCAAGGTTCAGAACCACCAGAAACACAGGAGGTACAATACCCCTATCCATAAACTGAAAGAAGAAAGAAGAAAAAAATCCAGGGATCACTGGTTAAAGCAAAACAGGCAGGATTCCCAACAGGACAGACAAGATAACTAGTTACTAAATAGAAACTTTGATGTCTAGGGAGTTTCTGATATATATTATTTTGGTTATGTGATGTGCCGGTTAACGTCTGTCTTTTAAATTATTTTGAAAAGCACTGTTAAATGTGGATTTCCTTTAATTTGTAATGATAAGTTATCCCTGTTCCCAGAAAAGGAATGTATAGTGAATTAACCCATAACGACAAGTTAGTCCCTTCCCTGGACCTCAGTCATTGCCAATTTTCATTCTCTAATCTTTGAATTTAAAAAGATTTTTCCATGTTAGTATTTAATACTACTTTATACTTACGGCTTCATACTGGTATGGTATCCTAAAAAGTCTTATAATCATCCTTCTAAGCAGATGTGTATCATTTTAGCTCCACTTCTCACCCTGAGATCCAAAAAGAGAGTGTATTAAGATATGTGCCGAAATCCTTAGTGGTGAGTAATAGGACAAATGGGCTGAAGCAAAATTATAGTAAGTAATATTTGTTGAAGATATACTATGTGTTAAGCCCTATTTATGGTTGTTTTTTTTGGGGGGGGGGTTTTGTTTTTGTGGGGGTTGCTTTTATTTTTGTTTTGTTTCGCCCTGCAAAATTGGTACCTTTTTCCCTACTCTACAGATGAAATTTAGGAATTAAAAAAAAAATCTAATACCTTTTAAAAAGTTCAAGCAGTTATAGGATGGACCTGGGATTTGAACCCAGAGTGGTTTGCTTCTAAGACCGACCATTTTTCAGTGAATAATGCCGTCTCTCCACATCACATCAGGTGTAATTCTGCCTCAGGTCATGACATATTTGCCTTTTGAAATTATGTTTCACAAGCTTTGCTTGCCAGAAAATAAAATAGCAGATTTTTCAGGATTTCAGATCTGAACCTATCTCCCCCCACCCCGCTCCCCAGGAAATATATTGTCCAAATGAGTGTTATCTAATTGGGTACTTACTCTTTTCGTGACAAAATTCTTCTCACTTCGTGGATTTAAAACAGCGATTCAAAGCACACCTTTTATTAGGCACCCATGGCAAGTCTATTCTTCCTAAGGACATGAATTCGCATGGTGACATTTGCTTCTGGTATAAAAAAAGAACCTTACGAAGTAGGTGGGTGAGCCTTTTGCTTTCCTTACTGATTTTCCAAGCTTTTACAAAGCAGCATCAAGTGATTTTTTTTTTGTTCTGACTTTTCAGTATTCAAAATCATATTTAATGTTATTAATGAAAAAATACCTTGAATACAAACGATAACACCCAACTTTATGGTTTTCAGAGTTCTTCTCTGTGTTTTGAGGACGCTTCCTTGTGCCAGGCTTGCTCCAGTGCTAGAGAGAAAGTGAATAGTGGGAATCACTGTCCTCAGTAAACTTGCAGTCTAGAACAGAGGCAAGCAAATAAACTATAATCACAACACAGAACAAGAGTATATGTCAAGGTAAACAGAAGGTGCAGTTAACCCAATCGGAGTTATTAAGAAAAGAATTCCCCAAGGGGTTGATATCTAAGATGAATCTTGAAAGATGGCTGCCTGTGGCTTAGGCAGATACTTAGGAATGAGTCAAGCATTAATTTAATCTCTGTATGACACATGAGATGAACGGAAAAGACTCAGCAATACTTGAGAAACATTTCTGTCAAATGTATATAATTTTATCAGTTGCAGATTTGGGGGCAAAACCTCAATATTCCAGTGAGCCTCACCATTCCTCAGAGACTTTTCAGGCTAACAAGGGAGAAAGTTATGGATTTAATGAGGGCAGGGTGGGTCGTGGAGGTAGCTAAATAGCTGACGGAATAGGATATTTTCCTGGAATCTTATTTGGACGATCACATCAGCACACTTACAGCTCCAAACATTCAAGCATCAGCACTATTTATGGATTCCAACCGATAGCCTTTTTGGATTGCAAGATTTTGAACTTCCGCTATAATCTCCTCTCACGTGTTTGCGTGATATTGTATTTACCTGCTCACTTCTCTATTGAGAACATGCCCTTGCATCACATGTTTTATTCTTTTAGGAAACATTTTTCTTTTCTTTTTTTCTTTTTTGGTCTGTATTGTCCTGCCATTTTAACAGAGAAGTTACAGCAATGGAGTGTTCGAATGTGACAATTTATGAACTCAAAGTCTTCAACTTTGTGTAAGGGCATAATGTTCTTCACTTTCCTCATTACTGCTCCAGTCTGCTAAAATGAGTTCAGAATAACATCAAATCATTAGTGAACAACACTGTTATTTCTGCCACCACTTAATATGACCAAATATGAAGATATTTGATCTTTTTATAATTTCTTAAGAGAAAATATGACGTGGTGGGAGCAAACAGTTGAGAATATGTTTTCCCAAGGTATGTTGTCACTAATATTTTTTATGAAGCATTGACAAGAAGGTAGGCATATAGCTTTTCAGTGAAACCATTCAGGTATGCTGCTTAAAGTCTTGGTTTCATTTAGTTGTCTGGTAGCCAAGTATTTCTTACTTGGAAACTCTGATGACAGTGCATTCAAGTTGTGACATGGTTTATTTCCTTTCGTTTTAATTCGCGGTGACTTTCCCAGGAAGAACTGGCATGTGATCCATCTATAACACCACTCCCATCCTTTTGTGCAGAGTGGACTCAGTCATTGCAATTCTTCAGAATAGCCCTTTGGGGTTGAGTATTTTGAAGGAATGGGAATAATCTTATCCCTCCTTTACTGTAGTCTGAAATAGTATCTGGGTAATCACCTACGTCATTCTGAAAAGAGCATTTTGCTGTAGATACCGCCTTGAAATGTAGTCTAAAGGGCCTTCAGATGACCATATTTCATTAGATTTTAACTCCTTGGCAAACTCTCCAAACCATTCCCACCTAATACACTCAGTGTATCTAAGTAGAAAATTTTTCCCAGGAAACTAAAACCTATAGTTAATTCAGTTCGTAATATCCTGTCACCCACTTGGTGAGAAATTATATAGCACAATTGATTAAAGTAGAAAAGTAGAGATTCAGAAATAAAAAATGTAAAAAGACTTAAATGCTTAAATGACTTTGCATTACCAGTTCTCGTACAAATGACTAGCAAATCTGTTACTATATTTGAATCTGTTGTTTGAGGCCAATGGCTAATCAGGATGAATGTCATAAAAGATCAAGAATTGCTTAAAAAAAAAGAATTGTTAATAATTAGTCTTCTGCTATAGATACGTTATGCAGGATTATAATCCTTAATTTTAAGAAGATCCTTTGCCATGATTATAGTTAAGTATGAACATATTGAGTGAATTTCTGCTAGGAGTTGCCAAAGAATGAAATTCACTCATACTTGTGAAATGTAAGCACATTATTGAAGATGGTAATGAATTTAACATTTCAGCTAAAACTAACAGATGATTATAATGAATCAAGAAGTATAGCATTGTCCTAATAAGTGACTTTGCAGATTTCTCATCTGTAAAAGGCATCTGCTGAAAATCAGTCTTCAGATAAGAAAATATAATGGTGGAGAACCTGGGTGGCTCAGTCATTTAAGCATCAGCCTTCAGCTCAGGTCATGATCCCCAGGTCCTGGGATGGAGTCCCGCCGTGGGCTCTCAGCTCAGTGGGGAGTCTTCTTCTCCCTCTCCTTCTGCATGCTCTCTTGCTCTCGCTCTCTCTCAAGTAAATAAATAAAATCCTAAAAAATATAATGATAAAAATAATAATAATTGCTGCTATTGTTATACTTAATATTTTATATCATTTAATTCTCAGTAATTTTATGTAGCTATATGAAGAAAGTATATATGTCCATTGCTATAGCTACATTTTTATATATACATATTAGAAACATATATATCATGTATAATATATACATATATATAATATTAGAAGCAGTTTTATAATCATACAATAGTTAAGTGCGAGTCTAAGAAGACATTTAATGGCTTTATTGGTTTGGGTTTTATTTTGGGTTCTGTTTTGTCTTCCTAATCTAATACAGAAAAACTCACTAAACTGTGCAAATTAATTCCAAGACAAATTTCTGAGCATTAAAAAAGAAAATGTCAAGCTTGCTGTGGTAAAAAGTAAACATAACTAGCTTTGTCTCTGTATGAACATTTAAAATTAATTTTATTTGTAGTAGCAAAGCTAAATGCGTAACATACATTGTTTTCTACATCATAAATATTTGCAAAGTTCTTTAGCAATTCAGAGGAAAGGCACTAGCTTCAAGAAAAGCCAACCATCTTAATCATCATAATGGATAATATATCCCATGATAATATATTCCATCTAAATTGTGTTTTCTCTACTAAATAAGGGACAGTTCAAGGAAACTTAACAAATACTGAAATCTAAGTGTTTTGTACTTGACCAAAATATTTTATCCAATATTTTTCTGTAATATTATAATGCAGATAATTTACTTGAATGTACACTATGGAAACCACAGGGTAGTCCACTTACCACCCTGAGGAAACCACAGATGGCCATCGTATTTTTTTTTCTTTCTTTTAAAAGCTAGCGTATTATTTGCATACAAATCCCATGGAAGTCAGGCACAATGATTCATACCATGAAATGTGAAATTATCATACATTTCCTGAAATCCCACCTCTTCCATGAAATCTTTTATATTAACTACTTGGAAGAGGTGACAGGACCCCTAGCTCAGTCAGCACCATCATTTCCTCTAAATTCACTTTCCCCCCCGATTTGTGTGTTGGGACATACTTTCTTCCTGTGTTCTTGCTCAATGTTGGACTTATAAACTACACAGAGACAAATGAACAGTCTGAGTAATTTTTTTTATCCTCTTAGGCTGTAAGTTTGTAAGAAACCCAACCATGGCTGTTTATCTCCTGTATTTGATTCAGCCTTGCCTTGCCCGTGGCCCTTGATATCTTAAGAATGATGAGATTGATGGTGAGAAGGATGACAATAAGGTCTATGTAAAGGGATGGAAATAATAAGGCACATATGCTGAGTCTGCTGAAAAGTATAAGGTATGGGCAAAACAGACAAGTGACTTTATTTTGTTAGTTTTTTAAAGATGTTATTTATCCATGAGAGACACACAGAGAGAGAGAGAGAGAGAGAGAGAGAGAGAGAGGCAGAGACATAGGCAGAGGGAGAAGCAGCCTCCCTTTGGGGAGCCCAATGCAGGACTCGATCCCAGGACCCTGGCATCAGGCCCTGACCCAAAGGCAGATGCTCAACCCGTGAGCCACCCAGGCATCCCAGCAGGTGATTTTAGACGAAGTTGTGAGGGACTTTCTTTGGCCTGCCTACTGATGATTTCTACCTCTGGGTAGACATAGAATGGAATTGGATCATAATTTCTTTGGAGTCCATTTATTAGCGCTATGACTTTGGGCAAGCTATTTAACCCTTTTGAGACCCCAAATCCTCATGAGAAGTAATAGCAATATTTTAAACTTGATGTGAGGCCAAGAACCATCAATCTTTAGGCATATAAACAAAAGGAATGTTTATAACATTCTCCATACTGGTTCTAGCATGTGGTTCGCCCGCAATAAGTGATCTCTACTGTTATTGGGAATCAAGAAATCTATATTGAATGCCATACAAGACTACATATGATTCAGAGTTAGGATCTCACGATATCCACCTTCAGTTTTGTGTTTACCTTGTGCCACATGATGTATTACGCCAGGTATTATTTCGCTCTACACTAACACCCTATTGAGCATTTACTAAGTGGGTTACTTAGTAAACGAAAAAACTAATCAGGAGTAGAGACAAAGCTCGAATGCCAAGTTCTACATTATTATCCTCTGCTGACTTGCCCCCTGCGAGCTTTCACATCTGACTGAAATCTAACAAATAACTTGGCATGAATTCCCTAACATTGTCTTGCCCTTCAAAGTCCTCCCAATAACTCGGGATAGGGAAACACCATCTTCCACTGTGAATTCTGACCAGGTACATTTTTAAATATTATAATTAAAGGAATCTTTGGAGATTTTTCAGAAGTAGGGTTTTTTTTTTTTCTTTAAGTGAAAGGACTGTTTGCTTCAATCCTAGGAAAAGTTTCTAACACTTAGAATCGTGCCTGACACACAGCAGGCATTCAGTGAGTATTTGTTCCAGTTGCTGCTTAGCCTTCTGAGCTGTAATGCTCTCGTCTCTTCTTTTTCTAAGTGAAATATAATTGCCATATAATTTATGCATTAATTTAAGGATATAGTATAATGACTTGATATATGTGTATGTTGTGAAATGATGGTCACAAGAGGTCTGGTTAACATTCACCACCCGCCATAGGTCGCAAATGTATTTTTCTTGTGATGAAAACTTTTAAGAGCTACTCTCTTAGCAACTTAGAAAATAATGTCCTTCATAAAAATTTTTTGTGATGATTAAAGGAGACAGTAAAATATTTGGCATGCCCAGAAAGATCAGTGCCTAGCATATGGTCATCAACTAATATTTGGAACTACTATTATCGTTAAGCACCAATTATGTGTTGCTGACTCCTAAACCTTTACCACCTGCCTATACTTTCTGCCTCCAAACACATGTGTTTAACTTCCTACAAGACATCTCTGCTTGGATTGTCAACAGCCATCTCAACCACAGAATATGTGGACCGCACCTTGGCCTCCGGCACGACCCCTCCCCCATAATCATCTCTTCATTTTCTACTTCCACCAAACTCTACAGTTGCCCATGTCAGAAGTTGGAAACTATTTTTTTTTATTTTATTCATGAGAGACACGGAGAGAGAGGCAGAGACATAGGCAGAGGGAGAAGCAGGCTCCACGCAGGGAGCCCAATGTGGGCTCGATCCCAGGACCCTGGGATCATGCCCTGAGCCAAAGGCAGATGCTCACCCACTGAGCCACTCAGGCATCCCAGAAGTTGGAAACTATTCTAAACATCCTTCTCCCTCGTTTACTTCTGCACCCAGGGTCTCACAGCCCTGATAATTCCACCTCTGGCTCCCCCTTAAATCTGTCCTTCCATGCCTCCTATATATCTCCCTGCAGTGCTTTCTCTCAGGAATATTGCCAGAAGCCACTTATGTGGTGTCTGAGCCTCCAGTTGTTGGTTTGAAAACTGGCCCCATTGGATGGGAACAAGGAGAAACCAAGGAAAAGAAGCAGACCACTCTGGATTTAGTAGGTGGAGGGTTGAGTACGTGAAGGAACTTGCTTATGAAGCTTGTCTTGGGCAGCAGCAAGGCAGATAGATTTCTGCACCTGCCCGCTAGAATCTTAGAAGTCTATCTTCATAATCTTAAGAGGCTTTAAGGGGTGCAGTCATGTACAGAGTCCGGATGGTTTCAACAACACCTGACTTCCAAGGCTGCATTCTCGAAAATGGACCCCACTGTGGGAATGGTGGAGAGAACACGTACCCAAGAAGAGGGGAGGCTGTGAGGAGCCTCTGACTGCCCAGGTCCAGCTTGCAGTTCAACCAGCAGTCACATCCTCCCCATGACCTCCTCCAACCTTAGTTCGTCCCCTAGATTGCTTCCAGAATGAGGCTGCCAAAAATGCACATCTGAGCACATCACTCTGCTACTATATAGGCTGAAGGCCCAGTTCCTTACCCTGGAGCGCAAGGTCCTGGATTTGGCCTTTAAACTCATCTCTAGACCCTGCGCTCCCACCACGTGGATACCTCCCCTGTGTTCTGTGCTCCAAGCCTCCAAATGCCTGCACAAGCTTTCTGCTTTTGCCACCTCCACACATATGTTCTTCAAAATTCAGCTCATTTTCACGTCTGTAGTGGTTCTTTCCCCCATTCCCGTCATGAGCCACCAAAAGTGCTATCTTCTCCCACTCCAGGCTGAGCAGCGCTTTTCCTAGTGCTCACCTGGTATCTGTACTCACAGCATGAAAGCCCCACTCCTTTTGCATCAGTTTTTTTCTATCTCCCCTCCAAGCGATGAGTGCCAAGGGCAGAGATTATTTTTTCCTTTGTATTAGCACCCAGGATGTGCTCAGAGAGACAACCTGAGCTTGGCAAATTATCAATATACAAAGAACCAGGCGCCTCTTTTAAATTTTCTGCTCATCAGACCCCTTTTGCCTGGTGAGAACAATCCAGAGTTTGGAGTTTGAAGATCTGCATTAAGTACCAGCTGTGCCGCCTACTAGTTGGAGACCTTGAACAAATTAGCTAACCACTACAAATTTATTTCTTCATGGTGACAATCAGATATGATCCTGGGTGTTACCTTTGTAAATAGTAAAGGGCTTTGAAAATATAACAAATGGTAAGGTACACAGATCATGTGCCTAAGGTCATGTAGCTCAAGACGAAATGATGGTGTTGAGATCAAACTTTAGTAATTGACGCTGTGTGCTCTGTGTGTGTCTTTCTTGGGAAACGGGTAGCGCAGCTACCTTTGTACAAACCTGGACTCTGCTATTAATTCTTGTTTGTACGTGTTACATAAGTTATTTAAATGCCTTGGGCCTTAATTTTCTCACCTGTAAAATGGGAATGGTAATAGAATTTCTTCATCAGATTGTTGTAAAGATTAAATGCATTGAACTTATAAAACACGAGGGGATCCCTGGGTGGCGCAGCGGTTTGGCGCCTGCCTTTGGCCCAGGGTGCAATCCTGGAGACCCAGGATCGAGTCCCACATCGGGCTCCCGGTGCATGGAGCCTGCTGCTCCCTCTGCCTGTGTCTCTGCCTCTCTCTCTCTCTCTCTCTCTCTCTATCATAAATAAATAAAAATTAAAAAAAAGAACTTATAAAACACGGAAATAGAAGATTATAAATCCTGAGAATTTTTATACTTTTATCATGCAAAGCCTTTGTTTTCCCTGGGAACCAAAGAATAACATTTCTTTTTTTTTTTTAATCTTTTTTTTCCTTTAAAGAGTTTAGTCTTTAGGCTTAAAGATTTTGTCTTTTTTTCTTTTTTTTCTTTAAAGATTTTAGTTATTTATTCATGAGAGACACAGAGAGAGAGAGAGAGGCAGAGACACAGGCAGAGGGAGAAGCAGGCTCCATGCAGGGAGCCCGACGTAGGGCTCGATCCCAGGTCTCCAGGATCATGCTCTGGGCTGAAGGTGGCGCTAAACCACTGAGCCACCCAGGCTGCCCCCAGAATAATTATTTCTATTTAAAGTTTTTAACTTGTAAGAAAAGGATGATTAAACATTACTAAGACTAGAGTCCCTGGATGCAGAAGCAAATTGAAATTTTAAGGGACACAGTGTCTAAGACCTCGAAAATATAAAGATAGCAGTAACTATTAGCAGAATAAATGGTTTGATGTACTTACAATAACAAATAGATATTAATCAGTGGTTTTACTTATCTTAATTTTCCCCATAGTTTTTCAAAGAATTTATTAATTCACTGTTAAAACTGACTACTTCTCCTGTTTTTTTTTAAGATTTTATTTATTTATTCATGAAAGACACAGAGAGAAAGAGACAGAAACATAGGCAGAGGCAGAAGCAGGCTCCCCGCAGAGGGCCCGATGCGGGTCTCAATCCTAGGACCCCAGGATCACGCCCTGAGCCGAAGGCAGATGCTCAACCACTGAGCCACCCAGGTGTCCCTCTCCTACCTAAATTTACCCAAAATTCTGCCACAGTATGAACACACTGCTATTATAAACACACATTATATCACATTCTAAAAATACTACTCTTAGGATGTTTGGCTGGCTCAGTCAGGGGGAGCATGTGACTTGATTTCAGGGTCCTGAGTTCAAGTCCCATGTTGGGTGCAGAGATTACTTAAAAATAAATAAATAAACCTAAAAAATAAAAACAAAAATATTACCCCTACCTTGGATTTCCTTTAAATTTTTTGTTTCCTCTAGCACACAAGGTAAAAGCCAGGCTTGACTTGACATTCAAGGGCCATCCCCTCCTACATTTTCTCTCTCCCAACCCGAATCTAATGGTCCTCATACAACCTCGTGCCCTGCTTCCTAATCTGTTCATGCCATCCCTTCCCACTAACCCTCTCTAGAATTACTTCCCCTCTCCTCCTACCTTTTCAGATTCCACCCCTCCTTCTCTCACCCCAGTAGCCACTGGTAAGTTCTTCTGCTAGACTACTCTGTTGATGATGATAATATTAATTAATGTTGAGAGTGCTTACTATGTGCCAGGTGCCAAACCAAACAATTTATATATGTTATCCCATTTTAGTCCTAGGATAAGACTGGTCTATATGATAAACACTATTACTTACATCTGAATGAAACTGAGGCACAGAGAGGTAGTAACTCGCCATGGTCATAGATACGGTAGTGGGTGGTAGGGCTTGGGTTTGAAGGAATGCCCATCAGCCTCCAAAGTCCGTGGTCTTAACTACGGGGCTGTGCTCTGCCCTATTGTTCACACTATTGTCCTCCCTAGATTGGATATTTGCCAAGTGTAGCTTTGCATCATTAGGTAACTCTTGTAAGTATGTTCCCTCCCCCATTGAGATGGTTATTCTCCATTTTCCTCCCCAAATCTATTTTCTGCTTTGTTCTGAGTTTGAGGACAAACCATTTGGGCTGTGTCATCCACGTCCTTGCCTCCACTTCCTCATGGGCTGGGGGCCAAAGGAAAGCACCAGCAGTAGATCCAATAGTTGAGAATAAAGAGATGGAGACACCCTCCTACTCCCATCACTGCTCTGTCCTGGCCTCACCAAGTTTCTCTACAACCACAGCTACTATTGGGGCCCTCTCCTATGACTCCAGGGCCCCCATGTTCTGGTTACACTGCTCTCCTTCTTCATTCAGGCCCAGTGATGGTAATATTTTCCTACTGGTCTCCAGTCCTTTGGTGTTTCACCATTCCTTGTTGGCTTCCTTAATCTTGATCATGCTACTATAAATAATCCTTTCTTTAAACTAGTTTCAGTTAAATATTTTTTTAAATATGCCATCAGATTTCTTACGGGAACCCTGATGGGTCTACCACCACCTCCACTTGTGAAAGAAAGTCTTAAATATAGGAGCTACTCAAAAAATATTGATCAGCCCTCTTGTTAGTGAAGGGATATGCATATGTATGTGTATGTAATGCAATAAACTTGGGAATGTGAATCCATAGTGATGACTATCTTTTTCTTCTGAATTTGTCTTATGACTCATTATCAACTATGCCGAGAAATCTTAATCACTTGTAAGCAGCAAATCACCATAAAGGATGAATGTGTAGAAAATACTTAGGAAGTTTTAATTTGGCATTTTGCAAAGGTTTTTCCTAAAAACTGCCTTTTTTCCTTCCAGGCTACTTATTGATGTGGGATGCTTCCTGCATAGATAAAATATATATTTTTATGCAATAGACTATTATGCCCCTGAACAAGGCAACATTTGCTCAAGCATCAATGTCTGTATGATTCTGAGGCTGTGTGTCTGTTGTCAGGGGGTACTTTCCTTGGGGTTATGAACCACCCTTCTCTGGAAGATGGTTCTCAGGACTGGTTAGTGTTGAGCCGATGCTCCCTGTCTGGTACAACTTTATGCTTCTCTTGATGATCTAAGAAGCCTCTCCCCTTCCAAACCCAATTCCAGTGACATTTATGAACAGTCTGTTCAAACTAAGCCCAACTTTTTTTCCATCAAAAAGATAACCTGAATTTGGAAAAACCCACAATGGCAGCAAATGAATGCAATGTTTATCTTTGGAATTAAGGAAGGATTTCCACTTGGCTGATTTTCTATCATAAAAGCATTGATTGTATTCTCGTATATAGACAGTACTGTTACCATACAAAGAAACTGAACCTGGAAAGAAAAACATTTTCTGAGATTTGTGGCAGAAAACCCCTTTTTTTTTTTTTTTTTTTTTTTTAGTTCTAGGCAAATCTATTTTTATGAACTCATTAAAAGGTAAAAATAAAAATTTTCAGATGGGGAAAAAAACACATGCTTCAAACTAGTCTCAGTCATTGAGGGAATGTTTGGTGCTCAAAAATACAGGATAAACTCTAAAGATACAGTTAACATACATTTGAGTACTTAAAACTTTATGAACAATTATTGGGTGTCCAATGTTTTATATTAAAAGCGTTTAGTCATTTTATTTTATTTTATTTTATTTTTGAATTTAAATTCAATTTGCCAGGGCACCTGGATGGCTCAGTCAGTTAAGCATCTGCTCAGGTCATGATCTCAGGATACCCGGATCAAGCCCCACATTGGGCTCCCTGCTTGCAGGGAAGCTGCTTCTCCCTCTCCACCTTGCTCAGGCTTTCTCTTGTTATCTCTCTCTCTCTCTCTCTCTCAAATAAATAAATAAAATCTTTTTAAAAAATTCAATTTGTCAACATATCAATAATTCATCAATTGTGTATAACACCCAATGCTCATTATATCACGTGCCCTCCTTAATGCCTGTCACCCAATTACCCCATTCCCCACTCCCACCCCTTCAGCAACCCTCAGTTTGTTCCCCAGAGTTAAGAGTCTCTCACAGTCTCTTATTGTCTTCCTCTCTGAATTTTTTCCCATTCAGTTTCCCCTCCTTCCCTTATGGTCCCTGGTACTATTTATTATATTCTGCTATCCTTATAGTTGCAGGGGAGCTGGAAGTTTAAGGGAAAATGACAGCAAGAACATAAGAACCCCTTCTAGACCAGCATTGCTAGAGGAGAGTCAAGCTGGGTATAATCAGTAATTCCTCAAACAGAATTAATCAAGAATCAACTCAGGTTTCTCCTTTCATTTACTAGGTAGCTTAAAGTTACTTATTGGGGGATAATTAGGACTTTGCTACAGTTAAGACAACAAGATCCAGCAGATTAATTAGGGGAGCCTCATGATGTCCTCTAGGTTGGTAAAGATACTCTAGGTTTGAGATCTGACCTCTCAATTCCACCAGCCTAGAACTTCATGAATTAATGTATCCAGGATCTGTCAGATGTGAGTACAGTGATTGTCGACCCAGATGGTGCAACAGAATCAATCAATCATCAACAGAGGTTTAAAAAAGAATAGATAGCCTGATGTCACCTCCCAAACTTCTGAATCAGTGGCCCTGGGGTGGAGCCTTACTGAGTGTCTCTCTACTTTTAAGCTTTTCAAGTGATCAGATGCAAAGTTAGAAATCACTATCCTAGAGCATACTGTTTACGCTGCCCAGCCTTGAACCACATCACCTTTGAGCACAAACATTGTAGGAGGATATTAATTTAACCTTTCCTTCCTTCTTCCCACCTTTTTCCATCCTTGTTCCCCTCCCTCAATGTTCATTGAGCACTTAGTATGTACCAGATATATAAGAGGAATATCCCTGACCACATTTACATATCCAACTCCAGTATCAACTTGTTTTCTTTCCAAAAGGCCATTTTAATTAGAAAGGCAAATGAAAGTTAGAAGATTGCTTGGTAAACAAGTCATTGATTAACAAGAATTCATTAAGTCTTTACTATGTGCTCATCAGAATAAATGTCACTGAGTGATGTTGAGAGGTTTTTTTTTTTTTTTTTTTTTCCCCACTACAGTTGCTAGATAGGTCTCTCTTTACTATTGTAAGATACTCATTACTTGCCAACTCCACCAATGCACTGTGTTGGCAAGTCAGTGTACCTCTACCTAGGATAATAACTGGGGAAATACGGGCATTCTGCTATGTGTCTTTTATCAGACTGTGAAGACTATTACTCCTTTTTTCACATTTGTTCCTACGCTCTGTCCTTTATCTCAAAATAATTTCACAATTTGTTATCTTTCTTAAGTTTGCAAGTCTTACTGTAATTACTTAGAGAGGAAAGCACCATATTCATTAAACTGTAAGTCATATTGTCACATGGCACATCCAGTAAGACAATCCTATTTTCAGGGTGGCAGGTATTCAAGGACCTCAGTCTGAGTCCTTTCCTATCCTGGATAGGTCATTGTTAGTCACCTGAAGTTGGAGAGATTGACATTTATTTTGTCTTGGGGTTCTGTCCATTTAGGCTATTCTGAGAAAATATTTTACCATAGTAGTGAACCCAGTGAACCTTTTCCCTGACAAGTCAACTATGAGAATTACCCATATTTCCTCTAGTCATTAAATGCATTCTTTTTGGGGTGCTTAGGTGGCTCAGTTGGTTAAGTATCCGCCTTTGGCTCAGATCATGATCTCACGGTCCTGGGATTGAGCCCCGTGTTGGGCTCCCCAGTTAGCAGGGAGGCTGCTTCTCCTTATCCCTCTGCCACTCCCTCTGCTTGTGCTCTCTTGCACTCTCTGTCAAATAAATAAATCTTATAAATAAATAAATAAATAAATAAATAAATAAATAAATTTTCTTTATTTTAACTAGCCCCTATTTGATGATGCCTCTTAATGTATACCCCTAACCCAGACCTCTTTCCTGAAATCCAGCTACTTATTATCAGCTCTACCCAAAAGACTCCCCAGAATGGAATTAATCTTCCCCTCAAATGTGCTGTCCCTTCTGTATTTCCTATCTTCCCCTCAAATGTGCTGTCCCTTCTGTATTTTGGCTGGTGGCAATGCCAAACAACCCAATATCTGAAGGTAGAAACCTAAAGGGCATTATAGATTCCTCTTACCCCATCCTATTTCTTTTCTCACTACTCATCCCATTCAAAAACTCGGGTACTTTTGAGTATATCTTTTAAATACATCTTTCATATCCATTCTGTCCTCCTTTCCACTGCAACTGCCTTAGAGTCTTATTAACTCTTATAGCACTAATATAACTGGTCCCTCTAACTACAATCTTTTTCTCCTTCAATTCAGCCTTAATAGAGCCATAAAAATATGTCTAAAATGAAATTTGACTATATTTCTCTCTAGCTCAAAAATCTTCCCTCGCTGTCATAACTACAGGATAAAGGCAGGAAATGAAGGGAACAACACAAAAGTAGGAAGTCATAAAACTACATGGAATGTATGGGGCAACTATAAGCATTTTGATAATGCCTGAGCCCATGAGTGTGAGGTACAGGATGGAAAAGATAGGTGGGTCCAGGTCAGCCACAGCAGGCCAGGTATCTGCTGCTGTTCCTTCTTCCTGGAATGCCCTGTCCTACTCCCTTAACTGGCAACCCAGAGTGACTTCTGAAAGCATCCTCTAATACTTCTACATGGAAGTTAATTATTCCTTCCTCATGGCTAATGCTATGTCTCATTATTGTTGCTTTTGTTGTCCTAATCACAGTTTTTTAAAAAATATTTTTTATTTATTCATTTGAGAGAGAGAGAGAGCACAAGCAGGGGGAGAGGCAAAGGGAGAGGAAGAGACAGATTCCCCACTGATCCGGGAGCCCAATGTGGGGCTTGATCCCAGGCCCTGGAGTTCCCAACCTGAGCCAAAGGCAGACACCCAACCATCCAAGCCCCCCTGGGTGCCCCCCTAATCACACTTTAATATGACTACTTGTTTGCATGTCTGCCCCCTATTTAGACTATGAGCACCTTTAGGACAAGAACTATCTCTTATTCATTTCTATATCCCCCATATGACAAGCTGCCAGGCACATAGTTTGTCTCCAATAACTGAGCTCTTTCTCTTTGGTTTCTTTTTAATTTTCTAAGAATATAGGCAAGAGATAATAAAATCTTAATGAAGAGCTATAGTAGGAATGAAGAGGGAGAAATAAATTTTTAGAACTATTTAAGAAGTTGAATAGACTTAGTCATCAACCAACAAGAGGGAAGAAATTTCTTCCTAAAGGAAGAAGGAGCTCATCTTTGTCTTTAGTTATATATAAACTTCATTGGTTGGGGATTTTAATTATTTTGTTCATGCATTCCTTATAGCTTGTGGTGAACACAACATTGAGTTTACAGTGAATCAGATTAAATTTATTACACATATTTTGGATACATTTTCAATGTAGTATCATTTTTAATTTTTTTAAAGTTTTTATTTAAATTCAGTTAACATACAGTGTAATATTAGTTTCAGGTGTACAATATAGTGATTCAACACCCAGTGCTCATCACAAGTGCACTCTGGAATCCCCGTCACCTATTCCGCCCATCCCCCCAATGACCTCCCCTCTGGTAGCCATCAGTTTGTTCTCTACAGTTAAGAGTCTGTTTCTTGGTTGGTCTCTCTCTTTTTTTGCCCCTTTGCTCATTTGTTTTGTTTATTAAATTTCACATATGAGTGAAATCATATGGTATTTGTCTTTCTCTGACTGACTTATTTCACTTAGTATAATACCCTCTAGCTCCATCCATGTTGTTACAAATGGCAATATTTCTTTTTCTTTTTCTTTTTTTTTTAGATTTCATTCTTTTTTATGGATATAGAGAGCCACCTCTGTATCCACTCATCTATCAGTGGACACTTGGGCTACTTCCATAGTTTGACTGTTGTACACAATGCTGCTCTAAACATTGGGGTTCATGTATCCTTTGAATTAGTATTTTTGTATTCTTTGGGTAGATACCTATTAGTGTAGTTGCTGCTTAGTATCATTTTTTGAGATACTTTTTTTTTAAGGTGGCTTTTAAGATAGACTTTAACAGTAAAAATGAAATTTCAAAGCAACAAAATGACAAGTCAGAAAAGACAATTCTACTAGAACGTTAGCCAAATTTGGATAGGTTATATTCAAAGTCAAAAGAGATAACAATTAAACATAGAGAAGAGAATACAGGTGAAGACAAGAATGCTATTTAGGTGAGGGAAGAACTTGCTGTGGGCAATCCTAGTAGTCAAACTGGACACAAGTCACATGGGTTTAGCATCAGGCTCTCTTGTAACAAAGACAGCCCTTGGTCCAGAAAAAAAAAATATATATATATGTCCCCTTCTGAAGGAAGGGCTCCGAGTGATGGGAGGACGAGTGGAGGGAAAGTCCTATATGAAGCAGAAGATGAAGAGCCAGGAGTAGGTTCCTATTGCAGGAAAGAGGCTGAATTTAAAAACATTCACCATGCCTCCCAATATGGGTCTAAGAGTCTGATCTGCCTGAGGTCTTCTGCAAGCTACTCTTCCTGACTCAGGAATGAATATTCAATATGAAATACGTGAGCTAACTTAACAAGAATCTTGCCTGGTTTCTCCTCCCAGCTCAGCATACAACCACTGAGTCCATACCAGAAAGAAAACCCTTTTTCTTCCCATCATATCCCTCTGCTGCTGGAAATGATTTTTGTACTCTTGGAATAAGTCATATCTTAACCAGCCCTCAGCCATTGAGCCAGTCATGTCTACAGGACTGGTAGCCTCCATGAGTCAGCAAAATGGGTAATGACATCACACTCATCAGATCATGACTTGGCATTTCTGTGTCAGCATCTGTCTTTAGA
This sequence comes from Vulpes lagopus, assembly GCF_018345385.1. Classification (NCBI taxonomy): domain Eukaryota; kingdom Metazoa; phylum Chordata; class Mammalia; order Carnivora; family Canidae; genus Vulpes; species Vulpes lagopus. The sequence continues at coordinate 10,017,080 of NC_054824.1, forward strand.
CATTTGCTGGCCTTCCACCACCTATTATGGGTGGCATATTTGGGGTACAAAGATCCATCCTTTCACTGCCCAGTTGGTTGTCCTTTGTATTCCTATGAAATCACTGCCCTGAGGCAGAGGATACAAAGACCCAGGGCATTTTCATTTTCGAAGCTGCCCTAGTGTCTTAACCCTCTCCCCAGGTCCATCCCAAATGAACTCTGCTTTCTGACTTATAGATGCCAGGAATTTTTCACATAAGCAGAAATGATAGACATTATTTAATTCTGGCCCTCTTCTCTCCCTACTAAACTTGGAGAATTATGTAAAAGGCTATCGAAGCCACGTCTCTGGACCAGGCACAAAGAATCAAACATCTTATTGCTTAACAAATTATCTAAGTGCTTCATAAAACTTGCATTAGGGTCATGTGTATTGAAACAACAAAATTTGTGATAAAACCATTTTTTCCCTTTATCTTTAGTTTTATCTTCCAAACAGTACTACAAATGGAGAAGGAGTAAGACTGACTAGACTGGAATGGAATTAGATGGGATTTTAGCCAGTTTAAATAAAAGATTATACAAGTGGAATAATGTCATATATTTAGATGTACTAAGAAAATGTAGCTCTAGAATTTTGTCTACAGCTAATATAGTTTTATTCACAGCCCCAACCACTTTGTGGATAAAAATTAACTAAATTTTCAATATAATTTCATACTGATATAATTTGCTAATTTTTTTTTTAAATTGAATAATAGCATCTGATTTTGATAAAAATCCTTGAATCCTCAGTGAGACCACTGTCCCTTAATAGGGTGCCCAAGTGCATAGAGGGAGAGATGTGGCTTAGGTGGTCTTTGTAGAATTAGGAGGAAAGGACATCCTAGTCTTGTGCTGGTCTTTTGGTGAATCTTAAGGGTATCAGCTGTTTTTCAGGGTTATTAGCATCTGGAAGCATTTGTCCTGATGGCTTCTATGCTGGGCCAACTTGAGATCTGATGTTCTCGGCTTCCACAGAGCTGGCTAAAATGCCCTGCGTGGCTGTCCTCTACTTCTCCAACACCTCCACTAATGTTCCTTCTGACGTAGGAGTTTGCCCTATAGCCTTCGGGACTAAAGTTCCATCTTTCAGCTCAGCAATTCTCTATTCACTTGTATTCAGTCTGCTGATGAAGAGACCAACCAAAATTTATTTCCAAAATTTACTTTTAAATTTTTAGACATTCTATTGTTCTTTTTTAAATTTCTACTTGTTCTCTATCCATGTTTTCAACTTCTCTTTTATTTCTTCAAACATAAGTATAGTTTATATTCAGCATCAGACAAATCAAAAATGATTCAGTCTTTCAGAGTCTCTTGCCAATATCTGCTCCTTGAAATTATGGTTTTATTCTTTTAGAGTATGTTTTGTGATCTCTGACTATGAGTTGCTAACTTTCCCATAAGAATCCTTTGAGGCTTGCATGAACTTCTGGTTTTCTAGAGTAGATTGTGTCTCCTTCTGCCAATGACCTGGAAATGCTACCCACCGGAAAGTATTTAAATTCTCAGCTTGAAAGAATGAATTCCAACCTAATCTTTCCGTATGATTTTGAATTTTCATTAAGAATGGTTTTCCGGGACCAGAGATTATACAAGTTATTTTGTACCTCTCCTGTACAGTAGGGTTCATTTCTTATTCACCTTTTTATTGGGGACACAGCCATTTGAGACACTTCCCACTTCCTGCGAGGATTCCTTACCGTGGTGAAGCCGAGGCTTATCTTTCACTCCCTGAACTCCAAGCAGTAGTCAGAGCAGAAGTTCCAAGTTCCCAGGTGTAGTGAGAATTTCCCCCGCCTGAAACCCGCTTTTAGCATTTGTTTATCTCTGAGTTCTGGGTTTCTCTTCTTTCATGTGCTTGGTGAATTCCTTACTTTTGTGCCAGCTCGATGAAGCATCTTTATTCTATCCAAGAATTTGTTTTAATCTGGAATGTCATCTCAGGTATCTACTCCAGGATCCCACTGAAATAGCACCAGCCCTTTCTCTGTTATAAATAAGAGTAAACATTTATATACTTATGATTTGGTATTCTCAGATATTGGAACCAGACAAATTTACATTAAATTCCAGTTCTTTGACCTACTGGTATATGACTTTTTAAACCCCAGTCTCTTCATCTGTCAAATGGAGACTATGATACGCTTAGCTCTCAGGCTAACAGAAGGATTAAAGAGATCATAGTTGTAAAGCACTTAACAAACTGCTGGACTCTGTTGAGTGATTAATAGCTATTTTGATTATTAACCTTATTTTGTACATTTTCTCCATGCACTTAAATTTTTCATAAAGTAATTTTTACTCAACTTAAACCAATATTTATTGAGTGAATGCCACCTCCTAGATTTTAGAGTTAAAATAGTGAATGACAAACTCCCTACACTTTGATATTTATATTCCTGTATACTCTAGAAAACCAGAAATAAACCATTAAGTAAACAAATATGTATATTTTATTTTAATATTTATCAGATACTAATAAATGCCACAAAGAAAAATCAAGCAGCTTAGGAGATACAAAATGATTAAATAGGAAATGGATGCAGTGCTATTTTAAATAGTGTAATCAGATAAAACCTTTCTAAAGGGGGAAATCATTAGAACGACATCCTGAATGAAATGAGGAGCAAGCCATGGAGACGAGAACAGAGGAGAAAAGCCCTCCAGGCAGAGAAGTACAAGTATGACCTTGAGTTAGGCAAAGCATTTGTCCTAGTGGGGACAACGGGGAAGGTGAGGATGGCTGGAGCAGAGTATGAAGAACTGAAGTTGGTGAGTGGGTAGGAACCAAATCATGTAGGGCCTCATGCATCATGATATGGGCTTTGGATTTTATTCTGAATATAATGGGAAGTCACTGGAGCATTTTGTAGAGAGGAATGATGTGGTCTGAATCATATATTAACAAGACCATTCTGGGAACACCTGAGTGGCTCAGTGGCTGAGCATCTGCCTCTGGCTCAGGTCATGACCCCAGAGTCCTGGGATGGAGTACCGCATTGGGCTCCCCACAGAGAGCCTGCTTCTCTCTCCGCCTCTCTCTGTGTGTCTCTCATGAATAAATAAATAAAATCTTTAAAAGAAAAAGACCATTCTGAGTGACATAGGGGATATAAATAATGGAAGTTGGCAAATCAGACTGATAATCACTGGAGAAACTTATTGCCGCCCCAGAGAGAGACAACGGAGGTTTGGGCAAGGGTGGCAATTACAGAGGAGCTAGAAGGAGGACATAATCTGAAAGCAGTGTTTATAGGATTTGGTGCTAGATCTGGATACAGAAAGACATAAAGGAGTTCAGAGAATGGCTATCTAACATTTGGGGCTGGGCAACCAGGGGTCAATGAGATGAGGAGGAGAGGGAGAGCATTGAACTCGTTAGGCAAGGAAATCAAGTTTGGTTTTGTACACATTTAAATTTGATATGTCTATTAGTGGAAATGTTGAATAGGAAATTGGATACTCATGAGTCTGGAGCTCAGAGGCCCTGCAGATAAAATCTGCATCAGCAGCATATGGATGGTTTTTAAGGCAGTGAGACAGGATGAGGTTACCTAAGGCATGTGTGCCGATGCAGAGGCCAAGAGCACTAAGCGCTAAACCCTGGGATGCTCCAATGTTTCGACACTTGGAAATTGAGAATCAGAGCTCAATGAGAGGGGAGGAAGGCATGGAGTTTAGGTGATCTGAGAAGTCGCTGGAAGAAAATGATTTTTAAAAGAGGGTTTGTGATCATCTGCTTCTATTTTGCTAAGAAATCCAATAAGATGAGGGCTAAAAATTGACATTGCACTTTGCCAGGTGAAAGTTATTGGTAGGAGTGAAGGCATAATTGGAATGATTCAAAGTGAAACAATTAATATTGAAACTTTTGGGGGGAGTTTTAAAATAAAGGGGACAATAGTGGATGTGGATTCCAGGAGCATTTTTTACAGGATGACAGATACTATATCATGTTGTATGTTGATGGACATGACCCGGTAAATTAGGAGAAACACAGAAACAATGTGGGTGAAAATGGTAGGACTGGAGCTTCCAAGGAGGACAAGTCAGATGGGATCCAGAGCACAAGGTGTTGTAATGCCTTAGAAAGAAGCACAGAGGGGACACCTGGGTGGCTCGGTGGTTGAGCATCTGCCTTCTGCTCAGGGCGTGATCCTGGGTTCCAGGGATCAAGTCCCACATCAGGCTCCCCGGGGGGAGCCTGCTTCTCCCTCTGCCTCTTTCTCTGTATCTCTTATGAATAAATAAACAAAATCTTTAAATTAAAAAAAAGAAAGAAGCACAGAGAGCTCATCCCTTTTTCATTTTATTCAGAACTCTGCTCAGACCTAATCAGAGAGTAGGTGTTCTCTGAACACCTCCCCTAAAATTGTACCCTATTTCCTGATCACAGCCAAGCTTTCAATCTTTCATGCTTCCCTTCATAACAGATTTTGTGTCTAATATTGAACATGTGTTTATTGATTTATTGTTCGTATTTTACCCAAAAATATAATCACCGAAGAGAAAGGACTTTGCCATCCTTCAGACTTATAACATTGCCTGGTACATAGTACCATGTAGTAAGTACCTATGTATTAAATGCCTACAGCAGGAAGAAAAATAGACAAAAAAAAATGTATACAAATGCAGGTAGATTTGGTGGAAGGAAGAATAATTATTTCTCTTCTCATTACTTTCATTTTCTCAGGGTAATAAGAGGCAGAGTCACCAGCATGGAAGGGAAAAAAGGTATGAAATATTTGCCCCAGGGAATAGAAGAAGGAACAAATGCAAAAGGTTGTGGAGGTACCAGTCTAATGTAAGTTATGTGGTCAAATTGTCAAGTGAAACCAGTTAGTAAATTTGTGTGTTTTCTTTCAACCAAAATCTGCCAGTTAGGTGCAGGCACCGAAAAAAGCAGAGAACTGGGTTTAATCAGTGTTGGTATTTTGCTGTGAGTATAACAAAGGGAGAAAGGACCGCATTAGTTTCCAAGGGCTGCTGAGAAACAGTTTTTAGCCACCACAAACTTGGTGGCTAACAACAACAAAATACATTCTCTCACAGTTCACAAGGCCAAAAGTCTAAATTCAAGGTGTCAGCAGGATCAGGTCCTTCTGAAGTCTTCAGAAAAAAAAAAAAATCCCATACTTCTCCTCTGGCCTCTTGTGGCTTCCAGCAGTCCTTGACATCCTTTGCCTCGTGGCAGCATAACTCCATCCTCTCCCTCCATGTTCCCTGGCATTCTTCCCTGGGCCGATAGCTCTGTATGTGCTTCTCTTCTTGTTACGAGGCTATCGTCTTTGGATTCCGGGCCCATCCTAATCTGGTATGTCCTTATTTTAACTAATCCCATCTGTAAAAACCCTCTTTCCAAACACAATCCCACTCTAAGGTTCTGAGTGGGCATGAATTTTTGATAGATGCTGTTCAACTCTCTACAGAAGTTGAGGGCACATGCAAAGAAGTGATTATAGCAACAAGCCCTAGAGTCTAGTAGGGAAAGAGACACTGGGACATGTAGTGCGGCACACAAAGGGCCCTGAAAAGTGGTAAGGTTGATGGACTGGTGGACCCTATGTGCTCAGAGAAATAGAATAAGGTTACTGCAGTAAGTGAATTGGAAAAATATGGCTTGAATTGTAGCTCATAACCCTGGAAGGGGTTGGTGGAGGTGTTATGAAGGAAAAGAACATCTGAAGGTTGATTAAGGAACCATGAAGATAGCAGATAAGCTAAATCCTCTTTAGGAGTGGTAAAGTCCTCAAGGATGGTGCCAGATGGCAAGGTCGTACGTCTTGTGTCACACTCTTTAGGGACCAAGGAAGAACGACCATACTGTCAGTGAATTACTTCAGCAAGGACAGGTAGCAGCTGGCTCCTTAGGCAGAGAAGCATGAAAAGAAGTGGAGATTTTGAGGGAGGAGCAAGAAGGATACCTACGCATGTCCAGGTGCTGTGGGGGCTGGGGCAGAGGCCATGATGACCTCTCCCTTGAGAGTGACCAATGGGTTACACTATCCTCAGGGAACATTCAGGTTCCAGGTAAGATGAGAATGTCCAGAGCAGACGAGCTGAACGAGGTGTGCAGAGGATTCTGCTGGCGACAGCATGGTGGAGAAGTTGGGGAACGGATCAGAACAGGGGGGATCAGACTACAGAAATACATCGTGTGGGAGACAAGAGGCCGGGGGAGAGAGTAGGGGGGGCACGTTTGGTCAGGGAGACTTCTGACGGTGATGGAAGCAAGCAGCAGCACAGCCCTCCTTTGTGGGGACAGACTTTGATTTAGTTCATGCTTCTCTCAGTCTGGGGGAATGTGGTATTCCCTATGTCCTCGGTATTATAAATAACTCTAGAATGAATGTTCGTACCGCTGGAAGGGGGGGGGTGTTCCAACAACTGCATTTCGCCTTCATGTGGTTCACTGTGTTCAGTTATATCTGCTTCTCACTAGTTTGGGAGGTTGAGGACCTTGAGAGTAGATGAGCCACTCAACTTCTTTGTTTGGAGCACCTTGCACACAGTAGGAGTTTCAAAATGGCCACCTTGGCTGTGGCTAATTAAAGATCCAAAAATAAAACAGTTTTCGGTTTTCTTCCTCTTTGCTTTCCTTTGTCTTTTTTTTGGAAGTGGAGTGGGGAAGCACAATGTTATGTTCAAAGATTTTTCTACCCTTATAATAGTCTTCCAGCCTGTTTACTTGTTCAGGGCACATCATCACCACGTGACAGGACGTGTGTGCTCTAAAACGACAAAGTGTGTGGATCCTAGCCAGCAGGGTCAAGAAAATACTTCATAAACAAGGCTGTAAATAACATCTGGGCTGTCCAAATACAGGAGGACCTGCTAGCTTTTCCTTTGGGTTGTTGTTTTGTTTGGTCGTGGCCACATCTCCCTGTAGACCCAAACAAGTCGGCGAGCCACTGTCTCAGCCCCTGAGCACTTCAGGCTAATTCTGGTTGCTGAGTAGATGGCAGGCTGTCAATGGGAAAACCAGACCCTGCTGAGTGAAGTGACAGGAAACCAATGAATCACAGCATTGAAGAAGAAAGCCAAAAGGTCCGAATAATCAAGATAAAGGCTTTAAGCCAGGAGGGGGGAAATCAAGTTTGTAAACATTTTTTATCTCCGAGCACAGAAAATATTTGATGAGAAGACTAATAATAGTTCAAATTGATTTAAAAAAAAAAAAAGAGTTCTTATCTGAATACCTCAAACCACAACTTTCCATGTTACACCCTAGTCAACTTGGCTGTCTAATATTCGATTCGGATTCCTTCTACTGCACTTAGTGTGTAGACGATTATAAAGACATACTTTAACTAAGGGATGTTATGCAACATGAAATGAATATGTAAAAGTGATTTTTTAATCTCTTGAAGGATAACTACATAGTAGAAAACTCATCCATGCCCACAGGCACAAGCTTCTCAGTTATCTTGATGACTGATGGAATGACTGTGCCTATCCCAGATGCTTCTGACGGGGTGTGCACTCTGCCCATGCCACCATGCCAGATGAAGGCAACCTTGAGGAAGACGCAGTGGAACCTTATAAGATGCCTTTTCCTTTTCTCTGTCTTCAAGGGTAGGGCCGGAAAAAGATCTTTTGCCAATAGCATGCTGTGCCTCTGCTCAGCCCTTGTTCCAATTACTGCGTTGAGAAGGGAAAAGATGTGCTGGCAGGACTGCGCAGGGCTCCATCGCCCCCACCACTGGCTGTAGACCCTGTAGGGCTGGGTCTGTGTCACCTGCACACCACATCACGCAGCTCTGGGGGCCTGCCCCGGGGAGAGGTGCCAGCATTCAGCTTTCTTCACTGGTGCTCATGGCGCTAAGAGAATTGCAAAAGAAAGAGAGAGAGAAAGAAAGAAGAAAGAAAGAAAGAAAGAAAGAAAGAAAGAAAGAAAGAAAGAAAGAAAGAAAGAAAGAAAGAAGAAAGAAAAAAGAAATAGATGGATCCACTGTCACGACTGGAGACTTCTGGAAGCTCTACTTTGTTTCTGACTCAATCCCATTTGGCAGGTACTAACTAACCCCTATGTGTCCTAGGGGGCAAGACAGAAATACCAGTGCCCTAGCAGGATGGAGATCTGAGTCCAGAGCCAGGTTCTACCACTGACCCCTCCGTGACTCAGGTCCCTTCCTTGATCTTTTTCTCAGCGTCTCTTCAGAGCCATGAAGTAGGTGGCCATGGGAATTCGATACCATAAAAGTGACTGCTGTTAGGTGTTCAACTTTACTTTGCTTCCTGTCTCCTTGTGGTTTAGGGTTGTGGGAAACAAAATCAGTTTAATCAGGGATCTGACCCCAAAAGATACTGGCCTCATCCCCAGGAGAATTGCACCATAGAGTTGACATGAGGGAGTCGGCCCCGTCCTGCGATTCTGGACCTCTGTGGTGCCAGCAGAAATCTTCAGACTCCACAAGCTCCCCAGGTGATCCGAGGTGTTCTCCTGGAAAGCTAGACTTGGTCCCCATCAACCCCATGAGTGCTGACATTTTAACAGAGACTCCCACCACACAAGGCCCCAAAGGCATTTCAGGAGCTATATTATACCACATTCTTAAAATTCGGGGACTGGAGGAGCACCAGGGTGACTCAGTCAGCGTCTGACTCTTGATTTCAGCTCAGGTCATGATGTCTCTGGGTAATGAGATCAAGCCCCACATGGGGCTCCGTACTGGGCATAGAGCCTGCTTGGGATTCTTTCTCTCTGGCTCCCTCTGCCCCTCCCTCTCTCTTAAAAAAAAGAGAGAGAGAGAGAGAGAGATTGGAAAGAGAGGAAACCTTCCCTCATAAACTTCTCTTCCATTATGTGATATATAAGCTCTAGCCACAAAGCTCATAGAGCAATTTTAATGTTTTAATGTTCTTTCCATGCTGCCAATCGCTTTCTACTCTGCATGAGAAATTATATATAATTTATTCTCTCCGTGGTTCATCTTTTATCCCTTAAAGTTCTTGGCCCACAGCGATGAGAGATAAATGTCGAGGTAAATTGCCCAATGAATAAATGTAATCACGTATTCATTCCTCCCAACTTCCATAACTGTTAAGACTCAAAAGGAAAGAAAGGATTGGAGTAGGAAGCACGTGCCTCTGAGACTGCCCTGGCCAAGAGCAAAGCATTTTGATCCATGAGGGGTCATTTCCCCAGGGATGAGAACAAGCGCCCATGTCCCTGTCTCTCCAGGAGAGGAACGAATGCCGGGGTCTTGAAGACGCCTTGCTCTATTTTGGCCAAATTCACAAACACACCATGTGAGTTGCTGGTGGAGGTTGATTTGCCAAAATAATTTTCAAAAAAGGAAAACCAGTAGTCAACATAGGCTATCCTGCAGTGAGACTTAGTGACCTAAAAAGTCAAGTAGCTGTGGTCTCAGGCTTTTGATGCCCTTGTCCCTTGTGTGTGATTCTGTCCATTGATTGAGAGCTCTAACAGCCTGATAAGCTGAATTTGTAGCGGGGAGAATTCTGGACCAAGAGACCCTCTCAACATAAAAAACTAAAAAAAAAAAAAAAAAAAAAAAAAAAGAATCAGTGGAACCAAGGGCTTATTATGATGTCTCATGTGGCACTGGGGAGATTTTCGGTTTGAATTATTTGTTTGGAATCCATGTGAGCATCTGGCTGAGGGCAGATACTAAGGCCTATTCCCTAAATCCATTTGGGACAGTGGGGGCATCAGTCCAAACAGCCATCGATTTCAAAGCCGGATTGGCCTGGTTCCCCTAGGATTTCATGATAGGTCATGTTCCTTGAAAGACAAGAACCCAACGGAGGGTCTCATTTGGCAGTGTGGACAGGTCAATCCATTAAAGTCAAAGCCCTTGAGAAGTCGTTAAGTTAACTTAATAGAAACAGCCACTTAACCTGAGTGTCTATGGAACTGTTTAGATGATGGTTCACAAGATTCTCTGCCAGCCTGAATTAAATTACACCCAAACTGGTATCAGCGTCAACTACATATGCCCACTCCAGCCCTGGAGAGCTTGACTAAGATTGAGGTAGGACTCAAGAAATATACATTTCAGGGATCCCTGGGTGGCTCAGCAGTTTAGCGCCGCCTTCAGCCCAGGGCATGATCCTGGAGACCCGGGATTGAGTCCTACGTCAGGCTCCCTGCATGGAGCCTGCTTCTCCCTCTGCCTGTGTCTCTGCCTCTCTCTCTGTGTCTCTCATGAATGAATGAATGAATGAATGAATAAACCTTTAAAAAAAAGAAAGAAATATACATTTCAGGCTCCCCACCTGACTCTAAGGCCCAGCTAGGTTTGAGAACTCCTGGTGTCCATAATTAACACTGGGAGAGCCCAAGTAGGAAACAGCCCAGAGGAAGCATTACCATTCTCTTCTCTTTGGGACTTTGAGAAATACTTCAGTAGTCAAATTTTGTAGAAATACCCATGTGCTTCTCACACACATACACACACACACACACACAGACGCACGCACGCACCAGTGATAGAAAGAAAAACTCTAGATTTGATTCACCCAGTTGCTGGCCAAATTCTTTCCATCCACTGAACTTCCTTGGAGCTCTTTGAAGTCAGCAATTACTTTGTTCTCAGAGGAGTCATTCTGTGGTGAGGAAAATGTTGAAAGTTTGGCAATGTATTAGGACTTTCCAAATCTGGGTTCTTTCAAAATATTTATCTGTATGTTGTTTATCCTTTTTCGGTATTTAGACTTCATTCTTTCTAATAACCAGAGGACAAGCTATTGATATTAGTCACCTGGAACGCATAATAAAGGCAGTACATTTGCCAGTGGTGATAAAAAGGCGGCTACCCATCACTGATGTCCTTATTAATCCGCCCTGTGGATTAATCCACCTTCTCTTTGAGAAGTATAGATATAGTAACTGCATGGAGCCCTTCTCCCAGTGCCTGAAACAGCAGCCTTCCCCAGGGAAGATGAGCTACGATTTTCATTATTCCTCTTGCATGAACTCATTAACCCACCCCCTCCGCCTAATCGGCTACCAGCGATGTTCCAAGTGAATATTTTGCACACATCCTAGTCCCGTCTTCTAGCATTACTCTTCCCCGACTTCCTGTTTTGTCCCACATATGTTTGTCCCCAACGCTAACAGGGTGGGAAATCTTTGGGTACATCTCCATTGATAATTGAAACATGTGGCTTTGTTCTTTTATATTCTCTTAGATTCACCATTTGCAGGAAACCACAGATCCTAATGTCGATTTCCTGTATTGCTGCAGCATCTCACAACGCAGGGATTTCACTTTTTAATGATCCCTTCTCCCTTTGCGTAAGCCCGTCCATACAGCCACGCTCACTGTTGTGTCTGAACGTACACTGACTCATAACTCCAGGCCCGGCTGCTCCCACCCAGTCCTACTCTCCAGCTCCACTCTGTGGTGCTCTCTCAGCCTGACCGGCCAGCTCCAAAGAATATTGGATTAGTGGGACCCACTACCCAGCCCTGGTCCCAGTGAATTTTCTCCATGCTTTTTGCTATATAACGAATTAAGTGTTGATATTTATAGCAGCTTTCTTGACAACCCTGATGATAGGATGACTTTGGTGTATCCCAAACCATTTATGTTCCCTCAGTGAATGCTTCCACTGGATTCCCTCATCACAGCACATTATCAATCAGGCTCTGCCTACCACAGGGCCATCCACCAACCCAGAGCATGTGTGTGTGTCTGTGCCTTTGGAAGAGGTAGACAAATTACAGAAAAAGGGACAGTTATAATCTGTTTTGATTTTACCATCCGCCTACCTCGCCAAGACACACACACACACACACACACACACACACACACACACACAGCTTCTGTTTTTCCAAGAGCTTTTGAAATTTTGCTTGGTTTATACCCCCGAGGCCAGTGGACAGGAAATGAGAATCGGATAGGAAAGGAGCTGAAAACATCTTCTGCAATTTTTTTTGTTGTTGTTGTTGTGTGGGGTATGGTAATTTTCCACTTAAAATGTTTTTAAAATAGATTTACCAGGAAATATCGCTTTATATAGAAGGATGGCCATTCTTTAATATTTGTATGTGGTTATGAACACTACCCGTTGAAATCATCATATTAATAGCTCTCTTGAATAATGGCTTTCATTTGACCACCTGAAAAGTGCAGCAAATATTGAGGTGCATTTCCCTGCATTTTAATTCCGGGGATGATATTCTTAGAAAGGTGCTGGCCTGTTAAAGGAACCTGTCCCATAGAATTACAGCGCTGGAGCGGAAGACTTTTTTAAACGATTCCATCTTTCACTCTTTTAAATTCACTTGCTATAAAGGAGCAGTTCTGAATGATTGCACCTAAACACAGAAAATAACCCTTCTGATTCTATTTAAGATATGAAGGGTTTTTTCTGAAGATTTTTCTAATTCCCTCTCCTTTATCACTTATGCATTTGTTTCCCAACCTACATTAAAGCGGAAAAAATAAAATAAAACAACATAGCAAGTCTTTTCCAAAAGACCTGCTACTTCAGCTTGAGGATTATTTCCTACTTACAAGTTTGGTGTTCCAGTGTCCTTCCTTTTTTGAAGTTAGGATTAGGGTAGATGGAAGATTTTTGTCTCTTGTCCTCATTTGACAAAATAAAAACTTAATGCTTCCCGACTGGTCCCCAGACTGAATTTTGTAATTTAACTTTTTAGAGAAATTTCAAGGCTCCTGAAATCAGCACTCTGCCTTTAGAATTCCATGACAGGCCACTGCTAAATGCCCCATCGTGCTTGCAATAAGCCAGACCACGTAGGGATGCCTGCTGGAGACTTTGCTGCTCTAACGTAAGAAATAGATTAGGTGACTGCTGCTGGTGTCCCAGAGGTCATAATTCTTCTTCAGATATTTCAAAAGGATAAGGTAATTAAGCTAATAATCCCTGTTGTTATAAATACTAGATGTGGCATTGTTCATTTATTGCCTTCTAACATCCATGATATCGATTTACACAAGAATAACTTGGGGGAAGTTCTGGTATTGAAGACTCTAGAAAGGAACTAGGATCAAAGACTCCTAGATTAAAGGGTTGATTTAGGATAAATGTTAAAAGGCATAATGTGAACAACACACTTATTACAAACAAGAAATCCCAGTCTTACCTACTGTTCTATCTGACAGAGATTTCACTTCCTGTAAAAAACAAAACAAAAATGGAAACATAATTGAGCGAAGTAAATTGTTACTTGTGCAATTAACATAAAAGTGCTTGCGTTTAGATACCTTTAATTTACATTTAAAATGCAGTTTAATAGTTAATGCAGAAAGGGCCACACAGGAAGAAAAGTCTGACTTCTGAATATGTCCCTATCTGCATCGTGTGTACAGTAAATGTACATATATATTTTACAATCCTAAAAAAGTTCGTATCTGTCTGTTGTATTTCAAGGTCATAATATTTAGAGTCTATATCTGGCCCCTTTTGAGAAATTCAGAGAGTGCAATTTAAACTGCTGGATGGTCCCTGCTAACAAACCAGACATCCAAATTAGCATAGTCTCATAGGCTCGAAGTTGGAGATTAATTGGTATGTGGTCAAAGAAGAATTTTAATAAAACATAAGAATGCAACCTGTACCAACTGTGCAGTGTTTCTGCAGATGACTATTTCTGGGTGCCTTCTCATGCGTGACAATTGCGATCGCAAAGGGCTGGTGGAAAACTTAAAAAAGCAAAAAATTATGCAAAATAGTGGAGTTTCAAATCTGTCTACCAACTTGACCTAGAAGACTCATTTCATAGAACGTTTGCCTCAACTAAGTCTTAAATTTCCCACTTACATCTTACTCCTGGCAATAAGCCAGGCAAACTACGACTTTCCAGAAGCTATGGGTGGGTATTTGTGTTCAGCGTCTGGTGCTCAGAAAGCATCTGTCCTCATGCTGTTGCGATTGCCCAGCTCACCCTGCAAGTAGCTATGCTCTGTTCTTTTCCATATTCAACTTTTATTTTTGGTTAATTAATATGAGAGGTGTTATCCGTAACAGGTCGCAGACTGCAGGCCAAATGCAGCCCATTGCCTGATTTTGAAAATACGGTTATTTTGGAGCACATTCATGCTCATTTATTTATGTACTGTTTATGGATGCTACAACATTTGAGTTGTTGCTGCAGATATTGTATGGGCCACAGAGCTTGAAAGATTTACTTTCTTGCCCTTTGTAGAAAATGTTTGCTGACTCTGGTCTACAAAGAAGAAAACATATTGTAGAAGGGGATTATCCTTTCACGTGGGTTTGGGTGCTAATTCCTTGTCATAGAAACATTTCAAAAGGATTTTTAATTTAATCATTGCCTTTCAACTCAAGGGAAAAATACATATATTCAGTGCAAAAACAGATACCTGCTCAGGTTTCTTACCGCTTTGCTTTTTATTACTTGGTCTTCATGTAGATTCACAATCTATGCTGGGAGGGAAGGGGAGATATTTGGGGCAAGTGTGATCAAGGCTGAGACAGGCGGGCCTTTGGCAAAATTTGCAGAAGGTGAACTCACCTTTGGTGACTTTCCACCATCCCTTTTCTCCTGGCCTGCCCTATGCCATTCCTCTTTTTCCTTGGCATGGTCTGGGTTGTACCTAGAGTCCTCCTTTACTTGAGTTAGCTCTCAATTAATCCCCACTGGACTCTTACCCGATAGGGACCTTGATATTACTGTTCGCATTGGCATTTATACATTAAAGATGAATTTCTGAAGCCAAGGGACTATAGCAAACAACAGAGCTTGCCAGCCAGGTGGCTGAGTGTATGAGTTACTGCTATGCCAGTTTTGATCTCCATTGGGCAGCTCCTGGGCCGTTCACTTTCTAATGGCCAATGGCTAGTCCAGAGGCAACCAACTTCCCTTGAGGTGACACACCAATATTATATTTTTCTATTATATGAAAACAACAAGATTGGGAAGCACTCACCTCTCAGAATAAATCAATTACCCAAAAGGCGGGCCAAATCTTAGAGAATCAGAGTTGATGGTGACTACTTTGTATTTCCTGGAAAGTTAGAAGATTCTGCTTGTAAGTCAGTCAAGAATCAATCTATAGATAAAAGTAGATGAAAGAGTCTAACTGTGGTCACTTATAATTCTCAATCAAGAATAAAATCAGGTCTTACTAATTAATTGGAGTCAGACACTGGTTATAAAAAAGTAAAGTGTCCTCTGTCTTCTTCTCCCAATGCCTGGTCCATAGAGGGAGCTCAATATTCTACAGTCGTACTACCCCTAATGCAATAGGTGGACCTTCAGCATTGCCATCACCTGAGAGCTCGTTAGAAATGCAGAATCTGGGCAACTCAGGTGGCTCAGTGGTTTGGCGCCGCCTTCAGCCCAGGGCGTGATCCCGGACCCGGGATCGAGTCCCATGTCGGGCTCCCTGCATGGAGCCTGCTTCTCCCTCTGCCTGTGTCTCTGCCTGTGTCTCTCTCTCTCTCTCTCTCTCTCTCTGTATGTGTGTGTATCTCTCATGAATAAACAAATAAAATCTTTAAAAAAATAAATGCAGAATCTCGGGGGCACCTGGGTGGCTCACCTGTTAAGTACTGGACTCTTGGTTTCAGCTCAGGTCGAGATCTCAGGGTCATGATGAGATCAAGCCCTTCCCAGTGTGGAGCCTACTTGGGGTTCTCTCTCTCTCTCTCCCTTGGCCTCTCCTGCCCCACTCACGTGTTCTCTCTCTCTCTCTCTTAAAAAGAAATACAGAATCTCAGCTCCACCCCAATCTCCTCATTCAGAAATTGCTTTTTAACAAAATCCCCAAAATTCAGTCTGAGAAGCAATGAGTAAGAGACCAAGTGAGCCTAGAAACCTGTCTGTGCACCTTAAATTTGGAATGTGAAGTTAAAAATAAATATTTTAGGAAAGTTGAAAAAAATCAAGCAAGTTAATTTAATGTGGAGGAAACAAGTGTATTTTTCCTTTAAATGAAAATCCACGAGGGGAGAGCACCATTTTGTAAACTTAGTACTGGGACAGGCTTCACAAACCTCATGGCTAAGTCTGGCCTGTAGACAGTTAAGCAGAAATCTTGACTCGGTCCCTAACAGGTACCATATCCTTTAAAATCCTGTGAAAGGGGTGAACCCCTGACTGGTTGAGCTTACTCAAGGCTCTATTTTTCCTGGCGGGGAATTCTATCAGCTTCATGCTTGTGTGGAGGGCTTGGGCTCATAGCAGGAAGACTCAGCAGGATACAGAAATGATTTAATGGACTGTGCAAATCTCCAAACTAGAGCCCCTTCCCAGAATAGAAGCAAGCACCTGGGATCCATGGAGTGCATTGTCATGGGGCCAGAAGGAAGGATGATCCTCTCCATGGTTTTCTGAATTTTGAGATGCTTTCTGTCGGCCACTCTGGCTTCTAAAAGAAAGAATTTCAAAATGTGTTGCCCAGCCAAAATGGAACATGGAATTGCCTAATATCTGGGAGAAAAGAATCACATTTGCAAGTCAATAGAGTGTGAGGTATAACTGACGTGCTTGGCTTTGATCCTTTACCATCTTTAGAAACGTGCTCTTGCAGCCAAGGGCCAGAGATGGACACCACGGTGGGGTGTACCATGTTCTGCTAAGGTAGAAAGAAGACGAAAAGTAGAGAGAAAATGCTCTAGAATCCATATTCTAGAAGGATAAGCCAGCACAAAGTTCAGAAGTCTTTAGCCACTTGGCAAGGGGCTGGAGGCACTTCATCGCCTGTTCTTACCCTCCCTGGCCAACATCCTTGGCGTCTGTGCACGCCATGCTCTTTCCTGATACAGGTCATCACCTCTCTGAGGCTTTTTCTCTCCCCAGCACAGTGAGCTCGAGGTCATCTTTCAGACTCAGGGCCCAAATATTTCCTTACAGACATCTTCCCCTTTTTTGCCCAGAAAGGCAGATTCAGTCATTTGTTGGGTTCTTCTAGTGCACATTACATAATTCCTTTTTAGCGCTCACTGCATTGTCTCTTAATTTCTTATTTATTGCCCATACACCACACTGTGGTGCCGCAAAGGAGACAGCATGTCTTTCCTGCCCATGTCATATGCCTAATTCTTGGCAATCAAGGATGGTGTATAGTAGACATCAATATTTACAAATTAGAACAAAATGATCACTTTAGATGTGAATACTCTTTAAATAATTTCCCATCTCTTTTCTACTTTTTTTTTTTTGTAAAATGAGGGTGGTACATCTCCTATGGAATTTTTGAAAAACTCATCTGGAAATATGTGAAATGTATTAGCAGCCCAAAGTCCATCTCAATCTTTCAGCTTCCATAAGTGTTTTGCTGACAACTTTGATCCCTGAGGCTATCTCCTTTATCCACAGGCAGTTGATATGAGACAGAGACACCGAGGTGTGCTGCCTTTTATTGTTCTTAATTGTTTCATACCTATAAATCTTATCTCCCCAGACAGATTGTAGTGCAACTCAATTCAAGCAAATTCAAATCAGGAAATGGTGATTAAGAGACGTGTGTGTGTGTGTGTGTGTGTGTGTGTGTGTGTGAATGTGTGCTACTTGAGTGCTGGCCCCAGTTCTTGTTTTGACTTTATTTAATTTATTCAACAAATATTTTTTGAGCATTTAATTATGTGTATCATCACTTTTCTGGGTGAGATTACATTTTTTTATAGGTTTCTATGTTTTTAAGAAAATTATCAGTATTGTACAAGATCAAGGGTAAATTGACCAGTCTACAGTGAGTGATTCTGAAAGTTGCATCTCAGTGGTCCCAAGCTCAGTGTAGATTTATGTACAGCAAATTCACATGAAATCCAGATAACCCTGGCATCAGGAGATGAAACATGGCAAAAGGGAATTCTGAACACCAGTCTAAGTCACGAGTCATCTATTCCCTAGGTTCTAAGACCGACCCCTGCCCTGGGTGGGGCAAGGGAATACTGTGGCCTCTATCCTAGAGAACATCTAGAAAATATTGAGGAAGGTAATTCAGCCCAAAACTTGGGAATTTTGGTTTAACCTTCATAGATCTTATGAATCTCTGATGAAAATGCTGGCAATAAAACAGCTCATACCTAGAGCCCTAGAACCTTTACCTGTCAGGCTGCAAAGGGGACTGGAGGGAGCTGTAGGAGACTGGTTGTTATGCCTGGACCAGTGAATATCAGATCTGGGGAACAGAACCCGATTCTAAGTTCCCCTAGTTGGTGGCCCCAAGACTGCTGATCTTCCAACTGCCTATGTTCAAGGTGGGAGTGAGCCCTCCTGGTAGGGGACTTGGAGGACCCAATGTCAGCTGAGTCAGGAAGAGAAAAAGAGGACCAGCTGGGACTATAGTAACAGGGAAAACCAGAAGGGCCCAGAACCGGGCCTAGCCAGTTACTATAAATAGCTCCTGTGTCACTAATTGCACCGAATTAAAATTGTCTTTTTCCTTGTCTGTCTCCCCCACTAGGCACTACGCCATAAGGGCAGTGCCGAGGTCTTATCTTGCTTATCATGTCATTCTTAGCACAAAACACAGCGCCTACCACAGAGTGGGCATTCAAGATATATTGCCCAATAAATCCTTATTCTGGGGAGAAAGAGTGAATCCCATGTGAGGCATGGGACAAATAAAGTCAGTCAAGTAAGGAAAAGTCAAAGTGTTGGAGGTGGCGACATACTGTGGGCTAGGTGAGCAAGAGGTCAAGTCTAGAAGACAGGCCGAGACAGCCCCAAACCGCACTTCCGTGTCTGGACTTGGGAGTCAGTCAATCCTGGGTTTGAATGCTGCCTCCACTTCTCTTGGTTTCTACTTGTAAGCTGAGGCAAGTTGTTAAATTGCTCTGAACCTCCGTTTCTACTCTATGAAGTAGCAGTTTACACTACTGACCTCATGTGCGGATTTAATAAGGTAGTATATAAAAAAGGTCAGCTCAGTGCTAGATCCTGTACTCAACAAGTGGTTGCTGTTAAGGCAGGCAGGAAGCAGCAAATCTTGCCATTCCAATAGCTAATAAGCATCATTCAGAGCTGGCGAGATTGGAGCCCAGAGATAAAGAATCTAGTCTCCAAGGCTAAAAAGTCAGTGACAAGGGACACAAATGGAGGAAAGAAAAAAAAAAAACAAACCCAGGCCAAAGATTGAAGTGTCCCAGGCGAGGGAGCTTATATATCAGGGGTGGAGAGATAAGGGGAAGGAGTCTAGCTTGAACCTGTTCCAAAAACTTTCTAAGGCCAAGGATCCTTCTGTGCCTCAGAGCAGGGCTGCTCACAGCAAGTAGGCAGGTATGAGCTCATCAGAGAAGCTAATAAGTACACTTGGCAAGAGCAGAGATGAGAAAGCGTGTGAAGTCAGACAGTTCATGACAGCCAGGCAGGGAAGGTGCTCAATAAGTCGTTGTTGATCATTTACTTTCATCATTGGCACAGTTGTTCCAAAGTGGGAAAACGTAGAAGCCCTCATTGGATCGTGCAACTCAAATGAGGGACAGCCGAGCATCTTCTTTGCAAAAAATCTGGAGAAAATGACATTTTCTAAACTACCCCACGGTTTCATTTGTGGAATCACTGGTGTATTTTATGGGATGCGTGGCCATTTGTCATTAATGTACATCCAGCAGTGTAGGAAGCACCACCTTTGCCAGCATGGAAATGATACTTCTTGGTTGAAATGGGAGTGGGCCCAACTGAGGGCTGGTCGAATGGATCTGGCGCTTTCACCACTCTGGAGATCTTCTCCCGCCAGCCACCCCCTCTTACTAGGGCTGTGCCACGATTCTGCTCACAAAGACAGTGGTGATTCTGAAATTCTCCAGCTTCTTCAGACCCTTGCTCTCGCATGATGCATTTGGGGGTTGGTTTGGGCTGTTTTTTCCTGAGTAACGAATCTGTTTCTGGGCATGAGAGCAACAGGCATCACACAGAATGCAAAGTTTCCTTGTAAAAATGTCAGTTGCAATAAAAGGAATCTGGAGCCAGCCTGGCAGCCTGGGAGCTGTTACAGGATGAAGTCAGAACCTCAGCTTGTGTCTACATGACACCAAACATCCAGTTAAAAAGTGAAAAACTCAAGCAGCCATCCAGATGTTTTGTCTGCTTGATGCCAAGCATCCTGATGTTTTCAACTATCCAGATGTTTGGCACCGGGCAGACCAGCATCCCCAATCTGGAAACATCTAGGTGTTTGTTTGTATCTTGTAGAAGCAGCCTTGGACCACTGGGCAGTGGAGACCAGGAACGTGGACATCATTTTTTCCTGACTGTTGGTAGGGACTGGGAGTCTCCTAAGACCTGCGTGACAGTAAGGTGTTTTGGTTTGAAAAAGTGGAAAGAGCTCGGAATTAAACACATAGGTTAATAGAGCTTTTCTAGAGGAACTGATGCAAAGAAAAGAATGCAACAGAGCCCACTGCAGCTCAACCGACCTCGCAGTCCTTCTCCCAGCCAGCGAGCCTTTTCGATGTGCATCCCTCAAATCCCTGGGAAGGGGCAGCGGGGAGCTCAGCTCGGAAGCAAGTAAAAGTTTGAGCCTACCCTGTATTGGTAGCAGGCATTACTTATTAAGCTGGACCCTCTGCCTCCCAAGAGTGAAGCTGACCCTCTAGACAGACTTCAGAATTTTTTTCATGCTCTCATGACCAGCCTGGTCACGCTGAAGTTATTTAAGCTTCGAGTTGACCTCTTTCTGGATGTGTCCCCTTCAGGTGAACGTAATCCAGGACTGAGCTGGCCTCTGTGGAGACAGAGAGAGTAAACTGGGCTCTGCCAGCATGTACTGCTTTCTGTTTTCTAGGCAGGCCCTCTGCTTCGTGCAGCTCCTCTTGATTCTGGCTCACGATCTAGGCCTGCCTCTCTCCTCCCAGTCATCCTGAGAAAGAAGAAAGAAGGAAGGAAGGAAGGAAGGAAGGAAGGAAGGAAGGAAGGAAGGAAGGAAGGAAAAAGAAGTCGGGAAGGAAGAAAGGAGAAAGGCAGAAAGAGGGCACAAGAGAGAAAGAGAACCCAAAGGTCCTGAGGACAGCATGTGCAGGCGAGTTTAAAAACAACAACATAAGAGGAACAATAGGAGCAACCCAATAAAAGGATGAAACACGGTCATGGGACTGCACAGGGAATCCGAACATCTGTCCTTTTTCTTATTTATAACCATGTCAGGAAAACAGGAAAAACAGTGTACAAAACCTCAAGTGGAATTTTCTTTTCAGTCCCCATTTCGCTGGTGGGTTCCACTAGGAAGAAAGTGACCGGTCCGATTGTCCTCTATA
This sequence comes from Vulpes lagopus, assembly GCF_018345385.1. Taxonomy (NCBI): domain Eukaryota; kingdom Metazoa; phylum Chordata; class Mammalia; order Carnivora; family Canidae; genus Vulpes; species Vulpes lagopus. The sequence continues at coordinate 10,038,268 of NC_054824.1, forward strand.
CGCTCGACATATACAATTCGTCATTGTCTCGTGCATCCTATGATTGTGAGTTCGTGGCTCTTACTCATTGTTAGGCGGGGGAATTCCTCTCCTGCCCACATCTGGACTTGTGCCGTGACAGCAAAGCCACAGAGGCAGACACCGGCCTGACCCTTTATCATTTCTGCCTTCGCTGCCTCCTCGTCTCCTGCAGGGTTGGCTCCTTGGCTAGCGCTTCGTTGTTGTGGTGGTGTCACCGGTGGATTGAATCATTTTTTAAATTGTATTGTGACAGCGGTGACGGCAATGATGGTGCCCAACCAAATTGGCGCATCGATGCCATCGCTGTGAAATCAATCAGGAGATTAGCAATCGCTAATATACACATAATTTGGGCTCCTTAAAGGAGGCAGACATCTGTTTTCCTTGGCAGCAGTCTGTTTCCAGGCCCTTATTTGATACCATGTGCGTGCCTAACTCCTGTTCACAACAATAGCTTTTATCCTTGGGGGTTGGGAGTATAGTTAATTGATGCCTTTATCTTTTCATGAGAGATGCCAGCTCACATCAAAAAAAAAAAAAAAAAAGGAGGGGGGAAAAACACACACATACAACAAAACACACTACAAAGGCTTGGCGTTTTATCTGGTGGAACTAGAGAACCTCAAAGCTGGACCAAGTATTAGAGAAAAGTAGAGATTGCTTTCATCCACATGGCTGAAAACAATTTTGCCTGTATCCACTAATTTTTCCGGCCATCATTGTGAATTCATTGAGTGTTCAGGTCCGAATATTAAGATCTGACTTTTTGCCTTTGACAAATACGTGTGTCAATCGAAATAGAGGAGGGGTGGGACCAGGTGTGTGTTTTCCTGGATGAGCACCAGTGATGCCAGACAGCAGGGGGGGAGCACTCCTCGCTGCTCTGGGAGCCCGATGGGAGGCCAGTGGCCTTCTCCAGACACAAGTGAAGTGTGCATTTTTATAGAATAAAGAATCAGGTTGGTTTATTGCACTCCGCCAACTGGGAAAAGAATACTGTCATGTCCTGCATCCTAGAGACACAACAAATTCTTTAGTCAATGGAAGGTTCCCCTGTGCACAGAAGACTGACTGGGTTTCCCTTTACAAGAGAAATTGGTGCATTAAAACTATGATTATTCATCCCCTCAAAAAGCATTTATTGAGTAGGAAAGAGGCATGCTGTTGACAAGGGAAACTCCAGACTAAAAATCGGATCATCAGGGTTCTGGTCCGTTTCAGCTGGAAAGTTAAGATAAACGCATGAAATATATTTTTTTAAGATTTTATTTATTTATTCATGAGAGATACAGAGAGAGAGGCAGAGACACAGGCAGAGGGAGAAGCAGGCTCCATGCAGGAGCCTGATGTGGGACTCAATCCCAGGACTCCAGGATCACGCCCCAGGGCCAAAGGCAGACGCTCAACCACTGAGCCACCCAGGGATCCCAAACGCATGAAATATTTAAATGAACATAAAAGACAACACACAATTAAGTGCTTCGGTGGTCATTTGGTCAGATGAAATCTGTCTAAAGGAAAATAACGCTATATACTTCCAGGATGTAATAGTAAGAAAGACTTCTTGAAATGTGTCATCTTAATTATTTTCATTATATTCATTGTAATTATTGATACTGAGTCTCAAATCCAAGTGTTTTCCTTAGGCAAACACAAAGACAAGTATCAAGAAGGAGGCTTTAGTTAGCCACTTCAAGAGTAGCTTAAATTACCGGTTCTCTTCCAAATCCAACTACTTAGAGGTGTATTTTAATAGTTCTATTTTCTATTAATTATTACAAGTCTAAAAAGAAATATAGTAATAATAAGCACTGATATATGCATCCAGCTTCATCAAATCTTAGTTTTTTGCCCTATTTCTTTCACATCTTTTGTTTGTTTTAGAAAGAGACAGAGAGAGCATGAGGGGGAGTGGGGGGGTAGGCAGAGGGAGAAAGAGAGACTTTTACTTAAACTAACTCAACACTCAGCGTGAAGCCCAACACGGGGCTTGATCTCATGGCCCTGATACCATGACCTAAGCTAAAGTCAAGAGTCGGACACTTAGCCGATTGAGCCACCCAGTCACCCTTAAGGAAAAAACATATATATATATATTTTTTTAAAGACTTATTTATTTAGTCATAAGAGGCACAGAGAGAGAGAGAGAGAGAGAGAGAGAGAGAGAGGCAGAGACACAGGCAGAGGGAGAAGCAGGCTCCATGCAGGGAGCCCGATGTGGGACTCAATCCCGGGTCTCCAGGATCACACCCTGGGCCGAAGGCAGGCGCCAAACCGCTGAGCCACCTGGGCTGCCCCATATTCTTTATTCAGTCAAAGCCCCTTACATATCCTTCTCCCAATTCTACTCCCCTCCCTTCATCCCTCCTGGAGTTATTCTGAATTTTGTGTTGCCCGTCCACATTGTTGCACTTGAACATTTTATGCTCATATCCATAACTATATACTCCCGGTTTTCAACTTTATTTAAAAGCTATTATGATTATGCAATTTGCTTTTTCACTGAGTATTGTGTTTTTGATATTTACCTTTGTTGATAGTTGTATACGTAGCTCACTCATCTTAATGGCCATATATGAATGCACAATTTCTTTATCCCTCCTATATTCATACACTTGGGTTGCTTCAAATTTTGCTAGGACAAGCAGAGCTCTCATGAATCGCTAAAACAAGCCTCTTTATCAATGTGCTCGAGTTTCTCCAGGGGCAGAACTGCTGGCTCGTGTAAGTAAGATGCACATCTTTTACTTTCCTAGCTGTCTTCTAATCATCCTCCAAAGAGTGTTGTGACATTTGCACCCACCAGAAGTGTATGAGAATTTCTGTTTATCCACCACTCCTACAATGCTTGCTATTGCAAGTGCACATTTGAAAAAGGTATTATCACTGTTTATAACCCCAAATGTCTGAAATATTGCTAAGAACAGATGCCCACTTGCTATATTATTGAAAATAACCTATTGTGATTTTCCACCAAAGCTTAAAAAGAATCTGCAGTGCCTTCAAGCCTTCCCACTTGAAGGAGAAATGTAACTCAATTGCCAAAGGCTGTCTTTTCCTGAGCTTCTCCAGGGTGTTCGTCCAAGTCATGCTCAAGTTTTAGAACCAGAAAGCATTTTAGAAATCCGTTTTTCCGGCAACATCATTTCAACATAAAGAGTTATGCCCAAAGTCACACAACTGTGATAACCATCATAGTGTTGTGATTTATTTAGAACCCACGATGCTCCAGATGCTTTACAAATATTCTTAATCCTCATGACAATAGCCAGAAATCATCACAAAGAGTTTATTCTAAAAAAAAAAAAAAGAGTTTATTTTCCAAAACACAGTTATTATCACATGGCTGCTGAGAGCAAGACACTATGCTATTTAATCCAAGTGGAACGAAATTGTACCAGACACAGTCCCTACTTTCCAAGGCATATAATCTGAAGGGAAGGTGACACCAGAGTATATAAACTAGGATGTGATGACTCAGTCCAAGGCAGGCTACTGGGAAAGGGTCTTTCCCTAGCTGGGATCATTTAGGAAAACTTTGGAAGACAGGTAGAACTTGGGTGGACACCATGTAATGGCCAAGAGGTGGGCAGTGAGTGGAATCCAATAGTCTGTAACCATATCCTGCCACCGAAGTAGGTGCCGTCTAGAGGTCGTCAGGGAGGACAAATCAGACAGGAAGGGGGTTGAGGGGAAGGTCAGTCTGATGAACAGGCCAGAAGGTCTGGAGGGCCAGGCAGCCAATAACTGGGGAAAATCCAACAAAACTACCTCTCAGGAACGAGCAACAAGGCCTCCGTGCTCAGGCCCCTGTGGCCACCTTTCTTACCACTCTCCCCTCCTTTGCTCGTCTGTTGGCCTCTCTTCTGTTTCTAGAGCATGCCACGCTGGTGCAGCCAGTAGTATCATTCATCAGCAGTTCCCTCTGCTTGGAACAGGTGCCTCATTTTATACAAGGCCAGCTCATTCTCATTGTGCAAGTCCCACCTGAGATGCTTTCCTTTAGCATCTCATCTAAGCCAGCCTCTGCCCTCCCCTTCCTCCATCTCAGCAGCCCATTTTATTTGCTCCATGGTCTTTCTCATTCTCCACAGTTATCTTCTTTCCATAACCTCTTGCCCCAGTGAGAGAGTGAGCACCATGAACACAGGAAATTGTCATTCCTCTTATGTGTTTTGTGATTGGCCTCTAGCACGTAGACAGGCTTCAAAAACATTTCTTGATTGTTCAACAAGTAACCCCAATATTCTAGTTTCCAAAGGGGCAGAGAGACTCTCAGAAACTACAGTCTTTTGGGAAGTTGGGCCTCACAAGGATGGAGTGTACCAGCAGGGTTACATTCAGGGGACATTGTGTGAGATATATGAAGAAGGAGGTCACCAGGAGGAGCTCAGAAAACAATCATGTGGCATAAGTTCAGGTACCAAGACTAAGGTCTATGGTGGGCATTAGAATCAAAGCAGAAACTTAAGAGGGTGAGCAGGCTAGATCAGTACAAAGAGACTTTCTACCATAGTCAGGTGTCAGGTTAGGGCTCTCTAAATCTACCCTGCCTCGGGTCAGTGGGGAAAGATTATGCGTGTATCATGACCTCATCCATTGGTAGAGGCAGAGAACTCACTGGTGCTGAAAGCAGAAATATTGGCCAGAGGGAGGGTAAAGACTCCAAGCTGAAGTGACATCAAGAGCAAGGCAGAGAGGTGATGTGTCTCCAGCTTAGAACGGTACCTGGCACATCACAGAGCCCCAAAAACTCTTGAAGGAATTGCTTCACAACTTCACTCCGGTAACTGTCAACTGTGACAGAGAGCCTGAAGGTGGGCAAACTACTGGGAAATTTATTCCAAAATCTGGTTTTAGCAATTTGGTTCCTCGCAGTAGAACTAGGCGGGGACAGATACGGCACAGGGAATCATCAGCAAGGCTGATGACTAACTGATTGTGTACCCGGGGAGGGGATGGAGGCAGGGACAGTCCAGGAAAGAGAGAAATGTATCTTACCCTGAGCTTCAGAGTCTGGGTGACTGGGTGACACGGTTAGAGAGCTAGAGAAATCCAAATGAAAAGGAAGAGCGAGTTTAGGGTGGGGCTGGAAGGTTCAGGGACGATACAGGAGGTACCAGAAGGCCTGGATTCAGCGCTGATGTGTAGGACGGGGTTGAAATGAGACTGGGGCTCTGCAGAAACCTGGAATAAACATATATGAGTGCATGTTAGTTATTTCGATCGCTTTTCAGAAACAGGCAGACCGGGAATAGAACAAAATAAAATTGGGAAGATCAGCTGTGTAGTAAAACATAGCAGGACCCACCTTATCCAGCCTCTTTATTTACTCAGTGGGAGAATTTCAGGACTTATCTCAAAAACTAAATGTGCTGGGCTTCTTTGGACCAAAAACCAAGTCTTCCTTGGCCCTCCATACCTTACATCCTTTAATCCAGGCAGCTTACTCTTCTTAGGAGGCAATGCTGCTCAGTGGTTACCAGTATGGCAATGGCGTGAGACTGCCCAGGTTCAAATCCTGACTTGGCACTCTCAAGGCACGCGACCTTAGGCAGGTTGCTTAACCTCTCCATTTCTCTGTCCATGAGCTAGAAATAATAATAGTACCTGCGCCCATAAGATTGTTGTGAAGATCAAATGAACTAAGGCAGGTAGCGCATGCGGCTTAGAACCCGGTACAGGGTAAGGATGGCTAAAGTTTTGTACTGAGGACTGGACCACGTGCTCTTAGGCTCTTTGCATAGCCTGGCTATGTTTTAACCACTGGAAAACTGGAGAATATTTGCAACTCGATGGAAGAAAACATTAAAAATCCCTATCAATGCTCATTCCACCAAAGGAGGCCACCTCCTGAGACTGAAAAGCAAAAATACGCCACTGAGGCACGCTGCCACTCTATGGAGTCCTGCGCCTGGACACGGCGGAGCGACTCCAGAGCACTGCATTCTCACAATTGAAAAAGCCCTGAGAGAATTTCAATGCTATTGTCTTGGAGACTTCCTTTCATCCTGCCTTGAATTTGTCCCAGTTCCAGCTTGAGACAATAAGTCATAAGCCTTTAACAAGGGAGTTCCATTCAATATTGAGAAAAGGGAAAATGAATCCCTGTACGAGAGGCCGGTCCCTGGCTTGGGCCAAGTCTGAACTCTGCAGGTTGGTAAACCCCACCATGGGCTGTTTTCTTGCTTGTGTGTGTTTGCTTAGTTGGCTATTGTATTTTAAACAAGAAGGTTTCTTTACAAGGAGGCCGTCTTTCTGTTTTGTTCATAGTTGTTGGACCATCACTAGCGAGGAGGCCGGGGAATTCATTCGAATTGCCATTCCTCATTATCTTGAGAAAAAAAAATGAACCCTGACAATAGTAACTTTTACAAGGATAATCTACCAGCAAACATCAGCAGGCCAGACATACTGGCAGGCCCTAGTCAATCTGTAACTGAAAACTAAAAGTGTAGCAGGAAATCCTAATACTGAAACTTGCCGGGTTATATAGCTGATGAAGCAGAAAACAAAAAGTAGGTGATAACTGCTAAGAAGTGCAATCTTGACAGTTGTCATGTCTTTGAGGATTTTCTTAACATGTGGGCAGATCTTCATCTATTTTTGAATTCACTTTAGCCATCCAAAACAACTCTTGGCTCTGTATTATTTTCCATCTTCTTCCAAGGTAACACCTGCTGGCTATAATCAGCAGGGCTATTGCAACAAGCATTTTTTTTTTTTTTTTTTTTTTTTTTTTGCTCAGTTGTCTTTCCTAAAGTAATAGAGAGTTCAGGTTATCATATCTTAGTGTCATGTGGTACTAAATCACACTCCTAGAAGAGATAACAAGATGGCCCAAGGGGGGTGGGCGTGGTGGGTGTGGACTTTGTCCAAGCCAACGTCCCTTTCTCTCAGGGGGGCTAAATGTGTCAAGCTTAAGTGGTAGGAAGAGGTATCAGAGCTGGGTGGGGTGGGGTAAAGGAAATAAGAGAAATGACTCTGCCATTGGCTCAAGAGATATCGAGGCGCATCTGGTCCCACAGTCAGAAACTGCATGCTTTCATCTTGGTTTTTTGCCGGTGGATCCCAAAGTAGTCTTGGATGATCACACCCTCCCCATCTTTCCTCAGCTTTTCCTCCTCTGAAGTAGAGTCCTTTATGCCGTCTGCCAAGAGTGGAAGAGGGGATTTAGGAGGAAGCCAAATCTCCCTGTTCGTCATATCCACACATTTTTTCAGATCTGCTGACTTATTCTGTGCAGCCTCACCTCACCCAAGCTGACTGTTACCCAGGTGCCCACACACTCTGCTGCACTCTCCGAACTAAAGCTACCCAGAAACTTCCCTGTGGCTTTAGGGAGCGATTCCTTCTAAGGCATCTTTGGGAATCTAGAAGGAAAGGCTAAAGACCAAGGAGAGCCCAGCTGACCATCCCACGAAGACTTATAAGCCAATGGTGGAGACATGACAGGTACCACATACACAATAACTCTTTAAAAAGAAAACGAAGTCATTTATATATACCTGGAATCTGCTCTCACCGACCCGCCCACCGTGTGCAATTCTTAGTAAGTGCGGCAATTCTTAAAATGTTGCCAGAATTGGAGACCCCTGTATTTTCACACCTTACTCAACATTCAGTAGCTTCGTAGCTACTAAACTGAGAACATGGTGTGTAAGAAGACAGACATCTGGGCCTAGAATCGTGTACCTATGTAGCCTCTCAGCATTGACCGCTCCCAGAGAAAGAGAGGCAGGTGCACTTTTTGCGTGAGAGGAAAAAAAATCTCTCCGTCACAAGCTGGGGAGGTGATGTGGCCTACCAGGACTCAGACGACTCTTGAGTGCCTGGCACAGGAGGCTCTCAGGCTTCCGACAACCATAAGGCAAAACCAGCACGTGTCCTTGCTACATGGAAACCATCCCATCTGCAGCACCTCTGGTGCCCGGCACGTTGGGACTGTCTTTGGACCAATGCATGTTTCCTCTGTGCAAGAGTCTAGGTTAGCACCAGAGACAAACCCAAAGGAATCACTGTGTTGGCCTACAGGGCACGCAAGTTGGACTCCTAAGGTTCCAAGAGGCCTTTCGGAGGAGCCAGGGGATCTCATTTACTAACAGGAGAGAAATCTGAGGGTCCTACTGAATATTCGCTGTGTCCATGGAGGTAGGGATAGCTCTCTCCAGTTAGCTGCCTGCATCTGGTCTTCTCTTGAAATGAAGACCTGGGATTAAGAGCACTCAACGTTGTATGAACCATAACGTAAAATGCTGACATCTACAGTACCTGTAGACACAGGACCAGGTGCACCACCTTCTCCCCCATGCGCATGGAGTTACAGACATCAAACATGCACAGCTTTTTATGTGTCAGTCACACCTCAATAAAGTAGTTGAAAGAGTAAAAAATATATAAAATGTATTATACTCTACCGTCGAGGCTGCGTATTTATTCACCCAATTTCGGAAGTGTTTAGGTTTTCTATTAACGCTGTCACAAATCTGGTTTCCTTCCTTCCCATCCCTCAAGTGTGTTGTGGGGGATTTTCCCCTTAGAAGATACATGTCATATCGGAGCTCAGGTCATTAGTCATTTTACATCTTTCTCTAGACCCTGATGAGGACATTATGCGATTTTGGAATATGTGCTTCGCTTAACAACTTGGCAGCTGATCATTTCCTAGGTGCTTGTTGTCAATGATCACCCAAAGCAAGCTTTGAAGGAAATCATCAAAAGGTTACACCTTGCTTCTTTTCACCTTCAGTACAGTCTCTGAAACCAGTAGGAGAAACAAAGAAAAAACGCTGTATTTTTTTTGATGAGCCAAACTATGCTAGTGTCCACTGACACTCTGTTCTTGCACCATTAGTCCGCTGGGAGCATCCAAATGCATGTGGAGGTTACAGTGACTCAAACAGCCATTTGTTCAGCCTAACTTTGCAGGGGGTCACAGAACAGAGTCCAGTTTTGGCCTTCTGAAAGGTAGCCATCCCCACAGTCACTTGAGTGAGTAGACAAATGCTATGAAATGACATTTCACAATTGCTAAATATTGTCTGGATTTATAGCTCCACTATTTTAGTAGATGGTTTAGAAAAGGCTCCTGGTCATTCATTGTCTGCAGGAGCAGCACCAGCAGGACCTTCGTGATAAACTGTGTCTCCCCGTGTGCACATCTACGTACGTATACATAAGGATAGAGATAAACACATGTGCCTGGCTTGACCCTGACATTTTTTTTTAAAAATATTTTATTTATTTATTCATGAGAGACACAGAGAGAGACAGAGACATAGACAGAGGGCTCCCTGTGGAGGAACCCGATATGGGACTCAATCCCAGGACCCCAGAATCATACCTGGAGCTGAAGGCAGACACTCAACCACTGAGCCACCCAGGCGTCCCTTGACCCTGACTTTAAACATAATCTACCCTCCATATGATATGATTACAGGAACACTTGGAAGACATTTGGCTTAGGGGACCTCCACTGATAGCATAAATTCCACAATTTAGCAACTCGTTCCTTTACTTGAAATTGCTTCTTCCGTTATGGTGCAAAATAACACTGGGGTGATGCTAATTCATATTTAGGGCCATTCTCCAGTACAAACAAAATTATCTGCTTCTCTACTGAGAATTAGGTTGGATTTCTAGGGAAGCAAAAAGGACAGATGACACTGGCTGCCCCAAGGAACCCAAGATGGGGAAGGAAGGTATCCGAGGAGGGAGGATAGGGTTGCTCCAAGACAGCTTTCACAATTATCCCTAGGGCCAGAAAGGCAGACCTGTTTCCAAACAGAAATGACCTTAACTAGTGAAATCAAAAGAGACCTTTCACCTAGAAACAAGAGAGAAGGAGAAAAGAAATAGAAACGCAAATAAACAAGAGAGTTACACCTCTCTCGGGGAACCTGTCCCCTCCGGCTCCCACAGCTTCTGCCTTTCTCTCACTTATTTGTAAGCCCCCAACAAGATGTGGTTGCCTTTTATGCCTGCAGATGGGCCATCAGACCTCGGCCTAGAGGTCCCTTGTTAGGAAAAGGAACTCGTCCTGGATTGTCAAGCATTTATAAACAGATGAACGTAGAGTAAATTTTCAAAACAAGCTTGTGTAACACTGAGAGGTGGTCAAGATGGTGAAAGTGAAACCAAACCGAGCAGAGAGGATAACAGGATGAAAGAGAAGCCCCCAGGCACGGGTCCCAGAAGCTTGGCCAAATGCCCCGCCGCCACCACCACCCCAACCAAGAGGCAACTTCTGTGGCCCATGCTTAGATCTGGCTGAAATCGTGTTATCTGAAGGATGAGTCTCACCAGCCGAGTGTATGGGAATGGAAGGGATTTCAGTTTCTCCTTCTGGAACCAAGATCACTTGACACGTACCACCCCCTGGCCTTGGGGACCGCGCTGCAAGGCTCAGGGAGCGACAGAACAGGGGAGGGGGAGCAGACTGAGCTGCGTCCAGGAAAAGCCGGTACCGTGGGCCCATTGTTGTCGCCAGGACCATTCCCCTGCCAACCTCCTTCGCTGCCCCTCCGTGTTTTCTGTGAGACAAAAGAACCCAGCTGAGACTTCGACAAAGAAGAATGCAGGGAAAGGGGAGAGAATACCTTAAACAAGAATAGCCTGGAAGGAGCCAAAAGTGGAAAAGGAAGTCTAATTCTGTCCTGGTCCCGGGGAAAAAAAAAAAAGTTTTTTGAGAAATGTAAACAAATCAGGAAATCCTGGCACTTCCTCCAGTTCCGATCTGGGGAAGCGCACCGGTCCTTTCCCTAGCAGCGAGCTGCTGTTTGTGAATGAAATCCAGATTAAATTATTCATTGAGCCCTGCCAGCCCCGCAGTTTCCAGCTTTCCTCTTGCCTATGGCGTAGTTTAAACCTTAAAATAATAATAATAAAAAAACATATGCATGTTATTAACTCTCCATATTCAAATGGAAATTCAATGCTATCATAAATCTCTCTTTTCTAATGTAAATTCCTTTCTCTAGCATGAAGCTGCAGGAAAGCATTGTATCTGAGCAATCTAAACTTGAAAGAGAATTTTTGTTAAACCAGTTATGATAGGAGAAACATGTTTTTCACTGAGTCGAAAGATTAAAGTTGGTTGTAAAAAGGGGTGGGGGACTGAGGGAGAATTATTGGTTGCTCAGCTAATGATTAGATACAGAACTTCAAGGACAAATTAAGAGGCACAAAAGAGTCACGCAGATAAGTGAAAACAGTTCCGATCCTATTAAATAAAAGATGCATTGTTTATCTTAGGTTGTAATCTCCACTTCCATATTCATCTCCATCTAAGCAGCAGCCCCTCCACCCCGCGCCCCATCCCTTCGCCACCCCCAAGTGGATTCTGAACTCTGGGCACAGCACATCTGCCGATGGAGGGCTCCATAGTTTCTCAACTCCCAGAGCCGCCCTCTCTTTTCCCCTAATCGTTTTTGGGTCTGGGGGCCTCTTCTCATGAGGCTTTGGCTGAGAAGAATGTGGGCAGGAGTGGAAGGCGTCTCTTTTGGGGCAAATATGTCATGAACCCTTTGGTTCATTTCAAGGAATTTTCACCCAATGCCACATGTCCTTCCTGTCAAGTTGATTCCACTAGCTCTGATTTGTCACTCCCCTCCCACCTGCCTTACCCCATCTCTCGTTCCCTCACTTGCCCACGGACTCATCCCAGATTCTTCATCTCAAAGTATTCTTTTCAGGGTAGACTTGGTCTGAGGTGCAGGAACAAAAATATATCCATGTATCAACAGAGCAATGGGAAGCAAAGCTAAAGGGCTTCCTCAAGCTGTGGCTTGTGTCCATAGAGGCTCACTGACAAGAGACCAGGTTCTCTTGGTGGTGTTGAGAAGGCCACAGGCCCAGTATATGCCTCTCCCCCAGGCCATGGCCCCAGCCTCCTCACTGGGGGTGTTTGCATGGAAGCCATCAGGGTGCAGTGGGGTCAGGGCTTCAATCCTCAAGGCAAAAGCTTTCTCCGTTGACTTTTAGGAACACAGTGCAGGGATACACAGAGAAAATAGATCCCTTTGTATGAATGCAAAATATGAACTCTGTCCAGAAAGATATTTGTGAAAAAAAAAGTGACATTGAAATTGGAAATAAAAATATTAACAGCAGGACAGAACTTCTATCATTCAGGTTTGCTGTTAAGGGTTTGAGTACATATGCAGTCAATTTATTACTAATATTTAGAACTGAAATCATAGAACTTAGAATCACCTTAATAAAAATACCAGAGCCAACCTCTCTGGCAGCCAATGCTTATAGCAGAGTCCCCCTCCAATCAATTTCTCCCTGAGCTCTTATTAATGTTCAACATTCGAGATAGACGATTTAATGTTCTTTCTGGATTGTGCAGAGATTTATGGCACCTATAGAAATGTTCATAAAATCCGAGGCTGTGCAAGGCTTTTGGCATCTGTATCATTGTTATCAGGGCCATAAAAATCATCACCCTCTTGACCATGGCCGGTCTTGTCTTTCCAGATAATATAATCCAGAGAAAAATAAAATTGCCACCAAGTACCTGCCTCTAGTAGACCATATTGTCCAGTGCACGTGTGTTGAGAGGATGGCGGTGTCGGATCAGGAAAGGGAGGGAGAGAATAGATCAAATGGTATCTATTTGAGAACTTTGAGGAGAACTTTGTGAAGCTGTTTCTAGGGCAACCCATTGTATCTGTCCAGAAGGATGCTGCACTAGGTACATTTTTCTCTTCAACCTGGTTCTGTGGCCTCGCTTACCCAGGAGTGGTAGTCTCCAGAGTGTAGACAGAGAAGGGAAGCAGGTGCTCGGACTCCCAGCATCTGGTTTAGATGACCACAATGCAGAGAACACCTGCAGCCTGCGTTTCAGCCAAGTCTGGCCTCCCATTGTATTCGATTGGACTTTCTGCCTTGAGCAAGAAAAAGGCATTGTTTATCAGATTTGCCAAAGGATCTCCGGGGAGGTGGAGAGAGACAGGATAAACAAACCTAAAACAAAACGCAAGTGTAAGCAAAGCACTGGGAGACCTTGATTATATGTGACTACCCAAGGTAATCTTTCAACCTGACACCAAGTAAGTACAGCCAAGAGAGAGAGCCAAGCATTAGCATGGACCAAGACGGTTTCCCAACATTTTTATTTTCCCAGAGAACTGGTACTGGATAGTCTTGTCCTAACTCGGGTCCTTAGGTAGAGGCAGAAACCAAACCGCATTCAAGAAGAGTCTAATTTGTGCAGGACATTGCCATAGGCTTTAAAAGATGACTGGAAACTACCTTGTCCTAGAAAAAAAAAAAAAAACAGCAAAAGTAAAAATGGTCTTACTATTTATGTACTGAATGTTTCATTTACGTACTTTATATTTTCATATTCTGTAATAAGTACCATTGCAAGGTGAGCTGGATCCCTGCAAATTCATACCAAAAGCAGTCAACTGGGTTTAGAATTTTCTAACAAACGTAAGCGAAGCAAATGCAACCGATCCAGAGACATAACACAAGCTCATGATTGGTGTGTTGGAACAAAACTTAGCCAGCTTCTTTCAGAGACTGAGGAAATAGGGATACCACGGAAAATGCTGTTCTGCGAGGAAATGACTCTGAAGCAGCCCCTTCGGGCTTTCTTTCCTTTGTATAGAGCCCCAACTAGTGGACAAGTGGCTGCATGTGAAGAGAAACCCTTTAAATGGGAGGCAGCCACCCGGCTTCCCGCAGGTAAAAGTCCGTAGGATCTTAGAGATGCTACTCTTTTTTGCAATGTGGAGTTAAGGATCAGGTGCTAAAGGGGAGGGGGGGGGGTGCAGCTGGCTGATACCTGGCTCTTTGGGGCAGAGAGAGTAAACGGGGAGTGATGAAAATGAGTCCATGCCCTGGCTAAACCTGGGAAGGAATATCTCTTCAGTTCAGAACTTAACCTTTCTCGAAAGAAGCCTTTTCAAAAGAAAGGGAAGAGAGTCTGTGACACAAAGCTGTATGCGCTGGAAGAAAAGGACCTGGTTTCACAAATTAAATGAGCGCGCAGTTCGAAAGATGTCATGCTAGTTGGGAACAAAACAGGTAAGAATGTGCCCATGTCAGGGTCGGTGAGGGGAAGGGTACAGCAGCAGGTGGAAGCAGCAAATGGAAGGAAAGCACTAGAATCTCACTAATGTAGACTAAAGCAGCAACACCTGGAAAAGTGATGACAGATTTTTTTTTTTCCCCAGAGAGATGGAATCTTTGGGGTTGTCGGGTTTTTAGTTTTGTTTGTCTGTTACCTCTCCATGTTAAGGAGTCTCTTTTTTTTTTTTTTTTTTTTTGCAGATCTTTAAAGGAATCTTGGCTTCCATACCAAAAACTGCCGATAAAATGCAGGCGGCCTAGAAAGGTCATAAAAATGTGAGATGAATCCATCAGTCAGACAAAGTGCAGCAGGGGTCCATAGCCACGCTTAGGGATTTCGTGGAACTCCCTCCTGAGATCCCCAACTTCTACGTGTGTGTGCGTGTGTGCGTGCATGTGTGCATGTTTTCTAAATTCTGTAACTTCTTACCGCTTCTCAAAGGGGTTTATAACCTGAGAGAAGACTAAGAAACATCATCGTATAGACATCTGCATGTAGACAAAAAACAGTCACGTCTTCAGGGATGCCTCTCAGAGTGATCTCAGACTTCATTAAAGATTCTGTTCTTAGACAAACCAGGTAGAGAGATCAAAAAATGTCAGTGTCTCGCAAGGCAGTTTGCAGCCTTCTTTGTCCTTCCTGCAGTGACTCTGTGGATAGAGAGTCACAAGAAGTTTCCCACTGAGGTTGTGCGACGGCTGGAGTATGGTCCTCAAACCTCAGCCTAAACGTACACGCTGTCTTTGAGCAACTTCATAAATGATTGATGTCTATTAAACCAGCTTTCTTCAAGATGCACTAATCAGCGTGGTTTGGGCTCCAAAATCCAAAAGCAGTAGTGATCTTTTTTTTTTTTTTTTTTTAATTTTAGTAGATTAAGCAGTGGAAAATGCCAGGGTGGCGGACTGCGCGCGGAATATTTGACTTTAGGATTTCCAGGCTTACTCAGCACATGGCGTGCTTATCAAAATGAAATCAAGCAAGTAGAATTTTTGTACCACTTGCTGTATGTTTGTGGTGGTTATTAAATAAGCCTTCATTTCGTTTGAAAAGAGGTTTGTTTAAATACTACTTATTTGAAGATCATTAAGTGGCTAGAGTTCAAGGATAGCAAGAGTGATAACACCATGGTGATGCTATCTAACGTCTTTTATGGCGTTAGCTTTCCCATAGGTTTTATTTAACAAATGACTTAGTCGTGAAGAAAAGTTGTTACATTAATCTGTCTGTCCCAGCCTTCACCTCCCCACCAGACAGCTAATTGTACCCGGGAGTTTCAGGGATAACTCCAGAGCACACACATCATCCATGGAATCTCCTTGTCCCTTGGCATGTAGTCCTATGTCACGAAGATTTTCCTTCGGGGCTCCGAGGGCACCCCATCTGCTCCCTCCACCTCGAGGAGGCACAGCCACGTTCCAAAGTAACGAAAAACAAAATGATTGAGTAGCTGATCTAAGAAAGAATACAAAACTTGCCTGCATCTTTTTTTTTTTTTTTTGGCTTTCTGTTGCTCCTGAGATGACACTAAACTCACATGATTGACATAAGTGTTCATGTCCTTATTGGAACAATTAGGCAGGGGTCTCCAGGAAACAGGATTCAAAAATTGAGGTTTGATGGGTTTTTTTTTTAAACTCCCTTACCCCCTTCCCAAGATCATTCTAAAGGTTTATTTTAAATATTATAACCGCAAACTGTTCAACCAAACGAAAATGAAAGTAGGCCACTTAGAGGTTTTCGTCCAAACTTAAAGCAAAGCATCTTAAGTTAATAATTTTAACCATTGGGAGTTCACTGCCTACCAGAAGCAATTACTTGGAAATTAAGAAGGAAGTATTTTTAAATATTACATCTGAATCTGTAATTTTTCTCTTGCAGGATAGAGAGTCTAGTATTTTTTTTTTCCCTTCCCCTTAGGACTAAACTGACCTTCCTGCCTGAGCAGTGAAACCCCAGACTTGGACTCCAGCCAGCCGCCTTTCAGCACGTCATTAAGAACTGTTGGAGGTGCTGTTTAAATGTAAATTTTCCAGCACTCCACCAGACAGATAGGCAATGCTAAAGCAGTCAGGGCATGTTTAACACATCCAGTTTTCAAAAGGAAGAAAAGGGGGAAACGCTTTCAAAAATATGTGTATCAAAGTGAAAGTTATTGAAAAGGAGGCCATTCATCTGACTTAGGGGGTCAGAGAGAGTGAGACGTCCATACACCTTCCAAGACATCCCAGATAAAAGCAAATCTTGGGGGCAATTTAAAGAAGGATGAGCAAGCCCCAGAATGAAGAGGTTTTTCACACTTTCTCCCAGGAGGCAAGCAGCCCAGAAATAAAAGGAGGCCACTTAGGTTCCCCATGTTCTAATGATTTAGGATTTCTTCAGGTGCTGTCAGGGTCCAGTGGTACAAGGACCCATACGAATTATAAGTGCACATGCATGCAAAAAACAAACCAAAAAAAAATTAAAAACACGGAGACAGAGGGAGAGAAGGGGGGAAAAGGGGGGAAATTTCTGTATTTCCGTTTGGCTGATACTCACATTTTAATCCCAATATTGGTTGAGGCTTGTAGGTGAAATTGATAAGGTCATGTCCTGACGAGGGTTTTGGACCCCCCCTCCCCCATCGGGGTGAACACTGAGCTGTGCTAGCAGGTCCTGGCTTCATTAAACTTTCATCTCCCTATATTGGAACCTGTGATGTCCGTTGAATGCCCAATCATAAAATAAGGCAGAAGCAGCCAAGTAATTTGAGATTTTCCCTTCATTTTGCAGAATTATATCAACATGTAGAAAAGCACAGGCGTATGAGCACATGTACACAGTCAACTCTCAATTGTAATAAGCCTGTAATTATGCTTCCACCTCCACTGCTAATGCAGATTAATTTCTCATTGGTTTTAGAATGCATATCAAATGCCTCTACCTTCTGGGGTGCATTTAGTTTGAGCTTCTAGAACTACCTTAGCACAGTCTGAAATCAGAATGAGAGGGCTAAATGCGAATGAATGAGAAGGACGAAGGAAGTTGCCAGAGACATTGCAAATAACCATAAAAATTTACAAGATAGATGATCAATACTGAGACATGAGACCAAGCAAACATTTTCTTTTCATTGCCTTCTTTATCCTTAATTAATTCCTTCCTAATGACTGTTTAACCTTATATGCATTTTCAAATACCTTTCCACTACGGTGGGGTTTTTTAAAAATTGATTCCCACAATGTCTAAGTGTGCCAAGTAAAATACTAATTCTTAATTTCTTTGCAGCAGAAGTAGACACCTTGGGAATATTACTATTTTTTAAAATAATTGATGACATTTTCCTGCTGATGAGCCAGGTTTGAGCTGGTGACAATTTTTAAAGAAATTGACATTTCATGTATTAAAATTTTCTTAGGGCTTCTCTTCTAGAAAAACACAGTCAGATCACATACAAAAAAGAAGAATATACAGATTATATCAATGCCACTTTTTTCCAAAAAATGGGTGTACATTTGTATTTAAAATGCATACCCATATTTTATTAGAATTCATAAGTTACATTCTCTTGCAACTTGTGCAAAATTTTGAAAGAAAATAAAAATCGACTCTGAACAAGTCTCATGACTTGAGAACTCTGGCTTTAGCTTTTTGGTCAGTAGATAACTTTTAGCAAATCAATTCGGAGATCCAAAGAAAATACAGAATTGGTTGAAATGAGTTATCAACAAAAGTACGCGTATAGAAGGGCAAGTTCCGTTCCGATAAGTAACTTTATGGTGGTCTTGGTAGGTCTCTGCGTCCAGCCCACAAGAGATAGAAATATAAATTATGTTTCGTTAAAGTCAAGGTTCCAATTCTAGGATTTTGGTCACCTGTTCCATACTCTTTATATTTCTTTTTAAAGGAATATTTTGCCATTATCTAGCCCTCAGACTACCTGTTTTTTAAGTTTAAATTTTTATTGATGTATTTTCTCAATATATTTGGGAAGTATACAAAAAAGCTAACATCGGTATCAAGAAAAAAAAATAATGTGAACACTGGAAAGAAAAGAGGGGAAGAAAAGAAGGAAGAGAAACTCTTTCATGTCCATAGCCATATCATTGTCACCATTAAAGTAGAGTTACAGTAAAAGTAAGAAAAGAGAAAAGAATGCCCTGCATGTGTATCCAGTCATACTTATTACAAAAACATGGCAAATCTCAATTTTAAATTTCATGGTATTTATTAGTTTGAACCCATCTAACATCGTTCTTACTGAGGTTTTTGGATGAGGCACATATAATTTTGAGTAGTTGCAGACATTTGTCTAATATGAAATTTTGGGCCATTAGTATAGTTATAATGTAACTTCTCTTAATTTTCAGCAAAACGTAGTATGATACTTTTCTGCAACCATAACACTAGGCTCTGTCTGTGATGTGAGGAATTCTTTCTTGCTTTCTTACTTTCTTTTTTTTTTTGTGAGAGGCTCTTTAAAATGATTTTTTATTACTCAAATCTTTCTTACACATTGAGAACATTTAAATATGTATTGGGCTAAAATTGATCTTAAATAAGCATTCTCATTTTTTTTTTCTACAGACCATACATCACAACCATGAATAGAATTTTTAAAAAATAGTCATTAAAACTTCACACCATATTCCTTCAAATAATATTGAAAAGACAGTTTCTTGGGGAGCTTGAACAAGAGAGCCTTTTCTTATTTAATTATCTCTCCTCCAAATTCTGGACACAAAAAAAAAAAAACAACAAAAACAACAACAACAACAAAAAAAAGTTGTTACTTATTATCAGTCTTTTTTTTTTTTTTTTTTTTTTTTTTTTTTTTAATATCAGTCTTTTATTTGAGAGCTGGTAAATCTGGACTGCAAAGTCCAGGTGCCTAAAGTTTCCTTAGTCATTGCCCCTGGCTGCCATAACAAGGTATCAAAAACTAAATGCCCTGAAACAACGGAAATGTAATTGTCTTACAGTTCTGGAAGCTGAAATCGAGGTATCATCTGTGTCACGCTCTCTCTGACAGCTCTACAGGAGACTCTTTCCTTGCCTCTTCTAGCTTCCGGCACTTGCCAGCAATCAGGGGTATCCTGAGGTTGGTAGATGCATCACCCAGTCACATGGCCATCTTCTCTCCAGGTGTCTTCACAGGGTCTTAGTGCTTTTCTTGTGTCTACATTTCCCCTTTTCATGAGGATGCCACTCCTATAGGATTAGGGCCCACCCTAATGACCTCATTTTAATTTGATGGCCTCTATAAAGACCTTCTTTTCCAAATTCACATTCTAAGGCATTGAAGGCCAGAGCTTCCACATTTTTTTTTTTTTTTTTTTTTTTTTTTGTGGGAGGGAGAAGCACAAATCAACCCATAATAGTTCACTTAACTTCTTGCTTTTGGTTTCATTTTGGGTTTTGTCCTAGAAAGAGAGAGCCTCATCATGGTACAGATAAAAATAGCATCCATTTATAAAGATTATGGCAGGGAGAAAAGAGCCTGGAAGTTGAAATTTAAAACTATGAAGTTTCCTTTAAAAAGTAAATTGTGTTATGTTGAACTATATGGAATCACTGAAAAATTCTACCACCTTTTAACCTATGAGAATGTCAAGTTCTTACATTCCAAATTAAGAAATTAGTAGAATGAAAAGAAAATAAAGAAGCATCAAAGAAGCTAGGGAACAAATGAAAGATAGAAGTTAGGCACAAAGAGAAAATAAAATTTTATTTTATTTTGTTTTTTGAGAAAATAAAATTTTAAATAAAACAATTTCCTCATTAACGTTATTTTAATTTTCAGAATTTGTTAACAAAATATACCAATCAACGTCTAGAAGAATTTGTTATCACAACACAGTTATGCTGTTTCTGGTTCTTATTCATTTGTTTTTTAAACCACCCTAGCTACTAAAATTATTTTTAAACTAAGAAACCTAATTGTTTAAAAAAAATATGGTATTGCAACAATACTACAGATTTGACCGTCATTGTTATCCATCTTTTGAAGGAAGGCAAAATTAACTGTCAACTAAAGATACATTTCAAAATTCAGAATTTCAGACCCTTTAAAGGAAATACAAAAACTTTATCTCTGTTGCCAAAAGCATATAATATTTGATAGGAAACAATAATTACGAAAACAGTTGAAACTTATGTATAACTTTATTCTAGAAACTCACCATTGGTCTAATTATAATCTATTAATCCTGAGGAGAATGCTCAGAGGTAGATACAAATGTATTTTTATTTTTCCCCTACTTGAATTTTGCACAAGTGCATTAAATACTGCAACATCCAATATACCTGATGAAGAAATGAGACCAGCTTGATCAAACAGGATCAAACATTTAAATCATTTTCCCACAGGGGCTAATTATGTACTTATATATGAATTCTTAAAAAAAAAAAAAAAAGGTTTGCAGGAATAGATGGCTTTTATATTTTTAGGTATGCTAACAATAGCAAAGTTCTCACTTCCCTGATTTCTGAGAGTCCTAGAAAGTGCTTAAATTCAGGGACCTGATGCTCAATTAATACAAGTACCACACTTTTATAGACATCACTAAACCACTGGATTTGAACAATATCTGAACTTCCAGTATTATCATAATGTTATTACTGTAACAATGGTTATTCCTCCAGTTGAAAGTGACAAAAGCCAAATTCAAAACAGACTAAAGCAAAGGGGGTATTTAGTGGTTTATGTCACTAAACTGTCCAGTAAAGACTTGATTTAGGGGATACCTGGGTGGCTCCGTGGCTGAGCATCTGCCTTTGGCTCAGGTCATGATCCCAGGGTCCTGGAATCAAGACTCCCCGCAGGAAGCCTGCCTATGTCTCTGCCTCTCTCTCTCTGTGTCTCTCATGAATAAATAAATACAATCTTAAAAAAAAAAAAAAAAAAAAAAAGACTTGATTCCGGATTCAAACAATGTCACCAGGAATCAGTGTCCCTATCCCCAGGCTCCATTTCTCAGTTTGGGCTCCATTCTTAGGTCACACATGACTCAAATGACTGACAGGACTCCAGGACTCCATTGTTCTGAAAGATCTAAATCTATATAAAGGAGCAAATACCTTTGTCCCAGCATTCTCAGCAAAAGTCCAACATTTACTCTGATTGATGTGTCTTAGATCATGCACTTGACCCTGAGCCAATCACTACGACCAAAGGAGTACAATTTAAATCTGGCTGTACCCTTAGGTCCCTACCACAAAATTAGGGAAGGGTGGGTTCTACACCGTAAGATGCGAAGCCAGAGGGAATGGAGGGTGGCAAGGCAAGCTAAGGTTATCAATTTGTTTGAAACACGAACCAAATGGGTGGAAGTGATAGGAATCTCCATCAGAAAGAGAAATTAGGCTCAAATCAGTTTGGTTCTTTTAACCTACATGATACTTTTACTTCGCTTTTGATTGTCAAGATGGTAAATTCTGTCAACAGTCAAGCGAATCCTAAAGATTTCTCTCAAACTATTTTGGAGCCGTTGCATAGACACGGTTCCCTTATATTGCAGATAGCATTGAAATGCATAATCTGCACAGCCTTCCAGAACCTTTAGACTACATGGAAAGAGGTTTCTCACATGGCCAGGGCCTGAGACAGACCCATAAATGAGGCTATTGATGCAAAGCTCTATGGATTAGGTTCAACACCTTGAGTTACATGGGAAATGAACAGGAGCTGGGGGCAGCTGAGGGAACACAGGTGTGGCATGTCCAGAGGAGCCCACATTCTTGAGTCGACAGGCAGCCATATTCCATTCAAGCCCCATTCCCCGGGTGGTCCAGCTAACAAAGCTTCCTGTCATAAAGCTATCGCTCAGTACAAGGCAAGTGTATTGTGAATGCCAGGTTCAAAACAGTTCATTGAAAACTTCTTGGTTAAGTAATTAAAGCAGGCCGAGCTTTGGGAAATCCTCCAGGAGGGAGCTCATTTTGAGAACAGCTTTCCAATTCACATGTTTCCTAAGCCAAGGGTAAGCTTAGTTCAGATGAATAACACACACACACACACACACACACACACACGCCATGAATTGTGGGATTAAAAAGTAGAATTGAGGTCAGGGCGAGACCACAGCAGAAGTGAATTGGCTCAAAGAAAACTAGATATTTGGTGTCCAAAACCATCTGTTTATAGGACTGTTTTGCTTGATTGCCACTACTTGTATCTCCACATTCAATCTATATCAGAAAGATTGCAGGTGATGTCGCCTGTCTACCAGCTCAGGCTTTTTTCTTCTTTGGGCAAAAACCAAAAAAATAAATTATATGTGTTTTAAATAACTGAAGGGCAAGCAGAATTCTATCTCCTGCAGGGCCGAAAACAAAACAACAACAACAAAGCAAAATCAAACGTAGTCGTTGTTCCTACATAATCCACAAACACCCACCATCTGTCCTGCAGACTGTCCTTTGCCTTAGGTCAGGTGACCAAGAAGGGTGAGTTTTCAAATTCCCTTCCAATTATATTATTCAATGTGTTTGTCGAGTATGTGTTACTTTCCTCAGTTTGCAGAAATTGCCTTCATGGTACTTGTATCAGTCTCTCGTGATTCCTCTGTAACAAAGTGCCACAAATTTGGTGGCTCAAAACAACACGAATTTATTCTCTTATAGTTCTGGAGGTCAGAAGTACAAAATCATTTTACTAACCTAAAGTCAAAATGTTGGGAAGACTGGTACCTTCTGGAGGCTGTGAAGGAACAATCTCTTTCCTTCCTTGCCTTTCTCAGCATCCTGTGGCCACCTACATTGCTTGGTTCACGTCTTCTTTCTACGTCTTCGAAGCATATCCCTTTCTCCTCTGGCTCCGACTCATCCTGCCTTCCTCTTAGAAGGACCACCGTGATTACAGTGGGCCCACCTGGATAACCCACAGTTATCTCCCAAATGGAGCATGAAAATAATCATATCACAAAGTTCCTTTTGCCTTGTAAGTCAACATTCACAGGTTCCAGGGATTAGGACATGGACATACCTGGAGTGCCACTCTTCAGCCTACTACAGTTCTTCAGAAAGCTGGGTTGATGTCATTCTATGACATTGTTCTATGCTTTCAATTTTTAAAAAGGCCCACATGTACTAAATCCTGCTGGGAACTGTAATATCTTCAAAATAGAAGGATATAGTTTATGCCCTTGAAGAGCTTTAATCAAGTTGAGGAGACATAACTCATCATCCAGTTAGAGATGTATTTTTTTTAAGATTTTATTTATTTCACGGTGGGGGTGGGGGCGGTGTTGGTGAGGAGCAGAGGGAAAGGAACAAGTTTACTTGGCGCCCAGCACATAGCCCAAGGCGGGGCTCCATCTCATGACCCTGAGATCATGACCTGAGCTGAAATCAAGAATCAGTTGCTCACCACCCAGGCGCCCCATGAGATGCATTAATAATAAATGGGAGTGATAGCCGATGTTATTAAGCACCCACTGTGTGCCAGGCACCATATAAGATGCTGGGTATGAAAAGATGAATGAGTTACGGTCTCTACCCTGAATCCAGAGAGTAGAGAGACATGCAGGGGAAAGAAGTCTGTATTTATGGAAAGACAAATTATCTTATAGGTTGGCTTTAGTATGATGGAAAAAAGCAGTGGATTGGCATAGTCCCAGAATCTGGGCTTTTCCAATGACTTCGAAAACACTAGCTGTGTATCCTTGGAAAGGTCAATTTGCCTGTCTGATTTGCTCTGGGTGTTAGCAACTTGCTGGTTTTATTAGTCTGTGAATTTCCTGAATACCTTTCAGGATTTTGATGAAAAACTACAGTCCGTACTGGAATTGAGGGAGAGCAACCCTAGGGATTGAGAAGCTGGAGGAAAGGATTCAAGATTATTCAAAAACTAAAAAGTAAACAAAATAAATAAATAAAGGAAGACAACAGGAATTGTTCCTGAGATACTGAGGTAGTAAAGAACAGGGTGGATTCATAAAGATTGAGCTGCAGTCGAAAGCATTGCCTGCCCCCCCCCCCCCCCATGCTAGAGCTTGCTTTTCTGGAATGACCGACATATGTCCGGTTTGACTTGGCTTGGTTATGGCCATAATCCACAGTGTGCAGACTCACCTCTATGAACACAGCACTCCTGATTGTTGAGATAGCTAAAGAATTCAAGAGGTCAGTTGTTCCCTGGGGATCAGAGTCAACTCCTGCCTGAAAGCTGGGACTTCCTGGCATGGGGCACAAAGTTTTCCGGCTAAAGCCCAAATATTCCCAGATATTGGTAAGAAAAATAATTTATTTTAATTCACGTATTTAAATTTATTTTTAAAATAATCTCCCAATGGAGGCGGGGGCTGTGACGAAATATGTCTTGGTCTATTCTGATGTGAAAAGTAACCCATTGACTGCATGGCTTGTCCCACAGTGTAGTGCGATTAACTTTCCAACGGCCTAATTTTAAAGTATCCTTGAGCCCTCTTTACTCTTTCTGAAGTAGAGTTTGGGATGACTATGAGTGGAAAAAGATGCTCTGAAGGAAAAAAAGGAAAATCCTTTCTCACAAACGGCCTGAGGTGCAACAACGCTCCTTATTCTCCTAGAGGGAGAGTCACCGCTGGCCCCTTCTAGTCTTGCATTCTGAGTTTTGAAAAGCCCCTGTTGTTGGCTGGTAGCATTAATGTACTGCTCAAGAAAAACAGCTTTCCACTGAACTGTTGATATTTATGGAAAAGGTAAAGTGGCATTCTTTTTAGGTCCCAGAGTGAAAGGAGGAAAAAAAAAATCAGTGCATTTGGAGGCAGTGATATCACTTATAAATGGTGTGTTCCAGGAAGTTCCTGAGGTGGCCAACAGGAATGATGTGTCAGCTCACAGATTTTATTTTTACCACAGTTGTAGAAATTAAGAAAGTACAGGTTTTACTGGAAAAATAAATAGAAATTAAATTGCAGGGGCTGACCTGGGGAACACCGTCTTTTTCCACTCATCTCCTGGGAACAGGCTACTAGGCATTAGGTGAGATACAAACACAAAGCAGCACAGTTTCTAGGGTAAAGAGATGTGGAATAAGCCCATGTGTAGTTTGTTGGTTTCTTACGATGCCCACTGCAAACCTGGACGTGACAGCCGTTGAACACAAGGCCATTTTTTGTTCGAGTACAGTCGAGGTCTGTTTAAAAGCATAGCCTTGGAGTACGATAAATTCCCCTACTTTCCCTAATGGATTTATTCTCTTAAGTCCTTTATGTAAGAAACGCTACACCATTTGAACCAATGACACGGAACTGTTGAAGAGAAGATTTATTCACTTCACAGGTTAATTCATGAAAGTGTGGGTCTAATTGTTGCATTTGGCAAGAGGAAATACAACATTTGAACAGTGCTACTCATTTCCTTTCTTAACTGTGGGTTAAAGTAGATTTATATTTTGCAGCCCCACTTTTCATTTCATGGGATTTACACCCTGCTCCTCAAGCAATCAACAGCCTGTGATTGATGGTGGTACCAATTAATTCAAGTGGTCTTTTCCCACGAGCTTATACAATTTGCCATTACTGTTCACACAATTTACTTTTATGCTCCAGACTTTTCTCCATCTTTTCTTCCATAGGCTTAAGGTGTTTCTAGGACCAAGCACCTACATGGTAAAACTCCTGGCTAACATTAGATAGTTCATAAAATTGACATTGCCTGCTTATGCATGCTAAAAAGATGTTCTATTTCAATATTCCTATATGTATCTTAAAATTACTAGAGACACAAAAAAGGTTTTAAATGGGCACTTTTTGGGGCTCCTGGGTGGCTCAGTGGTTGAGCATCTGCCTTTGGCTCAGGGCAAGATCCCCAGGTCCTGGGATCGAGTCCCACCTGGGGCTCCCTGAAGGGAGGCTGCTTCTCCCTCTGCTTATGTCTCTGCCTCTCTCTCTCTCTCTCTCAATCTGTGTCTCTTGTGAATAAATAAATACAATCTTTAAAACATAAAAATAAATAAATGGGCACTTTTTAAAAGTTCTGCCCTGGATTACAAAGTTCTGTCTACATCAACAAATACTGATATATAATTGCAGTGAGGTCTTTCACATGTTTTTACTAATTTTTACCATTTGCCAAGCACTTTTGTATCCATTGTGTCATTTGATCCTAACAACAACCCCAGAAATTGGAATGGGCAATATTATTATCCCCATTATATCAGTGGAAAAAGATAGAGGTTAAATGTCTTGCCAAAGGTTGCACAACTAATTACCAGCAGAACCAGATCTTCTGGCTTCCAGTACAGGGTCCTCCCACTCCACCAGGGGGTACAGATTCTATCCTGAGGAACCTCCTTTGAGACCACCTAAAAGACGCACTGCAGGGGAGCAAAGCAGCAGGCGTGCCACACCCTGTTCCGAATTCCCTCAGAGAAAACAACAGTCTTGTTTTTATCTGTTTTATATGTTGAGAAACTGGATACGTTTTTATTTTGAACAAGATTTATGGCAAGAAAAAGAAAAAAAAAAAGTGGAAAACCACTACAATTGCCCTGTGTGCAACACTGCCTTCAAATGACTAGAGAATATTGGCACGGTGATAGTGTTAGTTCAGTCATGTTTCTCTAGTGCTAGTAACTGACTTAATCAATTTGAGAGAAAAAAGCCAATTATGGCAAACAAAAATATCATCAGTGTCATTCTTAAGGCATTAAGAGCCTGGTTATCTGTTAATAGCGTATTAGCAGTCGCCTGGGTGGCTCAGTTAAGTGTCTGACTTCAGCTCAGGTTATGATCTCAGGGTCCTGGGATTCAGCCTCTTGTAGGGTTCCCCACTCAGCAGGGTGGCTGCCTCTCCCTCTCCTTCTGCCCCCCACTCATGCACTCTCTCTCTCTAATAAATGAGTAAAATATGTTTTTAAAAACCATATTAATTTTTAAGCTATAAGTGAACCTTCTAGACACTTGTCAATTAATGATAGCAAAATAATTATTTAGATGAACACAGAGAGCTGGCAATTGATGTGAGTCATATTGGATGAAGGCAAAGAGAATGTGATAGACCTTCACTGGTGTCTTCTTTTGGGGTTCCATGCTGGCCACATATCATCCAGGTCAGCACTGTGCCACTTTAGCAGGTTGTATCCTAAAACCATTGAGTAGTTTGCCTTTTCCCCCAAGAGAAATTTTCTGCAATACACATTAAATCAGTGGGTAAGTTAGATTTAAAGAGATAATACATACATACATGGGGACCTGTCCAGTCATGAAGGGGGAAAGATATGAGTGGGGGGCTGCTGGTGGTCCTCATGCCTCTCTCCCCCAACACACAGTCCCCTTTTCATGAGGGGAGAATGGAGCCTGAGCAAAGAAAGACAGCCTAGCTTGATGGTTTCTTCCTCCTACTTCTTGTTTCTGGTGTTCCCAGAACAACCCTGGCTTTTGCAGACCTTCCCGTTATTTTGTGATTCTTCCAATAAAAGCCTTCTTTTATCCCAAACTAGTTTAAGTTGGTTTTCCATCAGCTGTGCCAAAGAAAAAGCCTTGACTAACATGGCAGTGGTTCAGAGTGGTAGAAAGGGCTAAGAGCTTAGAAACAAACAGCTCTTCCCTTGAGTCATGATCACCCCAGCCATGCAAGCTTAGGCATTATTGAATGCCTCAAAGCTTTAATTTCTTTCTATGTTATATGATAATACTACCTGTCATGGAGTAGTGGTGATGACTAAGTGAAACTATGTGTGTGAAAGTGCTCAGCCATTCTCTCCTGGTACGATCTTCAATGATTAGCAATGTTTCCAAGCCTGCAGTATATTATCCATTCATTTATTCAACACCTATTTATTAGTCAGGTGCTAAGTACTGGCCTAGTATTATACCTAGCAGCAAGGCAAGAATGTTTAAAAAAAAAGAAGAAGAAAAAGAAAAGTATGGGGTTTGTTGACTTCAAGAAGTTTGTGGTTCAGTGGGAGAAACCCACAAATTATGGGGTGGATTGATGTCACAAAGGTTTTTGGCATAAGGTGTGATATCAGCAAGGTGATGACAGAGATTGTTCCTGACTTCATTCCTCCTCATAAGAACAACTAACAACTATTCAAGAACAAGACACCACTGAGAGAATCCTACAACACAATGGCAAGGCTGAAGCATCTCACTGCTCCTCAGTGACTACGACAAAGTGCTTTAGAAGGGTAAGAGAAGCAGCTACACAGTGTCCCAGGCCAGCAGCAACATTTGGAGAGGTCTCACCTGAGCCTCTGGCTTCTCCAGGGAGAAAAGAGGACCCAGGAGAAACAACCAACCCTGCCAAAGCATTGTGGGTTGCTTTGCCAGAGCCTCTGCTCTCACCCCACAGGAATTACATGGGATTCTGTGGGGCTCAGCCACTGGGAATCTGACTAGGATGGGGAAGGGGACAGGGGCTTGCCACAACCAACATATGGATCTTGGCAGACCACACTCATACCTACAGTGCCCAAGTAAATATCCCAACCAGCGGTTTTGCTCATCTACAGAACCAAGTCAGGGGCAAACTCTGACCAAGGACCTCAATGGAGTGCAGATCTGCCTGATGTGGGACCTTAAACAAGAATATTTGGAAATCTGGGAGCCCAGTTTGCCCCCACCAGGCAAGGGGCTGAATTGTAGCCCCACCCCCTGTAGAGAGTGCCTTTTAGCCCCATTTGAACAAAAGAGCTGCTGATGACTCCTGGAACTTGTTTGACCCAGCACCATTCAAGCTGAGAGGCAGGCAATCAGACTTAATAGTTTGCAGAGCAAAAGCTAGTAGTCCTGCTCAGTCAGAGAAATTGTGGTGCAGGTTGGTTTGGATTGAGACAACAAACAAAGACCTTTACCAGTTTTAGAGTTGCTTCTTCTATGGCACTAGAGCAGGGATTCTAATTCATAGCCCTCCCCATCACTGAACACAGACATTAGCCTATCTAACTAAGGAACCTAACCAGAGCACACAGGAAGCTGTGTACCCATCCAACAGCCCTACACAGAGTGGCACTTGAACAGAGAACACAGCCTGTGACTTCCTCTGCCTTCAGAGCAAAACCACAAGGGAAAATCCTGTAGTAATTACAAAATAGAACATGATAAATAAGTCAAAGCATACTAATACCAAAAGACATCAAAACACAAAGAAGAAAGTATGATAAGAAACAAGGAAAATGGGTCTACAAAACTCGAGAAAGCAATTAACAAAGTAGCAATGGTAGGTTCTTACTTATCAATAATTCCCTTAAATGTAAATGGATTAGGTTCTCAAACTAAAAGACACAGAATGGCTGGAAGAATTTAAAAAAGAAAAAAACAAGATCGAACAATGTGCTGCCTACAAGAGATTCACTTGTGGCATTGAAGAACCACATAGACTGAGAGTGAGGGGGTGAAAAAAAGACATTTTAGGTAAGTGGTAACAAAACAAAACAAACAAACCAAAAAAAAAAAACTAAAAATGAACTAAAAATGGTAAAAAGAGACAGAGAATATCCTTATATAATGATAAAGGGGTCAATAATCAAGAAGGTATAACAATTATAAATACTTATGCACCTATGCACCCAATATTGGAATGCCTAAATATATAAAACAAAGCCAAAGAGAGCTAAAAAAGAGAAAAAAGTACAGTAATACAATAAAAATTTGAGACTTTAATATGCCACTCTCAATAATGGATAGATCGTCTATACAGAGAATCAATAAGGAAACAGCAGCTTTGAACAACACTGACCAAATTGACCTAACAGATATATATATATAGGACATTCTGTCCAACAATAGCAGAATACACATTCTTCTCAAGTGCACATGGAACATTTTCTAGGATAGAACATATGTTAGGCCACAAACAAGTCTTAGCAAATTCAAGAAGATTAAAATCATGCCAAGAACATTCTTTGACCACAATGGCATGAAAATAGAAATTAATAACAAGAAGAAAACCGGAAAACTCACGAACACATGGAAATTAACACCACTGTCCTGAGCAACCAACCAATGGATCAAAGGAGAAATTAAGAAATTTCTGGAGACAAACAAAAATGGAAACACAATGTACTAGAACTTGTGAGGTGCAACAAAAATCAGTTTTAAGTAGGAAGTTCATATCAATAAATGCCTGCATTAAGAGGCAAGAAAAATCCCAAGTAAACAAGCTGAATCTATGCCTTAAAGAACTAGCAAAAGAAGAACAAACTAAGCCCAAAGTTAGCAGAAGAGTGGAAATAATAAAGATTAGAGCAGAAATAAATGAAATGAAATAGTGCACAGAAAGACATAGTAAAAAATAATGAAGAGTCAGTTCTTTGAAAAGGTAAATAAAATTGGCAAAGCCTTTGCTAGACTAACCAAGGAAAAAGAGCACATCAACTTGAAAAATTATAAATGGAAAAGGAGATGTTACAACTGACACCACAGAAGCTGAAAAGATCATAAGAGGCTACTCTGAATAACTTAATGCAAACAAACTGGACTACCTAGAAGAAATTTAAAAAGTCCTTAGAAACATAAACTTATCAAGCCTGAATCAGAAGTAAATAGAAAATCTGAGTAGGCCAATTACTAGTAAAGACATTACATCAGTAATCAAAAATCTCCCAACAAAGAAAAGCCCAGGACCAGATAGTTTTACTGGTGAATTTTACCAAACATTTAAAGAAGAATTAGCACCAATCCTTCTTAAACTCTTACAAAAAAAATGGAAAGGAAGGGAACATCCCCAAACACATTTTATGAGACAATTTTTCTGATACCAAAACTAGAAACAGACACTACTAGAAAACTACAGACCAATATCCTTGAGGAATATTGATGCAAATATTCTCAATAAAATACTAGCAAACCAAATTCATTAGCACATTAAAGGGATCATTCACCATGCTAGAGCAGGATTTATCTCTGATATGCAAGGATGGTTCAACACTTGCAAATCAATCAGTTTGATAAATCACCTTAATAGAATAAAAGAAAAGAATCATGATCATCTCAAAACCCAGAAAAAGCATTTGACAAAATTCAGCATTTATTTATGACATTCTTTTTTAAAGATTTTATTTATTCATGAGTGAGAGACACAGAGAGAGGCAAAGACAAAGGCAGAGGGAGAAGCAGGCTCTTCATGGGGAGCCAAATGTGGAACTGGATCATAGGACCCTGAGATCATGCCCTGAGCTGAAGGCAGATGCTCAACCACTGAGCCACCCAGGCATCTCTATGACAAATATTCTTAATAAATTAGGCATAGAAAAAACATATATCAACATAATAAAGGCCATATATAACAAGCCCACAGCTAACATTATACCCAATGGTGAAAGGTTGAAAGTTTTTCGTTTAAGATCAGGAGTGGAAAAAAAAATTTAAAAAAAGATCAGGAGTGGGACAAGGGTCCTCACTCCTATTCAATATAGTCTAGAAGTCCTAACTAGGGCAATCAGAAAAAATTAAAAGATGTCAGAATTGAAAATGAAGAAGTAAAATTGTCCTTATTTACCAATGACATGATTCTAGATAGAGAAAATCCTAAAGACGCAACAAAAATACTCTTAGATCTAATCAACGAATTTAGTAAAGTTGCAGGACACAAAATTACCATGCAAAAATCAGTAGCATTTCTACACAATAACAATGAATTTTCTGAAAAGGAAATAAAGAAATCTATCTCATTTCCAATAACATCAAAGACAATAAAATACTTAGCAATAAACTAAGAAAGTGAAAATTCTCTACTCTGAAAGCATCAATACATTGATGAAAAAAAATCAAAGACACAAAGAATTGGAAAGGTATCCTGTGTCCATGGATTAAAAGAATTAATATTGTTAAAATGTCAATACTACCAAAAGCCAATGCAATCTCTATCGAAATTCCAATGTCATTTTTTTTTTTTTTTTTTTTTTGCAGAAGTAGGAAAAACACTCCTAAAATTTATATGGAACCGGGATCCCTGGGTGGTGCAGCGGTTCGGCGCCTGCCTTTGGCCCAGGGCGCGATCCTGGAGACCCGGGATCGAATCCCACATCGGGCTCCCGGTGCATGGAGCCTGCTTCTCCCTCTGCCTGTGTCTCTGCCTCTCTCTCTCTCTCTCTGTGACTATCATAAATAAATAATAATAAAAATTTTTTAAAGAAAATTTATATGGAACCACAAAAGAAAAAATAGTCAAAGAAATCCTGAGAGAGAACAACAACAACAACAACAACAAAAAAAATAGCCAAAGAAATCCTTGGAAAGAAGAACAAAGCAAGAGGCATCACACTTCCTGATTTCAAGCTATAAAGCTACAGTCATCGAAACAGACTGGTACTGGCATAAAAACAAGTAGGCCAATAGAGTTCAGAACACAAAAATAAACCCTGGTATATCAGTCAGCTAATATTTGACAGAGGACCAAGAATACTCAGTGGAGAAGAGATAATCTCCTCAACAAATGGTGCTGGAATAATGGAATAGTCTCAAGTAAGAGAAAGAAATTGGATCCATATCCTACACTCCTCACAAAAATTAACTCAATATGGATTAAAGGATTGAATGTAAGTCCTGAAACCATGAAACTTCTTGAAGAAAGGAATAAAGCTCCTTGACATGGGTTTTGGTAACGATTTTTTAGAGTATGACACCTGAAGTACAAAAAACAAAATAAAAACTAAACGGGTGGGACTACATCAAAATAAAAAGCTTCTGCACAGTGAAAGAAACTATCAACAAAAAGAAACCTATAGATGACCTATAGATGAAGTGGGGAAAAAAATTGCAAGCCATATATCTTATAGGGGGTTGATATCCAAAACTTATGAAGAACTCATAAACTCAATAGCAAAAACAAAAACAAATAACCTAGTTTTAAAAAAATGAGCAAAGGACTTACATAGGAATTTCTCCAAAGAAGATATACAAAAGGCCAATAGGTACATGAAAAGATGCTCAACATCACTGGTCATTAGAAAAATGCAAATTAAAACCACAATTTCACCTCATACCTGCTAGAATATCCATTATTAAGAAGACAAGAGATAATAAATGCTAGCATGGATGTGGAGAAAAGGGAACCCTTGAGCCCTCTTAATGGGATTATAAATTGGAATAGCTGCTATGAAAAACAGTATTCAGGATCCTCAAAAAATTAAAAATAGGACTACCCTGGGGGCATCTAGGTGGTTCAGTCGATTAAGCATCTGCCTTCTACTAGGTCATGATCCCAGGGTCCCGGGATTAAGTCCCTTGATTAGGAGGGAGCCTGCCTCTCCCTCTCCCTCTGCCTGCCACTTCCCTGCTGTGCTCTCTCTCTGTGTGTGTCAAATAAATAAATAAAATCTTTATTTAAAAAAAACCCCACCATATGATCCAGCAATCTCACCTCTGGGAATATTTCCAAAGGGAAAAAACAACTAACTCAAAAAGATACTTGCACTCCCATATTCATAGCACCATATTATGTACAATAGTCAAGACATGGAAACAACCTAAGTACCCATAATTGGGTGAATGGATAAAGAAAATGTGGAAAAAATATATATATATGGTAGATATACACAATGGAATATTATTCAACCATAAAAATGAGGAAATCCTCTAATTTGTGACAAAATGGATGGAACTTGAAGCCATTATGCTAAGTTAGGTAAGTCAGAGAGAAATACAATACTGTATGATCTCACTTATCTAAATTTTTTATATTTGTGGAATCTAATAAAAGCAAAAGCAAACTCATAGAAAAAGGGATCAGACTTGTAGTTCCCAGAGATGGAGGATGTGGGGAGGAGAAATTGGAGGAAGTTGGTCAAAAAGTGCAAAATTCCAGTTATAAGTAAGTACCGGGAATAATGTACAACATGCTATAACTAGCACTGTTGTGTGACAGGAAAATTGTTAAGATAGTAGATCCTAAGAGTTCTCGTCACAAGGAGAAATCCTTTTCCTTTTTTTTTTTTTTTTTTTGTCCTTTCTTTTGTTTCATTGAATCTATATAAGAGGATGAATGTTTGCTGACCCTATCGTGGTAATCATTTCACAATAAATGTAAATCAACCATCAAGCTCAATGCCTTAAACTTATCCAGTGATATATGCCAATTATTTCTCAATGAAACTGGAAAAAAGTTTTGGCATAAATATGAATCAACACAAAATAAGAAAATGACCAACTTGGGGTA
Source organism: Vulpes lagopus (assembly GCF_018345385.1). Classification (NCBI taxonomy): domain Eukaryota; kingdom Metazoa; phylum Chordata; class Mammalia; order Carnivora; family Canidae; genus Vulpes; species Vulpes lagopus. The sequence continues at coordinate 10,072,436 of NC_054824.1, forward strand.
TGATGTATCAAGGAAGTTTTTTGGGGAAGTAGAATTTGAGCCAAGGTTTAATAGGAAATACAGTGATGCCATAGATTGTCAGAGACTCTGGGTTTGTTTTCGTTTTTGTTTTTGTTTTTAAGTAATCTCTACACTCAGTGGGGGCTTTAACTCATAACCCCAAGGTCAAGAGTCACATGCTCCATGGACTTATACAGCCAGAAGCCCCCAGAAAGTCTTTTTAAATGAGATGCCCTTCTTTGTCAAAATATTTGTTTATTTATTTATTTATTTATTTATTTATTTATTTATTTATTTATTTTATTACTATTATTATTTTATTTAGAAGTGGGAAAGGGGCAAAGAAAGAGAGAGAGAGAATCTTCAGCAGGCTCCATGACCAGCATAGAGCCTGACTCCGGGCTCAGTCTCACAACCCTGAGATCATGATCTGAGCCAAAATCGAGTCAGACACTTAACCACCTGAGCCACCCTGGTGCCCTGAAAACTCTAGGTTCTTAGTCCTTTTGAATGAAAATTTTAATATCAAACGGCACTCTTGAGTTGTGATTTAACTAAAATATACATGTATATATATATATGGACACTTACCTGGTTTTCATTTGCTGTTCTAAATTTCTCCCCAGGTCCTTACTTTCTTAGATATGCTTTGCATTAAAAATGCTTGTTATAAGAAACCCCAAATAAAAGACTATTGTTTAAAGGAATACAAGGGGAAGTTGTATTTTCATTTTATCTCTGTGGTAAGAATAATTTTTTATTTTTTAAATTGTTTTATTTTTTATAAATTTGTTATTTTTTAAGAATAATTTTTTAAAGGGTAGATGTGAGCTAAGCCCAGAATAGTTTTTTCAGATGTCCTCTGACAGCACCTGGACAGAACTTTCATGTCTGTATATGGGATGGAGGTGCTTTGTGTGAATGCTCCTGGGGTCCCTTCTGTCTAATTGGGCTGAAATTTCATGAGGTTTGAACTAAGAAGAAAGTGATAGCAGCTGGTCAGAAAGCAATTTTTGTCTAAAGAAATAATGATACATGATCAACATGCATAAATATTTGCTTAAGAGCAGAAAATAAACATATTTCTAAGAACTTTTTTAGTAGCGTTTATTCTATCCCAAACCCACACATTTGTTGGAGAAAAGAAATTAGAAGGTTATGAGCATGACTTTGGTGCCAGGCACACCTGATAAACCTCTGAGGTTGTTTCCTCATCTGTGAAATAGGAATAATAGTATGTATCTCATAGATTTCAGTGAGTACAGAGGAAATGTGAGTAAAGATTTAGGATAATGCTTGGTATTTACTGTGGTAGGAACTCCTGAAGCACCTTATTTATGGTCAGTGATTCACAGTCTTAAATGAATACTAGACTCACCTGGAAATCTTTTAAAAGCGAGGTGAGGGGGATCCCTGGGTGGCGCAGCGGTTTGGCGCCTGCCTTTGGCCCAGGGCGCGGTCCTGGAGACCCGGGATCGAGTCCCACGTCGGGCTCCCGGTGCATGGAGCCTGCTTCTCCCTCTGCCTGTGTCTCTGCCTCTCTCTCTCTGTGTGACTATCATAAATAAACAAACAAACAAACAAAAAAAAACAACAACAAAAAAATAAAAGCGAGGTGAGGGAGATGCTTCAGATCCATTAAGGAAATACTGGATTCCAGGGTGCCTCGGTGGCTCTGTTGGCTAAGCATCTGACTCTTGATCTCAGTTCCAGTCATGATCTTAGGGTCATGAGATCGAGCCCCATCAGGCTCCATGCTGGGTGTGGAGCCTGCTTAGATCCTCTCTCCCTCTGCTCCTCCCCCTTCCTCTCTCTCTTCTCTCTCTCTCTCAAATATATATATATATAAAAATATATATTTGATATATATTCTCTCTCTATATATATATAAAGAAATACTTATTTGCTGATTTGGGGAGAGACCCAGGCATTGGTAATTTTTTAAAGCTCTTGAAATTATGGCAGTGTGTAACCACTACCTTAGTCTTTGGCATCACCAATACCTAAGGCCCCTCCATAATCCAGTTTTAAGCTTCTCATTCTCTACATGATACCTCCATACTTTCCAGCTCACTCTCATACCTCAGTGAAAGATTTTTCGGGAAGCCTGGATGGCTCAGCAGTTGAGCATCTGCCTTCGGTTCAGGGCTTCAGATCCTGGGATCGAGTCCCACATCGGGCTCCCTGCATGGAGCCTGCTTCTCCCTCTGCCTGTGTCTCTGCCTTTCTCTCTCTCTGTGTCTCTCATCAATAAATAAATAAAATCTTTAAAAAAAAAAAGATTTTTCAACTCTATGAGGACCTAGTGATTCTATCAACTTATGTGGATCCTCCCCATCCCACCAACTTTCCATTCTCTCCCTATTTGACTTACATTCCATGGTTCATCATTCAAATTATTCACTTACATATTTTCTCAGCTTCCTTGGCTCCTCCATTTCACTCACCCCATCTGGTGTGATATCTGGCTCTTCAAAGACAGCTCCTAGTGAAACACACCTCCCAGTGTTCTGTACCCTCCTCCCATGGTGAACCTGGCTGATACATGACTCACTTTGGATATCAGGATGGAGTAGAAGTAATGCTGTGCTGGACCAGACCTAAGACTTAAGAAGACCTGACAAGTTCCTACTTGCATTTTGGGGAACCCTAAGCTACTGATTGAAATTTAGCTCCCCTGCCAGGGAGGCTCCATGGAGACACCACATAAAGGGGTCATATGGAGAAGAGATGCCCTGTAGAGCCCAATCTTGCTGTTGTCCCTGTCCCTGTCAACCAGCTCAGTTGAGCCCCAGAAAATAGCAGCTTTGGCCAACACCATTTGATGCAAAAGAACAGCATAGTCAAGCCACATAATTAGGAGAAAAAATGCATTGCTGTTGCTTTAAACTAGGATGTCTTGGGGCTGTTTACAATGCGCAATAGGCAAATAGAAATTTGTTCCTACAAGTGTTGTGATGACATAATAGAAACCTAAAATTGGTGGCATTGTCTGTAGGACCAGACAGAAGGTAGAAGAGCCTTAGCAAGATTCTTAGTGGAGAATGGAAGGGCAGTGAAGAAATTGCTACTGGGGCCTAGAAAACTGGGGACCTGGGTTATGTACTAGTCAATCAACTGAAAAAACTGTTACCTGTTTCATCATAAAAGCTAGAAAGAGTAGTTAATGAAGGGTGAATCTGCACAAGGAGATTTCCAAGCAGAAAAGGGCTTTTGTTCAATGAAATGAATTATAATGTGATCATTTTAAAACCAAGTGTTTCAAGGAATTATATCAGCTTGAAATGAAAGGGACAAATAGTTCAAAAGGAAAACATACTTTTGGCCCCTAACTTATAAAACAAGCAAGAAGCAGGCTGAGATGCAAATATGGGCCATGTCTTATGGAAGAGAAAGGATGGTCTTTGTGTAGCTAAGAGTTCAAAGAAGAGAGCAAAGACCCATGGAGAACTAGTCCAAGAGAACAAATTTCTGCCTCAGTCAATGTCTATTCCTTGTCCCTGGAATAGAGAAAATTGGTGGTATGTGCCCTGCTGGGCTTCATAATTGCTCTGGACCAGTGGCTCTTAAGGTTTCCTGTCCCACCCCCTTTAAAATGAGAGCAGCTCTTGTTTTCCTGTTGTGTCTCACTGTCATATGTTGGATGTTTGACAAGGGGGAGGGGATCAGATATTTTGTCTTTACGCATCTTCAGATCAAGAAGAAGCACACCCAAGGGGCGTCAGCCACACCCACTGATGGCATTGTGGACTTCAAAGCCTGAGTGTGACACTATTATGAGATGGAAGTTTTGAGGTCTTGGGAAGGGAGTGAGTATGTTTTACACACAGAAGAGATGCGAATCAATGAAAGCCACAGGATAGATTCTGTGGTTAGAATCTAGCCATCTAGTAGCTGGTCTCTAACAATAGCCCCAATGTGCTGCACCTTCTTGCGGTCCTCTCCCTCACTGAGCCAACAGAATGTGGTAGGAGCGATACTGTGACAGTTCCAGGCCTTGGACTTAAAATGTGTTAGCAGCTTCTGCTTTTCTACTTTTGGAGCCTGAGTTTCCACACAGTAAGTCTGTCTACCCTGCTAGAGATGCCAGATGGAGTAGAAAAGGCGCTGAGAAGACCCAGAGACAGAGAAGTCCCCCTGTCCCAGCCCAGTCTGCCGGCCATCATGCCACATGCAGACATGTGGACATTTCAGCCCAATCAAATCCACCATATTGCCATAACCCTGCCTGACACCTTATGTGACAAAAGAACCAACAAATCAAACCATAGACTTGGGGGAAATAACAAATTGTTGTTTAAAATTACTATGGCCGGGGACTTGCTATGCAGCAATAGATAGCGGAAACAGCTCAGTTCTAGTTGAATGCAAGTCGTCCATTGTGCACACATGGCAGAGGTACAGCCTGTCAACTAGTCTTCACCTAAATCATAGCCAAAATTTCAAGTGGACTCTCACTGAAACTGAATAATAATAATACTATGTACCACTAATCTGTGCACTCACTGGCCTACACCATTCTCTTTCTTACATTTTTCCCCTTGCCTCTTTCAAATAGTCGGTGCCTCATCCTCCATCCTCATGCTCCACTTATGACCTTTCCTTAACTCTCAAAATTAAGTTATTAAAAGACAACTTCCACACACTCTCCATCTTTCACCTACCTGGGACCGTCTGTTTTGCCTTGCCTTCTGGATAGATGGTCTATGTTTCTATTTAGTGCCATGCCCTCCACTGTGTACTAGAATCCATTCTCTATCTCTTTAGCACCTCTCTTTTCTGCTTCATCAATTTTTCCCCCTTTACTGGATCATTCCCATTAGGAAAAAAAAATTTTTCCCATCTTAAAGCCTATCCTTCTCTTGATCCCACTCTCCCATCCAATACATTGACATCAGTGGTCCCTTTATAGAATCCCTTTAAAAAGTCGTCTCATTTCTTTTGACCTATTCTTTTCAAAACTCACTTTAATAAGGAATTTACTCCCAACTACTTTGCTAAATCATTTGTAGAGTCACTAACGACCTCCCCGTCAATGAGTAAGTCCAAAGGCCAAGTCTCAGTCCTTATTTTATTTGAATTATCAGCATTATTTGACATAGTCGAAACTTCCTTTTCTTCAAATTATTGTCTTCCCTTGATTTCCAGGATGCACGCTCTCTTGGATTATCATCCTAGCCCCTCCTTTAAGTCTCCTTCACTGGCTCATCCTCATTTCACAACATCTAAAAGTCGGAGTTGCACTGTCGCATTAGCTTGATCCACGGACCCTCTCCTCTTCTCCATACACTTATTTATATCATCCAGTCTCATGACTTAAAAAACCATCTATATGCTTCTGTTGACCTCAAATGTATATTTCTAATCCTAATCTGTCCTTGAAAATCCAGATTCCTACCTGCTTACTCAACAATCAGCATCTCAAATATAACATGTCTAAAGTCAACCCCTGTTCTTCCTCATACCACAATTAGTTTCTCTCTTTTTTTCCTAATCTTAATTGTGTACTTTTAATTACTCAGGCCAAAAACCTTAGAGTCATCCTTAACTCTTTTCTTTTGTACTTCATATTCAGTCAAATACTATTGATTCTATTTTTAAAATATGTTCAAAATGGGAGTGCACCTAGGTGGAATAGTCAGTTAAGTGTCCGACTCTTGGTTTCAGCTCAGATAGTAATCTCAGAATCATGAGATTGAGTCCTGCCTCAGGTTCCACGCACTGCTCAGAGTCTGCTTAAGACTTCCCCTCTGCCCTTCCCCACTGCACTTTCGTTCTCTCTCTTTCTCTCTAAAATAAATAAATAAATATTTATTTATTTAAAAATTAAAATAAAATATGTTAAAAATGTGGCCACTTGTCACTCCTCCATCACTGTCACTCCATCCAAGCTATCATCATCTCCTGCATGGATTGTTGCAACTGCTTCCTAACTGGTCACCCTACTTCCCTAGTCTTTTCTCAATACAGCAACCAAAGTGACCCTTTTAAAATGTGAGTCCGACCATGTCACTTTAGCATTGAAACCCTCCAATGTCTCCCATGTCACTAAAAGTCAAAACCTTTACACTGCTTATAGGTACCTTAAAAATCCATAATCCTCACCTCCAGGCCTCTGACCTCAGGTCTCACTTCTCTTTCTTTCCTTTTTCCACTTCAGCACATCTGGATTTCTTAGACTCTCTAGGCAAGTATCAAGACTTTTGTGCTTGCTTGGGCCTAGAATGCTCTTCTTCTAAATATCTTTATGTTTGCTCCTTTATCTCCTTCTCCATTCAAAAATATACTTCCAGTGATGTTTTCCCAGATAACATTTTTTTAAATCTCCAACCATTACTTACTACTCATTTCCGCTTTATTTTTCTCTATAGCGTGCATGCCAGTTGTGTGTACATATAGGAATTTTTTTCCTATCTTTGCTAAAATGCAAGCTCCATGAGGGCAGGAATTTGTCTCCTTTTTATTCACAGTTGTTTTATTGTCAAGAAGAGTGCCTAGCACATAGCAGATGCTTCTTGAATGAATGCATGAGTAGTCCTAACAGAAATACAAATTCTAGAGCTGACGCACTCAATAACATGGATGAGCATCAAAAACATTATGCTGAGCTACAGAAACCAGATGCGAAAGAGTACATACTGTATGAATCCATCTACATAAAGCATTAGAAAAGACAAAGCTAATCTATACTGACAGAAAACAAATTAGTGGATGCCAGAGGCTGGGGGTGGGTGAAAAAATTGACTGAGAAGGGATACAAGAGAACTTTTAGGGCTGATGAAAATGTTTTTTATCTTGGCTGTGCTGGTGGTTACACAGATATATACATTTGTCAAAACTTTTTGAATATTACACTTAAAATGGCACATTTTATTGTATGTAATTATACTTCAGTAAATTTGATTTTATGTATTTGTATTTATAAAAATACAAATTCTGTAGTTAGGAACATATGTCATCAGAGTAAGTAAGAGAATGCCAGAAATATGGAGTTTATTTATGTCTTTGGGATAATAAGATTCACAGTGATTTCAAATGAAAAACAAATAAATCTCACCAGTAGTTAAATATAACAAACACAGTATTCAGAGAGCACCATATAAATTATCCTTCCCTCATTGCCAATGTAAAGAATGTGTTATATCTTTAGGAGGTATTAGCCAAATGTGTCATGCCACAGGTATAGCTCTCCAATTTTTTTTTCTTTCAGCCAAGATTCATTCATTTCTCTTTCTTTCTTAATCAGATGTGTAACTAAATTTCTATTAAAATAAAGCCAGCACGGTGCATCTCTGGGGACAAGGAGGCAGCAGTACAATGCCCTGTAGATCACTCTGTGTCCTGACACGAAATTCAAAATGGGAATTTAATACAGAAAACCAACGCAAGTCAAACACTATAAGGACAGTAAACTTAACTGTTTCAGAGTACTTGAGAAAATGGCACCTTTTAAAATAAAGAATTTTTGCAGACTATGCTCAAAAAATATATTTCCAATAAATTTTAAGTTAGGTAGATCCAAAATACATATATTTGTATACATTACACAAAAATAAATTTAACAAAAATACACAGTAACTAAATAAGGAAAATGACAAAATATTTTCATGGAACTTAAAAAGAGACTAATTCAATCGGAGAAGGACAAACAGTGTATGTTCTCATTAATTTGGGGAATATGAATAATAGTGAAAGGGAATATAAAGGAAGGGAAAAGAAATGTTGGGAAATATCAGGAAGGGAGACAGAACATAAAGACTCCTAACTCGGGGAAACGAACTAGGGGTGGTGGAAGGGGAGGAGGGCGGGTGTTGGAGGGGAATGGGTGACGGGCACTGAGGTGGACACTTGACGGGATGAGCACTGGGTGTTTTTCTGTATGTTGGTAAATTAAACACCAATAAAAGTTAATTAATAAAAAAAAAAAATAAAAAAAAAAAATAAAAAAAAAAAAAAAAAAGAGACTAATTCATGGAGATAATGTGACTTCCAAATAAATGGGCCTATTCTCAGGGCACCTGGGTGGCTCAGCTAGGTGTCTGACTCTTGCAATTCTTGATTTCACCTCAGGTCATGCTCTTGGGGTTGTGAGATAGAGCCCTGCCTTGGCTCTGTGCTCTGCAGGGAGTCTGCTTGATATTCTCTCTGTCTTCTCCCTTTGCCCCTCCCACCCACTCACCCCTCAAATAAATAAATAAATCTTTAAAAATAAAAATAAATGGGCCCATCCTCCCTAAAGTAATCTATAAAGGAGAGAGTTGTTACAGCAGAACAGTGAACAGCCTAAATGAATCTATAGAGAATTACGCTGAGTGAAAAAAGCCAATCCAAAAAAGTAACACACTGTATGATTGCATTTATATAACATTCTTAAATGTTATATTAAATGACAATGTCATTCTTAAATGACAAAATTATAGAAACAGAGCACAGATTAATGGTTGAAAGGGGTTAAGGAAGTGGATGGGAACTGGAGGGAAGTGGCCGTGGCTATGAAAGGCCAACAGGCGGGAGCCTGGTGGTAGTAGAAATAAATGTTCCATATCTTGATTTTATCAACATCAGCGTCCTGATTGGCACTGTACTATAGTTTTGCAAGATGTTACCCCTGGGGGAAACCTGTCTTATTTATTACAACTGTATGCATATCTGCAGTTATCTTAAAATTGAAAGTTTAATTTTGAAAAATTGAATCAATTTCTTAACCATTTGGGGAAAAATCAAGTTATTTCCCTATTTCAATTTGACATCAAAACTAATTCCAGAATGAAGAGTTAAATATAAAAACAGCTCATAGCTACCATTTATTGAGCAAATACTATGTGTCAGGTATATTTATATATATTCTCACTTCATCTGTCCAGCAAACTTGTAAGAGAGGCTAACTGTTTTACCAAAGAGAAAAATTAGGTTTTCCCAAATTTATACATTTAAAAGGAAAAATCCACAAATAAAAGAGAAACACACAACAATGTGTTAGCTCTGATTTGGATGAATATGATTCCAAGTATTTTAATTTCTTTCTTCTGTAACTATTTATATGCACTGGGTGTCTTTAATGAACATATTTTACATCGTTAACATTCTTTTAAGGTTAGGCAAAGGTAATGAACTATGGAATTTTTGTCAAGGACAAAGAACACTTCAGTAAGGATGTGGCCGGCACAACACAATGCAAAAACCCCAGCTTAGCATAAACTGTGTTTTCATAATTGTATCTAATTGCAAGAAAGAGTTAAGCATTAATAATATTTAAAGATGTTTTTTAAAATAACAATTACCAATTACAAAGAAGACACTTGGCCACAGAAATGACTGAATGGAAGAGACATACATTTTTTGAAAGGTGGAGCTTATAATTCTAATTACTTTGGTTCTCATAGCTGCCCGGGTGCAGGAAGAGAGGCAGGCAGTCCTGAGGCCAATCAACCACAGTCTTCTAGTCAAGGGTAATCAGTGCCTGGATTTGGTGACAGCAGTGGGGATGGGAAGGAAGGACAGAGATCAGAAAAGCTAGGAAGGAAGTGGGTAAGGCTAGGTGATTCATTAGCAATAAAGAACAATGGGTACAGAAAAGCCAAAGTGTGATGTAATAGAAAAAATCAACACTGGTGATGGTCTTGGTTTTGCCATGACCCAGATATGGGGCCTTGGGACAATCATTTTAAGAGACAACATTCTCTTGGCTTCGTTTTCCTCGTGCCTGCAATGAAAGCATTGCTCTGAGACTTCTCAGGTCTCTCCCAGATCTAACATTTTGAAGCTAAGTTACCAGAATGACAACAGGAACCTTAACAGAAATTTTACAAAGGAATCTGATCCCAAAGGCTGAGATTTAGATTCTGATGAAACTACTGTTCTGTGACCTTGAACAAATGACTTAACCCCTCTTGTGCGTCAGTTTCCATTGTAAAATGGGAATCATAATAATAATAACAGTGCCTATCTCACAGGATTGTCCCACATTTACCTATAGGGAAGTGCCTGGCACTTTATAAGTCCCGACAGATATCAGCAATTCATAGCAGTGCCATCCATACTTAGAATTGATCACAGCTATGCCTCACAGTCCCAACATGGGACTCTCGAGACACCAAAATTTTTGTCGTAACATTGAACTTTTGTTACCTTTCTAACGTAATAATATGTCACTGGAGAAAGGTCAGATGTTTATGGGAATAGGCCACGTAGGTATCTAGGATTTGGGTGGCTGAGTCATGAGACCTGAGGAGTTATAGGCTTCAGATACTATTTCCTAAAAGTGAGTGCTAGTTGTCACGTCCACTCTTTCTAGCCCTGAACCATCACGTCCTAATATTTGTCATAGGTATTACCCTAAAGCAACAGAACATAAAGATCTGAGTCATTTTGAAAAAAATAAGTGTTGATCTAGCAGCTGTAACCGTCAGAAACAAACCACTCTGAGAACAACGGATACCCATGCACCAGATGGAGAGAGCATGTGGCTGACCCCCCGGGCCTTGGCCCTAATTGCCACATTACTTGCTGAAAAGTGCATGAAGCAAGAACAGGAAGAGATGCAAATTTATACATGCACGTGGATTCCCTCCCTGCCCTGCCCAAGCTGCCTCCTGCCCTTACCTGAATCTCATGAGGACAGTTCAAATAATGTTTGTCAACTAAAAAAAAAAAAAAAAAAAAAAAGTAACTATTTGCCTCCGATTGCAGGAGGAAAACCAGGTGTAAGAGGGTCAAGCTTTGGAGAAGAAGGTACTAACCAGGAAACAGTGTTTAGTAGAAATGTCTTGATATTAAAATCAGAGACTACATTTATCTAAAAAAAATGTAGCGAAATTTTTATTATTTAAGATTCAATCTATTAAATTTTATACAATTTGTTATTTCAAAGGCAACTTTCAATTTCAACTTAAATGAGGCTGCGTGCACCAGGCACTCTTCGAGCTCCGTGTAGAACAGTGCTAAGGGTACTTTCCAGTGTCTAGTCAGGCTAATTATCTTGAAGTTCCCTCAACTTCACCTTAAAGGCCACCAAAATTGCCGTCTGGAAATTTCGATAATAAAAGGGAGAGATGGTGGTTAAATAATTCTGCTTTTTGTTTCTCTCCCTAGTGGCAAAGCCTATTTTTGTTTTATCTCAGGTTTTAAAAATGTTTTCATCATTCTTAAAAATTATATACAGAATAGACAGAGTTACATCAAACCTTAGTGTCTCTCATTAAAAAGCTTGATAAATGAAAAAAGTAACTCAATGTTTGTGTCTCCTATCTAGAACATGAAGTACTGCCATCAGCTCAGGGGTTAAAACCCAGCCATCATGAGATGCCCCCTTGAATTCTTGCTCTTAGTAACACACTGAAATTTCCTACCAGCTTTTTTTCTATTAATGTTAGCAGAAATGATCTGAAGTTTTGATTTCTTTTTCCTTCTGACAAGCAAAGATGTCGAGAGGACAGTGGGTGTTGGGGGGTCACTGCACTTCATTCTTGAGCTCAGTAATTTCAATGGTGGTCTTCAGCCCTTCCAGTAATTTTACAAGTGTCCTTTTCCCCGTATTAAAATTCTTGTATTTTTTTAAATACCTGGAGGTATTCCTATTTCCAACTCTGAATTTGAACTGATAGTTGATATAACTCACCTAGGACAGAGAGACCCAGGGGATGGGCCCACCTTAGCATTACACAACTAATTACTTTTTTTTAAAGATTTTTTTTTTAATTTTTATTTATTTATGATAGTCATAGAGAGAGAGAGAGAGGCAGAGACACAGGCGGAGGGAGAAGCAGGCTCCATGCACCGGGAGCCTGATGTGGGATTCGATCCCGGGTCTCCAGGATCGCGCCCTGGGCCAAAGGCAGGCGCCAAACCGCTGCGCCACCCAGGGATCCCATAATTACTTTTTTTTTGATGTGTAAAAATACACATATTGGAATTGGTTATTGGGCCACCTTACTTTTGATAAGTTGAGGATTTTTTAAAGAGTTATTTATTTATTTATTTATTTATTTATTTATTTGAGAGAGATAGAGAGAGAGAGCATGGGGGGAGGGCAGAGGGAGAGAGAGAAAGAATCTAAAGCAGATTCCGCACTGAACAGTAGCCTGACAAGGGGCTAGATCTCATGACCCTGAGACCATGACCTGAGCTGAAATCACGTGTCAGATGCTTAACCAACTGAGCCCCCCAGGCACCCCTAAGTTGAGTTATTTTTGTTCATGTTTGTTTCCATTATTCCTATTTTCCTAAGTATTGACAGATCAGTGAAATAAACACAAACAGCATAGTCATGCATTCTTAGCTCTAAAAATGGAATTTTTCTTTATGCTTATTTTTTTGTGTACTAAATAACTGAAAGGAGATGATGTTTATGAATCTTGGTAGGATTGGGGAAGCATTTAGCTGTAATGTCAATGGTCAGATGTCTCCTAATAATGAATAACTTGCCTAGACTTTGTGGAACACAGTATGTTGTCACTTCTCTGTTTCTGGGTTAGTTTTGAACATGAGAAAACTGAAACTCAGAAAATTTTAGTCAAGGTAAACAGCAAGTGGTCAAGTAAGGACTCAAACCTGGGATATTCTGGTCCCAGAATATACCCTATCTTAGAGTGTTTTCTGTCCTCTTTATTATACTTTTAGAGATTAGGGCAAAAAATTGTAGGCAGTATTTTGTGTAAATGTGTGTGTGTGTGTGTTTGTGTGTGTGTATGTGTGTGTGTGTGTGTGTGTTTGCATATGTGTTTCTTGATTAACCTCTGTGGTTTTGTCAAATACTAATCTTCACCTTTGGAAATTGCAAGGAGAGAAGGGCATCTTGGGGCTTAATCCTCCAATCCTATTTTTCTATTTTTGGATTATCTCTATATAAATTGAGTCACTTTAAGCCAGAGCTCATCTGGTAGTTCTCCTTACAGCACTCTCCCTTTTTTGAAAAATCTTTTTTTTTTCTTTCTCTCTTCTTCTCTACCCTGTACTGGGACATTGTTCTTTGGTATCACATGGTATCAAAAGCCTTCCTGAAATTTCTCGAGGGGCTCCAGTTTCTGTGTAGTATCATCCTTATTCATTTGGAGGCTCTTCTGATGGAATTTATGTGATTTTTCTTTTGTACTTTCCTGTTTTATTGTACAGGTGTGGCCATAATAACCAAAGCAGCAGGAAGCAGAGCCAAAGGTGCCAGTGTGGTGAGGTAGATTCTTAAGCTCAGTGTACCTCAAACTTGAGAGAAAGTGGATGAACCTCAACAAAATGGTAACTCTTATTCCTTTATTTCTCTTCTGCTACTTGAGAGTCTTTACTAACACAAGACCAGCAATAGAGGTTGTGTTCTATTGTTTCAACTTGCTACTTGTGTTTAAAAAATGACTAAAGAAGGGCAGCCCTGGTGGCACAGCAGTTTAGTGCCACCTGCAGCTTAGGGTGTGATCCTGGAGACCTGGGATCGAGTCCCACGTCGGGCTCCCTGCATGGAGCCTGCTTCCCCCTCTGCCTGTCTCTGCCTCTCTCTCTCTGTGTCTCTCATGAATAAATAAATAAAATCTTTAAAAAAAATGACTAAAGAAGACAATTTAGGTGATACAGGTGAACTTTATTTATACTTCATAATGCAGGTCTCCAAGGACTACAAAAAGGGACAGAAGACAAGAAACATTTATAGGATAAAGAATCAAGAACAAGGAAAAGAAAAATAAGAAAGATCTAAAAAAAAAAAAAAGAAAAGAAAGAAAGAAAGAAAGAAAGAAAGAAAGAAAGAAAGAAAGATCTAATTGGCTGACACCACACAGTCAACCTTGTTTGGGGTGAGAAGGCCCAGAATTGGCTTCGTGCATGAGGATTGGCTGACTGGATATATCTTGTTTCTGGTCAAGCTGAGCATTTACAGGGACAGGAAAGTTATCTAAGTTTCTTCTTATCTTTGACATGGCACACTGGGCAGGAATGACTCCATCTTGGCCTAGAAAGCTGTTTCAGCACAGGTGATTTTTTTTTTAAATCATTAAATATCATGTTGTAACATCTTTAACCATGTGGCACTCTGCAAAACAGTGTGAACAAAGTTTATGTCTACCAGTATTGCGTTTTTGCTCCAGGGGTATATTACCTTCCCATCTTCCATCCAGTTTGAACATGTAAAAAGGTAAGAAAAAAATGGTGTCAAAAAGTCAATTGGCAAGTTGGAAGCATGCAAACCAGGGAGGGATAGCAAATAGATTAGATGATGGTACCTGGACCAGAAAGACCATGACGAGCTTGAACTATGGACCAGAAACAATGGGAAAAAAAAATAATAGTGATTCAAGTAAAGACCTGCATCTACACACACTGAAGCAGCTGCTGAGGTTGGAAGAGGATAACATTTGCTGAATGTCTTCCATGTACTGTGCCCCCTTTGCTATGCTTTTCCTTGAGTTATTTTGTAAATTATAGGAAAATCATACCCTTGGAGTATGATTTTTACCAAGTGGGGTAAGATAATGCAAGGTTAATGAGAACAGAGGCTGGCTACATGCTTTAGGTTTGAATTTATGCTATGCGTAGGCACATTATTTAGGCACATTAAGTGTGAAGAGTGGCAGGACTTTTGGCTTTCAAGGAGCCCTGTACTGCCGAGGTGCTGCATATGTAGAATTATGGCAGCTAGGAACTGATAGGATGGGAATCACATTGCCCTCTCTGCCAAAACCACATTGGGAGTCCTGCTTTGAATTCTAAAGACTATTCTATAGGTGAAAGGAAGGCAAATAGGATCACCTTTAGAGGGGAAGAGAGTGGGGTCCCAATCCTCTCCATCGTGACTTCACACTTTGTCTGAAGTCACTATGGGGGCCCCTGGGTGGCTCAGTCAGTTAAGCATCTGTCTTCGGCTCAGGTCATGATCCCAGGGTTCTGGGATCAAGTCTCACATTGGGCTCCCTGCTCAGCGTGGAGTCTGCTTTTCCCTCTCCCTTTTCCTCTGCCTGTCGCTTCCCCCTTGCTTGCTCTCTCTCTCTCTCTCTCTGTTAAGTGAAAAAATAAAATCTTAAAAAAAATAATAAAGTCACTACAAGTGACTACATGAATGACTACACTACAAATGATTAAATGAATAAATAAAATCTTAAAAAAATAATAAAGTCACTACAAATCACAAATGGTCAACTTTATCTTTAGAAATTCTTTAAATTGATTTTATATCGCCAGCACCTAGGTCATGTAAAGGACAACAGCCAAAAATTAACTCCTTTTATTGCCCTGTGTATGTTGTCTATGAGTACCCATTTCCTGGTTCACTTTGAGTCCTTTGGGAATGGCAAGTGTTAAATAGGGAGGGAAGGATAAGGGAATTTCCCCCCAATACTTTTGTTGTTGTTTTTAGGTACAACAACATTGAATTTCTCAAAATTAAATGAGCTTTCGGTGCAACTCTACTGTTACCAAGAGAATAAGGCAAGCTCAAAACCACATCACATAACTCAAAAAATTAAAGATACTGAGTCTTAGAGCAACTTAATCACGGAAGACCCTATAGCTACCTTAAAACATTTGGAGGACTGTTCAGTGAAAGAGGAATTCGAACAGAGATGGTCATCCTCAAACAACTACTACCAGTTGTTACGATGGCTGTCTGGAGTTCTGTATTATTTTTTTTTCTTTATTTTTTGGAGTTCTGTATTAAAAAGAATGTGAGACAACATCCAAGGTCAGTGAGAAGGAATTCTGCTTGACAATGATTCTGTCCAATGCTGGA
Organism: Vulpes lagopus; assembly: GCF_018345385.1. Lineage (NCBI taxonomy): Eukaryota > Metazoa > Chordata > Mammalia > Carnivora > Canidae > Vulpes > Vulpes lagopus. The sequence continues at coordinate 10,088,142 of NC_054824.1, forward strand.
AAGAAAGCCAGTGCCCAGGTGTTGCATGTGATGGAAACAGAATGGCTATCGTTGACATACACTGAGCACTTGAAAGAGGAATTCACATGGGGTTGGGAATGCTGTTTCTTGTCATTACACTGAGAAGTCAAAAAAAGTGTCTGGAAAGAGAGAGAATGGGAGAGAGGGAGAGAAGAATAGAGCACATTTTCAGAAATGAGAGAATTTACCACCCTTAAGAGCATCCCCCCTCATTCCTGCTAAGTTTCCACTTGTCATTCATTGCCTCATAAAGAAATCAATGCATCCTTGCAGTAAATTTCCCTTTTTGGCTTTGACCAAAAAAAAGGGTAGGTTTCCGGCTTTTGCAATCAAATAATCCCTAGAGGTCTATGTCTTGGTGGGGGCATAGTTCAATGCCATTTAATTCAATTTAACCGGTGTGTATTGAATGCCTGTTATGCTTCTCTGCTCGATCATTCGGGTCATGAGCCTGGCCTATGACTGGAATCTGTGAAAGATTCAAAGGGAATAGCAGTCATAGATTATGATGAAACATAAATAAATTGAACAAGACGGAACATAATGAGAGTTCTTAGGTCTTCCCACCCAGGGTGTATGTTCTGAGTTGTCTGTAACATTCTGTCCCACTTGTGCTAGTTAGTGAGAGAGGATTGGGAGCCCAGCCCTTTTGAAGTGCAAACCTGAGGGATGAGAGGAAGCTTGACACAGGAAATAGCAGCCAGCGGTGGGGCTTTCTGACAATGAAGAACACAATCCAGCGAAGCCCTTTAATTAAGCAAGATCTTTAAAAAAAAAAAAATTATTCAGAAACTACTGCCTTAATCTCTGAAGATAATAAACTTCACTTAAAGTCCTAAATTGATTCCCTGTCCGTGATGACTGAGATACAAATAGAGCTTTTATCCCACAAAAACCATAACCAAGGCACAGCTGATTAAAAAGTTCACCAAAACCCCTACCCCAAGTTAGAACCCTTACCTCTAGGAAGGGCCTGAGGGGAAGAACAAACATACAGTTTCTGTTTGTGTTCTGACTGCAAAGCCCAAAGCATAGGAAACCCAAACCAAGTCAAAAGTCGGGAAGGAAAGTCTTTTAATTGGCCACGAGTAACCAAACTTCCTCTTCAATTAACTATGCGTAAGTGACACCAGAAACAGTGCCACCGCTGTGCCCAAATCAAATGCCTCTGCTGCCACCCCCACCAGAAAATGGGTTCTACAAGGTTCCTCATGCTGTCTGCCCTGAACCAAAGTCTTTGCACAGCGTATGGGGTGAGGGGGGCCTGGGTGACAGGCTCTGGCCCTACCCACAAAGGTGCCAGAAAAACAAGCTATGCTGCCCTGACCTAGGGGGCAGCAGGGGTCATCCTGTGGGAAATCCTCTGAACTCAGGAAAGTTGTTCAAAAGGTTCTAGTCAGGCAAAAACATGCAAATGTCCATCCCATCACCCAGAGGACTTACTCCTCGGGCCTAAATTCAACCAATTAATAACCCAGTATGGTGAAAGACTCCCAGCCAACCTCCAGGAATGATTCTCCCCTTCTTCTTCTTTTTTTGAAGATTTTGAGAGAGAGCGAGAGAGACCACAGAGAGAGAGGGAGAGGGAGAAGCAGACTCCTTGCTGAGCAGAGAGTCTAAAGTGGGGCTCAGTCCAACGACCCCGAGATTGTGACCTGAGCCACCCAGGTGCCCCTCTCCTTCTTCTTCTTAGTAATATAACTGCCTCCAGGTTTAGCTCGACACATGCTTCTTGGCTAGAGGCTCTATTTCCCAGCCTCCTTTGCAAGTATGACCATGGGACTAAATTCTCACCAATGAGATATAAGAAAAGAAGACAAACCATGAAGAGACTCCTAACTCTGGGAAACAAAGGGTTGCAGAAGGGGAGGTGGTGGGGTGGGGTAACTGGGTGACAGACATTAAGAAGAGCACATGATGAGATGAGCACTGACTGGGTCTTACACTATATGTTGGCAAATTGAATTTAAATAATTAAAAAAAAAGATGCCATTTGTAGCGCTTCAGTCTTTCCCTTCGAGATGAAAATGCTTGGCCTTTGTATCTCTTCTTTTCCTCTTCCCTCTGGCTGAGCATTGGCAACGATTGGACCAGCTGCCTTGGATCTGCCTTGGATGCATATGTTGACACGGTCAGAACATACCCCACAGGCCTGGTTCCTGGATGACCTCCCAGAGCAGTGGTTCCTGGGTGACCTTGCAGGGCCGTGCTGCCTTCCCAGCCCTTTTAGGACACTGTTCTTTGTATGAAATAACTTTTCTCTTATTTAAGGAGGTGCATTTTGTGGGCTCGTTATTACAACAACTTAGGCTTTCCGCTAACTAATATGCATAGTCGTTTCAAAAAGTAGTACATATGTTTCTGGAGCTCCTGAGATGTCTGAAGTGCTAGAGGTGGGCTCATAGGCTGCCGGTATCCTGCCTGCCTTCTCAAGTAACGCGTAACAAATAGGAAAACTCTGTGGTAGACCAAAATGAAGTTCTAAGTCTCCAGGTCAGTGCATGGACTACACAGGCCACTTCATAAAGGCCAGCCAGTTCTCTAATCCTTCTTTCGCAGGGATCATGGTAGCTGAATGTGTCCTGAAGGAATCTCGTCTTCCTTACTCAAGCCTTGGAGATGTTTCAAAAATTCTCACACGGAAGATCATCAGATGGTTGTGACGGTTGGGTTCCAGCTTAAGCTTGCTCAGATAAGGACTAAGCAAAAAGGAGAGAACTACTTTTGCATCTGATTGTATATACTCCCAAAATACATCATTTGTGGATATTGTAAATGCTGGTGAAGATGGTGTGCCTGGCTTATGCCTGATGACTCCTTTTAGGAAGAAATCTTTCTATAATCTTTAAATGGGCAGTAGCCTGGAAAGTAGCTGAGTCTTCTACCCATAGAGAGGGGAAAAAAAATCCATCCTGCTCAAATAAAGCTAGGGGCAGAAGGAGGTTCCACAGCGTCATGGGGAGCACAGGAGGTTGAGTGAATGCGGAAGCAGGGAGTTTGGGGCTTAAGGAGAGAGGGAATAAAGAGAACCATCAAGGGGCTGAAGATGAGGCTTCTAGCAGTGACTATATGTAATCCTCTCTGAATCTGTCCAATCACCCCATTAGGTCGAACACCCACCCATCCATTCATTCATTAGTGATGTTTACTGAGCACCAACTATGTGCCAGATACCGTGCAAGGCCTTGAGGGCATAGCTGTGAATAAAACAAAATCTATAAGGAGTAGAAAGAAAATTAAAGCCAGGGTGGGAGATGGCGAGTGATACTCTGAGACAGGATGGTGGAGAGGCTCCCTGAGGAGCAGAAATCTCAACACAGACCTGGATTGAAGCGAGGTGGGAGCCCCACGAGTATGGATCTGGGAGTGCCTGGCTGGCGGATCGTCAAGGCCAAAGGCCCCGAGCAGGAGTTTACTTCGCAAGTTTAAGGAACAGAAAGGAGGCCTGTGTGGCTACAGAACAGCAAAGCCGGAGGAAAGTCAATGGAAGTGCAGCTGGAGAGGAGTTTGGGGACTAGATGAGTCCAGCCTCATATGTCACAGTGAAGAACCCAGCTTCCCTGTCCTCAGGACAGCTCCTGACCAATGAGCATAGGGGCTGGGTCTCGCTCACCCCACTCCAGGGAGATGCCTAGCACTGCCTAGTACAACTGCAAATAAAAACTATTCTGGAATAAACTCCAAATAGTCCAATTAGTTCCCCCCAGCCATGACGAATACCTATAAAATGTTTCCTTAAAGAGTTTGGCAATACTCCACACTGATAAGTTGGTCTTTAACCGTCAGCTACTTACATTTGCTGCAACAGAAGTTTGATCAATTTTTACGTCCACGTAAGTGTCGATCTTGGAACGTGGAGTGCAATTGCTCAAGATTAAGAAGTGCCTGAAGTGTCCTGAAACCTGGAGCAGTGATGGCACAAGTCCATTTCGGTAATCCTTATGGCAGAGTCAGCGGGAGCGTGTGTTGTATAATCTGCTTCTATATTTTTGGAAAATTCTAGTCTTGAGTCAATTACCCAGAAGATGCGAAGGAACGCTGTCTCGCACGACAGATCCCACATAGCAGCAGAAATGCTTTCCATTCCCGGAATCCCTAGGGAAATCAAGAGACGACATTGCTTAGTCTAGAAATTTTCCTTAATATATATTAATTTAGTATTTATCTTAAAACGACATCCTCTCCTTTTTTGAGGGAGGGAGGAAGACATTTAAATTAGGAGATTTTTTTTTTTCCTGAGACAAGAATAGCCTTTAACTCAAGGATAGAGGAAAAGCTTCCATAGAGAACACTGAGGGCTTTGTGATGGCCACAGGAAAAGCCCAAGAAAAGAGAGAACCTTGCTGAAGGGTACATGCCTGAGAGGGAAGGGTGGGCTTTGGTAGTTGGAGGGGGGGGTGCGGGAGGAAGGCAAAGAGTGAAGAAGATGAAGGAGACCTGGAAGTGACTATTATTTCAAGAGATGGCCCCGATAAGCTTATTGTAGAGCCCGGAGCACGGTCAGTGACCTCTAGCTGGATTCAGGTTACATTAGCTGTCAGCATTCAGTTGCCACAGAAAGGTCCCAACCTTTTGAAGGATTCCTACAAAGTCTAGCTCGACTGAAACTCTGCCTGCAGTGGCATTAGGGTTTTCACCTGTTCCGCGTAGCATTCGCATAGGTATGTGGGGCCACCCTGCCTTGCACTTGCTATGACAAGCAGGGCATCGTGGTCCCCAACGTACGCATGATAGTGTCGGATGCTCACGTAGAGACAGTGACTGCTGTGGGGTGGACAGGCGATCTGAGGGGGAAAGAGCATGGATATGTCTGGGATGACTTCAATTTCACTGAGACAGCTTCTCTTTACATGAGTGGTGAGAGTAGTCCACAAATATGTCATCTTGAATAGTTCTATTTTTAATAGTTTCTTTATTTTGTTTTCTTTCCCCAGAAGAGATGCCATCTCTTGTATTGTAAATCTCCTTGAAAGAATTTAATTTTATAGTGCCAGCGAGACCAAAAATATGTCAATTTAGCAAGGGAAGATATTTAATTGCTTCAGAACATCCACATTTTGAAAAATAAACATGTTTCTTTTTCTCCTTGGTCAATTTGGCAGCACGAAGTAACTTATTTGTGGCTGTTATTTGTCTCCACAATTTCCCTTAATAGTAGGTTTCACAGTCTTTATGTTCATGAAGCATTTCCTTATGTCTGGACCAAATCCCTTTTTTGCTCTAATTTGAGGCCAGAGACTCTGTGGAGTTGCTCACAATTGTCTATTGAATAGACAAACACTTGGAGTTTGTTTTGAAAACTCACTTCAGTCTTCTCTTCACCAGGGTAAACAATTCTGATCCTGCAGCCTTTCCTCAATAGCACTATAATGTGTCCATGATAATGTGCTCATGTCTGAAGTTGGACGCCGTTCAACAATCTCAGGACTAGTTCAAGAAATGCATTACAAAATTGATTTGACTTAATCCTATTACCCCTCATATTTCAATGGTGCTTTAATTTACAAAGTACTTTTATAAACAACCCCTCATTTTATCTCCGTAACAGAACTGTGAGATGAATATTACTTATTTTTCTTTTCCTGCACAGATGAGGCCACCGAATCTCAGACCACACTGCCAGTAAGTGGGAAAGCAGAGATTCAGTCTCATTTTTCTGAGCCAAGGACCAGGCACATTTCCACTACCAGCAGCTGCCTACTATGCACAAGGCCTTGGCCGGGTGTTGCTAAGGATCTCACCATGAGTACTTGATTCCCACAGATCTGCTTGCAGAGGTGAGTTAAAAGGTCTTGGGAAGGAAACGGCATGAGTTGGACTCTGAAGGTTCAGGAAGGTTTTGGTAGGTGGAGAAGAAAGTTAGAAACATTCCTGATTGAGGGGACCTGCCCATATGTTCACAAGATCACTGGGTCTTAAGCTTACCTCTTCTCAACTAGAGGGCATGCTTTGAGATAGGATGAAGTTCCATGGTTAAGGACAAGGGCTGTGAAGTCCCAGAAGCCTGGATTGAAATCTTGATTTCACCAACTACTAACATCACGGTCCAGAGCAATTTCCTTCATCTCTTTTTGCTTCATTTTCCCACCTGTAACATGGGAGGATTAAGTGTAGTAGTTTATGTAAATACACAATAAATGTTAGCTATCAGTGAACAGAAAGCCCTAAAGAGACTAATACTATGAAGCATGTAGTAGGAATAAAGGGTAGATAGAAGTATTCCTAATTCATATCTCAGAGTATCTCATTTCCCAAGGACATGGTTCAAAAGCATTCCCATCCTTGCCACCTTTGCCTTGTCCCTAAAGCACATGAATTTTCAGTCATTTTATGGGAAAGGAAACTGAAGAATAATTTGATGGATGAACTCCCTATCCCTTCCACAAAGATAATTTTTAGTTCTCACTGTTACATATTAATGACTTCAATGAACCTAAAGTGCACCCACAATATCTAACAGGGTAAGAAAATAAACCAATTGCTTCGTTGGCCTAAACTGCCATTTGCTTTCTGGTTAGAATGCAGGTTGTCGATCTTTGTTGTGCGTGATTTGTATTTTATCTCCATACGGTTATTTCCGTAAAATTCACCTCTCAATGTATTCCCAATCCTGAGTTAGAAATAAAGGAATACAGTTGGAGTCACAGCGCACCTAACAAGTATTTGAGCCTGACCCCGAGCACTTCCAGCAACATGTGTCACGTGTGTGAAAACCTCCTATCGTGCATGCTCCGGATGCAAAAGGAAAATGAAATCACCAGTTTAGGGGCCAGTGAGGAGGGCTTTTGTCGTGGAACTGGGAGAGGCAAGCATATTTGCTCTAAGAGTGATTGGTGTCTCTATTTTGAGATGGAGGAATGGAATCTACCAAGAGCCTTCATTGCTATGGGTGAATGACATGGGGGTCCAGGCTACTAAATAATCGTGGGTCTGGTTTTCTTCCCCCAGTAGACTTCTGAATGTGGTGAGAGGAATGTCGTGTGGAATTGCAGGGTAGGTGTACTGGTTCTCTAGAGGGTTGTAGTAACAAATTACCACAATCTTAGTGTCTTGAAACGATGCAAATTGCATTGTTCTGCAGTTCTGTAGAAGTCCGACCCGGGTCTCAACTGGGCTAAAATCAAGATGGTTAAAGAATTCTCTTCTGGAGATTATAGGAGAGACTCTGTTCCCTTGCCTTTTCCGGCTTCTAGAGAAGCCATTCACCTTCTTTGGCTCCGGATCCTCTGCCTTTTTCTCAAGGGCCAGCCAAAGAGGGTCCATCCATTCTCACACCCCATCACTCTAACCTATTCTGTCTCTCGCTTCCATTTATAAAGTCCCTTGTGATTACACTGGGCTCACTTGATTATTCAGTAATCTGAAAACCTCTCTGTGTTAAGGTCAGCAGATGAGCAACCTTAATTCCACCTGCAACCTTAATTTCCCTTCAGATGTAGGGGAACATATTCACAGGTTGCAGAAATTGGGATGTGTACATCTTGGTAGGACCATACTCTACCTACCGGAGTAGATGTTGGTACCAAAATCATTTGTTCAACAGGTACACTTGATTAGCCAGGTTGTAAGTCCCACTTTTGTCCAAAAGTATCTGCTGAAATTGTTAGGACATGGACGCCTTGGTGTCAGTACTTATCTGGAACAGTGGTTCTGCCTACTACCTTGAGAGAGGAAAGGAAAGAAGACAAAGAGAGCCCAGGCAATATGTTTTATGCTCAGCTTCTGCACCCAACAATCTGTTCTTTGTCTTTATTATGTACAGTAAAGGCTCTCCATGCTCAAAAAGACCATCAGCTCACACTCCAAGAACACCGAGAGCTTCTGCACAAGGTTCTGCAGAGCTCTACGGTGCTCGCTTGCCATCTCGGTACTGCAGCTCACGTGGCTTGGAATAATCTCAGGTTCATTTTCTTTGTTGGCTTTCCCTCCCTCGTAAGTACTGATGAACTTTCACTTCCAAAATGCCTCAGGACAACAGAACTCCAACTCTGATCCCATTAAAAGACAAGAGATAATTCAAGAACTGTCAAAATTCAAGTCGTGACTCAGGCTCTCTCCAGTTGAGTTAGAATCATCAGAAAGGAGTAATGAGAGAGAGAGAGAGAGAGAGAGAGAGATTTTAGGGAAGTTAAAATTTAATTTTTAAGTTGTACATTATAATTTTAAAATTCTGAGAGACCAGTGGATGCCTGGATGGCTCAGTCAGTTAGGCCTTTGGATCAGATCATAATCCAGGGGTCCAGGGATCAAGCCCCATGTTGGGCTCCCTACTCAGCAGAGAGTCTGCTTCTTCCTCTTCCTCTGCTCTTCCCTGCTTGTGCTGCGTCTCTCTTTCTCTCTTTCTCTCTTTCTTTCTCTCTCTCTCTCTCTCTCTCGTGCACACTCTCTCTTATATAAACAAATAAAAGAATTTCAAAAAAAAAAAAGTTCGGAGAGATCTTGAGTGATTTTTCTTCATTCCTTCCTCTTCAGTGTCAGAATAATGGTCAAACAACTTACATCAGAAAAAAATTGATCTTGTTTTGTTTCTAAGATCCTCATTCCACCAGAGGATATAACTTCACAAATTGTCTTGACGATGTGTTCTGAAGTTTAACAGTTTTGTCTGGAGTGTGCTCTTGGTCCAACCTAGTTTAAATCCATGTATTCTTTTATATTCTTAGTATAAAAAATCTGGTTTTCAGCTTTATACAGAAGATGTTTAGATACATAAAGACTCTTATCAATGTTCATCATTGCTAGGATGAAACCTGGAGAATGTGGTATGTATTTTGGCAAGATTTGTGCTAATAATAATGCCCTGTGGTGTCTAATCTGGACTCAAACATTTTGTGTGTAAGTGCATGTAAATGACTGCATGTGTGGGTGTGCATGAGTTCTTTTAAAAAACAGAATTGCCAGCAAACCCCATCCATATGGGACATCTGGAAACTCTGCCAAATTCCCCTTTTCTCCAGATCAAATAATCCCAGTCCCGTTTAATTTTGCTTCAAAAATGCAAATTTATAGACATCAAAATAAATCACAATGGCATGCATATATGTAGCTAAGCATCTAGGGTGACTTAGAGTCAAGCTTTCCTAAAAACAGGAGAAAATATAAATGACTTTTTTTGTTTACATCCTTCTAGCATTAGAATCTATGAAACATAACTAAATATACCAACAGATATTTGAATGTCCAGTGGATTTGTAGCATGCCATGGGCTCTGTGGACCACACAAGGAAGTTGAGCTTTATGACCTGCTTCAAATATGCATTTTTGGACCCATTTTGGAGGTGCCAGAGGAGCCATTGACTTGTAATTGACTGACATTTCCCATTTACCCAGAGCTTCAAATGTGGACTTTGGTTCTTTCCCTAAAGAAGTCATTGATTGACAGAGATGTTCATCATTCAAATGTAAGCTTCTGTCCCATTACAGGCACCCCACCTAGAGTGCCCTTGAAATATTTTTTATAAATCCTATAATTATCTTATGAAAAGCCCAATTACATTGCATCGCATTTGTATTAAAAGCATTAATTTATTAACTGTACACATTTAAAAATATACCACAATTATTTATAACCCTGTTATAAAATTGGGAGGAGGCCGTGTATGTATAAAATCCTGTCTTGGCGTCTGAGCCTTTCAGTAAGAACCCACAGGCTTCCATGTGTGGCATTATGCCAGTAGCCAAAAAAAGCAGGGTCTGCCTTTATTGGCTTGATGCTTTGATGGCCTTTGATCAGGCCATTGTACCAGAGCAGCCAAGATATAGGGCAAGATGTGGCCTTTCGGTAACCTTCCTTCTTTGTACGAGAGTAAGACAAGTTAATTGGGCTTGACAGTACAGATGACCCTTTCAAGTCAGGAAAAATGAGACTGTTGTGCTTATCCCAGGTAGATAACCATTAATATTGCTTGTACTGTCTGTGGGAAGAGAAAGGGGCTTGTTTGTTTTAAATGTTTTTCAAGGAAGGCAACAAAGATTCCAGGGGGGTTGCCTGGCCAGCTCCACCTATGGAGACAATGGGGCCATTTGAAGGGTTCAAGACACATTGAAAGGTAGAGAACACACTCCCGTTGATAAATTATTATTATCGATAACCCCTTCTTTGTCCTTGATTTCACATAATTGTTAAAGTTCAGACTGCAAGAACTAGCGGACTCACTTTAGAGCTCTTTGTGGAAAACTACCTGTGGAAAGGGAGACTTCTTGTATTTTAGTAGCAATGGAATGTCCTGAGCGATCTGAGCTCATATTGTTTATATTTTATGGGGCCATTTGTTTTGCTCACAATATATCCTAGAACTCTTTTCCCTTTGTGTTAGTTTGTGTCTCTTTCTGAATGTCATCAATGACCATACATGTGTTCACTGAGGGGGAGGGAGGTCATGTGGGAGATTTCCCCCCCATAAGAGGGCCATTTACTCTTCTCATTAGGCAAAGCTTCCAGAGCTGGAAGATGGCATCATTCTCTCTTCTTCTTCCCTGTAGGAAAAAAAAATCACAGATACTTTCAGGGAGCCAAATTCCTTTGAGGTAGTATGACTTTGGTGCTCACTATTCTGTTTCCACCTGTGTTGGTCCTGTTACAGTTTCAGCAGTTTAGAACCGAATTTATTTATCTTTTTTCTCAGTTTTATTGAGATATAGTTGACACACAGTATTGTATAAGTTTCAGATCTACAGCATAATGACTTGATTTACATATTTTGCAATTCCTATAATAAGTTTAGTTAACATCTGTCATCTCACATAGATACAAAGACAAAAATTAAAATTAAAAATTAGAAAAATGTTTTCTGGGGCACCTGGGTAGCTCATTCAGTTAAGCAATCAACTCTTGATACCAACTCAGGTCATAATCGCAGAATTGTGAGATTGAGCCCTGAGTCTGGCTCTGCACTAGGCATGGAGGCTGTTTAAGATTCTCTCTACTTCTCCCTCTGCCCCTCCCCCCCAACACCCTCCCCCCATCTATTTGTGCTCAAGAACACTCACGTTCTCTATCAAAAAAAAAGTTTTTCTTATGATGAGAACTTTTAGCAACTTTCAAATATACTGTATAGAGTGTTAACTATAGTCATCATGTTGAACATAACATTACTAGTACTTATTTATCTTCTAATTACAAATTTATACCTTCCAATCACCTTTTTCCAATGCCTGTCCCCACCCTGCCTCTGGTAACCATAGATTTGATCTCTTTCTATGAGTTTGGTATGTTTTTGTTTGTTTAATTTTTTTTTTAGATTCTACATGTAAGTGAGATCATACAGTATTTGTCTTTCTCTGTTTTATTTTACGTTAGCATAAAAACTTCAAAGCTCACATATGTTGTCACAAATGGCAGACTTCCTTCCTTTTTATGGCTGACTAGTGTTCTATTGTGTGTATATATATATATGCCACTTTTTTTTTAATCCATTCATTCATACATCAGTGGACTCTTAGGTTTGTTCTCTGTCTTGGCTATTATGAATAACGCCGCAATGAACATGGAGGTGCAGATATCTCTTAGACTTAGTGATATTATTTCTTTTGGATATATATACAGGGAATCAAATTTGAAAGAAAGAGAAAGAAACAGAGACAGAGAGACAGAGGGAAGGAGTGAGGGAGGGAAGAGAGAGGAAGGGAAGAAGAGAAAGAAAAAAGGAAGAAAAGAAAGAAAGGAAGAAGGAAAGAGAAAGAAGAAAAGAGTCAGAGGCAGGGAGAGAAGGAAGATGAGGAAGATAAGAAGGCTAGTGTCAGTGGAGGGTCTTAGGTGGCCTACATTGAGTTTTTGCTCTTTGCAAACATAGTCCGGCATTAGGGGCATGATCTATGGATTGATGCCATGTGTCTTACATCAGTCAAAAAAGATTTCCAAGTAAGTCCAAGATTTACCAGTAAAATGTGAAATAAATCTGAGTTTTATTGCCTAGCACTGATGGAATTTCACCATTATAGTACTGGCAGGGCTTCAGAAAGAATTTTATCCACTTATTGTTCTAAGCTTTGTGAATAGGTAGCATTTCTTTTGGAGAACAATCTGACAATGTATATCAAATAGTAGACAATACAACATCCTATTTTCAGAAACATGTCTTAAGGAAATAATTCAAGAGGAGATATTATTGGAAAGTCTCTCCAAATAAAGAGATGTACTTAGAGCAACATACAATATGATATCCCAAACTGGAAAGAATCTAAATCTCCAACAAGAGAAGCTAATTAAATAATAAAATATCAATGCAGTGAATATTATGCAATCATGAAAATAGTGTGATAGGTAGACATGAAAAACTATTAATGAAACATAACTTAAAAGCTAGTATAAATTCTATGTACCAAAGACTACCATCATGACATAGTTTTTATATATATGGAAATGTTCTTTAAGTAAATGGACATGAATTCTATGGAATGTTTTGTGTCTGTTTTAGAATTTTCTGATACAACACTTCAAAGCTTATTTAATGATAGATCATTTACAATAAAATTAACTCATGTTTAGTGAATGAGTGATTGTTGGCCAGGATACATTTTCTTATATCAGTCTAGATAAGGAGACATTAGATTAGTCTAGGCACCAAACTTAGTCCACAGAAGTCCTCTCATCATCAAAGGTTTTAAGTGTAGTACACCCGATATGCTTGAAAAGATTAGGATATTAGATTCAGTATCCTCCCTTCAGGACATGATCAGTGGAAAACATCTTTTATCATCACCTTAAAAAAACAAAACCAGAATTACCACATGCACTTTCAAAAAAATAGTGGTAGTGTCTTACATAGTTGAAAAGGATCTGTTCACACTCATTTTAAAAATTAGCTGAAGAGCTTTTAGTATGGTTCCAAATCAATAAACAAATTAATAAATGTGTTCTGAGTAGGGCAAAGTCTTATTAACAAATCAAAAAGTAGGTTCTCAAAGCTCTATATGTGACAAATGTTCTTGCATGAAGACATTTGTTTATTTCTTTGTTGTCTATGGAAGTCTGCCCTCCTCTCTTGACCATAATCCTTTAAGGACAATTTGCTTTTGCATCATTTATACTTCCACATATGTGCTAGCACCTAGCACATGATTGGCATTCAATAATTATTTGTTTAAAGAAATAACAAACGAACAAGCCAAGCCAAAGATTTTAAACAAATTATTTCCCTCTCCTAATTTCTGTATACTATGTTATAGTAAATATGTTTAATAAAACAAAATAGGGATTGTTATTAAAAGCCAAAAAGAATCTAATATTTAATAATGGGGTAAATTCTACTATGCGCAGAGCCAGGGAGAACTTCTACTTTTATATTTTATATACATCTGGATTGTTTTAATTTTTTATTATAAAAACACATATTTGAAAAAAGAGATAAGATATTAGGCTGAAACTGTTTTGTTTGGGCACGAACATTCCATTTTAGGAATCTGTTGCTCCTCAAGGGGTAGAGATAAAAGGGAGTTTCAGGGGGTGCTGAAGCACAGAAGCTGTTTAATGTAAACATTAAGATTCACGTCGCTAGAATTGAGAAAAATGCTCTTGACCTAGATCTCCCCAATCCTTTGCTAAAGCAATTTTAAAAAGGAAGCTGTTTTCCTCCACCTTTAAAGTAATAGATTAATTTTGCCTGACCTTGGGGGACAGAAAGGCAAGGAATCGTATTGTTTTGCAGCTCTCATGAGTTAGTACAATTTTCCTCAGGAGAAGGAAGACTATTTGAAGGACCAGTTAGAGCCCTCCTTTCCTCTGTCTCCCTCACCCCCTCCACCCCCGCCAAGCTGTTTTGTTCCAGGTTAGTAAGAACTTGCAAGATTGTTTGCTGCTAGGCATATCTAATGGTCTCAGAACTGTGGCTAAACACTGAGGAGATTTCACTCTAAACTTCAATTTATGGTGACTTGAAAATGAGTTAAATCTTCCCATCTCTCGTGTGTGGGCTTCCCAAAATTATTTTCTTCCAAAAAGCAAATAATGGAAAGGGGGAAAATTGTAATTTTACACTGTGGACATCGAACAAACACTACCCCACCCAGATGATCAAGGGTAACAGCAACTGTGATAAGTCTTGCCAAGAGCATGTACCCTTGGGATAACGTGCTGAGACAGGCACTTTACTCCATGATGTTTCTCTCCAAAACCCTTAGTTGCAGCCTAATTATGAGAAAAAACATCAGACAAATTCCCGTTGAGGGACATTCTGCAAATACCTCACCAATACTCTACAAAATTGCCAAAATCATTAAGAACAAGGAAAGTCTAAGAAACCGTGACAATCAAGATTTGCCTAAGGAGACGTGACCACTAAACATAATGTAGTATTCTGAACAAGATCCTTCCTGGAACAGAAAAAAGACATTAGGTAAAAATGAAGGCAATCTGAATAAAGTATGAACACGGACTTTAATTAATGTCAATATATTAAAATTGCCTCATTTGTTATGACAAAAGTACCACAGAATGTGAGATGTTAACAATAGGGAAACTGTGTGCAAGGTATATGAGAGCACTCTCTACGGTCTTTGCAACTTTTCTGTAAAACTCAAACTATTCAAAAATTAAAAGTTTAATTCTTTTAAAAAAGTAGGGATAAGGAGGGAGCAATTTAATATACTAATGTTAGAGATTAAAGATGAAAATCTTCAAGCATGAAAATTCTGATTGAGAAATATGTGCCAGTCTTTATGGACTGGTATTAATCTAAAAATGTTCTTTTATGACATATTCTTTCCATAAATTTGCATAAGATAAAAAGGAGTTATATCTGAAGCCTGGAAGAGACCATGGAACTATTCTCACCCAGACTCTTTATTTTATGAATGAGCTAATGAAGAACTGAGAGGCAGAGCCAGAGGGCAAACCCAGGTCCCCTATCCCCATGCCCTCAAACTTTGAAGACCCCTTGCAACAAAATGCAAATGCAACAAGTAATCTATTTCTCAGATAACCTGCCAGTTCTCTCAGGTACCCCTTGCTTTTGGTCAGTTAATTTCTAAGGAAGGATCTGTCTCACAGCCAGAAATTTTGGTATACTTGCACACTATTTCCCAATAGCTTAAAGTTTAAAGTGATACAGATATCAGCATAGCTGAATGTACAGCAGTCCCCTCCTCCATCCACAGGGGATATGTTCCAAGACCCCCCAGTGGATGCCTGAAACCCGGGATGGTACAGAGCTCTATGTATACTATGCTTTTTCTTATACATCCACAACTATAATAAAGTTTAATTCATAAAATAAGCACAGTAAAGAATTAACAAAAATAATAATAAATAGAACAAATCTAGCAATACAGAGTAATAAAAACCGTGTGAATGTGGTCTCTCTCTTTCTCTCAGAATATCTTGTTGTACTCTACTCACACTTCTTGCGATGATGTGAGATGATAAAGTACCTACGTGAACGACGTAGGCATCGTGATGTAGTGTTAGGCTACTACTGAACTTCTGAGGATGGGTCAGAGGGAGGATCATCTGCTGGTTGATGGTGGGAAACTGAAAACACAGGAATAGAAACCCTGGGTAAGAGAGGACTACTGTAGTGTTGTAGAAATCATTGATATTTCCTGACACTTTGCTATAACTCGGCTCTATATCCCTGGGGCATTAAAGTGAGTCTATACCCCTGGAGTGTCAGAGCAGGTATATCCAGACTTCCAGGGGCTTAAAGTCTCAGCAAGTGAGTTTTCAATGTATATCCAGGAACATCCCAGAGAGAGAAAGTGTTTACCCTGTCAGCCATCTATGCCCCACTTTAGTGACCTCAAAGAAGTGTAGGCACTAGCTTTAAGGAAAGAACATTCTTCCTTACTCTCCCATCACTTCCTGGAGTGCCTGAGGCCTCTGTGTAACTAAAATGCCTTAATCGAGACCTTTTATGGTTGTTATAATCCTTTATGGTTGTGCATATTGGCCATTACACCTAGCATGGCCATACATGACTATCCCCTTTGGGGTTGACACGAAGCCAGGCATGAATCAGAATTGACTGTTAAAGTGAGAAGGGGTCTAGGTGTTTAAATTTCTTTCCTCTTTTATGATAGATCGCTAAAGCTCTTTGGTATCTATCTCTTGCACATGGGGATAGCACTCTGTTAGGTAGTGACTGTTTTGATGAGTTTATTATTATTAAAAAAAATACACACAGGAGGTGTGCTTTGATATTCCTTCAGAATTCTATATGCCCAGCAAGGTTTCTAAAATCCCTCCTGCTTTCCCAAACAAAGGAGAATGGACATCATGGTGCTTAGGCAAGGTTACCTGATTTTATAACACTCCAGCTCAAGGACACAGTGAATTTGTCCCAGAGACAAGTCAGGTTTCTTGACTCCTGATCCAGGATGCAGGGTACTAAGATGTGATTTTTGAGAAATTTTGGAATTTTTTTTCATTCTTTAATCAAACATTTCAAGCAAATTATAAATAAAACCAGCCATGGTTACATGTCATGAAAAAAAATGCACAATATCAATACAAAGATCCTGAGTGTGCTCACATATGCACTACATCTGAAATATTAGAACTATTTTGCCATCCAGCAAAGATGTATTTATCTTTACAGAAAGCTTCTCTTGGAGTTATTTTTGCCTATAAAACAAGGACAATGGTGTCCTTAAGTATTCTAGAATGTCATGCCAACACAAAATAATGTAATCTATTTCATAATGGTGTATATCATATTTTATTTATAATTGTATAATGTAGTATATAATATTTTCAGTAGGGAAAAACACTTCAATTTAACCATGTTTCCACAACTTGAGGCCCTAAAGGAGAATAAATAGCTAGTTGGCTAACTCACTACAACTATTCTAAAGTAGAATAGTCACGTTGACAAGTTTCACTCAGTGATCTAGAACCAGGTATGACAGAGTCTACTGTGATTAGATGTCCTGTGCCTACACTTCTTATATACACAGGCTGCCAAGACAGTCCAAGATGAATTACATCAAAGGGTGATCTATTACACTACTGCCTAACTTCCCTATCTGGTGGCACAACTGTCCAGTAACAGCTAGAAGAGAGAATAAAAAACTCCTTCTCTAGAGAAGAAAAAGAATTCTTCTGTGTTAGGTAACACAAAGTTACCTTATCAAACGATTTCATCAAGAGACATTTTCTCTCAAAGATATCGTGGTATTTTATTTCTTGTGGTCTACTCCAGCCGAATGATAGTTAACATCAAACTTTGCTACACAAAGAGAAATCATCAGTTGAGGAGAGCAAGTCCAAAGCCAGTTGTAAAAGCTGGGCCCTTATATACAGGAAAGATGACACCTGAACACATGGAGGGTCATAATGTCCCACATCCTGGGCCAGTACTATCCAGTAGAACTTTTCATGATGATGGAAAGGTATTGTATCTGTGCTGACCAACCTGGTAGCCACTAGCCTGATGTGGCTACTAACCACTTAAAATGTGACCAGTATGACCAAGGAACTGAATTTTCATTATATTTAATTTACACTTAAGTAGCCACATGTAGCTAGTCGGTAAGTCATTGGGCAGTGCAGCTACAGACCATCGGTTGTATCCTCTCTGTATTTTGAGCGTTATGGCATATGGATCAAAGTAAGTGCTAGTAAATCCTAAAAACAAATGTGAAGTCATTTTACCATTAAATTTCTTCAGCAGTAAAACAGGAATTTGTGATTCATCTCAGAAGGACGAACTTCAGTAAAAGTTTAGGAGTATTTTTTTAGAATTTTATAAGAATCATGTATTCCTAATCAACCAACAGGAGTCGTACCTCATATCTTCCTTCGTCTTCCTCTATTGATTGCTCTGTGATGACTTCATCATGGTCGGTTTAAAAAATTTTATAAAGATTCAAACACTGCTAATAAATAATGCAAGTGAATCTCTCGATCAGGGGACCTAAGTAAGTAAGTCACTTAGTTAGATGTTTACATAAAGTTCTCCTTTTGTCCACACAAGGTCTAAGTAGAGATGTCAAGTAGGCAGTTGAATGTACAAGTCTGTAATTCAGGAAGAGCTCAAGATTATAGTTTGCATATCCTGTCTTTAATTTCCAAAGAGTAATATATATCTAAATATTCACATTATTAAAATTGTAAAGTCTTTTAAGAGACTTCCTGCAAAACAGCGATCTTCAAGTCTTTTCCATAGCATTTTACCAAGTCCACATATTATCATTTACTATATTAAATGAGATGAATCAAATAACACTAATAACATTTGCACTGACATTTTAATAAATTATCCGTATGTATTTTTAAAATCAGTGTTCTCTTTGATTGCAATAAAGCTTATGGATAGTAAAAATGTCAAAGTTTCATAAACAGCCCATTAACTTTGAACTGTTAAAATCAGCAAAATTTAATAAACAAATAATGTTTTACATTTTTAAGAGCTCTTTGGAATTTATTTTAATGAGAGTTGAGCTATGATAAAATGTAAAACGTGATGATATCACATGTTGTGATACAAACTTTTCTCCAACACACTCAATACAAAGATGACAAACTTACATGCAACATGCCAAAAAAAAAAAAAAACCACTACTGAAGCTGTTAGTCCATCCTTCTATATCTAAATTAGAGATAAAGATGTAAAAGACCCATTCTGAATATCACTTTAGATAGCAGTTGAGTATCCTCAGACCTTAGCCACAGCCACATTTAAAATGGAAGAAAAGTACTAAATTCAATTGTTTACAAAACATTTCCGTATTAAAGGCCCTAGTTTTCGATTCACTTTACAGCATATATTGTACATATTTTCTTCCTTCCATGACGTCTTTAAATGTGGAGGTTTCCTTTGCTCATCATGTTTAAAATGAACATAATTAACTAAACATTCTCTGAAATTTTGAAGATAAATCAAAGGCAGCTAGTCCTTTTTTTCTTAACACGCTCAAGATTGGGTTTTTGCTGCCACCTGTTGACTATAATCACAAATAATAAATCTTGTCTCCACAAATCACGAACTTTGGTAGTTAAAAAGTCCTTAGAAATCCATCCATACTACTTCCTTCATCTTATGAATGGCACAAGGGCTCAGAGGGGCTAAGCCACTTTCCCAATGCCACTCGAACAGGACAGACCTGAGCCTAGAATGTAGGTTTGAGCCTTGGAGTTGAGTGTTTATTTCTCTCTCCCAGTTTAGGAGGTAGAGCACCTGAGATGCATGGTATTCTTTGTACACATCATGAAATACTGATATGCTTAAATCCAATACACTAACCAGTAATGCTTTTTACCATATCATGGGGCAGCAAGTCTGTGCTTCTCCAAAAATATTGTAGCAAATAGTTCCATTTGAGGTGACACTCAAACAAGCATGGGCATGTCTGGAAGATGGGTTAGGTGGGCTGGCCAGGTGTCTGTTTGCATGAGTGACTGAAGGGCTTCCTGGAAAAGTTTATGTTCATGAAAGAATAGAATTGAGGCCCTTACATCTGACATAAGGGCATGCAAGATCCTACGATCCTATGTACCTATCAGTTAACATGGTTCTCAGAGTGACTAAAGGCTCATGTGTGAGTCTGCAAGGGAAAGAGCTGAAACAAAGAGTGAATAAAAACTAAAAGAGCTGGTCACACTGTGGGCACTGGCTTCCTAGGTGAAAGGAAAGAACTCCTCTGAGGTCTCAACCCATGTCACAGGCACCATTAACCCTCTGGAAGGGGCATAAGTTCCTGCAACACAGGCTTCAAGGCATTCTTGCCAGGGAATCAGGGCAAGGACAGAGGACCACATGACCCCTGGCTGGCCATATTTATTGGCACGTGGTAAATATCCCCTGTGACTCCTAGAATTAGCTGAGAAGTGAGACTTTAGAGTGGGAGCTCTCTCACTTGCTGATGGCAACAGAGCTAGAGAGATGTTGTTTGGTTTCTATTACCCTGAGCACCAGGCTAGTACCAACAGCATTGGCACTTGGTAACCCAAACACCGTAACTATGATGTTGAAAAATTGTAAATAATTTTTTTTAAGCCTGGCAGCTATGATACTCTAAAGGGATGACATCTGACCTTAAATTATTTGATTTCTCTAAGGCTTGGTTTCCTTAGGTGTAAAATGAGAAAATTATTAACCTACTTCTCCTCCCTCCCTGGGATGTCCAACAAAGTGCTTTCTGGTGTAAGACGTTCAAATAGAAAGTAGTGTTTGTTCATTTAACTTATCTTTCACTTCTTATTGAAAGGCAGTTGGTTGTGATCGTTTGGCCAATAAAATATGAACAGCGGTGACCCACCCCCTTCCAGCCAGAAGCTTTAAAAGCCAGTGTATTTCACCATGTTCTGTTTACCCTAATATGATGATTGAGGAACACATGTTAGGATGGAACGTCCATAAGTCTGGATTGGGTCTCTGCGTGTATACACATGAACAGAGCCCCCCAACTGATCCACACTGGACATGGAACATGAAGGAGAAACACACTTGTGTTGATTTAAGCTGCTGTTACCTCAACATGAATGACCTGGCCTGTTCAAATCCAGGGGCCTAGCCGCACCTGGGATACCCGTGTAAAGTATAAAGAAACAATCTGGGTAAAGTGGATGTGATTGAAAGGGGGCTTCTCAAAAAGGATATTTTGGAGAAAGGCTAAACACACACAAAAAAACTAACAATAAGAAATGAACATTACTAATGAAAGAACGATTATGTTCATCTAACTAGCTGAATTTTACATTCAGCTTAGAATTAGATGGCGAATCACAACTATGTGAAGTTTCTAGATCACATCAAAATACTAATCTGTCATGCGCTATCATATCTAAATTGGCTCTAAGGAAAATCAAATCTTTACCTTGCATTTCCATGAGGCTTGTATCCTAAATGAAGAGAAAAATAAAAAGCCTAACACATAGACTTTCTTTTTCTGGGTAGCATCTGTTTTACTTATTATGCCAGCAGAAGTCCCTATGAATCCCGAACACAGATACATGATTTTCAAATACTTGGATGAAAGGGAGACAGACCCAAGGGACACAAACAAATAAAATTTTCATCAACAAGTTCTCCATCCCTTCTCATCCCTGCTGAACGTCAATTTTAAACTCCCAATGAGGGAAGGGATCTGCAGATCTCTATCTTCCCACTTTCACCCACACCTTTGCGTGTTACGAAAACTGACCCAGAAGCCACTACTGAGTGAAAGGATATCTTACCAGGGTGACACAAGTGGAAGAAAGCAATAACCAAACAATGAGGCCTTTGATGGAGATTTCCTAATAGCGAGCAGGCCTAATCAGAGGTCCTGAAAGGGGTGGCTCCAACTCCCATTAAAACAACACACACGTTTCTTCCTATAACTCCCAAGAGGAGCCCAAGGAGAGCACTCCACGGTGCTTTCCAACCCAGACAGGTCGAACTTCTTTACCCTTCCTGAGTGCGGCATGAAGAAAGCATCCACACAAAGGAAATATTTTTGTTGGCACTCAGTTCAGAGCATGTTGACATCCCAGTTTTTAACAATCTGCTGGTCAGTCTGGGTGTGGTTACTCTCTTTGAAAGTTGAGTCTTGAGGAAGTAGGTCAAGTGAGCCAATGTTGTGTTCTGAGCATGACTACATTCTTGCACTCATTATGCGTGTGTTGCTCTGGAACTGGTGTCTTGCTGACACAGAGTGCCACCTACTGATTTACCAACCGGCCTTTCTGGTTGCTCCAACTGACCAGCAGCATTGGCCTCTGCTTAGAGCCGGCTGAGCTGGGCAGGCAAACAGCCTCTGTGTGAGAGTCAGAGGAAATGGATCGAAGTGTCAATTGTAGTTATGGAGACCAGGGACTAGGGCTGAAATCAATAATCCTCCTCTGGGTGAGGAGTTAGAAACAGGAGGAAGATGAGGGCCGTGAGATCATCGGAGGCAAGCAGACAAAGGGCTTTGAGGGGAAGTCTGAGCAACCATTCGGATTCAATCAACCAGCCCTTCCTGCCATGACCGTGGCAGAGCTTGCCAGCTGCTCCCCCCAAATCCTCTTCTTCCTGGCTGAGCGCTGGGCTTTATTTTCCAGCTTCCTTGTAGTTAGCGTAGCCATGTGTCTGGGTTCTGACAAATGGAATGTGGGAGGAAGCACTGTGTGCTACTTTCGGGCCTGGCCCATAAAAGCCACCCACTCACCATCTCCATTCCTCCTTCCAGCTTACTCGGTGGGGACACTGGAAGCCATGTGTCAATAACAGCATGGGGGCAATCAGCCTGGGTCTCTGGGAAGAGGAGAGCCCAGCCTTCCCCCTTTCTTAGTCCTAGCTGCTGACCTGAAACCTCTCAGTCCTGCAAAGGGAGAAAGGAATAAACTTCCTGATCTCAAAGCCACTGAATTCCTGGGAGCTCTTTGTCACTGCAGCAAGGCCTATCCTGCCTCTTACCATTTTTATTGCATCCACGACATGATCTGACTCACAAACTCTTATTTACTCTAAAACCAGTGCGCAGCTCTCCTAGTTCTCTACCAACAGTGAGTGTAGGAGACTCGCATGATTTCACTCATTTTCCTCTCCAGGGTCATCTCTCTGCACTCCCCATATTGTTCTGGGTGCTTCAGCATTCTGAACTCTCACACTCCTTCCCTCAGATACCTCTCTCTCCCTCAGTTCTCTTCATATCCATAAGATGCACCATTCAATGTCCTTCAACTCCCCCTCGCACCTCACCCCTGGCCTCCTGGTTTGTACCCAGTTAATTCCTACTCATTCTTCTGATGGCAGCTTAGGCATTACCACCTTGAGAACCTTTGCCTATTTCCCCCAAGACTGAGTTCAGTGACCTCGGTGCTCCCACAGCACTTCACCCTGTAGGTCATACTGGGTTAGTCTCCCCTCTGAAATCTAGGCTCCATGAGAACATGAACATGTTTGTCATATTCATAACTGAATCTCCACTCCCAGCATGGTGCCTGGACTGTGGTACATACCACTTTATTATTACATGAAAGACCTTCTCCTGAAGTGGCCATCAAAATCCTAATACTCTGAGATAATGTTTGAGGACAAGACAACATATTTTATATCTTCTTATAATTACATTGTTTTAAGTCTGTCCCTTGTACATGGGACAGACTTTTTTTTTCCTTTACCCATTTTTATTTAATTTTAATTTTTGTTGTTTTACAGATTTTATTTATTCATGAGAGACAGAGAGAGAGGCAAGAGAAGTGGGCTCCCTGCGGGGAGCCTGATGTGGGACTCAATTCCAGGACCCCGGAATCACAACCTGAGCAGAAGGGAGATGCTCAACCACTGAGCCACCAGGGGCTCCTTTGAACCATTTTTAAAGTGCCACTGAGCACATTCACAGTATTGTACAAATATTCCCACCACCCCAGTCCAGAACTTTGCCATCCTAAATGGCTCTGCGCCATGAAACACATTTTGCTGAAACAAAATACTGTCACCTGGTGTCTCGACTGTTGACAGGCGGGTTTGGGAGATCGGGAGGCCTCGTGCGTGCCTGAAGCCTGGGGTGACCCAAAGGCCCACAGTGTTTTTCTATTCAAGCCATACCACGAAAGCTTCATCCACAGGTCACGTGCTCTGGCTCAGTGAATGGGATTCTGTTCCTTGTTGACATGAACGTAGTTGGCATACATGTGCATGTCTGGTTGGTAAGCGACTATCTTCTTGAAGAAAAGCTTATATATTGTTATTATTTAAGGCAACACTGGGCAATCTTTTGACCCAATATTTGCATTTTATCCAGAAAATGACTTTTTCCATTCCCCAAGTTGCACTTCCGTATGCATGAGAAGTACACTATTTCCTGTGAGTGATAATTGGAACAATGCCAGAAATATCAATGTAACAATTGAAACAATTATACATATAATTATATATATATATATAACAATTATATATATATATGGAATGATATCCCATATATATCCAATTATATATATATCCAATATATATCCAATTATATATATCCCATATATGTATATATATCCAATTATATATATATATAACAATTATATATATGGAACGGATATCCCTGATAACTGACACAAATGCAAGAGAAATACTTTTCTGGCAAAGAGAGCAACATCACAGCAGGATTAGCACTGTGGCTCAAGGTTTAACATGAGGGGTAGAAAATTTTAGTGGGTTGTCCAATCCTATAAGCCAACAGATTAAAAATCTGGTCAAGAATTCAGATTCGTGAAAGCCTGTTAGAAATAAGCTGATTTCAGTGATGGAACAGTGTATACACACACACACACACACACACACACACACACACACTCAAGTATTCTAAGGGAACGGATTCTGAAGAGCTGAGTCTAAGAAGGTTAACATGGGATAGAGAGCAATGCAAATCCTATTCCTATTGAGATTTTGAATTATTTTGGCAATCTTGAGTTTCCAGGTGAATTCTCAATAACACACTTTGTGTTTTGTGCTATATTGTGATGAGACATTGCCTAATAGTAGGTAATGTATTTTTAAAATCTGTATGTTCTTTCTAGAATGGAAGGTGATAGTCATGAGTTGTATGCACAGGATGAGTGCTTTGGGCAGTTGTGAGTGGTATGCACATGTGTTTTCATGGAAACAGTCCTGATCAGAATAAACGGGTATCACTGTAAGATTCCAGGGTATAGAATAGCATCTCAAGCAAGGGATACCCAGCTCCACTTTGAGGGTCTAGGTGAAGTATTGGGCAACATCTTTAAGGACCAGTGGCCTAGAAAGTAAAATAAGCCTCAGACTTTGGGCTTAGCTGAAAACCACTGGAGGGATGAAGCCATGAGCAGGTGAGCAAACCTTAAGAAGGGAAGTCTCCTTTTCCAGAAGCCTCATGAAACATTTGCCAAAACCATACAATAGCATAAGCATTGCCAAGTTCTCTGTGAATTGGAAACTTCACCAGATAAGAAAAAGGATGAGGGGCACCTGGGTGGCTCAGTGGTTGAGCATCTGTCTGCCTTTGGCTCAGGTCATGATCCCAGGATCTTGGGATCAAGCCCCACATCAGGCTCCCTACAGGGAGCCTGCTTCTCCCTCTGCCTATGTCTCTGCCTCTCTCTGTCTTTCGTGAATAAATAAATAAAATCTTTTAAAAAGAAAAGAAAAAGGACCCGAGTAATGAAAATTGGTCAAGCAGTTGATCTATGGTAAAGTTCCTTTATTCTCTTTTTCAAGCTCGTATTAAATTCCAGTTAGTTAACATATAGTGTACTATTAGTTTCAGGTGTAGAATTTAGTGGTTCATCACTCACATACAACACCTGGTGCTCATCACAACAAGCACCTTCCTGAATACCCATCATCCATTTGGCCCCTCCCCCCAGCTCTCCTCCATCAACCCTCAGTTTATTCTCTATAGTTAAGAGTCTGTTTCCTACATTTCTTTTTAAAGGTTTTATTTATTTATTCATGACAGACACAGACACAGAGAGAGAGGCAGAGACACAGGCAGAGGGAGAAGCAGGCTCTACGCAGGGACCCCAATGTGGGACTCGATCCAATGACCCCGGGATCACAACCTGAGCCAAAGGCAGATGCTCAACTACTGACCCACCCAGGTGCCCCAGAGTCTGTTTCCTAGCTTGACTCTCTTTCTGTCCCTCCATGTTCATCTGTTTTGTATCTTAAATTCCACGTGAGTGAAATCATATGGTATTTGTCTTTCTCTGACTTATTTCCCTTAGCATACTTTCTAGCTCCATCCCTGTCATTGCAACCGGCAAGATGTCATTCTTCTTTATGGCTAACCTTCCATTGTATGTGTATATACCACTTCTTTATCCAGTCATCAGTCGATGGACATTTGGGCTCTTTCCATAATTTGGCTATTGCTGATAATGCTGCTATAAACACCAGGGTGCACGTACCTCTTGAACCTGTAATTTTTTTTAATCCTTTGGGTAAATACCTAGTGTTGCAATTGCTGGGACATAGGGTAGCTCTATTTTTAACTTTTTGAGGAAACTCCATACTGTTTTCCAGAATGACTGTACCAGTTTGCATTCCCACCAACAGTGTAAGAGGGCTCCCCTTTCTCCACATCCTCACCAACACCTATTTCCTGTGTTGTTAATTTTAGCCATTCTGACAGATGTGAGGTGATATTTCATTGTAGTTTTGACTTGCATTTCCCGATAATGAGTGACGTTGAACATCTTTTCATGTGTCTGTTAGCCATTTTATGTTTCCTTTGGAAAAATGCCTATTCATGTCTTCTGCCCATTTTTTAAACTGGATTATTTGTTTTGGGGGTATTCATTTTTATAAGTTCTTTATTATATTTTGGATACCAAACCTTTTATGGGATATGTCATTTGCAAATATGTTTCCCATTCCAAAGGTTGCCTTTTAGTTTTGTTGATTGTTTCCTTCGCCATGCAGAAGCTTTTTATCTTGGTGTAGTTCCAATGGTCTATTTTCACTGTTTTTTTTTTTTTTCTCCTTTGCCTCAGGAGACATATCTAGAAAGAAGTTGCTATAGCTGATGTCAAAAAGGTTACTACCTGCTACTCCTCTAGGATTTTGGTGGTTTCTTGTCTCATATTCAAGTTTTTCATCCATTTTGAATTTATTTTTGTGTTTAGTATAAGAAAGTCCTCATCACACATCACGTCAGGTTAGAATAAGAGCAGTCACCGAGTCTCAGTAGGGCCAGCAGAGGGCAGAGCAGTGAATTTTGAAGTCCTGACAACTGGGATTGAGGAGTTCTGCGGCTGCCAGTATAAACCAAAGCCTGTGAATGAGGGCTAGGGATTGATTGAAATTGGGGCCGCCTTGAGAAGGTAAAGAAACATGAACCCATATTTCTAGTGAGTAGATGGTACAAGTATGAAAATTAGGAATTATTCTCTGCCATCACTGCAAAGTATATGGACCAGTTAGCCGTTGGCCTCTGTTTCTAATGTTGGAGACAGGAGAGAAGGACCACAACAGATGTGCCTCAGGACTCTTCCAGGAATCTGAAACTGGCACCCCAGATCCTTCTGGCCCCCATGAGATCCTGACACTCAGCTCTCTCTTGCATACCCCTTCTTATTTTTTTCTTTTGTCACATTTATTTTTTAATTTAAATTTAATTAATTAACATACAATGTATTATTGGTTTTAAAGGTAGAGGCCAGTGATTCATCAGTCTTACATAACACCCAGTGCTCATTACATCACCTGAGCTCCTCAATGTCTATCACCCAGTTACCCATCCTCCCATTCCCCTCCCCTCCAGTAACCCTCAGTTTTTTTCCTTATGATTAAGAGTCTCTTATGGTTTGTCTCCCTCTCTGATTTCATCTTATTTTTTTCTCTCTTCTCCTATGATCCACTGTTTTGTTTCTTAAATTCCACATATGGTGAGATCTTATGCTAATTTTCTTTCTCTGATTGACTTATTTTGCTTAGTATACCCTCTAGTTCCATCCACACCACTGCAGATGGCAAGATTTCTTTTCTTTTCTTTTCCTTTTTTTTTTTTTTTTTTTGATGGCTGAGTAGTAGTCTGTTGTATACATATGCCATATATTCTTTATCCATTCATCTGTCAATAGACATCTCAGCTTTTTCCATAGTTTGGCTGTTGTGGACATTGCCGCTATCAACATTGGGCTGCTGCTTCGGATCACTACATTGTATCTTTGGGGTAAATACCCAGTAGTGCAATTGCTCTATTCAGGCGCCTGGGTGGCTCGGTCAGTTAAACATCCACCTTCGGCTCAGGTCATGATTCCAGGGTCCTGCTCATTGGGCCCCCTGCCCGATTCTTCCTTTCCTTCCACCCCTCCCCACTGCTTGTGCTCTCTCTCACTCTTTCTCTCAAATAAATAAATAAAATATTTTTAAATGTACATTTCCACATAACCATCTTGACATAGGCTTGACAGGGGATGCAGAGAGTCTCTTCACTAGATAGCCCACTATGCTGGCAACATCTCAGAGTGTCCTTTGGGGAATTTGGGGGCCAGAGACTGGTATAGAAGGGTGACCAAATGTAAAGGCACTTTATGGGGTGAATACCTAGTAGTGCAATTGCTGGGCCATAGAGTAGCTCTATCTTCAACTTTTGAGGAACCTCCATATTGTTTTCTAGAGTAGCTGCACCACCTTGCATTCCCACCAACACTGTCAGAGGCTCCCCCTTTGTCCATATCCTCACCAACATGTGTTGTTTCCTGAACTTGTTAATTTTAGCCATTCTGACTGGTGTGAGGTGGTATCTCATTGTGATTTTTATTTTAATTTCCCTGATGCTGAGTGGTGTTGAGCATTTTTTCATGTGTCTATTGGCCATTTGTTTGTCTTCTTTGGAGAAATGTCTGTTCATGTCTTCTGCCCATTTCTTGACTGGATTATTTGGTTTTTGGGTGTTGAGTTTGATAAGTTCTTTATAAATTTTGGATACTAGCCCTTTATCTGATAAGACATTTGCAAATATCTTCTCCCACTCTGTAGGTTGTCTTTTGGTTTTGTCGACTGTTTCTTTTGCTCTGCAAAAGCTTTTTATCCTGATGAAGTCCTAATCGTTCATTTTGCCTTTGTTTCCCTTGCCTTTGGATACATGTTAAACAAGAAGTTGCTGTGGCCAAGGCCACAGAGATTGCTGCCTGTGTTCTCCTTTAGGATTTTGTTGGATTCCTGTCTCATATTTAGGTCTTTCATCCATTTTGAGTCTATTTTTGTGTATGATGTGAGAATGGTGCAGTTTCATTCTTCTACATGTGGCTGTCCAATTTTCCCAAAATCATTTGTTAAAGGGACTTTTTTCTATAAGATATTCTTTCCTGCTTTGTCAATGATTAGTTGACCATAGAGTTGACATTCCATTTCTGGGTCCTCTATTCTGTTTCATTGATCTATGTGTCTGTTTTTGTGCCAGTACCATACTGTCTTGATGATTACAGCTTTGTAATAGAGCTTGAAGTCTGGAATTGTGATACCTCCAGCTTTGGTTTTCTTTATCAACATACCTTTGGCTATTTGGGGTCTTTTCTGGTTCCATAACAATTTTAGAATTGTTTGTATTTGATGCGGTATTTTGATAGGAATTGCATTGAATGTATAGATTGCTCTAGGTAGTATAGACATTTTAACAGTATTTCTTCTTCCAATCCATGAGCATAGAATGGTTTTCCATTTCTTCGTGTCTTCCTCAATTTCTTTCATTAGTGTTCTATAGTTTTCTGAGTACAAATCCTTTGCTTCTTTGGTTAGATTTATTCCTAGGTATCTTATGGTTTTTGTGCAATTGAAATTGGAATTGACTCATTAATTTCTCTTTCCTCTGTCTCATTGTTAGTGTATTGAAATGCAACTGATTTCTGTGCATTGATTTTTATATCCTGCCACTTTGCGGAATTCCTGTATGAGTTCTAGCAATTTTGGGATGGAGTCTTTTGGGTTTTCTCTATGGAGAATCATGTGTTCTGCAAAGGGTTAAAGTTTGACTTCTTTGCTGATTCAGATGCCTTTTCTTTTTTGAGTGCGGAGGCTAGGACTTTTAGTACTATGTTGAACAAGAATGGTGAGATTGGACATTCCTGTCTTATTCCTGACCTTAGGGGAAAAGCTCTGTTTTGTCCCTTTGAGAATGATATTTGCTGTGGGCTTTTTACAGATGGCATTTATGATATTGAGGTATATTTCTCCTATTCCCTAAACTATGAAGAGTTTTAATCAAGAAAGGATGCTATACTTTGTCAAATGTTTTTTTTTTTCTGCATCTATTGAGAGGATCATATGGTTCTTGTCCCTTTTTTATTACTGTAGTGTATCACATTTATTCATTTGTAGACGTTAAACTACCCTTGCAGCCCAGGAATAAATCCTACTCAGTCTTAGTGAATAATCCTTTTAAAGTACTGTTGGATCCTATTGGCTAGTATCTTGGTGAGAATTTTTGCATCAATGTTCATCAAGAATATTGGTCTGTGGGGCAGCCCTGGTGGCGCAGTGGTTTGGCGCCGCCTGCAGCCTGGGGTGTGATCCTGGGGACCCCAGATGGAGTCCCACGTCAGGCTCCCTGCATGGAGCCTGCTTCTCCCTCTGCCTGTGTCTCTGCCTCTCTCTGTGTCTATGAATAAATAAATAAAATCTTTAAAAAAAAGGAATATTGGTCTGTAATTCTCCTTTTTGGTGGGTCTTTGTTTGGTTTGGGCATCAAGGTAATGCTGGCCTCATAGAAAGAGTTTGGAAATTTTCCTTCCATTCCTATTTTTTTGAAACAGCTTCACAACAGTAGGTATTAATTCTTTAAATTCCCCCAGAAAACCATTTGGCCCTAGACTCTTGTTTGTTGGGAGATTTCTGATGAATGCTTCAACTTCCTTGCTGGTTATGGGTCTGTTCAGGTTTTCTATTTCTTCCGGTTTCAGTTTTGGTAGTTTATATGTCTCTAGGAATACATCCATTTCTTCCAGATTGCCTAGTTTGTTGGCATATAGTTGCTCATAATATGTTCTTATAATTGCTTGTATTTCTTTTTCTTTTTTTAACAATAAATTTATTTTTTATTGGTGTTCAATTTGCCAACATACAGAATAACACCCAGTGCTCATCCTATCAAGTGCTCCCCTCAGTGCTCGTCACCCATTCACCCCCATCCCCCGCCCTCTTTCCCTTCCACCACCCCTAGTTTGTTTCCCAGAGTTAGGAGTCTTCATGTTCTGTCTCCCTTTCTGATATTTCCCACCCATTTCTTCTCCCTTCCCTTCTATTCCCTTTCACTATCATTTATATTCCTCAAATGAATGAGACCATATAATGTTTGTCCTTCTCTGACTGACTTATTTCACTCAGCATAATACCCTCCAGTTCCATCCACGTTGAAGCAAATGGTGGGTACCTATCATTTCTAATTGCATGTCATTAATAGCCTTTTTTATTTTGACTTGATTAGATTTTAGTTCTTTTATATCTCCAGAAAGGGATTCTCTATACTCTTCACTTTTTTTTTAAGCCAAGCAAGTATCTTTTTTTTTTTAAGATGTTATTTATTTATTCATGTGAGACAGAGAGAAAGAGGAGCAGAGACACAGGCAGAGGGAGAAGCAGGCTCCATACAGGGAGCCTGATGCGGGACTCGATCCCAGGACCCCAGGATCACGTCCTGGGGCAAAAGCAAGTGCTAAACCACTGAGCCACCCAGAAAATCCCCCTAAGCAAGTAACTTTATAATTGTTATTCTGGATTCTAGTTCCTACATTTTACTTATGTCCATACTGATTAGGTCCCTGGCAGTCAGTACTGCCTCTTGTTCTCTTTTTTGAGGTGTTTTTCATCTTGTCCAGAGAAGAATAGATGAATGAGAGAGCAAAATACTAAAATGGCAACAATGACCCCAGAGAAATATACACTAACCAAATCAGAAGAGACCCAAAACAGAACAACAAAAAAAATAAGTAAAAAAAGAGAATATAATCAGACAGGTGGATAGAACAGAGTAATACACTGGATCCTGTGTATATTTTGGTCTATTTGTTAGAAAACTAGATCCCAAAATTGTAAAGAAAGAAAAATGTATATATGTACAAAAATAAAATTAAATATAAGAAAAGATAAAATATAACTGTAAAAATGGAATTGAAAGACCAAAAAAAAAAAAAAAAAAGAGGAAGAAATAGAAAAAAAGAAGGAATATACACAGATAGATGAACAGAACAAAGCAATACACTATGTCCTGAGTGTTTTTTGATTGGTTTGTTAGAAGAAACTATGTCTCAAAATTGTTAAGAGAGAAAGACATATATATATACATATATACAAAAATAAATACATTGAAAGTATGGAATGTAACTGTAAAGATGAAAATTAAAGAAGACTTTAATAAAAGAAGAAAGAGGAGGAGGAAAGAGAGAATATGATCAGACAGGTGAAGAGGACAGAGCCATTCACTAGATTCTGTGTGTGTCTTGGTCTGTTAGAAGAAACTGCACCCCAAAACTGTAAAGAAAGAAAAACATACATATACAAAAATAAAATTAAATACGATGAAAGGATAGAATGTAACTGTAAAAATGAAAATTTAAAAAGATTTTTTTAAAGAGTTGATAAAATAAGAAATGGGTTGACAAAGGAAAGAAGAAAAAATTAAAATGGAAAGACTAAAGAATTGTGGGGGGGGGGGGACATGAGTTCTATATACTATTTTCCCCTAGCACTGGGGTCCTGCAGTTCTGTATGATCCATAAACTTGATCTTAGATGGATGTTCTTGTTGATCTTCTGAGGGTGGGGCCTGTCAGGCTGATGCTCAAATGTCATTGCCCCCAGCAGGATTGCACCACCCTTGCCAGGGGGCCAGGCTAACAAATCTGCTCTGGGTTGCTCCATGTGGCTTTTGCTCTTTGAAGGCTTTCCTCGCTGCTTTAGAGGACGAGGGTGAAAATGGCAGCTTCCCAATCTCCAGCCCCAGTGCCCAGAGCTCAGGTCCCCACTCCTCCATGAGCCCTCAGGGAAAAGCAGTCACCCCTGTCTCCCTGGTCTCTATCCACACTCTGTGCTCACCCAGCCTGTGACTGAGCATTTCCACCTCAGGCATGCCATCCTCTTTCTAGTCTCCAAACCCTATAGACTCGTGGGACACACTCCTGCACCACTCACTCCTCCCGGGAGGAGAAGGGGGTCTGATCGCTTCTGTCGCTGGCTGGGCCCTGGTTGGAGAGCACTCGCTGGACCCTGCAACCCCGAGCTGAGAGCCCACTGCTGGGCTCACTGATGCAGCCCGCTCCCTGCTCCCATGCCTGGGAACTCGCCACACTCAGGCAACCCCAAGTATTCCTGTGACCCCCAGGACCCTGAGACCACACTGTCCCATCTAGGATCCCACCCCTGCTTTGCCACCTGAGCACCTTTCAGGCCAGGAAGTCCCTCACGGGAGCAGACTTCTGAAGTCCTGATTTTGTGCTCTGCTGCTAGATCACTTTTGAGTAGTTGGCTAACAGAGGCACCCCACCCCCCAGGGATTTCTCTTCCTCTATATCACCTTGGATTCACTTGTCCACACCTCCTATCTTGTAGAATGTGGTTGCTCTTCTATTTGTAGAGTTGCAAATTCTTTCTTTCTTTCTTTCTTTCTTTCTTTCTTTCTTTCTTTCTTTCTTTCTTCTTTCTTTCTTTCTTTCTTTCTTTCTCTCTTTCTTTCTTTCTTCTTAGATTTTATTTATATATTCATAAGAGACACACACACACAGAGAAGCAGAGGGAGAAGCAGGCTCCATACAAGGAGCCTGATGTGGGAATCCTGGGACTCCAGGATCACACCCTGGGCCGAAGGCAGGTGCTAAACCACTGAGCCACCCTGGGATCCCCATCTTTCTTTCTTTCTTCCTTCCTTCCTTTCTTTCTTTATTTGACAGAGAGATGGAGAGCACAAGCAGGGGAGCTTCAGGCAGAGGGAGAGGGAGAAGCAGACTCCCCACCAAACAAGGAGCCCATTGTGGGGCTCCATCCCAGGACCCTGAGATCATGACCTGAGCCAAAATCAAGAGCTGAAATCAATCAACTGACTGAGCCACCCAGTGCCCCTTCAGACCAGTCAGTGGTCCCCAAAACCCCCAAAGAATACTCTGAGTTGGGGTCAGCTTAGTGGACTATCTAACTAACAAAGAGTTCCTCCATTACCTGGTGAGTCACCTCAGAGAGGTAGTCTTGGGCCACTTATGTCTCTGATATCAGGATTATGCCAGGAAATTCAAGATCAGTTCAACATGAATTTAAAACAATTTCCAGCATGACTTCCAGCTCAGTGGACTCAGAATGAGAAACCAATAAATACTATCTGAGGTTTAAACTTCTGTATAAGAACATACACACATACAAGCCCTCCATAAAAACTATGACTTCTTGATTTTTCAAACTACGGTTATTTATTCAATTGCTGCCTCTGCAAAACGTAGGGGGTGCAGGAAGTGGGGAAGACAGACCTATTTGTTTTTTCATACTACCCTGTTAATTTTAAAGAGCTCTTTTGAGAACTCACATCTCTAGTTTTAAAAAAAAAAAATGTCTACCCAAGGTTGAGCAATCCCATTGGTTACATTTTGGGTTTTTGTTTTCTTCTTTTAAAGTCAAGAAAATACTAATTTTTATAATTATTTCAAAGTAATATGTATTATATAGTCCACTGTGTGCATACACCAGAGCTTAGTTATGCAATCTGAGTTAATGGACAGACTTTTTTTGTTTCTAGTGTGGTGATATTCTGCACAAATACTGTTTAACCATTGTTGTATGTGTATCCTGGGGCACATGTGTATGTTTCTCTAAATAAAAGTGAATGGTGAGATGGCCAGTTGCAGTGCATGTGCACGTTCAACTTTACAAGGTAAAGCAAAACTGCAATCCAAAGTGTTTTTTATCAATCTGCACTTCCCTAAGTTGTACCTGGGAGGAGTCCCCATTGCTCCCCATCCTCTCCTACGCTTGGCATTTTCAGAATTAATTTTTCTAATCTACTTGGTTTATAATGGTACTTCTCTGTGGTCTTAATTTGCATTTCCCCAATTACTACTGAAGTTAAGCAACTTTCCATGTGTTAACTGGCCATTTAGATTTCTTCTTTTATGAAGAGCCTATATAGATATTTCATCCATTTTCTACTAGGCTGATAAATCTTTTCTTATTGATTTCTCATAATATTGAAGGTAAACTGGCATAATAGACTTTGAGAATTATACATGCTATAGATATTATCTTAATGTAGACTTTTTACTCTCTTTGTGATGTATTTTGATGAGGTTCTTGACATTAATATGGAAAAAATTTTTCTTTTTTTTTTATGGTTGGTGCTCTTGTTTAAGAAACCCTTCCCCATCCTAAAACCAAGGGGATTTTTAGTCCTGTTTTCTTTTCTAAAGTGTCTATTACTCTTTCTTTCTTATTAGGTCTTTAATCTGCCTGGAATTGATTCCTATATATGATATGAGCTGGTAGTCCAATTTTAATTTTTCCATATTAATATACAATTGTTTTAGCATCATTTATCAGATATAAGAATACAGTTGGTTTTTATATATCCAGTTGGTAGCCAGTAGCTTTCTAAATTCTATTAATTCTAATAATTTATGCATAGATTTAAAAAATTACATAATACATAATCACGCTGTCTTTATAACTCATGAATGAACAATGAATTATAATGTTTCTTTTTTTAATATTTTATTTACATTCGATTTGCCAATATATTGTATAACACCGAGTGCTCATCCCATCACGTGCCCTCCTAATAAATATGTTTCTATAAAACTTAAAATAATCACGTGATTTTTCTGCATTGTTACCCTAAGGTGGCAGATTATTTTTAAGTCAAACCAACCTTGAACTCCAGGGATAAATCAACTAGACTTGATGGATTATCCTCTCTACACATTGCTAATATTGTAGAATCTATGTTAACAAGTGATTTTAGCCATTATAATGTTATCCTCTCATGCTTTTCTAATCAGATTTTTATATCAAGGATCTATGAACTTACTAAAATGAGTTGGAATATAGTCCCTCTTTTTCTACACTCTGGACTACTTTGTCTGCGATTGTGATTACTTTCTCCTTACATGTCTGGTCTGACTGAAATGCAGACTAAAAATCATCTGGATTTTTTTCTAATAATTTATTTAATAGTTTCAGGTCAATTCTATTTTCTTTTTCTTTTAATGTCAGTGTTCAAAAGATGCATTTTTCCAAGAACTTTCCTATTCCACTGAAGTTTTCAAATTTGTTGTCATAAAATTGTTTATTATATCTTCTTGGTCTGCACCATCCATAATTCTGTCTACTATTCCATCTTGATTTTGCTTATTTTTCTATTCTCTGTTCTTCTTTTGATTAATTTTGCCAGAGTTTTATCAATTTTATCAGCCTTTTTTTAAAGAATTAAATTTTGGCTCTTTAGTTGTTCTCAAGTATTTTTTTATACCATTATTTTTTCCTTTAATATTTCTGTTTATAGAGGTTATCTTGCTGTTCTCTTCTAATTCACAAAATAGGTGCATTCCTCATTAAATGCAGGTTTCCTATTTTACAACATAAACATTTAAAGCTGTAGATTTCTCTGTAAGTTCTGCTTTACTCACAAGTAAGTTTTGGTTTTCATTATTGTTCAGTTCTAAATTATTTGTTTACTTTTCATGATTTTTTTTTCTTTGACGTGTGGGTATTTAGAAGTTGATTTCTAATTTCTAAAACTGATGTGCTTTTCTAGCTAAGAATTCCTGCTTAATTTCATTATAATTAGAAAACATATCCTATGTGTATTTTTTACATTCTATTATTTTGATTCATTAAAAAGTTCTGAGACTGGGATCCCTGGGTGGCGCAGCGGTTTGGCGCCTGCCTTTGGCCCAGGGCGCGATCCTGGAGACCCGGGATCGAATCCCACATCAGGCTCCCGGTGCATGGAGCCTGCTTCTCCCTCCGCCTGTGTCTCTGCCTCTCTCTCTTTCTCTGTGACTATCATAAATAAATAAAAAATTAAAAAAAAAAAAAAAGTTCTGAGACTTACTTTATGGTTAGGTGCTTTTAAAAATATTTTATTTGTGCTACAAAACAGAAGGTATGATTTGTAGTTGTTTTCTAGAAACAGTACATCGAGTTTGTCAATCATTTTGTTCAAATCTATATTTTTACTGATTCTGTCTGCTAGCTCTTTAATTACTGAAAGATTAAAAATTCCTATTATGAGTGTGGATTTAACCCTGTTTGTTGTTCTGTTAATACTTGCTTTGTATCTTAGGGTATTTTAGGTGTTGATTATGTGATTTTACCAATTTATGCTCCCACTAGCACTGCATAAGAACTTAATCCATCCTGGAGTCCTGGGATCGAGTCCCACATTGGGCTCCCGGCATGGAGCCTGCTTCTCCCTCTCCTCTGCCTGTCTCTCTCTCTCTCTCTCTCTCTCTCTATGTCTATCATAAATAAATAAAAATAGCTTTTAAAAAAAGAACTTAATCCTCCCCTGTATTAAACACTGGCATATTTCTTACATTTTGCTAATTGAATAAGTATAAAATGATTCGTCATGATCATGAATTCTATTTCTCTGATTAATAATATTACTGTTTGGCTCTGAGTGTTTACTGACCATATGTGTTTCCAGCTCCATAAAATGCTGATTTATGTTTTTGCCCACTTTCCTTTGAGTTGTTTATTCATTTTTCAACCCACAAAGAAGTTATTTATATAGGTAGCAACTATCTTTTTTCAGTTGGTGTCTTGTCTTTTCATTCACTGTAAGATTTCTTTGGATGTCTAGAAGTTCTTTATTTTAATGTACTCAAATTAATCAATATGTTCTTAATGGTGATCTTTTTAATTTAGAAGCCTTACAAATTTTGCTTTTGAAATATAAGTTTTAATCCTTCTGGAGCTTATTTTGGGGCATTTTTGTTTGATTTATTTTTGAACTTTATTTTGGTATGAAATGAGGAGGTAAACAGTTTTCCTTTTTTCCTCATAAACATTTATTCTATTATTAAATAGTTCCTCCATTCCCTACTAATGTAGTACCACTGCCACATATTAAAGTGCCCATAGTTGTGCAATTTTTCTTTTGGCTATCTTATTCTACTCCATTGATTAATTTTTCTATTCCTGCTTATATACCACACCATTTCAATTATTATTGCTTTATATTAATTATTGATAGGAGAAATCCTCCTTCCTTCCTCAAGAGTGTTTGATTTCTTACCCTTTAACTCTTCCATGTAAACTATAGAATTACCTTATCCAGTTTTACCAAAAATAAATATATAAAAGTATTGAGATTTTTTTTTAAGATTTTATTTATTCATGAAAGACAGAAAGAGAGAAAGAGGCAGAGACATAGGCAGAGGGAGAAGCAGGCTCCCCAAAGGGGAGCCCGATGTGGGTCATGATCGATCATGACTGGAGTCAAAGGCAGCCACTCAACCACTGAGCTACCCAGGTGCCCAAAAATATCGAGATTTTAACTGTGGTTGCATTGTATCTATAAATCAACTTATGGACAACTGATATCTTTTCAATATTAAATATAGCAATCCATATACATATGATATATTTCCATTTTTTAGTTTTTCTTTCATGTCTCCTGGAAAATATTGTAATTTTCTGTAGTCTGATCTTGCACATATTTTTTAGATTTATTCCCAGATACTTTATACTTTTTATTGCTACTGTTGGTGGGGTTTTTTTAATTAATTCTTCTAATTGTTTATTCTTGTATCCAGAAATACTACTGACTTTTACATGCTCATCATATATGCAGCCATGATGAGCAACTCTTAATATTTTGAATATATTTTTTGGCAAAGTTTTGTTCTTTCAGTAAAGAATCATACCACGTAATAAAAATGACAGCTTTATTTTCTTCAGTACAATATGGAACGGAGTGGTGTTAGTGGGTGCTTATCCTTCTTTTGAGATTATACAGGGAACACTTCTAATGTTTCCATATTTAAAATGATTGTGAAAGTCAGGTGGCAAAGTAGGAGGACCCCAAGCTTTCCTTGTCCCATGATACACCTAGAAAACACTCACATCAGTGTAAATAACCCAGAAAATGACCCAAAGACTGGCAAACAAACTCCTCAACTCACGTTAGAGAAGAGACCATACTGAAGAAGGTAGGAAAGGTGAAAACACAGTCTGGGAGCAAAATAGATGGTGACCTACCATAGGGGGAGGGAGCTGGTGATGGGAAAAAGGTGAAAACAGACATTCACACTGGAGCCCACAAACAAGGAGGACAGATCTCCATAACACTTGCCTTTAAAGGCAAGAGGGGCCGAATTTCAAAAGTTCTTAAAACCAGTGGGACTTTAAGCCTGGGATGTTAAAAATTGGCAGGCTCAGTTCTGGGAAAGTGTTGGAAGGTATTAGGAAGCGGAGTCCCCACCCTTAAAGAGACAGCACAACAAACATCCCATGAAGATACAGCATAGAACCAGAAGCTTGAAAATCAGTGGGGACACACAAGAGGGAGAGTGATTTGTTCATCTCAGAGCATGGCCTAGAGAGACAGGGATTATGGGTGACACCTTTGGGAACAAAGGAGCTAGCAGGCACCATTTCCTCTTTTTTGGGAACCACCACAGCACCCCATTCCTTACCTAACTTGCTTACACCAAACCTTGTTCCCCATGCTTGGACAGATCCACCCTTCCCAGTCAGGCTCACTTCAGTCCCCCACAAGACCAGCACAAACCTTGCCAACATCCCATCTCCCAACCAGAGCATTTTGCAGGAACTTGGTTCTGGCAGCTGCAGGGGCAGGTCTCATTTTGCAAGCAGACCACCATACTTTGTTAAAATGTGCCCCACCTCTGCTGGCAACCAAATACTATCCAGAATAGACAAAGAGATCCTCTGAAGACAACTGGACTAAAGAAAAAAGAGGATGAGATTCAATAGCAGAACACACACAACACACATAGGCAACATTTCCCGAAGAGGACAGGGGACACTGCACTGCAGGGCACTACAGAACCTCTTCTTCATAAGGCTGTTATCACCAAGAACAAGAGAAGTAGTTGACTTTCCTAACACACAGAAACAGACTCAGAGAGTTAAACAAAATGAGGAGACAGAGAAATAAATCCCAAATGGAAGAACCAGGCAAAACCACAGCAAGAGTTCCAAGAACAATGAATTTAAGTAATATGACTGATAGAGAATTTAAAGGAATGATCATAAGGATACTCACTGGACTTGAGAAGAGTAGAGGACATCAGTGAGGTCTTTAATGCAGAGATAAAAAAAAAAAAGAACCAATCAGAAATCAAGAATACAATAAATGAAATTAAAAATACACTTGATAGAATAAATAGCAGGCTAGAGGAAGCTGAAGAACACATTAACATCCTAGAAGACAGAGTAATGGAAAGTAACCAAATTGAGCAAAGGAAAGGAAAGAGAATTATGCAAATTAAGAATAGTCTTTGGGAAGTCAGTGACTCCATCAAGCATAATAACATTTACATTATAAGGATTTCAGAAGAAAAAAGAGAGAGAAAGGGGGCAGAAATTTTAATGAAAGAAATAAGAGCTGAAAACTTCCCTAATCTATGGAAAAAAACAGATATCCAGATCCAGGAGGCATAGAGATCCCCAAAAATTCAATCAAAGACACATAGGAATTAAAATGGCAAAAATTAGTGAGGGGAATCCAAGTAGATCACTAAAGAAAGCCAACATACCAGGAATGAGAGCAAATAATGAAAGGATCAGAGAAAATCTATAGAAACAACTAAAAAAAATTAAATGGCAAGAAAAATCTTAAATAAATAACCTAACCAGACACTACACCTATAGGAGCTAGAAAAGGAACAAACAAAACCCAAACCCAGCAAAAAGAAGGAAATAATAAAGATTAAAGCAGAAATAGATGATATTGAAATGAAAAATGAAAAACAAAACATTGGACCAGGAGCTGGTTCTTTGAAAAGAGCAACAAAATTGATAAACCTCTGGCCTATCTCATCAAAAACTTAAAAAAAAAAAAAATAGAGAGTGAGTAGAGGACCCAAATAAAATCACTAACAAAAAAGGAGAAATAACAATCAACACCACAGTAACACAAACAATTGTAACAGAATATTATGAAAATCTATATGCCAACAAATTGGACAATTTGGAAGAAATGGATAAATTCCTAGAAACAGAGAACCTACCAAAACTAAAACAAGAAGAAATAGAAATTTTAAACAGACCAATTATCAGCAACAAATTTGAATCAATAATAAAAAAAACTCTCAACAAACAAAAGTCCAGGACCAGACAGCTTCACAGGCAAATTCTAGCAAACATTAAAAAGTTAATACCAATTCTTGTCAAACTATTCCAAAAAATA
Organism: Vulpes lagopus; assembly: GCF_018345385.1. Lineage (NCBI taxonomy): Eukaryota > Metazoa > Chordata > Mammalia > Carnivora > Canidae > Vulpes > Vulpes lagopus. Next base: position 10,128,884 of record NC_054824.1, read on the forward strand.
AAGGAGGAATGAAAACTTCCAAATTCATTCTATGAGGCCAGTATAACCCTGATACCAAAACCAGATAAAGACACCACAATGAATATCAGACTAGTATCTCTCATGACTATAGATGCAAAAATCCTTAGCAAAATATTAGCAAACCAAATCCAACAGTACATTAAAAAAATCATATACCACGATCAAGTGGGATTTATTCCAGGGATGCAAGGGTGGTTCAATATTCACAAAATAAACAACACGGACAGGACACATCAATAAGAGAAAGGATAAAAACCCATATGATCATTTCAGCAGATGCAGACTAAGTGTTCAACAAAACACAGTATCTATTCATGATACCCTAAAAAGTAGGTCTGGAGGAAACATACATCAACATGAGAAAGGACTTATATGAAAAACCCACAGCCGACATCATCCTCAATGGTGAAAATCTGAGAGCTTTTCCCTTAAGGTCAGGAACAAGACAAGGATGACCTGTCTCACCACTTTTATTCAACAGAGAACTACTACAAGTCCTAGCCACAGTAATCAAACAACATAAACAAATAAAAGGCATCTAAATTGGTAAGGAAGAAGTAAAATTCTCACTATTTGCAGATAATATGATACTATATACAGAAAACCTAAAAGACTCCACCAAAAACTACTAAAACTGATAAATGAATTCATTAAAGTCACAGGATACAAAACCGATGTACAAAAAAAATCTGTGGCTTTCTTATATACTAATAATGAAGCAGTAGAAAGTGAAATTAAGAAAACATTCCCATTTACAATTGCACCAAAAACAGTAAAATATGCAGGAATAAACTTAACCAAAGAGATGAGAGACCTGTATTCTGAAAACTATAAAACACTGATGAAAGAAATTCAAGATGACACAAAGAAATGGAAGACATTCCATGCTTGTGGGTTTGAAGAAGAAATATCATCAAAATGTCTGTACTACCCAAAGCAATCTGCACATTCTGCAATCCCTATCAAAATACCAATAGTACTTTTCACAGAACTAGAACAAACAATCCTAAAATTCATATGGAACCACAAAAGACCTCAAATAGCCAAAGCAATCTTGAAAAAGAAAAACTAAACTGGAGTTATCACAACTCTGGATTTCAAGTTATTTTACAAAGTAGGAGTAATACTTGACCCTGGTATAAAAATATGCACATGAAAAAAAAATTAAAAAAAATATGCACATGGATCAATGGAATAGAGAATCCAGAAAAACCTACAATTATATGGTCAATCTTCAACAAACGAGGAATGAATGTACAATGGGAACAACAAATGATGTTGGGAAACAAATGATGTTTCAACAATCAACAAATGATGTTGGGAAAACTGGACAGCCACATGCAAAAGATCAAAACTGGATGACTTTCTTTCACTATACAGAAAAATAAACTGGAAATGGACTAAAGATCTAAGTGTAAGATGTGAAACCATAAAAATCCTTGAAGAGAGCACAGGCAATAATTTTTCTGACACTGGCCAAAATAACATTTTTCTAGATATGTCTCCTGAGGCAAGGGAAATAACAGCAAAAATGAACTATTGGGGCTACATCAAAATGAAAAGTTCCTGCACAGCAAAGGAAACAATCAACTAAACTAAAAGGGAATCTATGGAATGGGACAAGGTATTTGCAAATAACATTTTCTATAAAGGATCAGTATCCAAAGTAGGTAAAGAATTTATAGAACTCAACACCCAAAGAACAAATAAACCAATTTATGGACATGAACAGATAGTTTTCTAAACAAGACATGGAGATGGCCAACGGACATATGAAAAGATGCTCAATATCATTTATCATGAGGGAAATGCAAATCAAAACTAGAATGAGATATCGCCTCACATCTGTCATGTGACAGGTGTGATGCCTAAAATCAACAACACAAGAAACAACAGGTGTTGGCAAGAATGTGGGTAAAAACGAGCCCTCCAGCGCTGTTGGTGGGAATGCAAACTGGTGCAGCCACTCTGGAAAATAGTATGGAGCCTCCTCAAAAAGTTAAAAATAGAATTACCCTATGACACAGCAATGGCACTACTAAATATTTACCCAAAGAATACCAAAAAGCCTAATTCAAAGGGATACATGCACCGCTATATTTATAGCAGTATCATTTATTATAACCAAACTATGGAAGTAGGCCAAGTGTCTATTGACAGATGAGTGGATAAAGAAGTGGTGAGATATATATGCAATGGAATATTATTCCGCCATAAAAAAGAATGAAATCTTGCCATTTGCATGATGGGAAACAGATGGAGCTAGAAAGTATAAGGCTAAGTGAAATAAGTCAGTCAGGAAAAGACAAATACCATATAATTTCACTCATATGTGGAATTTAAGAAACAAAAGAAGGAAGCAAAGGGGGGAAAAAGACAGACAAACCAAGAAACAGGCTGTTAACTATAGAGAACAAACTGATGGTTACCAGAGGGGAGGTGGGTGAGGAGATGGATAAATAGGTGGGGATTAAAGAGTGCACATAATGTGATGAAAACAAACAAAAAAAATAACATGATTGTGGTAGGGTTGGATTCTTTGGGTTTCACTCTTTTGGGTTTTGATTTTCGCTTACCTTAATTGGGTTAAGGATGTTCTCTTCTATTCCTATTTTTCCATGTGTGTGTGTGTTTTTTTTTTTTAATGAATGAGCGTGGAATTTTGTTTTCTTAATGTAAAGAGATGATTGAATGGTTTTCTGCTTTTTTTCGTGTTTCATAATTCGTTTCTTTCATATTTTCCATCTCCTTGTCTGTGTTGCATTTAGTGTAATTTCCTTAACCTAGCTATGACTTATTTTATCTTTAACTTCTAAAAGCTATATTTTGTTTTTCCAAACCAGTCATTTTTATGCTTACAATTTACTTTTTTTGGGGGGATGACATTTTTTTTTCTTGAAATGCTACATATCTTAACATTCTATAATATGTATTTGATCTTTCCAGTGCCTAAAACCCTCAGAGGGTCTAAATATGTTGTTATTTTTTTTCTTATTCATCATTTAAAAAATGTCTAGGTAAGGAAAAATAAGAAGAACTATGGTAGCTACTGCACGTAGAAGGAACTTAATATAAGAAATTTGTTATCCAAGTGGGGTGGCCTGGAAGATTGAAAAAGGAAAAGTAGTATTACCTAGAGATTCAGAAGCTAGTCTTTCTCTTAAGGTTGGAGAAGGACAAGTTAAGTGGTTCCTGCAGTCCCCAGGAGTACAATGACGCTGATGCTGCACCAGCCCAACACTAATTGCTGTCATACTCCTTAGGAAGCCCACAGCCTACACTTGGCTGCCAGAGGCTGGGAGCCACAATCCCTTTGAAATTGCCAAATTTGCTGCTGACGGTTTGGGGGCCAAAGGTTCCCCGCCACCTGTGTGGCTCTTCCAAGCAGCCTGCAGTGATCTACAGGTGTCTCCCATCCCAGAACCTAAGTCAAAAGAGAAAAGCACTGTCTCTTCTCCCCCCCCCCCCCCCAATCATCTCTGTTTTCTTCCTTTGATAGAAGGTAGCCAGAAACCAGCTGATCAGGGCCTTTAGGAAATGTAATTTTCAGGCTCACAGCCCCTTGCAATACAGAGGGTATCAAGGACGTATGAAAATGTTGCTGAACGCCAGCAGACTGAAAGCCAATATTGTTTCCTTGCATGATCTGTGATTGTGAGTTAAATCATGGTTGAATTAATCAGGAGGAAATTTGGGCCTACTTTCAGATGCTTTCCTTCAGAAATGGGCCCTTGTGATAGACAATTCAGAAATAGTCATTTGTTGTCAGGCGAGATCTTGCTGGAGTGTGTTACACGGAAACTACATCGTACAACTCCAGAGGGCACCATTTACATGGAAGGCAATGTAAATGATGCCCTTTGGAGTTCTTTATCCTGGTGACCCTATTGCTTCCCATTCTCCTGGTTTATTTTTTATTTTCTTATGACCAGTCTGTTTGGAGGGAGGGAGGTGTGGCAACGCTTTAAAGATTCTTTCTTTAGCACCATCTATCTAGTCTGCCTTATTGCTCTAACTGGAGGTCTCCTTGTAGTACTGTTATAAAAACAATAGGGTGATTCGTCTTGGCCCCGCCCCCTTCAGAAAAGGAGAGAAAAATGGTAAGGCCTGCAGAGAGCCGGGAATTCTGTAAGCTACTTTTCAACAGAATTTGCGCTATCAACCAGAGAGGCATAGAGATTAGATTAGATTAGATTAGATTGTCCTAAGAGTTGGGGCAGACCCTAAACCAGCCAGGCATCCACTTGTTTAGGTTTTATAGGATACTGATTCCCCCAAAGTGTAGAGCATAATGGACTGAAGACTAATGCTTCCCAGCATGCATTACTTATGAGAGGCTCTATTATTACACTGGTCTCTAGTGAAACAGTTAAGCTATAAATGTCAAGTAAGACCAGCCCAGTGAACTTGAATATAGGCTTAGTTCTTTAGGATTAACTGACTCAAAATGATACCTATGAGGACATATGACAGAAGCCTTTAGTAGATGGAAAGACAGTCTGGTTGCTACTAACTCCAGAGAAAATGGAGGTGCTTAATGGGGTGGAGAACCTCTTGTGGGTCAGATCTACTGCTTGATTTAAATTAACGAGGAAAACATCAAGGGGTTCATCATTATTTATCCCAGAGTTGAAGAAGTTCCTCTGGAACTTAACATTGATATTTTAAAGGCTATAAGATGAGGTGTTGTTCCACACATGGCTGTGTGTCCAACTCTAATTTTCTGCGTGTGTTTTCACGTGCTTATTGTCTGGCTCCATGTCATCCTTTTGTGCTTATCTTCACTTTTCCTAATATTAGCCAATCTGGGATGCTGTGTCTCCAACGTGCTTTGTCTATCTCATCTCCCCCCTACCACACCCCCCACCATTCTTTCTTAATCTCTTTTCTACTTTTATAGCCAATAACTTTGAACTGACACATATTGAGTATTAGATCTTGTATTTATGGAATAAGTTTAAGTTCCAAAACAGAAGAATAGATTATTTTATCTTTCCCCACTTAAAATAACTTCGTTATACAAGTGGGGGCCATACCTGACTTTTCTCCTAATAACAGAATAAGAAAAAAAGATTCCTTTTTCCTGATCTAGAAACACTCCTAACTTGGGAGCTTCGTTAGAAATGGTATAGGCAAGTTTCATGAACTAAACTAGAAAAATATTGCAGGTTCATTCTTGGTCTACTTTTTCTGTCCCATTTTTTAAAAAAATCTGGATTTAATTCAGCCCTAGCCCAGGCGTTAAGTTGAAGAGGGGAGGAGGATGCAGAGACCCTAGATTTCACAGCTGTAATGCTGGACACCTCCCCTAGCCTTTAAACCACATGCCTCTATCAAGAGAAGGGTGTTTGAAGGGAACAGCAACAGTTTCTGGAAAGATCAAATCTATGAATTTAGTAAGTACCACAGGCACAGCTATGGCCTCTGAGCCAAATCTGTGCTTGTGGATGGTTTGGAAATGTAAAAAAAAAAAAAAAAAAAAAAAAACTATGGAGAAAGACTTTTCAGTAGGTAATCACTGCCCACTCTCCCCTCCATCTGCCCAGGTGATATAGATAGCACTCCCCCAGGGTAACGCCATTCTAAATTCCAGAGTAGTTTTGAGGCTCCTACACCTCTGGTTTAGTTCTTACTTAAAGCAAAAGAGACTTGGAAACCACTGATCCAATTCTTTCCTGGTATAGATAAAAAATACTAATGACATGGGGCGCCTGGCTGGCTTAGTTGGTAGAGAATGTGACTCTTGATCTCAGGGTTGTAAGTTCAAGTCCCATGTTGGATGTAGGGATTATATTTTAAAAAATAAGATCTTTAAAATATACATACTGATGATAGAAAGACCCATTCAAAGCCCCAGGGAAATAGTGGCAGGGCCAGGAAGAGACCCTCACTCTTACTCTAGATGCTACCTCACACTTTAGGATGCCTTGCAGAGATTAGATATACAGGAATATATAAGAATTTTCATTAAAAGCCACACCGGAAAAAAGTTATAAAAATCTTTAAGGAAATGTAGCTGGAAATGCCTGCACTCCACCAGGCAGTAGGTTAGCTAGCTACTCGGAAATCAGAGTCAAATGAAAGGATTATCCAGGGAAGCACCCAAGGCATCCACCTGCCAGTGGACGTTTGTGAGAATATAGACACCCCTTTGTCCAGGCCCCTGGGCCCAGTGCGGTAAGTAGAGAGTGAGATGGAGTTCACTTACCACTTGCTTCCTTGGCTAATTAACCAGAAATCCCATTACTACGTGTGGTTGGGAAGAATGCCGGGCCAAGCACTTGGAGTGGGTTTGAGACAGTCAAGCGGCAGTAAATACCACTAACCCGCCTCCTTACCACCGTGACTCTGGCTAACAGAGTGGGGTACAGGGTTGGAGGTCAGGCAATAGAGATCGGGCTGCAGGCTTCCCTGGAGGCCCTTCTACGTCTCTGCTAGCCCCCTTCCCCCGGGGGCCTTGCGCTGTGGGAATGCTTTCCCAGTTAGAGCAGGGGTTTTTTACAGAGCTAATTCTGTAATTTTCCTGGAAATAGTGTGCAGCGTCACAGGTCAAAGAGCACGCTGGTGTTTATTCTGGAAGCAGAATGTCCAGTTCTGAGATGGTTTGAATGCCTCCCTTCTCTTCATTTCCTATGGACAAGGTAAAGCATGGATTTTGCAGTCAACTGACAGACTTGAACCTTGGCTCTGTCTTAGCAGTGTGGGGACTTCAGACAAATTCCTTTAAAGCTGCTGAGATTCCTTTTTCTGTAAAGTGGGCTTTTTTTTTTTTTTTAAGGAGGATTAAAGCAGACGATTCATATCAAATATGCGGCAAAAGGTAGGTAGCGTACAATCAGTCTGGCCAAAAAGGGGAATGGGCCGCCTTCTCCACTCCACCTCACTCCGGTTGCAGACAATCTGTTGCTACCACCCATGCACTGACTGTGCCACATACAAACCTCTGGCTTCCAGGGCCCAGAGGAGCTGGGCACCAGCAAAACTGCTTAGAGAGGAACAGAGGATGATACCTGAGGCTTGATTTGTCCTTTGGCTAACCACAATTCCCAGAATTTCTGCCTTTCCTGCTAAAATGAGGCCCTGGGAAAGTCCCACCTGTTTATGGGTATCCTTATAGCCCACAGAGTACTTCTACTTATTTATGAAGAGGAGTGATTATGACTGAGTATCGGCATCAGAGAGATCTGGCTTTGAAATCTTAGTTCTATTTTTTTTTAATGATTTTTGAAGACCCGGGCAAAGGTCACCCCCAGTTTTCCACAACTATAAAATTGGGATAATATTAGTTATCTCATAAAGTTTAAATAAGATAATTTCCTGGCATATAAGAAGCACTCGATAAGCATTAAGTATTATTCCTATCGTTGTTATTAGGGGGTGACCTGGGTCAGGTGTTTCTGGGCTGCTCTTTAAGAACCCTCCCACAAGTGGCAGGAGCAGTGGGGCAGCACCTGGCAGTCCTCTGGGCCAGGTGACAGGCAGGCGAGGCAGGGGCTGGTGACTGGGCTCAGGAATGCTGGACTGCAGGGCACTATGTCTCTGTTTGCACGGAGTTTGGCACCAATAATGTGAGCTTGCCCAGGGCTGAGGATTCTCAGGTTGCCCAAGGAGGGGGTTTTGGAAACAGATGCAAAACATGATCATCCAATATCCTGCCAGGAACAGAAACACCGAACTATGAGCGAGGCACGGAAATGGGATAATGCAGGAACAGAACACGCGACTTCACAACCGATACCATGTACCACGTGGACTTCAGGATGGGGAGGACTTTTCTGGTCACGCCCAGGCGATCCCCCCCGGGGCCTTTTAAGAAGTCAGGAGCACATAACACAAGGGGAGACCCACACCACAGCTCTGATGATGGGGACGGACTCTCAAGCTCCCCCCCCCCCCTAATGATCCAGAAAGCAAAAATTAGCCCAAGGATGGAGAAAGAGAACTATTAGAGCGTCATGATGACTTTGAGGTCAAGCACCTTGGCTGCTCCTTTCTCCCCTGCAGGGATGACAGTAGGTGCTCAACGAACAAGAACAAACGCAAGGACAGCATGGACAGGGACGGAAGTGAGGGATTGGCCGGATGATCCAAAGGCCCTAGATGCTGCTCCCCACCTGAGCCCCCCCCCCCCAAGCGGAGCAGGGCTGGCCCATTGTCCTGCCACCACCTCCTGGAAGCACAAGGCCCCCATCACGTGGATGCCCAAGCACCCAGCGCCCACTAGGGGTGTTGGAGTTCAGGGGGACGTGCTTCCTTCGCGATGTCACCGTGCACGACCCTTTCCAAGTCCGGAGTGGCCGCCCCCCCCCTGAGCCCTGAGCTCTTGAGCCCTGCGGGGGGGTGGGGGGAGGCCTCTCGGTGCGGCCCCCACGGCGCCCGGGGACCCGAGGATGGGGCGGTGCAGGGGGGCGCGATTCAGAAGCAGGCGGGGGGGGGCGGGGGGCCCCGGGGCGCGGGGGGACGTGCGCTCTGCTGTGCCCGACCGCGGGGTGCGCGTCCGGCGGGGCTGCGGGGCTGCGGGGCTGCGGGGCTGCGGGGCGGCGGCGGGGCTGCGGGGCTGCGGGGCTGCGGGGCGGCGGGGCTGCGGGGCTGCGGGGCTGCGGGGCTGCGGGGCGGCGGGGCTGCGGGGCGGCGGGGCTGCGGGGCTGCGGGGCGGGCGCTCCTGCAGAGGGAGCTGTGCGCCTGGCCCGCCGCACGCACGGCGCCGCCCGCTCCCTCTTGCCGCCGCCGCCGCCGCTGGGCCCGCCCGCCGGGGAGGGGCTCCCGGGCTCGCCGGCAGCGGCTTCCTGCTTCCAGCACGTCCTCGCCGCCCGCGCCGCCGGTCGGGTCGTGGGAGCCGTGGCCGAGAGCCGCCGCCGCCGCCGCCGCCCCTGCCTGCAGCCCGCAGCCCGCAGCCCGCGCCCCGCGCCCCGCGCCCCCCGCCCCGGCCATGCTGTCCTTCCAGTACCCCGACGTGTACCGCGACGAGACCGCCGTGAGTACCCCCAGCCCGCGCCCGCCCCCGCCCCCGCAGGTGCCGCCCGCAGCCCCGCGCCCCCGCGCCCCCCGCCCCCCGCGCGCCCCTCCCGCCCCTCCCCCTCGGCCTTTGTTTGCAAAAAAACGGGCCGGGGGCGCTGCCGGCCGACCCTGCAGCCGCCGCAGGGCCGCCTCCTCCTCCTCCTCCCCCCCCAACCCCCCCCAATCAATGGGGTCAAGGGCACCCGGCCAGGGAGGAAGGGGCGGTCTGCGGGTGGGGGGGCCGCTCGCGTCCCGGCTCTCGGACCCGAGGAGGCTCCTGCTGGACCGCGGTGGGGGGAGAAAGTGCGCGCGCGCGCTGGGGGCGGCGGATGAGGATGGCCCCGAAAAACAAAAGCAAACTTTTTAAACTTCCGCATTGAAAATCCTTAACGGGTGGAAGTTCATTCATTCGATTTTAGAAGGCGCGTGGCGCCGCCTGCCCGGCCCCAGGCCCGGGGTCGCCGGGGTCGCCGGGGGCGCGGGGGGCGCCCTGGATGCGCCCGGGATGCGCAGACCCAGCACGGAGCCGCCACCCCGAGGGTTGCACGGCCCACCCAAGTTTTCCCACAGTGGAAAAGGAGTTGAAGCAGGGCGAGAGGAGGCCCTTGGGAAGAAGGGAGAGGGGATGGCCTTTTTTTTTTTTTTTTGGGGGGGGGGGGGGGAGGAGTTTGTTTTTGCTTAGTGGAGGGGTTAGCCGTCATTTACATAAGCTGTAGATGAGCTCAGGGTAACTGTTGAGATCTAGTGGGTGGAAATCTGGGCAAACACCCTGTGTGTGTGTGTGTGTGTGTGTGTGTGTAAAAATTAATTTGGCATCTTAGGAACTGGAGTGAATCCAAGCGTTGTGGGCATGATTCTCTTAGGAATAGCCAAATTTCTCAGATTCCTTAAAATAGAATCAGGATTTAAAAAAAAAAAATGTTTGCATCTATACATCGAGTTTTTTTTTTTTTTTTTTTTTCCCCCCCTTGCTTACTCTGACCCGTGTATGCCAGCCAGGAAGTGTGTACTTGACAGCAGCATTTCACTTGGGGTTACAAGGTGCTGAGGCCTTAGAGTAAAGGACATGTTGTTTCAAGTTAAGACTTCCAAGTGGCACTGTGCATTCCTGGTTTCTGTGACCAGTGGCCATCTGGTCACCATGTTCTCTCAGTCTCTTCAGCTGCTCGCTTATTAAATTTACTCTAACGGCCCAAGAAGCTCTATTCCTGTGTTTCCTTTGTGTATGGGAGTAAACTGATCCTGCTGGAGTGGAAAAGTGGGGGGGGGGGGGGCAGACCAAGTAAGAGGACCTGAGTGCTAGTTCTGGTTTTGTTACTCAGTCGCTGGATGCCACCAGGGAGATCATGTACCTGTTATAGGTCTTCTTTCTCATATATGAAATATTAGTGCCGGCTGGGCTAGCCACAGGGCCTGGGACTTACGTTTGCAGTAAGAATATCACCATTCATTTATTCACATGACAGTCTAGCCCTGCAGTGTGCCAGACTTTAGTAATCGGAAGACATGTGAATATCTCAGTTGGGTTCTTCAGGATCTTTGAGTTTTCAGGATAGATAAAAATAGAAAGAACTGTCTACTCCGTGGCTTGATAAGTGTCCCTTTAGGTTTGTGTTGTTTTTAGTAGGGATTGCTTCTTGCCTGGTTTTTCCCCGTTTGGGTTACCAAAATCCTGCAGTTTTAGAAAGGGTTAAGTGAGGATTTTATAAAGACACCAAAAAGATTATGAACAATGAACTCAGAATGGTAATGAACAATTAACTCGAAAGGCACCATGGATTTTAATACTCTCCAGTTTCTTCTCACCAGAGAACTCATGAAAACCCTAAGCCTCAGTGGCCAAGGGGATGTAGCTCTGGTCCAGCTTGGACCCTGCTGTGGATCCCAGGGTGTACTTATCCCAGCCCTGAGAGCCTGCATGGGGTATCTTCTCCCTCTGACAGAGTCCTGATTACTAAGCCTTAGGCTAGACTTACGCATTTACTCAAACTGTAGCCTTAATTTCTTGCACGGGTTTGTCTCTCTCTCCACCAGGTGCTAGAGAGGGCTGCGGCTCTCTGTCACTGGAACATCTCTCAGCCATATATCACCAGGTGGTCTTCTGCAGAGCCATGGGGTTGGAGTATGCAACCGTTTTTGCTGGATTTCTGCCCTAATGAGCAGAAATTTGGAAACCACGCCACTGCCAGTGTAATGCCATTGTCCATCTCCCCGGTGTGTTGCTGTCAGGAAATTCAGGCCTGCTACAGGGGTTAGAAGAGTGTGTAGGGTGAGTGGAGAACACAGAGGAGAATGGGATTAATTTCCATCAGGGGGAAGAGATCATATGTGAATTGAGCTTGGAAGTTGGCCAGTTGGATAAGGTAGAAAGGACATTCCTGGCTATGTGACTAAAATAAATCATAGTTATGTAGGGCTGGACAGTTGTGGACTTGCACTTGTTTGTAGGATGGCAGGAAGGCCATTGTGACCATCCATGGGTGGATAAGCTCAAATCGGGCCCGGAAAGGGGAAAAAAAAAAAAAAAAGGCAGGGAGGGGGGAGGTCATATTTGATGGGTCTGCCCGCTGTGTGTAGGACTCTGCAATTTATCCTGCAATCAGCAGGTAAGCTATTGAATAGCACAAGTAAAATATTGAATAGTAACAGTGCCTTATGAGGGCTCTATTTTTAAAGTCTTTTGGGGAGGTGAGGAATGACTGGCAAGCTTAGATCAGATCAGATCGACACTGCACCGCTGGAGTTCCGGGGATGTGGCTAGAAGACCACCCCACATTGTAGGGGATGGTCTTGTAGAAGATGAAGTAGTGGGGCAGAGGAGGAGGGTGGTGGCGCTTGGCTCCTGGGAGTGTCCTGGAGAGAATCCGTTTCCTACCCCACTTAAAAATGTCTGCTGAATAACTGACCTCAATCTGCTAGAGATGGTCATGCTGGTACCAGGAAAATTGGGGTTGTTTCCTCAGAGGTGAACACCGTTCAGGAGGCACCAGCGGGTTCTGAGTCAGGGTCCAGGTGTGGACCTGCCAGTTTACACCTGGCCGGGTTCATTAGCACAAGGTTGAGCCCACAGGCTTGGGCTCGTAGAGGGTCACAGTTCTGCTTATTAACCCTCTGATCTCAGTTTCCTCACCTGGAAAATGAGTTCGAAAGAGCCTCCCAGTGAGATAGGGGGGCTGAAATCTGGGGCTGACATCTGCTTAGTTCACAGTGGTCTCCAAGTGAATGGTAAATTGTTGGCCTTTACTCTTGCTGACCCTGCGAAGTGCATTCCATAATCTGTAAAAAAAAAAAAAAAAAAAAGGAAGATCATCCACCTTCTTACAAGGTGACTTTAAAACACTAGGGGCAACCGTGTGGATATTCAGCAGATGTTCACCGCTTTGGGTCTAGTCTTAGGCAAAAGTGGCATGATTTCCTATTAATGTTTTCTGCTTTCTGACGACAAGTTTATGGATACGTCTGAGTTTTAGTAACATCATAATCGAGGAACATTTTTAAAGCGTCCGGTGTATCATCTCCAAGGACTATTTGGGGAAAAGCCGTCGGCGGTTTGCTTTCCGTCCCAGCCCTGGTTTTGAACTCGGTGTGGCCCTGGGCATGTTGCCGTCCTGTGCCTGCCCTCACGCTCCGCTCCTGCAAACGTTGGATTGCAAGATCCTTTGCAACGTTAAAATTTTTCTGATTTCTTATTGTCAGAGGAAAAAAGGTGGTTATTTTAAGCATATTCAAAACCACTCCGAGGTGTGTAAAATGTGAAAGCCTTGCAGGGAAGCAGAAAAGATAAAAAGTCTTCGTTCAGTGGGAACAATCAGCAACAATTGAGAGAGGTTTTTCTGTAAAGGGTGGAAATTGGGAATTTTGTGAAAACTCATCCGGAGAGATTCTGGTCCGGTGTTTACATCCCTTGCATCTGTCAGTTGTTTAATGAGAAGGGTTTCTGAGCTCTCTGCCTTAACTGCCCGTTATTCCAGGTATGCATTCCTCCAGGTGTTCTCTCACCTGGCACCTGACGGGGTGCAAGGAGAGCCTGGGGTTTTCCGCACCAGGAGATTCTTCTCACCTGGCCAGCAGCCACCTGGAACTGTGACCAGCGGTAGAAACAGCAGCTTTTCCTTTTCCGGGAGGCGGTTTGCCTGCGTTAGGGAAGAGCCCTTACCTTCTGACATCATAGAGCAAAGAGACAGGTTAAAAATTCATCTGAGCTCCTGGTATTGTTCCCATAGACCTTCTCTGAGAAGCTGTAACTGGAATGTTGGAGTCGTTCAGAGAGGTTTACTGGAAAGATGTTGGCCATGTGGTTTCAGTTGGATTTATCAGGATAGTAGGAAATCGGAGAGGAAGTTTCCTAAGGGTTTGGTCACCTGGGTGGGGGGGGGGGGGTGACTCCCAGCCACTCCAGGGGCCTCGCTCAGTTTCTGAGGCCAGGCCCAGGATTTGGGCTTCTCAGAAGCCTGGAGGCGTTTCTGATGGTCCCTTCGATGGGGAGCTCCTGAAGACTTCCCCTCAGCCCAACCCTACCCACACTAAGCAGTTGTCTTTTTTTCAAATATCAGGCTAGTCTGAATGGGTGATGCCTTTGTGCCTCTTTTTTTTGGTAAGCATTTCATAACAATACACAAAAGGGAAGAAAGGCCTCGGTTTTAGAAATCTTCTTGTGCTTAAGTCAGCTTCTTTTTAGCTGATATGAACTGGAACCATTATACTGCACGTTGGTAACTTGCTTTTTGGCAGTTTAGACTTAAAGGCAAAACCTATTGTATTATATACGTAGGGAGATTTTCTAATCATTAGCAAGCTTAGTGGGAACAGAAAATAAGCCACTAAGCACGTGTGTGATAGTTGCTTCACAAACATGCCCTTCTTGGTCTCGGCTGCATTGTGTGATTCTGTGCTTTGCCACTGACCACACATTTTCAAGTTTCTTTAGCACAGCAGCAGGCCTTTGTTTTGTGTTGTACAGACAGAGCAATTCCCTATTCTGACCTTTCATCTTTCTTCCCTCTCCAGCTAAAACATTCTTTTCATGACGGGTGGCTTGACACCTTTGAGAACCTGCCAGCTTTGGTTCATGTGGTAATTTGGGCAGACACATTGCCAGTGAGCCAATTGGGGTATTTTTGCCTGTCCTTCTCCTGTTTTTCTCTATTACATTCAGGAATTACTAATTTACTTGAGGGTGGGGGAGGTTAGACACTAATTGTCCAATACCGCATTTTGTCTTTTTGCAGGTACAGGATTATCATGGACATAAAATTTATGACCCTTATGCTTGGCTTGAAGACCCAGACAGCGAGCAGACAAAGGTAATCGGGGCTCATAAGTTAAAGATAAGATGGTCTCAGTTCCTTGCAGCAAACCCTAGACACCGGTAGCTATGACTTTTCCTTCCTGGTATCTTCCCGTGTTTTCTGAATGTACGTGTTGGTGCTACCACTTTTTGTCGAATGATTCATGGGAGAAAGATGAAAGCATTTTAGTCCTGGAGAAAATAAAGAACATGTTTGCAGTAATGTTTATGGTGACACTGATGAACCAGGTATTTGAAATGAAAATATGAGAAAGAAAGAAGACTGATTTTTATCAAGTAAAAATGAGAACTTAATGTGAAGGAAAGATTGCCTTAAACATTTTTTCTGAAGGAAAAAGAAATCCTATAAAGTTGGCCCTTGAACAACCTGGGGGCTAGGAGCATTGACCCCTCATGCAGCTGAAAATCCAAGTATAACTTTTGACTCTGAAAAGTAAACTACTACCAGTCTGTTGACCAGAAACCATACTAATAACATGAGCAGTCAACAGACATTTTATATGTTCTATGTATTGTATTTTGTATTCTTGAAGGAAGCTAGAGAAAAGAAAATGGTACTAAGAGAATCACAAGGAAGAGAAAATACTCTTTTATGGTCCTGTACCATAAAAAACTCATATATTAAGTGGACCCACAGTTCAAACCTGTGTTGTTCAAGGGTCAACTTTATATTGAACAAATATCAGGTCTTGAAAACTGAGTGCTGGTCTTGGATTACTTATTGATTTTAATGCAGCAACAACAAAAACAAACACCAAATTGTAAATATAAGAACACTCTTACATTTCATGGAAATAAGGGGGTAAGGGGAAGAACTTTCTGTTCTATCCAAAAAATACAAGCTTTCCTATTGCTTTGGAGAAACACATAGTGTTTCTTTAAAAAGATTTATTTATTTTAGAGAGGAAGAGTGCATGAGTTGGGGGAGGGATGGAGGGAGAGGGAGAGAGACAATCCTCAAGCAGACTCCCCTCTGAGTGTGGAGCCCAATGAGGGGCTTGATCTCAGGACACTGAGATCTTGACCTGAGCTACTTAACTGGCTGAGCTACCCAGGTGCCCCCAAACATAGAGTATTTTGAGCTGAAATCTCTTCATTAATGAAGTTGCCCCTGAGTGCTGTCTCCTACAGATATTCTGTTCTCCTTGGCGTGCCCGAGACTTGTCAGATGGGACTCATCCCTACATATACTGTTTGTGGTAAATAAGTTTGGGCGAGGGGATCATGTTTCTCCAATCCATCTCAAGTTCCTTGACTCCTATTTATAATCATATATACATATTACTTAGTACATGGGAATATGTATACTATTTCTAATATGCTCCCTCTTCCAGAAATTTATGTGAGCTTCTTCACAATCCCAGAGTATATTTCTCATTTTTTGAAAAGCACTGTTAAATACACCCCGGGTGGTTTTCCAGGCCAGCCTCCAAAAAGCCTGGGTCTTAGCTCCTCCTGTGTCTTGTGGTGCCTTGCCACCATAAATACAGTTCAGAACTGAACTCAGATTCCCAAGGCAGTTCACATTTGCCAGGAAAGTGCTCCCTTCTGATGTGGACCTGGTTAGCGGGGTTGGGATTCGCCCCTTGCCCATCGCCACCCCCTGGTTGGTCTGTGGGGGAACAGATTCCACCACCTTCTCATCCTTGGGAAAGAGCTTGCTGAGGAAAGGAATGGACCAAAGGGCTTAGCCAGGCCTGATGCTCTGTGAAAGAGGAGAAAGTCAAGGCAGGAAGAGATGGTTCCTACTGAGTAAATCCCACATCGTCTCTTTCTTCCTCCTTGGTGCCCGTGCACCAGTACCTGCTTTCCTTTCTGCCCCCCTCTCCCATTCTTCCTAACATGCCTGTCCTTTTTTGCTCGCTACAGAAGCTCTTGCCTTTTGTCTTTGATGTAAGCACATCACCACTTTGAGGTTTTTCCTAATGGTTTTCCCTAATGCTTATAATCCTTCTTGCTTACCTTTCCTGACTCCTTTCAAGAAAGACAAAGGTGGGTAAGAATGACTGGTGTTTGGGTTTTCATGTAGCGTTGGTTATAGAGATGAATGGGTAGCTATTCCAAAATGAGAAACAGATGATGAGCTTTAGAAGAGGGTGATGGCTCTAGCTCTGCAGTGAAGGCTAGGAGGCACGGGGAGCAGATGTGGGGCTGCCTCCACACCTCGACCCTGCCACAGATGACTTGATCACTCAGCATTGGCTTGAGCTGAGACCGGGATTGAGCCTGAAAATGGAGAGTCACAGGCAGCTGCATGACTTACAGTGGATGGGAAGCACCAGGGAAGGGAGCGAATGTCCTGTGCATCTCTTAGAAAACTGTCCCCAAGAACTGCCTCTGTGATGATCACTTTGAGGTATTGGGTACAACCTGGATTTCTTCAAGTTTTGCTGGTGATTGAGGGATTTGGCAATGTCAGAATGACCCAGTTTTGGTTTGTATGTTGATGAACATAGTCTTTGCTGTTCCTTAATTGATACTAGCTGCTCCCATGGTTGACACGCCACTTATTAGTAGATGAAACCTTGCTAGTGATCTTATAGTCCACGTTTGATAGAAGCTAATGAGTATACGCTATTATTTCCATGGAATACATTTATTGGATGCTGACTGTGTGGCAGGCACTTCATTGGTAGCTTTGTATGCCCTATATCATTTAATTCTCAAAGCCTAAGATCTTTTTATAGTCCCCATTTTACAGATGAAGAAATTGAGTTACTGAATGATTAAGTAACATGGCCAAGGTCATTCAGCTAGTCAGCGTGGAGCCAGGAGTGGCGTCCAGGTACCCCAGGTGGTTATCAACCTTATATTAAAATAATAATTTAAAAAGACTGAGCATTACAGCTTTGGGAATGCAAGGTGTAGGAATATATTCATGCCTGTGCTTGCCATGGGACTTTGTGGTCCTTCTGCGAGGACCATGGGCTGACCCCCGTGCCCAGGCTGACCTGTGCAGACAGCTTTGCTCAGGTGTCAGAGGGGCTTTGCAGCTTTTGCCTCCCCTCTGCAGTCTTCCTACACACCCTTCTCACTCCTCTCTAAACAGGTTTGGTATTGACAAAGGCTAGTATACCATCCGGTTTCTGAGGAGTTAAATTTTGGTCTCAGACTGAAAAGGTAGGGTGAGCTTTTCCAGTGAGCAGAAGAGCAGCATGATCATTTTCTGCTCATAGCTATACACACACGCACAAAGATGTATTAGTCATACCTTGGTGTAAAGAAAGAAGAGTATCGTCACAGAGCCTCCAAAACAAAGAAAAAGCTGCTTTTCAATAAAAACCAGTCAGAAGCGGAGGAACATTTGTAGCTCTTTTATACTAAAATCTGAAATGCTATCAGTAGGTCTTTGATTTAATCTAGTATTTAATATGAGTTGCCCATTTTTGACAGTACCTGGCATTTAAGGCTTTATCCTTTATAACAGAATAGTCGAGCAGATCTGTAGCTTAAAAAACGCTCAAAATCCAGGGTAGGAGGGCGTTGAATCTAGATGGATCCTTTCAAGCTGTCAAGGCCCATGTAATCCCATTTTATAGCAAATGTTCCAGATTGTAGAAGATCCTGCACAACTCACTTGATTCTCTGAAGTAAATCCAACCTTGATATGAATACTTGAGGAAAAATATAAAGAGGAATAAAGAAGAAACACGCCAGGGCTGCCCAGTAGATATATAATACCAGCTGCATATATAATTCCAATTTTTCTAGTAGCCACATTTTAAAAAGTAAAAGGAAACAGCTGGAATTAATTATATAGTACTATATTTTATGTAATCAGTATTTTTCAAAGTATTTCTATAGGTAATCAATATAAAATAATATTAAAATATTTTCCCTTTTTTTTGAGGGATTTACACTTCCAGCACATATCAGTTCAGAGCAGTCCCACTTCAGGTGCTCAGCAGTCACATGTGGCTAGGGCTATGTACTGGACAGTGTAGGTATATGGGCCAATCTTTCCTGTGTATAAAACATAAATACATGTTAGTAGATTTCAAAGAAAGCAGAATTTATCACAGGAATTAAAGAAGAGTTTAATATTAGTATAGAAATGGATTAAATAAAGCTATATAATTATCCCAATTAATATCAAAAAGAAATTAAAGAACCTCTAGAAATAAAGTAGGAATAACAATGCTTTATCAAGATGACATCGCATTCAAAACAACAGCTGAAACATTAGGCTGAAATGTCTCCATCACTACCATTTTTATGTGTTTACAGAGCTTTGACCAGTGTAATAAAACATGAACCAAAATCTGGGGTAAAGAAAATTATCATTAACTGTAAATTATATGATCATGTGTCTAGAAAACCTAAGGGAAACAAATGAAAACTTATTAGAGTTAATGATTCAGCAGAGTGAATATGTACAAAACAAATATAAAACTGTTAGCCCTCATATATCATTAATAATGAGAAATTAATCCATCTGATAGCAACAAAAAGCTAACAGTTGGGAATGCAAAAGAGATTTCACGCCTCCTGGGAGGGTAATAATGCCACTTTGGAAATACAGAGATCTCGAAAAGGGTGTTATTTCCAATAGTGAAAAATTTCCAACAGTGGTGTAATGTTTGCAGAGAATATGTTGAATCTGCTCCGTGAAGTCGCAGATACATCTGTTAAAATGTTGGGCTGTAAAGATTGCTCAGTAACCTGAAGACTCGCCTGTGATAGAGTATCAAGTGGGAGAAGGATGCAGGATTCCAGTGCCCCAAACGATTACAACTTTAAAAGTGACCTTTGTGGAAAACGATTGTGGGGGATCCATACGGAAAGAGGAACTCCGCAACAAAGACCAGATAAAGGGAAAGCTCTGGGTTAAAAGCAGGGACCTAGGTATGACTCTGGAAGCTTCTGAACCATAGTGAAATCTCTCCGGGGTCAGTGGACCACCAGGGTCACCTTGGACGTTTTCAGCATGCGGTGCTAGAGAGGGGAGGTTTGCAGTCCTAAAGAATGATTTGAGGACTAAATAGGCAGGTCCCAACAGGCAGGCAGCTCCTCCTCCCCTTTCAACAGGCGTTTTTCCAGCGTGTCCCACGCAGATCGTGGGAGGCGTTTCGGAGCTGTCTCTGCGCCCCAGGATTTTCACACGGAGGTCACCTTGAGCCTCCAGTCTGATCACCAGGCTCGTCCAGCCACTGACATCAGTGTGCATGTGGCTGGCATCCTTGTCTTTAACTTTCTAAATTTCCCAAATTCCCTTCTCATTTCTGGTGGCAAACCAGCAAACCCTGTACCCCCACACTCAGCCGTACCTAAAAAGGTCACAAAAGTGACCCCTTTCTTCCTCTCCGCTGGTGTCCCGGCCCCTTGAGGGGGGTGCCCTGCTCAGAGGTTATTTCAGGTCTCATCAAGGCCCAAGGCCCTGTCTTCCTCTGCCTCCCATCTTCTGTCACCACTCCCAGGAACGTGGCCCATCAGTGGACACCAACCTCCACAGGAGGGCAGCCGTGGCCCACTTGTCAAATCCAGAAACTTCCCGCCCCTGGGTTCCTCCCTGCGCACGTGGACCACGTGTCGGGTGAGGGGGGTGGTTGTGGACACCAGTGGGTGTCCAGATAGAAGCAGTGTCCTTCTCAACTCTTGCCTCTCTTGGTCTTACTGGGCTTTTTGTGACTCCCAGCTTCTTAGTTACAGATTCCAGAAGTTGTTACTGAGTTACTGAAGGGGAGATGCAGAGAAAAAGAATCTCCATCTTTCCAGGGGTAGCTACTTCATTGTAACTACTTGTCAGATCTGACTTTCACAGAAACTGTGTCCTGGGACTTGGGTAGAGGAGTAACTAGTAGCAGATCAGCTGCATTTATGTAATGACTGATTTGTTTTCTACCCTCCCCTGCCCCCCCCCCCCCCCCAGGGAGCTGCCCCGGGCAAAATGAGAGTAACCACAGCTCCGTTTCCTGGGTGGATCCTGAGAGAAGAACCCTAGTAAGAACCAGCAACAAGGAAACAGAAGAGTTGCTTTTACTTATATTCACGCCTTCTGATAAAATGAAATAAAATTACCATCGTTTCAGAGAGGATCAAAGGACTAGACAACATTGGTCTCCCTTTCTAGGACATTATTTGCTCTTCCTTCCCATGTTGGGCTGAATAGTTAGAGCTAGTTCATCGCACCTGCTGCTAAGGGGCGACGAGAACTAGGAGGAGAGCAGGGTCCTTTAGTCTTTCCGAGTGAGAAACCTGGGCATGCCACCTTTCTCTTCCCTTGTCCTTGCACTATTTCCTTCCCAGGCAGGCACGATGTATTTTTTTTTTTTTTTTAAGATTTTATTTATTAATGAGAGACACAGAGAGAGAGAGAGAGAGACAGAGAGAGAGGAGAGGCAGAGACCCAGGCAGAGGGAGAAGCAGGCTCCATGCAGGGAGCCCGATGCGGGGCTCAATCCTGGGACCCCAGGATCACGCCCTGGGCCGAAAGCAGGCACTAAACCACTGAGCCAGCAAGAGGATGATCCCCAATTTAAATCTTTTTTTTTTTTTTTTTTTAAGATTTTATTTTTTTATTCATGAGAGACACAGAGACAAGCAGAGACACAGGCAGAGAGAGAAGGCGGCTCTATGCAGGGAGCCTGATGTGGGACTCGATCCCTGGACTCCAGGACCACACCCTGGGCCAAAGGCAGCTGCTTAACCACTGAGCCACCCAGGGATCCCCGATTTAATTCTTAAAGGACTTCTGGTCATCTCTCGGATATCGAAGTAGGCTAGAATTTCACTGTCGGTATTTTAATGTCACAGAGGTCAGTGAAGCACAAAGTTTAGGGAGGCCAACACCTGCTTTCAGCCATCCTTCCTACCTACTGTGAGGTCTCTTGTTTGTTTGCGTGTTTTCGTTTTCACTGTTAAAGGTTAACCCTAAAAGCTTGTAGTGTGGGGAGTTTCTGCTCTGTTCTGGTACCAGTCTGGCCTGGATCTCCCGAGACACTGTGCATTTCCTAGCATGGAACCAGAGCCAGCCTGGAGGAGAACTAGCGTGGAGCGAGGTGAGCAAGATTCATTTGTCCGGTGGCACTTCTGCGGCAGGCCACTGTGCCGTCAGGCTGCAGAGCGAACAGGATAGAAACTTGTTTCCAGGACTTTCAGTGCTGTGAAGGGGTAGTTCGGTGTCTCTGAGCCAAAAGATAGCAGATAAAGTTTACTGGAAATTAATTGAAAGTGTAAAAGACTGGTTTGAGTTTATGGTGTTCTTTGAATAGTTGAGGACAAACTGTGAATGTCCTCTTTGTGGGTCGTTCCTTCATCCCGTGAGCTTGTAGGCATTCCTCTTGTTACTTCTGTTGGGAGGCAGTGGGGGGGGGGGGCAGAGAATATTTGCCAAGTGAGGCTGGAAGTCAGAGCACACAAATCAAAGCTCTTATACTTCCGTTTTCTTGTGCTATGACCATGGCAGGCTACCTAGCCCAGATTCCTTCTATTCATCTATAAAATGAGTATAATCATAAGCAGTTCATCTGGCTTCCAAGGTTGTTTTGCTTTTTTTTTTTTTTTTTAAGATTCTATTTATTTATTCATGAGACACACACACACACACACAGAGAGAGAGAGAGAGAAAGAGAGAGAGAGGCAGAGGGAGAAGCAGGCTCCCCAGGTCATGCCATGAGCCAAAGGCAGATGCTCAACCTCTGAGCCACCCAGATGCCCCAGCTTCCAGGGTTTTAATGACATTTAACTCAGAAAATACGTGGAAGAAATCACTTTCCATACACAGCAGAGGTCTGCACCAAGATGGTGCAGTGTGGGGCACTGTTCCTTGAAGGTACTGAGGCTTCAGACTCTAGTGCTCCAAAGAGTCAGAATGTCTTTGGTCAGAATGTCAAACTTTGGTCAGAGTGTCAAACTTAAAGACTCTTCGTTTTCATCCAGCAGGATTTTCCTTTTGAAGCTTAGGTTTTTAAGATAGAGGTGCATGCATTCTGCTCATTGGTGGTTTTTCCATGGAACTGTGACTTCTAAGCGAGGTTTCAGTGTTCTGAGGCATCGACAGTTCACCAAGGGCAAAGGTGACTTTAAAGCTGTTTGGTATACCTCTTTTAATTGGGACCTTGTGATCTCCGCTGGCAAAGCTGGCCTGTAAAACACCCTTCCACCCATTCATTAATGTTTCGTGTAGGGACCTGGATTTGGAATTACTACTATGCCTTCCATTCTTGAGTGGAAACAGGAAGTGCTTTAGGTAAATATTTTACCACGTTACCTCAATTTCCAAGACTTGTAAGGTCTTAAATATCTCACTCCTTTCTTTGGAAGTGTTTACTCTTACCATAGTTTGTGTACATATGTCTTATAAATCCACAGTTGAAATATGTAATTAGAGAACAACTTCCTTTTGATCTGCGGGTGGGATAATCATCAAAAGTGTAAGGAAACAGGATGTATAGGTGGCTCAGTTGATTAAGCGTCTGACTCTTGATTTTGGTTCAGGTCATGATATCAGCATCGTGGGATCAAGCCTCATGTTGGGCTCTACCCTCAGCTTGGGGTTTTCTCTCTTTCTCTCTACCCTTTTGCCCCCTTCCTTAAAAAAAAAAAAAAAAAAAAAGATACGAGAAAGTTGCTGATACTAGACCATCCTCTTTTCTAAGTGCTGCTGGCTCTTTTTCTCGTGCTTTCTGTAACCAGGGTTTTGATGCAAAGCAGTAGAAATGGATTCTGGCCAACTTAGGGAATAGGGAATTTATGGCAAGGATGAGGACAGCTCTTGGGGTGGAGTGAAGAGCTAGGCTTGGAACAGGCAGGAACCAGATAGTTCTAGGGCTCCATGGCAGAAATTTCCACTTTTCACCCAGCACTGCTGATGGCATCAGTGATCTTCCTTCATTCAGCTGTCCATCCCTTGTTTAATGACTGTCCCAGGAGAGGGAATTTTGACTGGCCAAACTCCAAACGTGTGGTCAGTCATTCTTTGATCTGTGGCAATGAGATTTTGCTAAAAGCCACAGGGACCCTCTTTGGCTCCTGTAGTGTCGGGAAGCTACCTGGAGTTCCTGTCTGCTGAGAAGGGAGGACACTGGAGATGGAGAATGGATGCTGGCTTCCCCAGATGCCACAGGTTTGCTGGTTTCATCATCTCTTCCTTCTTCATATGTGTTTGGCCTCCCCCTCATTCCCTGTCTTTCCTCCCCTATCCTCCTTCTACCTGTGTCCCCACTGTGGCAAGCATTAGGTTAAATTGGGGGAAGGAACAGATACACTGTCATAAGCCAGCAGATGTGGCCCCTGTGGGCATGGAATTGACATGCTAGCACAGATGAACCAAAGATTTGGGGGTGGGCAAGCCACGTAACCTTTGAACTGCTAGAGATCAGTGCTGAAAGGAGGCTGAGCCCCATCTTGAGCAGAGGCTGGGATGCTAGCCCCCTGTGGGGAGGGGAAAGCTCCCTTTTAGAAAAGCAGATCCTAGACCACTGACAAAATGCTTTCAAGTACTTGAATACGTTTAACACTAATATCTTCCCTGTGGCCAGTTACATGGCTTTGGTCTTAATCATCCACAGTGTTCCCATGAGAAATGCTGATAGCATATATGGGGTGTTTGGGAGAGCCATGGGGAAAGAGCTAACAGCTAGAGAACTGAGATAACTCTGACTTCTCCGAGCCTCTCTTCCCCCGCCCCAAACTTAGGTACGTAAAATCCATCCACCAGCCCACACTGCCATGTCCAGGAAACAAAGCAGTTAGTTATAAAAATCACCATCCTTAGATGATTCCACTTGGTAAAATACAAGTGCCCAAGCTGTAGTTCTGGAGCATCCTGATTTCTGTAGAAACACTTCCCCACACAACTAAGGTCCAAAATGCTTGGGAAAACTGCCTTAGAACGAACACCTCTGATTTATATGGGGTCCACTTTCAAGGAGCCGAAGTTCTAGTAGATGCCTTGTTGTTGTTTATAGCATCTTTATAAAGTGGAGGGACAGTGTTTGTGGTTCTTTTGTCATTGGGAGAAGCGAAGGCATGTGTTAGAATAAAGATGCCTGGGACCCTCCTACATAACCCTGTACAGCACTGTGGCCATTTGAATCTACACGTGTTGAATCTACACGGCCATTCAACCATACACGTGTTTCTTGGGAGTTCCAGTTCTGCCTCTATAAATAGTTTTTAAAATCCCTACAGACACTACCCTGGTTCAGACATGCATTCCCACTGTGCTAGACATTCAGGAGCTTCTTAATTTGTCTCCCTTCTTCTAGAATTTTCTTTCTACCCTGTTCCCCCTAGCAATTAATGAGAACCCGTAGAGATCTTTGAACCTCTCTGTTCATGGGAAAGGCAATAGCTTAGGGTCATTTAATGAGCAGCTTCAGAGGTGGAAAGACAGGTTTGCATCTTTATGCCAGTTTCATCAGATGTGACATTGGTCATATCTTTTGATACTCTGAAAATTCAGACGTACAATTTGGAGAAAACTGTGTATGGTTGTGTGAAAATTAACTGATGATGTTTTTTTGAACCATGCAGCAAAATGGTAGACTCAAGTAAGTGCTTAATAAACACTTGCCATTCCAGTTATTATAGAGCACTTTATTTTTTATTTTTTATTTATTTATTTTTTTAGAGCACTTTAAATAGCACGGAAATGATCTACTTGATAATTTAGAGCGATCGGGGACGCATTCTTTTGTTGCAGTTAATTCTTGGGCTCTTTTCTTCATTCATGGTTATTGCCTTGTTCAAATCTTCTTTCTCTTTAGATCAATTTTGTCCTTTGTATTTCCTAGAAAGTTGTCCATATCCTCATGATTCTAAAATTTACCAGCATGGGGCTATCTGTAATGTTTCTCACATTATCGAATTTACCCTGTCTATGGCTGTATCTCTTTATCACTTCTAATTTTGTGTTTCCATACCATCTCTCCGCTTCTCTTGATTAGTTCAGCTGGAGCTTTGGTGGAATCTGTGGGATTTTTTTCTTTCTTTAAAAAAAGAAGCAGTTCGAGGATCTAAAAGTTATACTTTTTAATTTTCTGGTTCATTAATTTCTTCCTTTTTTTTCTTTTGTTACTTTAAAACTTTTTGATTGGAATATTTAATTTAATTTCCCTTTCTCATTTACTGATAAGACACCATTCGTGTAGATATGCCTTTTTTCAGGCTTTGCCAGCCAGGACTTGGGCAAGCTTCTGGTTGGTTCCTCTTGTGGGCTGCTCGTGTTCAGCTGACCTCACCTTGCTCAGCCGACTGCAGGACCCCTAGAAGAGCTATGTTAGGACTCCTGATTAGCGGGACCTGAAGCCCAGCTCATGCTGGCTCATCCAAAAAAGGAGCCGAGGGGCTCACGTACCTGGTGGTCAGGGTTCACGTGCCTTTATGCACAGCTCAATCCAGGAGTACACATGATGTTTCTGGACACCTGTCTCTCGTTGTCTCTTAGATCATCGGCTTTTCTCTGTTTTTCTGTTTTCTCTGAGTGTCCCATGTGGTAGGGAAAGATGGGCCTTGCCTCTCTAGGTTTTACTCAGACCTCATATCCCCAAATCTTGTAAGATGAGATAACTTCTGTCTTCCAGCGTTCATCTCTGTTACCGAAAAAGGAATCTGGTTGCTTTGCCTGGGTTCATGACTACCTTGTTGACTGTTGCCCGTAGAGAAGAATTGATGGGAAGACTCTGCTTATGACAATGAATAGGGTTCACTTACATAAAGGGTGTAGAAGGGAGTTAGTGTAGTTAGAATACAGACAGAGGTATCAATAACATCATCTATGACAGACGGTGGGCCGAGCTACTGGTGCCCAGAAATGGTAAAATCTGATGGAGACAGAGAGTGTAAGAGAGAGAGAGAGAGAGAGAGTAAACCACAAACTTCCTGAAAACATAACTGTCACTTTCCAGG
Source organism: Vulpes lagopus (assembly GCF_018345385.1). NCBI lineage: Eukaryota > Metazoa > Chordata > Mammalia > Carnivora > Canidae > Vulpes > Vulpes lagopus. Next base: position 10,155,060 of record NC_054824.1, read on the forward strand.
CTCAGCCTTTTTATTCAGATGCAGAGCACCTGTGCCAGGCGTGCCTCATCCATCACGGTGTGATTGCTGTCCTTCGGGACTCGACACACCCAGGCACCAACAGTGTCCCCCAAGCTTGTTTCAGATCCACTGCTGAAATCAGTGCTGTGGGACCGGATCAGGTCAGCTACCCCGATGTGGGTGTGAGTCAAGAAACTTGCCCTTGCACCCAGCGTAAGCCTCATGCTTCGGGATGGTTTGCCTCACCCTGGATCAGTCCCTGGATCTGGGGGAGGGGTGCTGAGAGGGCCACCCTCCCCCCTGCTACTCTATCAGCGGGTCTTCTCAGAGGTACCAACAAGAAATAGGTATCACCTCCAAATGTTTTGCTGCATCTCATGCATTTCAATTCTAAATAGTCTTTTTCTTGTTTTCTAAATGTTCTTACTATAGTTCAGATTCCCTCATTGATCAAGTAGTTATTCAAGAGAGAATTAAATGCATTTAACGTCTTCGTGTTCAGGATTTTAGTTGGGTTTGGATTTGAGGTAACCTCTGTCCTTGTCAGGTTTCTGAGCCAAATGCTGTTAAAGTTGAGCTTTGAATGGACTCCCTGGTAGTGACCAGATTTGAGAACAAGCCTTGACTTTAAGGTCAAGCCATTTTGCACATACAGGACAGGCAGAGAAGGTGGACAGAGACCTCGCTGGGCTTCTGGAAAGCCCCACCTGCCCTGATAATCACGTGTAGCTGGAAGCTCAGTGTGAGCCTTCCTCCCCTGAGGGCAGATGGTCCCAGAGAGAAGAGATGGACCCACTCTGGGATTTTAATGTTAAAAGACAAGCCCAGTGGATTTGGGGCTCTCACCACTTGAATTCAATGTTTCTCCTCTTTGGGAACGAGTAATGGGTTTGTGGGGCCAGGAAGAGAAAGGCACCTCATTTAGTTGAGGTTAATGGCATTGTGGCTACAATCGTGACCAGAACCAGCTTTTCTTCTTGAGATTTAAGATTTCCTTTGTCGTCTGAGTTACTGTTAATTTTTATAAACGTTCAGTGAGTATTGGAAGAAATGGGGCCCTCGTCTTTTCCCCTCACTCTTGCTCTGTTTTTTGGGAGGGTATACATTCCTCTTATCAGTCTTGTAAGGTACATTATTCCATTCCTCTATGGAATGGAATTTCTAGACATGTTTCCTGAAGCAGCTGCCTCCAATTCTCTGTTTGGCTTCACCTGCCTTCAGTTTGCTGTGTGACTGTCCAGCCCTCCGGGCCTGGGTCCTATAGCATCAGGGATGAGCTTTGCCACCCCTTGGCTGCTTTTTTTTTTTTTTTTTCTAAGGGTATCCCTGTACTTGGAGAGTCGTTTCTGAATTCTGCTACACTCCCAGCAGGGAGAGGGAACCCACATATGCTTCTCCCTCTGGCCTCCCGGTGGACGGGGACCATGGTTTTCTGCAGGCCTTGCTCTGACACCAGCTGTTTTCTCCAGAAGCCCCTGAAAGTTGCTTTATTGGGGTCATTCATTTACATATATTTACACACACACACATCGTATATATATTTACACACACATAACGTGTGTGCATGTATAATTTGCAGCAGAAACTCCTCAAACTTTGTAGGATGTGCATAGGGCCATCCTTAATTTCTATTGTTTATTTGGGAAGAGTGGAGGTTGTTAGCCCAAGTCCGTTTCTGGTCGTCTTGACCCCAGCGTGCCCCACTCCGCCTCACCCCTGTCCCATCCTGGAAGTAGTTTCTCCTTTATTTTTTCTCCTACAGCACTTAACCTTTATCCCTGATCCATCTGTTTAATCTTACATTAATTGTGGCGTTCTCTATATATAGCTAGTTAACGAGTAACCACCTGTATGCTTCATTTTTCTCATATACGAATGGATTGTACTTACGAGAGGACTTGTTTCTGTGGATTAAAATACAGGGCCAGTGAGGACAATCTGAAAAAATTCTTTCTGAAGATGTTTAGGGTAAAGGAATCTCTCTCCAGCTTCCCACCTGAGTGACCCTTTGCCAGGGGGGCTTTTCATTTTTCTTTTCTTTCATTGTGGTGAGAACATTTCGGATGGGATCTGCCCTCTGACCAGAGTTTTGTGTGCACGGACAGTCCTATTAACTACAGGCACAGTGCAGTACAGCAGATCTCCAGAACTTTCTCATTGTGCATAACTGAAACATTGCTTTGCCGGTGGAGCTTTCCGATATTCAGAGCAAAGGGAGATGTCAGTAGGGTTTTTTAGTTTTACATCTGTTCGACGTGTGCAGATCCATCCGTAGTAATAAAGTCTAAACAGTTGATCTTCAGAGGCTCAGCTGCAGGCCTCATTAATGGGCTTCCAGATTCCAGTCACTTGACCAACACTCTGGAGTGTGACGGCGGACACTGAAGCTTCTGGAAGAACGAAGATGACTCCGATTCTCCTCACCCTGCTTGTCTATCATCATCTTTAATATCATGAGTTTTTTCCTCTCTCTTTCCTTGTTTTCTCCCTCTTCCCCTGATTTATTCTGATTTTTAGACCAAGAAGCCAGACTATGAACCCCTAAGTGACCAAGAAGGTATTTTCCTGATTAAGATATCAGAAGTCATATAGACAGTGTGTGGAGATCTAGATTTCGCGAAGCCCCATTACAGAAAATTTGCCACCCTCACCATGAAAAGGGTTTGCCCAAGTGTTAAAGATATGCATGAAAAGAGCACTTGAGCCTGAGGAATTTGAACACTGTTTGGTTTTATGTGTAGGTATTTGACTTGGAAAGGTACAGTCTTTAAATAGTGCTCTAGTTAGAGTAATTGGCTAACATCTGTGGCTGGGGTGGGGAAGGCTGGCGGTGACAAAATTGGTCACAATAATCCTTGAATTGTTTTATTATTTAGTGGCATTGCTAAAGTTTTAGGAACATTTGAAACGAGAAAGGCCAGAGCGCCTGCTCCGGTGTGAGCTGGAACCATGGTTGTGACTGTACCATGAGACATCTAACAGAAGCAGTGCGAGATGGAGAAGCAGTTGAAGAATACAGTTCCACCTTTCCAAAGAAAATGAACTGAGCCATCTCTCTCTCTTGGACCCACCGTGGTCCTACTAGAGCCCAGATGAAGCCTCCATCGGTCTCAGATGGACACCAGCTGGAAAGATAAGGGAAACAATCAATGCCTGTAGGCTGCCCTCTGCAGAGGCCCCTCCAGTGGAAGAAGAGTGCCAGCCAGGCCCCTCGGCATGCTGGGATCCCAGGGTGGGAGCCCCAGGTAGCCAGAATGTCCTGATGAGGCCCATCTGGGAAAGAGCCATCAAATCCACATGCTAATGTGCACTGTGCCCATTCCTCCCTGTCCCCGACCCCGACCCAATGCAGGGGTCGCTCATGCTCCTTGTAGAGACTGACCATTTCACTTGGCCTCGGCTCTCCCGGACCACTGGCCCACCTTCCGGACCTCTGCTTTTGCTCCCCTAGTCTGTTCTTCATCCAAAGCAAGAGTACTTTTTTTTTTTTTTCTAAAGGTAAACTGGGCATGTAACTATCTCCTTTCCCAATCTTAACTTGTTTTCACCTAGAGTCAAGATTCAGACTCGTAACTGCTCACCAGGTGCTACATACTCCACTCCTGCCCTGGTCTTCGCTCCTGTCACTCATTCCCAGCCTCACTGACCTCCCCACTGTCCTTCACGCCTGACCAGCCCCCACCTCCCCACCCCTCCCAGGGCCCTGGACCTGTTATTCCTTGTCTGGAGCAGTTCTCCTGTCTTTGCCTGGCTGCTCCCTCTCGCCTGGCAGACCTTCAGAACCTCCTCACAAGGGCCTTCCTGGCCACCCTCCCTGACATAAGTGTCCTTCTTCCCAGCGCTTCCCAGGTTCTGGGTGAATGACTAGATTTTAAATTTCCAAACCGATGTGGATTGATATTTTTGTAAAACGTAACAAAGATGTCGCAGTGATGTCACCTTGCTCATGGCACGTCCTCTCAGCCTCTGGACTCACCTCCCCCTGGGCGGCCAGAGAGCAGTTCGGGGCAAGCATGGGTTGTAGATGCTCCTGATTATCCTGCATGTGTCCTGAGGACCAACTGTCCTCTGTAACTCTCTGGCTTGTGTTCTGTGTCCCCCAGTAGAATGTTTGCTCCACAATGGTAGGGAGCTTGTCCTAGACTTGTCACCCCTCTTTCCACAGTGCGTACCAGGTTAAGTGCTTGCTGAAGTACCAGTCCCCTGAAGTGCCTGTGCAACCCTGCCTTGCCCAGGTGGGGGCACATCATAGGAGGCCCAGCTCCCTTCTCCCCCGATTGTCTACTTTTGCTCAGCGCACATCCAGAATCAGGCATGGAGCCGGCCTCAGTCCCTCCTACCGTGATAGGAATAGAGTAGAGTTGACCCTTGAACAGTGTAGGAGTTAGAGGTGCCCATGAGGTAGAAATTCCCTTACTCCCCCAAACTTGCCTGGTAGCCCACTGTTGACTGGGAGCCTTACAAATATGGTAAATGGTCGGTTAATGTTGCATGTTGTATGTATTTTGTATGTCGTATATATATTGTATACTGTATTCTTACAATAGAGCGAGCTAGAGAAAAGAAAATGTTATTAAGAAAATCATGAGGAAGAGAAAATTCACTTACAGAACTGTAAAAAAAAAAAAATCCACACATAAGTGGACCTACATGGTTCAAACCTGTGTTCAGGGATCAACCATAATTCCACTTCAGTGCTACTGCTAGGTCACTGTGTGACTTTCACAAAGTGACTTCAGTGCTGCATGCCCTCCATATCCGTGTCTGGAAAGTAGACGTGGCATTTCCTTCCGTCACGAAGTCAGGCAATGCTCTTGCGCACACTTCGTGATCTCCACAAGGCTGCCCCTGCATGGCTCGCAGCTGTACATCGAAGTTGTGACACAAAAACAGAAGCCCGTTTCCTCACTGACACTCTTTCTAATGAAGCACAGTGGAATCAGCAAATTTTTTCAATTAAGGACCACATATTAACTATTTTAGATGTTGTGAGCCATGTAGGTCTCTGTTAGGTTTTTGTTTTTTGTTTTCCGACTCTTTAAATATATAACTATTATTAGCTCAAGCGTCATAGGAAAGCAGGCCAGGGTGAAGGTTGCCAATCCCTAGCGATAGGCAGTTGGAAGTATATTTCTTTGGGACTCAAAGCATTTTATTTTCTGTTTGGGTGAAATAAGAAATATGACCCATTGCAATTTTATTTTTCTTGAATTGATCCTCTTGCGAAAAATGTTGTTCATCATTTTAGTCATACTTTCCATTCCTTCTCTCTTGTTTCCAAGCACATTTTGAATCTTAATGAATTTTAGAACAGCTTTCTCTCAACACAGAATCGTGGTTCTCCAGAGCACAGTTGGTGGTTGTGTAGGAGATGCCATTCGAAGACAGTTTTGAGTTAGAATGGGCCATGAGGCCTTAATGATCCATCCACAACTAGAGTCTGATAATAACACATTTTTGGCTGCCATTCAAAATCTATTATGTTCTTAATTTCTTGAAATTTTCTTCTGAGGACTTAATTGTTTGTAGACATTGGGTTAAGCCTTCAATTGAATTTAGAGCTGATGTATTTATTCTTGTTTGATTTCTTACTAGTCGCCAGACATGAATTATTCTGAGTCTAAGCTTTTCTAGGACCGGGAACTTAATAACTGCTTAGTTACAAATAGGGCATGCTTGGATACAGCTGATCTGTTGTAAAACCTGCCCCGCGCCCTGCCTTTGCCACCAGGGTCCCCTGACTTCCTGCAAACCGTCCCCTGCCCTTCTTGAAAACCATAGTTGTAGATATTCTTATTTAATGCCACCCATTCTCCAATCTTTAAAAAATATTCTTGTTTCAAATGTTAAAAAGGATCTCTGAAGTTGACAAGGTCGTGGGTTTTAGCAAGATGGTGTGGCCAAAACAAAATTGCTAATATCGTGCCAAGGTATTTATTCCTTTAACTCTGATGGTTTGGGGGATCCGAGGCTGCTGACTACGAAGAATGGAACCCTGGGTGATCTTAACACAGTAGAGTGTGCTTGTTAAGAGGATAGATTCAGGAGCCAGCTCTCCCACTTCCTCGCTGTATGATGTTGGGCAGCTGTTCATCTACTCCAAGACTCAGTTTTCCCATCTGTAACATGGGGCTAATAAGAGAACCTTCTGCATAAGGTTATTGTGAGTTCTAGATGAATTAATCGTACATAGTTAGTGCCACGTAAGGACTAGGTATTATTTATTGAGAGAAAAATACGCTTTCATGGATGCCTATCAGTGGATGACATTCCACATGGAAAATTATATATCTGACTTGCTCTGTCCATTTGAATTTTCTCTCTAGGCTTTCGTTGAGGCCCAGAACAAGATTACTGTGCCATTCCTTGAGCAGTGTCCTCTCAGGGGTTTATACAAAGAGAGAATGACTGAACTCTATGACTACCCCAAGTATAGTTGCCACTTCAAGAAAGGAAAACGGTATGTGAGGTTGCTTTTATTTAATTTTCGTTTTACTTTTCTAATTGGATGCTTTCTTAAATCTTGAAATACAAAGTCCCAATAACTTAGTTTATGAACTTAATCCATTAAGAAATCAATTCATTTCTGTGCTTGAGTATGGGAACAATATTTTTTGGTCCATTGGCCATATTCTCAAAATAACGATTAAGAAAGTTAGTGGAGGTATTTCCTAGCAAAACAAATCTAGATTGTAGGAAATTATTGTTGTCTTACGGCTAGTAATTGGTGAGCTAGGATGATTTGTAGACAGCAGTGGAGATTTGTTTGCCTCTAAAATACTCTTTGGCTTAAACTACTAGAAAAGCTTTTATTATATGGATTTCTCTCATCTAAGAATGAAAGTGGGCCAAGAGATGGCACCCATTAATTCACTTCTCTTGTTCTTCTCCCTTTCACACTGATATAAATATATTCTCTCGTTCCGTTTTTTTGTTTTTTTTTAAGTCTCTGTGGAACCATCAGCACAAATTTACTTGAGAATTTCTTAGATGCCCTCCTCCTTGTCTCTCTTTCACACACACACACACACACACACACACACACACACACACACACACACAAATCAGCAAAGTATGATCTATATGCCTAACCCTTCCCGCTGCTTGTTTTTGTAAATAAAATCGAAATGACACACAGACGTGTCCATTCATTTATAGATTATCTTAGCTGCTTTTGTACAACTATAGAATTGACAAGTAGCAACAGAGAATATTTGTTGTCTGGCCCAATGCAGAAGAGACTTGCTGACCCCGGCCCTAGCAGCCTGTCCAGGGAAGGATCATTTTATTTTAGAAAATCTGTTTTTTTTTCCTCCATTGAAAAAAGTTACTGTTTTATTTGATTATCAGTTTTAGTTCTAGCAAATGATGCAGTCTTTATTTGTCCCTGGTTAGCTAATATGCAGGATTACAGTAAATTATTTCAACACTTCAAGCAATTCAGATACCAAACTCTAGTTACAGGAAACTGGTGGGACCTTCCACCCTAGTCCCCATGTCTCTGGCATGGCCCGTTTTCAATTAGACATCTATGTTTTGTTTTTCTTTTTCTTTTTGCTTATGTGTATTTGATTGTACCCCACAAATGGAAAAGCCCACAGCTAAATAAAGACCATCTCTGTCCCCCAGGTATTTCTATTTTTACAATACAGGTTTGCAGAACCAACGAGTATTATATGTACAGGATTCCTTAGATGGTGAAGCCAGAGTGTTCCTCGACCCCAACCTACTCTCTGATGATGGTACGGTGGCGCTCCGAGGTGAGTGCTACACAGCTAAGCCCACAGGAGTCCCAGGGCCCTCACTCATGGCTCTAACTTTGGTGCAGTCACTTCACCTCTAAAACACCAGACAGGATGGACCATATTGTAGAACAGATGCACATCCAATATCAGGAAATCTAATTTTTGCACAGTATCTTTAGAATACATGAGTAGCCACATGTTCTGGTGGCCTGAAGCGGAGCTGGAGAATAATTCACACTGGACCCAAATTAGCTTCTAGGGCTTCTGAGATATTTAAGTATCATCATCATTGCTTCTAACATCCCTGAGACCTGTCTGTGTTTAGGGGAAAAAAAAATCTTATATAAGTAATTTAAGCTCTAGGAAGAATGAAGGATGTCCCAGCTATGAATATAGGACAGGAAGGAATATTTATGAGATCCCTTTCCTTGGTGAAAAGAAAGTGATCAGAGTTTTAAAATTTAGTTGTCAGTATTGTAGAATTTGAAGTAGAAAACCACAGTCTTGAAGAAATTAGTCAACTTGATACCTTGTTCCCTGAAGATGCAAGTTTAAAACCCAAATTGGTAAGTTTTGCCTATAGTTGGCTCTGTGTCTTCTAAATAACTCCACCCCCAAGATAACCTTCTTCACAGGCCATAAAGATTACCCTAGGTTTGTGCCATAAGCTCTAGTTCTAGGGAAGGATGTTGGCTCTTCTCTGGTTCTATGTTTTAATAATTGTGTACTCTGAGAATCATCTCTTGTTAGGATCCTAGATTTTAGTGGAGTTGGCTCAGCATCCCCCCGTAGCATCTTCTCTTTTATAGAGAAAGCACGATGAAGGCTCAGCCCTGTGGAGCTGAGCGATTAGAACACTCTAGTCCTGTAATCGAGTAGGTGGGAGTGAAAGGGCCCTGTTCCCACAGCACTGTGTGAAGACCCTTTTATAAAGCCACTCAGTCATTTAATGGTTCCTCCTCTCTCCTTCTCAAGTAGGCTGTGTGTGTATAAATAATGATCCTTTATGTAATTAGTGTTGAAAGTAATCAGTATTGAAAATACGATGCCAGCCAGCTAACTAAGAACATTCTTCTACAAATTTGAGCTTGCGGTTGTAAGCAAATGTAATACACTGGTTCTGTGCAGTAATATACCCTGTGTAGGCTGTCATTTAATTTTAACAAAGGTCTATCTTGTAACTTATCCAGAAGAACTTCATTATAAGAGGGTCTCTGAAAATCCATTTTAGGACCTTTTAAAGGAATGCCTGCCAAGTACGGGTCCTGATAGCTGAAAAGGAAAATTAGACATGGGACCTGACCTAGTCTTCAAATTTCCTGAAAATGGTATTATAGGGGAGTTACAGTATAAGTGAACATACAGATTCTTTTTTGATACCATATGATTTTTTTATACATTTCAAATGAACATTTTTATTTAAATTTTTTGTGAAATTTTTCTAATTATATATAAATAATTTATGTAGAGTAAGAAGTAATTTCTCCCTATCGCCTTCTAGACTCTTTTCTGTATTTATATTTAGGTGAGCCTGAGTACTTAATAGGAATTATAAAGGATTAATAAGTAGGTCTTGTGAAATCTTAAACTTATTTACCACCAACAGAAATTCCATGTAAAGCAGTAGGAAACCTATGAAAATAGTTGGGTTTCTGACAGTAATTTTCAACCCCTAGTAAAGTTTAGCAAACATCGTAAGAGGAAATCTCTCGTGTCACTGTCTGGTGCTTTCTATACATAAATATACAGAATTTCTTAACACACATTCCATAGTGATTAGAACATTCTCTCATGGACTTAAAGAATTAGACACGCATAATGGTTCATGGATTGTGTTACTTTTCTTTCTTTTTTGTGGTTCCTTAGAATTATGTTCTGTGTGAGCCCTCATTGCAACCCTCAGGCTTTATTTACCTGGGCTTGTGCTAGTCAGGTGGTGTGGATGTTGATCCTTGAGTGCCAGGAATATGCAGAAAATGAGGTTGTAAAAAGTGATTTCAAATAGTTTGGACTCCATTCCAAAAATTACTTAATGGCTTCCATTTAGTTCTGTTACATGGTATGTGTCATAATCCAGTCATTACTCTAAAAGCAGTTTCCTTATTCTTCCCCCCCCCCTTCTTTTTAGAGTATAAATAAAATATGCTGAAAGTCTCAGATGAGCCCTGCTTTTAACTGAACTGCTCATTGAATTGTAGAAATATAAACAATGGAGGCATGTTAGTGGTCATGTAATCTAATACATCATTTTACAGATGAAGAAACTAAGACCTGGAGGGGCTAGGACACTTGTCCATGCTCATGAAGTGAATTCCTTTGAGGCCTGGGCTCAGTTCCCAGGGTTCCTCATTAAGGTTCCCTGCTCCTTTCGTGGCACTTATGGCAGAAAACTTTGTCAGACAGCACAGAGGGCAGCGGGCAAGGCCAGGGTTTGTGCCCCCATGTTCACTGTGTGAGAATTTCTCCTGTGTCCCATAGGCTATGCATTCAGTGAAGATGGTGAATATTTTGCCTATGGTCTGAGTGCCAGCGGCTCAGACTGGGTGACGATCAAGTTCATGAAAGTCGATGGTGCCAAAGAGCTTCCAGATGTGCTCGAGAGAGTCAAGTTCAGCTGTATGGCATGGACCCACGATGGGAAGGGGATGTTCTACAACTCATATCCCCAACAGGACGGAAAAAGTGATGGTAAGTTAAGATGTCAGGTGGTGCATCTTTTTCAGGAAATAGAAGTGTGACTTCATATGACTTTAAAAGCTAACCCTACATAGAAGGTTTTTTGGTGTAGAACCAAGGTTCCTCAAAGAATGTTGTAGCAGTTACAATTACTGTGTGGCAGATTGCCACAAAACTTAATGTCTTAGAATAATAATAACTGTATTATTCTTATTTTTTAATTTTATTTATTTTTGTTTGCTTGTGAGTCTGTGGGTTGGCCACACAGTTCTAGATTAGCTGAGTTCTGGCATGTGTCTCTGTTCAGCTGTGGGTCATTTAGCTGATCTTGGCTTGTCTCTCTTCCATGTCAGGGGCTTTGGCTCTGAGCCTTGTGGTTTCTCATCCTCAGGTTGTGTGATGGACAGACTCACATCGAGGCTAAGCAGTCCCAATTATGTGCTTCCTGGAAAAGCCATGGAAAACCACCAAGTGCTACAAAGCTTTCTTTTCTATTACGGTGTTATCTTACTTGTTTCTCACATCAACAATGTGTGTGTGTGAATTACTTCCAGAGTGATATCCAGTCAATACTTGGTCTCTCTCTCTCTCTAAGTTATCTTTTAGAGCATTTTCAGGTTCACAGCAAAATTAAGCAGAAAGTACAGAGATTTCCCATATGACCCCTGCCCCCCCCCCCCCCCCAGAGCCTTCCCTATTTTCAACATTCCTCACCAGAGTAGGTACAAATGGTGAGTCTCCATTGACACATCATAATCACCCAAAGTCCAGAGCTTACATTAGTGCTCACTCTTAGTGTTGTATGTTCCATGGGTTGGGAAAAATGAATAATGATGTGTATCCACCATTGTAGTATCCTACAGAGTAATTTTACCACCCTCATAATCCTCTGTGTTCCACCTGTTTATCTTCCCTCTCTACTAGCCTCTGGCAACCACGAATCTTACTGTCTCCGTAGCTTTGCCTTCTCTGGAGTGTCGTATAGTTTGAATGATACAGATATGGCCTTTTTAGATCGGCTTCTTTTGCTTAGTAATATGCATTTAAGTTTCCTCCATGTCTTTTCATGGCTTGGTAATTCATTTCACTGAGTAGAATTCCATTATCTGGATATAGCACAGTTTATTTATCCATTGACCTATTTTTTTTTTTTTCAATCCATTCGCCTATTGAAGGGTATCTTGGTAGAGTTCAGGTTTTGGCAGTTAGAGATAAATCCTGCCAGAAACATCTGTGTGCAGGTTTTTGCGTGGACATACATTTTCAGATACTTTGGGTGAATACCAAGGAGTTCAGTGATTGCTGGATTATATTATAAGAATATGTTTAGTTTTGTAAGAAACTACAAAATGGGAATGCCTAGGTGGCTCAGTTAGTTAAGTGTCTGCCTTTGGCTGAGGTCATGGCGTTTTGGGATCAAGTTCCACATCTGAAGTCTCCTTCTCCCTTTCCCTTTGCCCCTCCCCTTGCTTGTGCTCGCTCTCTCACAAATTAATTAATTTTAAGAAAGGAAGGTAGGAAGGAAGGAAGGAAGGAAGGAAGGAAGGAAGGAAGGAAAAAAGGAAAAAAGGAAGGAAAAAAAAAAGGGGAAGGGAAAGGGGAACCACTATATTGTCTTCCACAGTGGCGGTAGTAGTTTGCATTCCCATCAGCAATGAATGAGAAGTTTCTTTTGTTCCCCATTCTCCCCAGCCTTTGGTACTACTTTTCTGGATTTTGTCCACTCTAATAGATGTGTAGTGACATTATTGTTTTAATTTGCGTTTCCCTGCTGACATTCGATGTGGACCATCTTTTCCTGTGCTTCTTTGCCATCTGCCTATCTTCTTTAGTGAGGTTTCTGTTAGGGTCTTTGACCCTTTTTTTTTTTTAATAGGGTTGTTTTCTTATTTTTGAATTTCAAGAATTCTTTGTAAATTTTGGGTAACAGATCTTCTGCAGATATTTTCTCCCAGCCTTTGACAACTTGTCCTATTCTCTTGACAGTGCCTTTCACAGAACAAATTTTTTATTTTAATGAAGTCCAGCTTATCAGTTCATTCTTCCTGGATCATACGTTTGACATTGTATCTAAGAAGTTGCCAAACCCAAGGTCATCCTGATTTTCTCATATGTTAACTTTTAGAGTTTTATAGTTTTGCATTTATGTTTAGGTTTGTGATCCATTTGGAGGTATTTTTTTTGCAGAGTATAAGGTCTGTTAGACATTTTTTTGCATGTGGATGTCCAGTTGTTCCAACGCCATTTGTTGAAAAGGCTCATTGTATTGGCTTTGCTCCTTTTATTTATTTATTTTTTAAGATTTTATTTATTTATTCATGAGAGACACAGAGAGAGGCAGAGACCCAGGCAGAAGAGAAGCAGGCTCCATACAGGGAGCCTGACATGGGACTCGATCCCGGGTCTCCAGGATCACAACCTGAGCTGAAGGCGGCGCTAAACCGCTGAGCCTCCCGGGCTGCCTTGCCCCTTTGTTAAAGACCAGTTGACTGTATTTACATAGGTCTATTTCTGGGCTCTCTACCCTGCTCCATTGCTTTACTGTCTGTTCTTTTGCCAGCACCACACTGTTTTGATTACTTACAGTAAATCTCAAATCGGGTAGTAGCAGTTCACCAACTTTGTTCTTTTCCTTCAATATTGTGTTGGCCATTCTGGGTTTTTTCCTTCTCCATATAAACTTTAGGATTAGCTCACTAATATCCACAAAATAACTTGTAGGGATTTTTATTGGAATTAAATTGCATCTGTAGATCAAGTGGGGAAGAATTGACATGACAATATTGAGTATTTCTGTCCATAAACATGGAATATCTCTCCATTTATTTAGTTCTTTTTTGATTTCTTTTATCAGTTTTATAGTTTTTCTCATATAAGTCTTATACATATTTTATTAGATTTGTACCTAAGCATATAATTTTGGGGGCTACTAATGTAAATGGTATTGTGCTTTTTTTTTTTTTTTTGGTACTGTGCTTTTTAAAAAAAAAATTTTTATTGAGGTGTAATCGACATAGAACATTATATTAGTTTTTGGTGTACAACCTAATGATTCAATATTTGCATATATTATGAAATGGTCACCATATAAGTCTCCATCACATCACCATATATAGTTATAAAATTCTCTTTCTTGTGATAAAGAAGAGATAACATCTCCTCTCTTAGCAACCTTTATTTTTTTTATTTATTTATGATAGTCACAGAGATTGAGAGAGAGAGAGGCAGAGACATAGGCAGAGGGAGAAGCAGGCTCCATGCACCGGGAGCCCGATGTGGGATTCGATCCCGGGTCTCCAGGATCGCGCCCTGGGCCAAAGGCAGGCGCCAAACCGCTGCGCCACCCAGGGATCCCTCTTAGCAACTTTTAAATACGCAATACAGTATCATTAACTATTACTAGCTATGGTCACTGTGCTGTGTATTATATGCTTAATGATACTGTGTTTTTCATTTCAAATGCCATTTATTCATTGCTGGTATATAGGAAAGCAGTTTACTTTTGCATATTAACTTTGTATCCTGAGGCCAGGTAATTAACTTTTTAAACATTTCTAGCACTGTACAATATGGGTGGAATAGATTTTTCTTTGCCAACTGTACTTCAGTATATATTTTTAACTCCTTCAGGTACGGAGACATCCACCAATCTCCATCAGAAGCTCTGTTACCATGTATTGGGGACTGATCAGTCAGAAGACGTTTTGTGTGCTGAGTTTCCCGATGAGCCTAAGTGGATGGGTGGAGCTGAGGTATGGCACTCCTGTGATACTGTCCCGCAAAGACGATGTCATATGAATCATGTACATGAATATCCTTGTTGTGTGATCTTTATGGATGTTATAAATCCTGTGAGTGAATAGTCTCTTGTTAAAAATAATGGCATTTAAATTGACTCTTAATAGTGAAGGTGATAAACCTTTTAACTGCAACCTCAACATAAAACCTTTAATACTACAAGTAATACATGCTTATGGTAAAAAAAAAAAAAAAAAAGTGAAAGTACAGAATCACATAAAGCAACACGTGAACATTTTGAAATTCAGAATCATACATCTCAAAGATGAGGAGAGCATCCTTCCAAAAATTTTTGTAGAAGTGAGAATGTGGGTAGAGAGAGAGAGTATGTGTTTTCCTTTCTTACACAGCTTTCCTCTTTGTTCACTTGTTTTTGCATTAAAATTTTAGACATTTTCTTGTCTAATAAATAGTTCACATATTACTTGGGGGTCTTGACCATCACCAAACTGTATTGAAGTCTTTGAAGCTACTTGTTACGGATTTTATTCTGTATCTTGAAAACCAACTGTGAAAAAACGTAGGGGTAGTTGGAGTAAAAATTTAACTCTTGTTAGTTCATTTCTGTGCACTATGAAATATTTTTTAAGGAAAGAGAAGCATTCTGAATGTTTTGATATATGTGGGCTGTTGATCCTTTTTTTAAAAAAAGATTTTATTTATTTATGTATTTATGTATTCATTCATTCATTCGTGAGAGACACACAGAGAGGCAGAGACACAGGTAGAGGGAGAAGCGGGCTCCATGCAGGGAGCCGGATGGCGGGACTCAATCCCCGGATTCTAGGACCATGCCCTGAGCAGACTTAACCGCTGAGCCACCCAGGCACCCCCTGTTGATCCATTTTTAATGGGATGAGAAATCCATTACAAAGTCTTTAGCTCATGGAGCCACTTACTTAGAACTTTGGTAAAAAAGGAACATTTGATATTTGAACTTCGGCTCATGGATCTCAAGCTTCACTGGTGGATAGAATAGGAATCCACAGTATTTTAGTTTATATGTGTTGATATACCTCATTCCAGATTGTCCTTATATTTATTTATTGTTTCCCTAGCCCAGGGGTTGGCACACCACTGCCTCCCTTCCAGCCACATATGGCGTGCTGCCAGCTTTTACAAATAACATTTTATCAGAAGATAGCCACACCGTTTGTTTCATATTGTCTGTGACCGCTTTCAGGCTGCAATAGCAGAGCTGAGTAGTAACCTCAAAGGGCCCCATGGTCCACCGAGCTGAAAATATTTATTTTCTGGCCCTGAAGAGAAAAAACTTGCCAGATTTAATGCAGCGTGTTAAAAGTGAATTTATAGGACCTATACCACCTGAAACTGTCCTTTTTTCATGCATGTTCCTTCTCACTGAAGTGCCCTTCCCCCATGAACTTTCTTTGTGGAGTTACTATTGCCTACCTATTTGTTTTTAATGGCTTTTCTGACTATTTGTGGATTGTTTTTACTGTTTTCTTCTGAGTTCAGCTTCTCCTCCTACCTGAGTTTTCTGGTTACTACAGATAATAGTTGTTGGTTTATAAAATAATGTACATTTTAACTGTCATCTGAGTGAAACAGAGAGGTAAATATGCTACCAAATAATGTTTTAATGTTAGATCATGTGCGTCTCTCTTTTACTTCATTTGGGGGGGGGAAGGTATTGATGGGAGAAACCTAAAATAATATATTTTAATCGATTTTATGTCCTCTGGAGTCTTCATAAAAGCAAAGACCTACTTTCCTAGAGAAACTTTTATGCTTCAAAGCTAATAATTTCATTACAGCAGACCTATTTTAACTAAGGTGAATGTATTTGGTTGATATGATAATGTGAATACTGAAAATAAATGCCAAAATATTTATATAATTTAGCATATTGGTATAAGAGGAAATAATCTTTATAGTAGAATATGCATGCAACTCAAGTTGCATGGATCTCTCTTAGCATTTGGTTGAAGGAGTTAGATTTTTTCTTACTTTTAAGTTGTGGTGAAATATACATGACAATTTTCTGGTTAAATCATTTTTAAGTATAGAGTTAAGTGCCATTAAGTACATTCACATTATTGTGCAACCACCACCAGTATACATCTCTAAAACTTTTTTCATCTTGCAAAACTGAAACTATACCCATTAAGCAATAACTCCCCATGTCCCCTGTTCTCCCCATTCCCTAGCAGCCATCATTCTATTTTCTGTCTCTCTGTTGGACTATTCTAGATGCATTGTATAAATGTCATCATACAGTATTTATCCTTTTGTGACTGGCTTTTTGACTCACATAAAGTCCTCAGGTCCATCCATGTTATAATGTGTATCAGAATTTTCTTCCTTTTTTATAGTTGAATAATATTCCATTATGGGTATATGCCACATTTTATTCATCTGGTGGACGCTTGATGGACGCTTGGGTGTTTTCATAGCATTATTGTGAGCAGCCAGTTTCTTAAAATGCGGTGAGGGGCACCTGGGTGTCTCAGTCAGTTAAGCATCCAATTCTTATTTTGGCTCAGATCATGAGCTCAGGGTCTTGAGATCAAGCCCCAGGTTGGACTCCAAGCTGGGCATGGAGTCTGATTGAGATTCTCTCTCTCCCTCTGCCCCTTGTCTCTCCTACTCACATGTTCTCCCTCCCTCACTTGCTTGTTCAAAAATAAATAAATAAATAAAAATATAGTGGAGATATATATGCATTTAGTATCTATACATTCAACTCTACTAGGAGAGTGAAAAGAAAAGTAGACTTAAATGGTTGAAGTGATCCTTCTACACCTTCACTAAAAGATATTCACTCTATGTGAATTGTCTAATATAATCTTTATCAAAGCCTCGAGAAGGAGGTCATTATTCCATCATATGGACAAAGCCAGAGAGATTAACTTGCAAGTCCATGGCTGGGACTGCCTGCTGAGTGCATTAGACTTCACAGCCTGTTGTGTCTTCCTAACTGCACTCCCTTGGCCTCTCTGGTCAAAAGGAAAGAAGTCTTGCAGAAACCGAAGCAATGACTGTTGAAGGGATGGGCAGTAAATGAAGGGATGCGTCTGTACTGCACCGGAGGAATAAAGTTGTTAAAAAACTAAAGGGACCTATATGGTGAGTCCTAAGGAACTTTATGTTGGATTGAAGCCTTACTAGGGAATTATTCAGAGGAAGTCTATAAGAAAACCAGCAGGCTTAATAAACACAAACTGAGTGAGTTTTCCCTGAAGCCGTAGTCCAGCTGCTTGAGTGGTCTTGTTACAACAGGTGACACCCCACCAGGTGCCAGGGTTGGTTGCTTCAGAGCCACGCATTGATGCATGTGCTGCATTGTTCTTTTATTTTTTCAAGTAGTTGCTTTGGGGATCATCATTTTAAACCTAGTATTTTGTTAATACCTTCAACACTTTAACAGGGTGTGAATGGAGAGCTAGTGCTATAGTGATGGTGCACTGTAACAGAAATTCAGAGATTTTATCCTAGTCCTGTCTGCACAGCCTTGGGTGCATCACTTCTCTCTAAACCTCCCTCCTTCGTTTCCTCCGGGAGACGACTCTGAGAGTCTATGGATAGAGGATTTAGCACAACATCTCATCGACCCTGACACAGGCTTCCTGAGTGACAAGGTAGCTGGTAGCTGCTGGGTATGAGAGCAGCTTGGGCTTTGTGGGTGTGGTTGGAGGGGCCTTTGAGTGTGTGCAGGTGCGTGGATTTCTCCGATGAGCTGCCATCGTCCTCTGGCTGCTGCGGTCCAGGTTCACTGAGGACCTCCCTCTGTATCCTAGATACTCTCTCCTTATGGCTCCTCTTCCTTCACAGACGCCTTCTCTGCCTTCCCGCACGGACAGGTCTTTCTTGCCTTGAGCAGTCCATAACGTACAACCAGGAAGCAGCTTTAGTTTTTCTCTCTTTGCCTGTGATGGCATCTTTCTCTCCAGGACGACTGACTTCCATCCAGCAGAACCCACAGCTTCCTGGATGCTTTCAGCTATTAGAACTGTTAGAAAGATCCACCACAGTCCAAAGCAAAGTCTCAGTCTCTCTAGTTAACGTGCTGCTTCCCTCTCCCCAGCTCAGATTTGGTGAGCACATGGAGGACTAGCAGGGTAATGGGGACCTCTCAGCCCCCTGCTTGGTGGTTTATCTTTTTTTTTTTTCCATACAAAGACTTTATTCAAGATAGCCCCAAACTAGCACAGCACAAATGTCCATTATCAAATGCATGAATGAACTAATTGTGGTACATCCCTACAATAGAGTACTACTCAGCAGTAAAAAGGACCAAACTGTTGATAGACTCAGCAACAGGAATAATTATGCTCAGTGAAAGAAGCCAGAAGAAAGGAGTACCCGGTGTTTGATTCCATTTATAGAACACTCTAGAAAATGCAGACCAGTCTATAATGGCACAAAACAGATCCGTGGTTGCTTGGGGAGGGGTGTGAGGAAGAGAAGGGAGGGGACATGAAGGGTAGAAGAGAACTCTGGAGGATGATCAGACTGGGACACTGAGATTGACATTTTACAGGTGAGGCTATTCTGAGCAATGACCGCATCTCCAGTTTCCTCCCCTTGGTTATCCGAGGATTAGTTTCTCCAGCGGCCACGCAGGGAGGAGGAGTTGGAGGAGGGCAACAGGATTCTTGCTCCTCCGGAGCTGTTTGTCGACGTCTGGTTGCCACAGTCCACTTACAGTCATGACCAGTGTCTTGGTCCCAGCTTCTAGCCCCTACGTGGCGTCCTTTCTCCATTCTGGGAACCTGTCTGCTCTTCTCTGCTGTGGATGATAAACTCTCTGGCTCACATTGGTGTTGCCTCCCAAGGCTTCTGCTCTCAGCAGGGTTCCCTTGAGATCTGGGCCTCTCTGTAGCTCTCTTCTTCCAACCTTTTTCTGCAGGGACCTTTCAAGATGACTAGAGGGAGGCTCCCTTCCTGGTGTCTCTTGTTCCAAGGGAAGTGACTGACCTCCGTGGGTTGCTCCATCCCGGAAGGGTGGGCGGTGGGCACCACTGCTCTCCTCACCTGCCGGCCCACGGCCTCCTGCCCCCAGTCCCTGCAGCTCCCTCATGCCCCTGGTGGTATGAAACCTGTCTAGCATTTGACTTAGAGGGACAGTGGTGTCAGTTATTTAACATAGACTATAAGGCTTAACTTGGAAAGCTGAATTGTGGGAGAGTAGAATTTATCATGTTTTAGAAGGTTCTACTGGATCAAAAAAAAAAAAAAATCTCTGTTTTGAAGTGATTCCCAGAGCTCTGGAGGGGAGGGTACCCAAAACTAAGGAAATCAAAGTATTTTGAAGCACTCTTCCCAGCAGAGGGTGCTCTAGAATGAAGATTCTGAAAATGCATCCAGTACCTTTAGGAAGGATTAAGGAGAAAGTGCCCAGCCTCTTTGTGACTATCCTGACTTCTATACTGAGAACCTAATTTGTCGTAACTGATTCTTGAAAAAAGGGTTTCTTTTTTTTACAACAGCAATCCTAATATTAATATTTATCATGTATCTCTAGCCATTATTATATGTCACTTGTGAGCCGTAATCATTCAAGTGTGTGTATTTGGATAGACATTTATATATTATATATATACACATATAAACATGTAAAATCACTGCCTGGTGACTCCGTGGGCACACAGGGAATGTTAGTTTCCTTACCCCCGCCCCCCCTTCCTCTGCCGTTCATGCCCATGAAGACCCCTGAGGCCTGGTCTTTGCCGTACGCAACATAGACGGTGACGTCCAGGGGTCCCTCAGGGAATTCTGCGTCACCATCATCTCTCACTCACTGGATGGCTTTGGCTTGGAGCAGAAATTGTTCAGCAGCCCTCTTCCCGGTCAGGACACTTCATGCACCTGCTCCCCGGGTGCCCGGGAAGCCGTCGCTGTGGGTGCAGTGCGGTGCTAGGGCCGGGCGATACTCGGGAGCAAGACAGGCATGCTCTGGGCCTTGGGAAGGTGTTCTCGTTGCAGTAGACCATTCTATTTATAAACACTTTAAAATATTGCTGAAGGGCTTAGGGGCTCATAACACAGTTTCCACCACGTTCCATTCGTGGGTCATTTTAAAGACAAGATGCTTTGTCCTCTTGACCTTAGCTTTGGGAATGGAGCCAGAGGCCGCCAGCGTGTGTTAGTGGAGAGCCTTGCATTTGCTGATTCCCCACGTTCATCACGGGAGTGGCCGAGTGGTTGTCTTTCCAGCAGCTCTGGGTGGATTCCCATCCAGACTGTGCGTGTCCATGGCTCATCACTCATGTCCTGTCTTTCATCAGCACCCTAGGGCGTCACAGTGTCCATCATGCTGATTAGCACGCAGGAAAATCCCAGCAGGATGGTGGGGAAGGAGAGTCAGGAAGCCACACAAAAGACCCATGTGAGTAAAGCTAGAAGGCAGTGCTGCTCTGTACACGTGAAATAGCTCCTGACAGGAGAGAATTGGGTTTTGTGGTCATAGGGTTGGATTTGCTGGTCAGTCACTTCTCACCTGTCCCCTCTTGGTCAGTAGGAGAAAAGAAAACAGGCAGTAGATTCTTAAACAGCCAAACTGCGCTGCCAGAGAAACAACCAGGTAGATTGGACACAGTGGCGGCTGTCTCATGTCAAGACCTAATGCTACTTGCTTGCCTTTGAAGGTGTTCTTTTTTCCCCCTAAAATTTTCTGGCATGTCTGTTTCTCTATATGAGAACGCATCATATAGTATTTGGTTGATTTCTGTTTTCCTCCAATGCTGTAGGACCACACTCTATTGGGAAAGCTGCATGATCTGATCTAATGACCACCTGTTGGAGATGTTTATGTTGACAAACATCACATGAGCGTATGACTACCCCTGCACTTCTGTACCACGCTACTCCTATTTTTATACAGATCCGTAATGAGTCCTGTAAGTGAAAAGCCATCACTGTAGATGATTAGTTCGACCTTTAAAAGTTTTCCTGGATTAAGTTTTGCAAACATATATTAATATTAAAGAGACGATGCTACGATTCACTACTATTATGAAAGGAATCCAAAAGAGACTAAAGAGAAATAAAATTGGTAAAGTTTCCCGCTCTGAGAGGAACATGATTAACTCCCAAAGCTATTAAAATCCGTTTTCACTCCTTTTGTTAATTTTCAGACAATTTTAAGTCTCACTGCTTTTTAGGATACCTTCTTTTGTATCCACAATTCTTTTATCATGCTATGTAAAAGGGACTACTTTCCTCAATTTGAAAAAGTGCATGTAGATTCAAATTATGAAAAAAAGAAAAACTTTCTTTACTTCTTGTTAGATTCTAAGTGGAAATTATTATATGTACCAATGAAATTTCACGTCTGTGGAGATTTGGTTATGGACATGAGACCACATGACTGGAGCTCAACAGCTCTCACATAAAATAGCTTAGGAGTTGTTCTTTGAAAATGATAATGTGTTTGGGGTACCTGGGTGGCTCAGTCAGTTAAGTGTCTGCCTTTAGCTCGGGTTATGATCCTGGGGTCCTGGGATCCAGCCCTGTGTCAGGCTCCCTGTTCAGTGGGATCCTGCTTCTCCATTCCATCCCCCACACCCTGGCTTGTGCTCTCTCTCTCTCTCTCTCTCTCTAAAAGAAATCTTAAAAAAAAAAAAAAAAAAAAAAGAATGTTTGACGACTATGTGCCCTTGTCATTTGAAAAACAACTTTGTAGGTAAATGATTGGGAATTTACAACATTAAGTAATCATCTGTTTATTTTCTATTAACATGAGATGTGTGAAGAAAAGCTAGTTGATTCAGGTCATTTGAAAAGCCCAGCTGTTCTTTCTTATTGTGTAGCATTGAGACTGAGAAGAGCCAGATTCAATGACTTTAAAACGTTCATAATGCTAGTAAGAGTAGTAAATAATAACCTAAGTTTAGTGTTCAAAATAAACTACGAAGATCCCGTTCTCCAGAGAAACCGCTATTATCATCAGATTAGTTCTATTTCACCCCATTTCTGCAAATTCATTTTTTTTTTAAGATTTTATTTATTTATTCATGAGACACACACACACAGGCAGACCTAGGCAGAGGGAGAAGCAGGCTCCCTCGGGGGGCCCGGTATGAGACTCGATCCCAGGACCCCAGGATTACGACCTGAGCCAGATGCAGATGCTCAACCACTGAGCTACCCAGGTACTCTGTAAATTAATTAAAAAAAAAAAAAAGGCCTCGAATGGATGGTAAAGCTGAAGACATCTTGTAAATATGGACCAGCCTGATCCAGACTCTGGTCTGCATGGATCACTGTTACACCTACATGAGGTATTTGCTGAATGAAAACATTTGATAAAAACATATTATTTGGACCTAGATTCCCCTGAGGTGTATCCGGTAGCTTTAAACTCTCTGGTGTTAGAGCTCCTGGGTTTGTAGAGGTTGTCATCATGAATGCGCTAAGTCACATGAGTTTTGTGTTCATTGGAGCAGCATATGCGAACCTAACAGAATGAAGTATAAAATACGTAGTCCATCTCTTAGTTTGAATGATGTCTGTCCAAGGTCTCCTTGGTAAGTATTACTATCTCTTAAGGCCTCCAATACACAATTAAAATGTCTTAGTGAATCACTGTGGCTCCTTCAATGAAAGTAGAAAGTCTGAGAACCCCATACCTTGTGCCCTTTTGGTCAAGTGTCCGTGAGTATGGCAGCCGTTACTGGGTCCTGTCTTCAGAAACAGAAGCCAGCACTTACCCAAGATTTTCTTCAGCAACACAAAATATGCCAACCTGAGAAATCACATAAGTTAGAGGGAGCGCTTCTTTCCACACTCCTCTGACCTCCTTTTGGGGGACCTTTCCTCAGCCAGGGCTTCTCAGTGGCTACATAGGTATGAGGGAGGCTGGGAATTCTCAATTCACAGTCCTGAGCCACATTTCTAAGTAAACACCTTAGCAGCAGTCAGGGTGATAGCTGGTTGCGCATCTGCTGCCTCTTGTTTCACTGCCAGGCTGGTGAACCAGGAGAAGTGAGTTATTCGTTGGGCCTGCCCAGGAGACCGTGAGGAAGCATAGGAGTTGGGGGGTGTGCTAGGTTGCGCACTGCGTGTGTACAGGGTGTTGTGATGCTTTGCATGCTGTCACAGGTCGGGCTCCTTGGGAAGCAGACCTGGAAGTTGAGTGGGGGTGCTTTTGAACCCTTCGCGCAGGCTGGGGGGTGAGGGCAGAGAGGAAGGAGCTGTGATGGAGCTGGGTTGGCTATCAGCATTTTCCTGACTGATAGACCCTTGCATTAATCAGTCATTGCGGGGGGGCGGTTTTGGGGGAAACGCAGAAGGATTTGTGACCATGGGAGGGGCAGTTCTCTCCAACCTGAGGACAGGCCTGGAGTTTCTCAGCTGAGCACCCCTGCTCCTGGCCCTCAGCCTACCACAGCGTCCACTGCATGTGCTGCCGTCCATCGGCAGGACGTACACTTGAGAACAAATGTACGTGGCTCGAGCATATGTCTGCACAGGTCTGCGAACCAGACAGCTACACCACCGTAGCCGTTGCAAGGAGGCAAAATTCAAGCAACGATTTTGAGAGAAATTCTGCTTCCCTTGTAGAGTCCTTTAAGGGCCATCCCTCCCCCAAAGCCTTCTCAGATCTCACCCTTCCTCCACCTCCCCTCCCTGTTAGCTGCCCTTCTCTGCACTCCTGTCATACTTTGAGCTGCTCACTCTCAATGTTCTGTAGTGTTCGTCTGTGTGCATGAGCTCTTGAAGGCCCTGTCCTGTTGATCTGTGTTTTTCAGGCCCTGGTTCAGCAGCAGCCGACTCTCAGTAAATGTTGGTCAAGTAAAGGGCTTCAGCTCTGACCACTTGAATAGTGGACGTCTGTGTTTGGTGGCACATGTTAAATTATGTCTTTAGTAAGTAAAGGATGGCAAGTTGGCTCGCACACCGACTCCCCTGTTAAAACCAGCCACTGTGGTGACACTAGTCATCTCTAGCCCCAGCCACCCCAGACGTGTGGGGTAGGGGGCTCTGGCTAGGGTGGCTTTTGCATTCATTTTTTACTCTGTTGATGTTCGCCTGGTTGCAGATAATGAAAGGCTAAACGGTAGAGAATGGTTATTTATGAGTAAAGAATGATAGCTTTCATCCCTGTTGGTATTGTTTGGAGTGCAGTTACTAGATTTAATATTTGCAAATATAAATATTTGATTTACAATAATTTGTAGAATTTTTGTTAATATTTATTTGCATAAAGGTAGGTTTTCATGAAATAAAATCATTTTGACTTAAGGAACATTTTTTTTAAAAATATAGATCTAGAGTAGAAAAAAGCTGTGAAAAAGCACAGATTTAAGAATTACATCTTTCATAATTGGTTAGGCTAGTCTTAGGCCAACCTTGTTGGAACAGGTCAGTGCTTTTGAATCAGATTGATTGCTTCCAGAGAACACAGTTATTCTAGTTGATATCATATGTTTAAAGAAAAAAACAATAATATATTTTTTAAAGATTTTATTTATTTGACAGAGTGTGAGTGTGAAAGGGGGAGGGGCAGAGGGAGAGAGAAAATCTCACACTCCACACCAAGATTGGAGCCCAACATGGGGTTCAGTCCCACTACCCTGAGATCATGACCTGAGCCTAAATCAAGAGTCAGACGCTTAACCAACCACCCGGCGCCCCTCAAAACAGTATTTTGGGAATGAGAATTTATAGTGTTTCATTAAGACCTGTTGGGGCCCTTGGCTCACCTATTTATCTCTTTTCTTTTTACCTAGATTTCAGAAAAGTCTGTTGAGATGCAGTTGTCCTCCTCATTAACAATATTTTTCTCTCCTCCTCCCAGTGATTTCCAAAATTCATTTCTAAAAGTGCCTTGAAATAGTCTGAATGTGAAGCCTTGGTTAAATATACATTGTTACAATTTTGGTGGAAGAAGGTGTACTTCATATTTTGGGACAGCATTGACATTCATAAATGATTTTGAAACCTGAGACTGAGCATTTGAAAATTCAAAATTGTTTCTGGTTTTTACAAATTTATTTGGTAGCTCTGGAACATCACTGGGTTGTGATGAAGAGAGCTACAGTGAAAAAGACAGACTTAATTGGCATCCCGACATCAACGTACCTCGGGGCTTCCTACCTTAGATTAAATATAAACTGCTACAATATTTAGTCCAGCCAGAAATGCTGAGAAAAACTCATTAGACGTGCTTGAGACAGCTGTTGTCAAAGATTTGGTGTGGTTCTTGCAGTGAGTTTTACTGCCTTGTCTTCCGTTGGCTAAATCACTACAATTGAATTAACCATCATTTATGGTTGATATAGCACGACTTTAAGAACTAAGCTATAAAAATTCCATCTTTATATAAAGGATAAGAGAACAAAATTCTGAAGTATTAATGAGGCTGCTTTTTATTACATTTGATAAAGTTATGATTGTAAGGTTGCTTAATGATACTAATATATAGGATGAATTAAAAATAAGGTGGAACTAAAATTCCAGACCTGAGTTTATTAACTATGTATATGAAAAGCTTATGGAAAACATACATAAAAGCCTAGAATAGGATATTTAACTCCCAAAGCAGTCAAAGAAGGGACAACATTCATAAGGAAATTTATATTAATACAGTATGAAGAAGAAAGAAGGGGAAAGCAAGGTGAATAGAATACTTGAAACCAAGACCATGGAAGCCAGTACATCAGCAATAACAATCAATGAAAATGGAATATACATTCTTAGATTGGATTTTTTTAACTCAATCAAGTCTAATGTTCTTTTGCAAAAGACCTGCTTAAAACATAATGACAGGTAGGTTGGAAATACAATCAGGATGAGAATGGAGAAAAGAATTAATGGAAATCAGAAATTTATACGAGGATTCTCTAAAACTGTTTGACCGTCTTTGAAAAGAATCTGAGGAGCCTAGCAAAAGATGGAGGAGAATGCACTTGAGGCATTTGATGTTATGTGTAGTTTGTGGCAAAAGCCCATACGGCAAAATATGATTCATGTTTGTTAAAGGAAACTGCTTCTGGACTCAGAAAAAAATGTCAACAGGAAAGAGCAGCCAAATTAAACAGAACTTTCTAGCATCTTTGATAAAACTCTAACTTACTTGGAATCCCACTTCTGTTTCTCAAGAACAGATTATCTCTGTGTTTTAAAATAATTTTTTCAAAGAAAGAGGTGTTTAACTTAAAACATGCAGTGTGCTGCCAAGTGTTTAAAAATGCTGGACATTTTAGACCATGCATAATCGTTATGATTAATTTATAAATGCAAAGAACCTGATTGACAAACAGCTGGTCTACCAAAATGAACCTATAAATAGAAAGTGGATGGGCATTTTGGGGGAGTTGAAATCTAATAAGCACCTGCTGCTGCTAGGAAGTAAAATCCGAAGTATTCCATGCTCAGACACTCTTGTCTAGATGACATTTAGCTCGATATCATCACGCTGCTCTGATAGAAGGAATCGACGTATGTGGGCTTGATGAGAGCAGTGCAGCAAGTCAAGGTGAATGTTTGACAGTTTCACATCTGCTTAAGAGAAAAGAAACATGCCCCCAAGGCAGGTTCACAGAAGTATTATCAGAATAGAAAACAGAAACTGTGAAAAATACCTTACTCTGTAATGAGACAGAGGAAATACGTCATTGTTATGTTTTTTAGTAATCTAGGTATTATCTTTTACATTAGTTCTAATTACATTTCTTAATTCTTATATCTGTACTTCAAGAATGCACAATAATATACTCTAAAAATGTAATTATCCAATAAAAAATAAAAATGAGTTAAAAAAAATAAAAACATAGTGACAGGTATTTGCCTCTGGCCATGGCAGGGTAGTTGGTCCTAGAGCAGCCTTCCTGCCATAAACAGCGAGAACACTATACACAAGAAAGCAATTCGTTTGCAGCTATCGGTCAGCAGGCATTGTTGAACCATCCTCTGTAAGAGAAGCAAGTCCTGTGATTGCCCCAACTTTCTGCTTTTCTGGAGATATTTTCTGGAGTCTGGCACAAGGAGGGAGGAACCCACAGAGAACTACAGTCTCATCGAACTTAGTATCCAAAGAATTGGGGAAGACTGAAGCCACTGGAATTTGCAGGCAGAGTACAAGGAGGGAACTACCACTTAGAGCCCCAGAAATCTGCCTTGGTCTCCCTTTGTGTCTTTGTCGACCATTGAGTAGTGCATGCATAGGATGAAACTCCGTGATGCAGGTCAACCACTACCAGGGAGCCATAAGCTGACAACTACCAGAGGTTGAACAAGTCTGGGAGACTGTCACTTTCTGACCAAAGTGGAAAGACCTTTTGAACACTCAGGGTGTTCACCAGCAACCCCACAAAGGCCATGCCTTTGCAGTGGGCCTGCAGATGTTTCGCAACAAAGCTTGAGAACAAGCCTCCAGTAGATCAAGCTGATCCACTAACAAATTAACTGCCTCGAAACTTTGTAAAGGAAGACAAGAGCAAACAAGTAAAACAATCCAAGCAGCATTCAAACTGTGTAAGATTCAATCCTTAAAAGTTGCTAACTGTGTAAAGAAGCAGAAAAAATGTGACTCATTACCAGGAAAAATAGTAGCCAATGACCCAGAAATGACAGGTAGTAAAACTAGCAGACAGGGGCTTTTTAAAAACTATTATAAAATAATTTTTAAAGGATTTGAGAAAGTGTTAATATAATGAACAAAGAAATAATATAAAGATGAACCAAACATTCTTCTAGATGTGAAAATAAGCCACCTGAAATGAAAAGTCTCTGCATGGGCTTAGTAGCAATTTAGATATCCAAAAAAGTATGATTGAATTTGAAAACAGGGCAATTGAAAATAAACCAAAAAGAGAAAAAGGGAAAGAAAAATGAACACAGCCCCACTGCCCTGTGGGACAGTGCGAAGTGATCTAATATTATGTAGTTAAAGTCCTAAAGTAGGGATATGGGGATACAAAAATATACAGGAGGGAAAAAAGGCCAAAGGTATTTTGAATTTGATCAAATAGAAAACCCACAGTTCTAAAATGTTCTACGACACTCAAGTAGGCTACTACAGCAAAGCCCATGATTGATTAATTTGCATAATACCTAAGATGATGATAAAGTCTTAAAGGCAGCCAGAGTAGGGAACACATATTCCACGTAGTGAGAAAAAAGGTAGGAAGTGACTTCTCATCTGAAACAATGCAAGGCAGGAGACAGTGGAAAGACATTTTCTTTCTTGACTACCATATTTTAAAAGTACAGTTCCTGCCCCCACATCCTGCCTCCCTTACCTACACCTGTTCCTGTTCTCCATGTTCATCATTTTCTAACATGCTACATAATTCCATATTTATTTCCTCCACTAGAATGTAACATTTTTTCCCCCAGATTTGTTCACTGATGTAGCTTTAAAGGTCTTGTACATAAGGGCTGCTTAGCAAATTTTACCTAATGAACGTATGAAAGAGTAACAGTTGTTGGTAAGTGTGTTAGGGTTCTGAGGAGAAACAAAACCAACATGTGTGTATATTTATAAAGAGAAAGATTTACTTTTAAAAAATTGGCCAGTGTGATTGTGAAGGCTGGACAAGTCCAAAGCCTTGCAGGGTAGCTTGGCAGGCTGGAAATCCAGAGGTTCGGTTTGAGTCCAAAGGTGGTCCAGAATTGCTTCTTGCTTGGGAAGGTCACTGTTTTTCTCTTAAGGTCTTGGACTGATTGGATGAGCACACTCACCTTACAGAGGGTAATCACCTTTAAGAGTCCACCCATTTAAAACAAAACCAAAAAACAAAACCAAAAAGAGTCCACCCATTTAAACAGTCTCATCCAAAAAACACCTTCACAGAAACGTCCAGAATAATGTTTGACCAAATATGTGGGTACTGTGGTCTAGCCAGGTTGGTATGTGAAGTTAGCCACTGCAGTAGGATGTGGAAAAACGGGAACTGTTATTTGCTGTGACATCTAAGATGTAAGTTGGTACAAACATTTTGGAAAATAATTTGGCAACACCGAATAAGGTTGAATGTGTTGCGTATCCTCCCACCTAGCAATTTTATTTTTAGTTATATACCCAGAAACACAGATAAGGACACAAACGAACGTATTCAGAATTTTTGTGAGGTGTCGCTTATAATAGGAAGGAAATAGACATAAAATATTTATTCATGGAAACATAGATCAATTAATTGTGGAATATTTTTAGATTGAAATGCTGCATAGCAGTTGAAAGAATTAAGTACACATATTGACACAGATTAATTTTTTAAATTAAATGAAAAAAAAACAATTGCAAAAAGCATATGTGTGTGCAAATTTAGAGAGAGGGTTTGACACTACTTATATCAATTTTGACAACTCAAAATCAGAATATATTGTTTGCTCTATTAGTTTGCCAAGATTCTTTTTGCTACCTGAGATTCTTCTATTCAGTACCATAAAGGAAATTTATAGAAGCACAGGCTTTTGATTTTTGACATCGACTAAAGATAAAGAGTTGTTGAATAGAAACTGGTTCGTGTCACCAGTGTGCACCACAGGTGAACTTCCTTGCATCATGCCCATTTTGCTAATTCTTACTCATTTACAACACTTTTAAAATACATGACCCATGACAAAATTTCAAAGTCAGAGATACTGATATTCAGAATGACAGATTGCATGTATTCTCCGTGAAAGCCTAAAGTATAAATTTAAATAAAAATCACATTGAGTCACGACATTCAGTTATATCTGTTGATAGTCTCTATTTAAATATGTCACTGGGGTTTTTAAAACTGTAATGTAAGAGTAAAATTAAAAAAAATGTTCTTTTTTTTCTAAATTTCTTTGCCACTCATAAATTTTGGGTAACCATATGACATTTAAGGTTAAGCTTTATTTTGTACTTAACAGTGCTTTCCAAAAAATACTTTCTAATCAGCTCCCTGCACTGTTTTTATTTCCTTCATAGTTGTCTGATGATGGTCGCTATGTCTTACTATCAATAAGAGAGGGGTGCGATCCAGTAAACCGACTCTGGTACTGTGACCTACAGCAGGAATCCAATGGCATCAGTGGTAAGCTATCTTTCAAACAGGTAATTATTCCAGAAAGCTCCATTAAAAAGCAATTATTGTGATCTTCTAATTGATTTCCCAAGAAACCTTCTTCCATTCAGCCATATGAACCATCAGTTCATAATTTTTTTCTTTCAGTATTGTTCCATAAAATGAAGAAAAACTGAATGAAGCTCTTGGCTTTAGCATTTTCTCCATAAATTGAGGTTAGCCATATGTTTTGCATACGGATGTGAAAACATCCTGTGAATATTGCAGATGAAGAGTGAGTGTTACGGCAAAGCTAGCCCTTTGGTCTGTAAAGCGTTATAATTGTCTAGATATGAGGGTGCAAACTGTCACAGGCAAAAGGGTAAGAGAGACCAGTGAGAATTAGCGAGGTTAACAGGTAATTACAAGACCGTTTTTTAGCCCTGAGCCTCATGCACAATAACAGTCTGATTTTCCTTCCTGGAAGCCTTTTACATTATGATAGTAAGCATTGTAGCAGCCAGCTACAAATTGTGGAGGTGGCTCATTTTAAATGTTGTTCTCTTCGAACATCTTTGCCATACCAGCACCATTATTGAGCATTAAAGCTTTCCAGCTGCACAGTTTACTATGCTAAGAATACCCAGATCCAAAAGCCGCACAGATATGCTGGCACTCAGATAAGGACACTAAAACGGATCACACTGTGTTCTGGGTAATATAAAATAAATACATTTTAAAGATTATGATACAGATTTGCAAACTATATAATACTGAGTGCATTTTCAATTATTAGATTACTTCATTATTGGTACCTAATTTATGTTACATTATGATAAGAAAATCTACAATTTTTTTTAATTGCTCGGGTATTGCATCATTTTTCAACGTCTCTGAGCAAGATCCACATCCTGACACTCCTAGATACTGCAGAGTGCCATTCCCAGATACAGCAGGATAAAGTCAACAGATTGATTCAGGTGTGAAATATGTGTCCATTTAATAAAGATATGTGTAGGTTTTTTTTTTTTTCTGTTAAAAAAAAAAAAAAGGATACACTCATTTTGATCTCAAAAGAAAATTGGATTAGCCACATCAGGTTTCACATTCTTTGACAGGAGCAAAACCAGCACCCGAGAATTGTTCACTTGAGTTGCAAGTCTGGTCTACACAGAGCTGACCCTCTGAAGAATGAGATCTGAAAGAAACAGGGACAGCTGTTACTGTGCTGTTATCGTGATAGAATTCCTGTGTGAGTCTGAGATGGTGGAAAGATATTTGCCTTTCTCCAGTTTTTAAAATATTCCAGTTACGATGATCTTCCTCCAGAGAATGCTAGTTTCTTTTTCTTTTTATTACCTTGTTATATCTTTAAATTATAAGGTAGACTTGTTATTAAATGCTACAAGTTGGGATCCCTGGGTGGCGCAGTGGTTTGGCGCTTGCCTTTGGCCCGGGGCGCGATCCTGGAGACCAGGGATCGAATCCCACATCAGGCTCCCGGTGCATGGAGCCTGCTTCTCCCTCTGCCTATGTCTCTGCCTCTCTCTCTCTCTCTCTCTGTGACTATCATAAATAAATAAAAATTAAAAAAAAAAATTAAAAAAAAAAATAAATGCTACAAGTTAGCAAATCAAAAAACACAAATTGATCACTTTGCTCTAAATTTAGGGAAGAGAGTTCCTTCCACATACTGGTGTACTGAACTCGTACTGCTATGTCCACTTTAATAATAGTAAGACTCTGAGTGAAACTTAGAAAAAGGCTGACAGAACTAGAGGAAACCTTGCTTTCTTCCAAACTTCTTGGTCCTTACTTTCTTTTTTCCCACCCTACATATTTTTTATCCCCCACTTTATCATTGCCACATTCCTGAGGAATTACAGAAGAGGATGTGATACCCAGAGATTGAGATTCTGAGAGGAAGACAGTGCAGAGGTACACTAGGCCATCCCAAATAAATTTCTAGACACCATAGCCCTGAATGGACATGAAGGAGAAAGAAGGGAAGCATCCAAGAAACCATAAGTGGCAACGATGCATTCATCCTCTTTACAAAACAAGCCAGGTCCTGGCCTGTCTTCCCAATTTGATCTTCCTTGAGTCACCTGACTGTTGTCTTTTCTGCTTCCTATGTGGTTTTTTTTGCACCTTAGGTGAAGAGCCCACTACTCTAGTAGGCTTGCTCAGTAAATGTTAGCAATTATTAGTTTCCAAATTGTCCTTTTTTTTAAAATTTGTCCAGAGGAACTTTAAGGTTATTATGTCATCATGTGAACAGAAGTCCAGCCATATGTTGGACTAGGACTGTGTAAACCTGTAAATTTATTCGGTATTATATCTCTCAGTGGAACCATCTATTTCTTTCTTTCTTCCTTCCTTTCTTTTCTTTTCTTTTCTTTTCTTTCATTTATTCTCTTTTTTTTTTACTTTTACGTAAGCTCTACACCCAACATGGGGCTTGAACTCAGAACCTCAAGATCGAATCTTGTGCTCTACTGACTAAGCCAGCCAGGTACCCCATAACCACATATTACTTGTCCAGGTTACTCCTAGGTATTTTGTATTTGTGAGCTATTGATGGTGTGTGAAGGTGTCTGTCAAGGTATAACCAGGGAAGCAGAACCAGTAGGAGACGTACATTAAGAGATGTATTGCAAGAATTGGGCTTATGTGATTTGGAGACTGGCTAGTTAAGTCTGAAATCAGTAGGGCGGGCCACCAGGAAGGACAGGCTGGAATTTTCAGGCACAGGCTGACGCTTCCGTCCACAGGTGGTATTTCTTCTTTTTCAGGCAGGCCTCAATTCCCCTGGAAGGCATTTCAACCGTTTGAATCAGGCCCACCTAGATTATCTAGGATAATCTCCTTGACTTAAAGTCAACTGATTATGGTCTTTAATCACATCTGCAGAATACCTTTACAGTAACACCTAGATTAGTATTTGATTGATAAACTGAGGACATGTCAAAAAGACCATCCCAGTGAGCTCATGGAAAAAACCACAAGAAGAATAGAGCAAACAAGTCTGACAGTGCTAACCTGATTTCATCATTTAATGAGGTTACTGAACTGACCAGTATTTGGAATTCATTGAGGGACTCAGAAAAATATGTGATATCCTAGAGATTTTGAAGTGAATAATAGGATAGGCTGGATTTGAAGCTATTGATGTGTTCCCCAGTAGACATACTAAAGGCACTGGGGGATGTTTGCCACTGAAAGCTGCTAAAGTCTGGGTTTAACTGGGCCTGCCACCTTTTTCTTTTCTTTTCTTTTTTTTTTTTTAAGATTTTATTTATTCATGAGAGACACACAGAGAGAGAGAGAGAGAGAGAGAGAGAGAGAGAGGCAGAGACAGGCAGAGGGAGAAGCAGGCTCCATGCACTGAGCCCAATGTGGGACTCGATCCCAGGTCCCCAGGATCAGGCCCTGGGCTGAAGGCAGCGCTAAACCGCTGAGCCACCAGGGCTGCCCCCTGCCACCTTTTTCTAATATTGCTTTATTAGCATTAAGTTTGTGGATAACATAAACTTCACAGTAGTTACTCCTTTGAGTGGTAGTCCTGAGATCCTGAAAGTTCTGGACAGTTACAGTGATTGGCCCAGTGCTGGTAAGATGAAATGGTTATCCACTTCCACGCTTGGGTTTAAGTCAGTTCCATATGACAATATTAGAGAGATCTTCGGTTTTTGGGGTTTGTTTTTTTTTAACGGATTGCTGGCTTATTATAAGTCAATGATATAATTATTATCATTTAAAGAAACAAATACTACGTGTGAGTTGAACTGTTGAAGACATTGAGTAGTTTATAACAGGAGAGACCTAGCAGATGGAGATATAGTGATCATTAAAATTTTTTAAATAATCCCCATTAATCGTGGTTGGATGTATTATGACAATAACCAGAACACTTTCAAGTCAGATGCGAATTTTCATCTCCACTCCAAGACTAACTAACTAGTGAGCCTGGGGTGGGAATGTTTCCTCTCAATATTTCCATGACTACCGATGGGGAGGTAATACAGACTTTCGGAGGAATTGTGAGAAATAATGAAGAGGTATGCAACAGGGCTTAGCAGGGTTCCTGGCATATGACAGGTGCTCAGGAATTCCTCCCTTCTTTTTTCCTTTGTTTCTCAACTTAAAGAGGAATATTTGGAATCCACACACTTTATTTGGGGTAGCATAGTAAAATAGATTGAGGATGTCCTAGAATAAATAGTTATCTTCGGTATCAAAGCTGCTCTAAACACAGATCTTGGTATTGACTTGTTTACTGCAAAACCAGATTCATGCTCAAAAAAGCATCCTTTCCTTGACAAAAGCATAAATAGGTGAGCCTCTAAGCACAAGGCTATGTGGGAAATTTTTACAGGTTGATAATTGAAATTTCAAGGGTTATATGCCAGATAACTTTTTCTTGCTATTTCTATACCTGCTTCATTTTTGTTATATTTTTTGAACGGAGGAAAAATAATTAACATTTAACTTAAATGCTAAATGTGCTAATTAACTATTAGATGAGTTAAACTTGAATAGCCGGTAACCAAAAACGAAATCCAATCCAATGTTATGAAATCTTTCATTTTATATTGCTGAAATTTATACCCCTTTTATAACCTAAAAGCCTTTCTGCTATGATTTTAATCTTTTTTACCTTAAAGGCAGGGAAAATTAACCACATTTTCATGCAGATTAATTCTTCATTTATTAGGGCATCACTGAATTGCTTGTCTGGAAAACTAGTTTCACTTAGGTAGCACTTTTCTAACCTTTCTGTCAACTTTGTCTCCTAAGAAAGCCTTCTGCCCCTTTGCGTTTTGAAATGAGGATCACCAAAAGTACACAAAAGTGGCCGATGGCTATAGATGTAGGAAGAGCAGCAGATAGAGAAAACAAAACTATATAAATAAACTACAGGACGGGGAAAAATAAAAATCTTAGGATCCTGAGAGTTAAGAGAGTTCCCTGTGAGACTGGATTCCTCTGTCATTTACATCTGTTGTGTAGATTTCAACTTGTCTTCTCCAACCTGTTGACCATCTTCCTACTTGCCACTCCGTTGGCCGGATCTCTCTCCATTTACCCTTTGCCTCTCATTGGAGAACGTCCTTTCCGCCATCTACCTTGGCAGTCTTTTTACTTAAGAATAATACGGACACATCTGTACACACTGTGGGCCACAGCCTTTGCCCAGGAACTGCAGTTGAGGCTGGTCGGCTGCTCCTTTCCTGACCTTCCTGCACAGGTGACTCCTCTGACTCACCTCATTCCCCCTGGATAGAGACAGCCCTAGGCGTATCCTTGGGGCCTTAGAAGTCTGTACAATATCCCAGGTGTTTGACACAGCTAAGCAGGTGCCCTCCAAAGAACATCTCGCCCCCTTCTGTGCTGGCTGCCAGAGACATATTCCCAGTTACTATCTTCTTTCTTAGGGGGAGGAGAGATTTTTATTCTAACAGTTACCACACTTCCTCATGCCTTCACCTGACACTTTTCCTTCTACAGTTGGCTGTTCTCCTGCTTTCTCCTGTTCTGATCCTTTTTCTCTCCGTGCAGAAACACAACAACAACAGCAGCACTTTGTGTATTTGTGAGCTGCATGAGATCAGAGACCTTGTCTGTCTTGCTCCCTGGAGTGCCCAGCACCTAGAACAGTGCCTGACAGATGACAAGGACCCCGTCCTTGACCAGACTTTAGTCAAGCTTCCCTAAGCCCTCTTCTCAGTGAGGCCTCAACCTTGGTTCCTTGGCCTCCTACTCCCTCATTGGGCCAGCATAGCTTAATTGTAGCAAGAATCTCACTACATCCATTGAGAGAGAATTCCCCTACCCTCCATATCTGATCACCCTCAAATTCCTCACCCCTCCGGTCCCCTGCTGCCAGCCCCCACTAATTAATATCTGATTACCTTGACCTGCCCTCACCAAGAACATTATTAGGTCAGTTTAACAAGAATCCCCCAACTCCATGTGCCCTCTTTGTGACTACCCTCTCTCCATTCTGCTCATTGGCTATAAATCCCCAGCTGTCTTTTTTTGTATTTGGAGTTAAGCCTGATTTCTCTGTCTTTTGCGATGGTCTTAACACCTATCTCAGTAGTCCTGAATGAAGTCCTCTTTACCATTTTAACAAGTGTGAGGTAATTTTTTTCTGTAACATGGACACACAGAAAGTGGGTTCCAACTTGTCTTAAATGACTTCATTGCCCCTTTATGGCTCCTGGCGCTCAGGCCCTACTGTATAAACCATCCTCCATCAGTAAGTAAGTGTTATATTTTCTTATAGGCACTTTTGAATCTTCACTTTTCTGTCCACTTAAATTTTTTTTTACTTAAATTTTTTATCTTTTATTAAACTCTGAGAATGATGAATAGGCACAGACCGTATTTCTCCGGTCGTGTGTATTGTATGAGCAAAGGACTTTTGCTTCTCTTTTTCTATTCCTTGTTTGTTTAAGATCAAAAGTGAGGAAACCACTTAGGGCACCAGTTTGGCGTGACAATTTAATCATTCTGCAGTAGAAAAGACAGCTGAGTCTTGACTCCTATGATTCTTAACCTGATTCACGCCTGCAGATTAGTTGAAATTAATCCTCCTGAACCTTGGAAG
Source organism: Vulpes lagopus (assembly GCF_018345385.1). Classification (NCBI taxonomy): domain Eukaryota; kingdom Metazoa; phylum Chordata; class Mammalia; order Carnivora; family Canidae; genus Vulpes; species Vulpes lagopus. The sequence continues at coordinate 10,191,842 of NC_054824.1, forward strand.
AAAATGATTTGCATCTGGATTTTCTTAGTTATATTTTCTGTACTTTTCTTAACATTTTTTGAATTATAAATATATTTTGTTTCCTAAGTTTATTGTCCTATTTTGAATATGCAGTTACCCTTGAAAAACCCTGATTTGAACTGTGCAGGTCTACTTATACATGGATTTTGGGGTTTCTGATAATAAATACAGTATTGTACTGTAAATGTACTTTCTCTTATGATTTCTTAATATTCATTTTCCTATAACTTTCTTTATTATAAGGATACACTGTATAATACATATACAAAATATATAACACATATAATGTACAAAATGCGAAAAGTATGGTTATATTGTCAGTAAGGCTTCCAGTCAACAGTGGGCTAGCAGTAAAGTTTTGAGGGAGTCAAAAGTTAATATGTGGATTTTTTTACTGTGTAGGGGTGTTGGTGTGCCTAACCCTTGTGCTGTTCAAAGGTCCACTGTATATAAACTTACTTCATGTCAACTAAATTGCAAGTAAATTTTCACATATTTTCCATATTACAGTTAGGTATCAGGCCTTTGATCTCTGCTTTCAAATATGTGGACTTTAAGAGATTTCATGAAAATTTAATTTATACTCTGAAAATATAAATGATGGTTTTTGATATTCTTTTACTATTTAAGTTTTAAATATACATATTGAACTTAAATTTCTAAATCTTTTTATTGAAAAAGTATGAGACTACGACATTAAAATTTAAATTTGGGGGACACCTGGGTGGCTCAGCAGTTGGATGTCGGCCTTGGGCTCAGGACGTGATCCCGGAGTTCCGGGATTGAGTCCCACATCAGGCTCTTTTTTTTTTTTTTTTTAAAGGTTTTATTTATTTATTTATTCATGAGAGACAGACGGAGAGAGAGAGAGAGAGGCAGAGACATAGGCAGAAGGAGAAGCAGGCTCCAAGCAGGGAGCCTGACGTGGGACTCGATCCTGAGACTCCAGGATCACACCCTGGGCCTAAGGCAGGCACCAAACCACTGAGCTACCCCGGGATCCCCCACATCAGGCTCTTCACAGGAAGCCTGCATCTCCTTCTGCCTCTGTCTCTGCCTCTCTCTCTCTCTGTGTCTCTCATGAATAAATAAAGTCTTAAAAAAAAAAAAAAGAATGGAATTAAAAAAAATTAAATTCAGTTGTTTCTGTTGTCTTTACATTGTCAACAAATGCATACAAGTTTCCGGCTAAAATGCAGGATTATGTAAATGTTATATATTTAGTTACGAAGCATACCTGTATCACTGTCCCACTCTGCTGTCATTCCTGCTCTGGAGCGCTCCCCACCTGCTGGGCGGTAGCTGTGAGATCACCAGTGCCCGCTCTCGGGGTGTATCAGCAGTGCTGTGACCCAGCATACATGCCCAGACTCAGCACATCTTTGGAGTTCAGAAATACTCAACTCCCTCTCCCCCCGCCTCTGTTTTCTTTCTTTTGTTTTCTTTCTTTCTTTTGATCCTGTCTTTTTGGATCTTTCATTTTTCTGTGAAAGGTCAGATACTATATTTCTTTTATAGGGTGAATACCAGCAAAAAATATGCTGACCATTTGGCCCTACTCTGAATTAACTTAAACTTATTATTAGAGGTTTTTAAATAGAATCTTTAGGAAGTGATTATTAAGTGAAAAGAATTATCAGTGCCTAAAATACTTGTTAGTAACCTAACACACTTAGGCACCAACGAAGCCATCCTTAAGGCAGGCCTGAAGTGGTCTTTGCTCCTATCACAGCTAGGTAGCTGAGACAATAGTGACTCCATGGTTCATGCCTCATGGGGCTGGGACATTTTTTGGGAGTGGAGTGGAAAGGGGGAGATAAACATTTGAGAAACTTTAAACAAATGAGTTGTCCAAAGTTTAGCAAGCTCAGCTGAGCGCGAAGAGCCAGACCAACAGGCGAGGAGGGCTTCTGTGAGAGGCAGGGAGCTATTCGCAAGTAGTGTGCATTTCAGGGTAGGAATGGAAGAAAAGCAAAAAGAATTGGGACATCAAAAGATAGCATAAAAAATAAGCAAAACATTAATTTTGAAGTAAAATAAGTAATAGTGATAAAATTAGTGTTTTTACTAATTTTAAAATGAGTGATTTTTAAGAGCTTTTTCTAGGAAAATAGCTGTGTGCTGTGACAGATGGAAATTCGATTTTAAAGTTCACTATTAGCAAATCATGCTGTTCAAAAGCCACATTTAGCTTATTTTTGCCATTTGAAGAATGCTGGGATTATTTGGAATAGTAGTAACTATTGACTGTTTAACATTTTCTATGTGCCAGATTCTGAGCTAATAGTGTAGTTAATTTATTTAGTCTTCTCAACAATCTCTGAGGAGCACATGTTGTCATCCCCAGGAACCTGGGGATGGTGAGGACCATTTGCTTTCCTGATGCCATGTAAAGATTCAGACTCAAGTCAGTTGAAACCTCGTAGCCCATGTTCTAACGGTGGCTGTGAGGCAGGGGGATGGAAGGAAGGTTTTGGGCCAAGGAGAACAGCCACCTCCTGCCCCCTCAGTTTTAGAACATGACCACACTCTGCATTTGTTTATTGTTACACAGTTTTTTGTCAAGTGTAAAAGCACTTTTTAGCTCCTGTTGCTAGAGAGCTTACAGAACGTTTTTTATGAAACATAGTTAATTCTGTGTATTTTCAAAGAAAGCAATAAAAGTAATGACTTTGCTCAAGGGAAGGCATAAGATGACTTATTTTAAGCTAATCTTCATTCAGTAAACAAATCATTCCACCACCAAGAATCAGGTCTATAGAAAGTAACTTTAACTTTAATGTGGAAAAGTTTGGGAGTTGAATTTCTCTTGGCTTCAGAGTGAACAATGCCACTTACAGAGAAAAGAATCCCAGAAGAAGTTGGCAAAAAGTGAGGTTGGTTTGGGATTTAAGCCATGTCTCTTTTTTTAAAGTAATTTTTCTGTTTTCCATTTAAATCAATAGTGTTCTGACTTGTGAATAGCAGAACTGGGTGAGCCCCATTGTTCAACTGAAATACTGCTTCTCTGGAATTATTTTGCGCCAGAGCCCTGAGGAGCAAGGGTTTCAGGAGAGCAGAATGATTTCATGAGCTCCATTTTAGTTGTGCTTCCTCATGGGGGCCAGTACTTTGAACCACATTTGTATAAATCCAGCCACATACCTAAATTTGAATGAGTTTATGACTTGTAGTATTTATTAATGACTAAGGTTAATTCTCCAGAATTTGATGGTAGATGACAACTACAAACTGTTGTTTTGGTGTTCGTTGGAGCCTTGATTATTTAAAACAAATGAGCTACATCTTTAGGCTCACCTGATTATACAGAAATACCAAAGGAAATTTCTACTGTGTTTTGCCTTTGGCAGATATTTCAGTGACTTTTTGTGTTGGGGGTGGGGTGGCCAGGGTCATAACAAATATCACTACAATGGATGCAAGACCTTTTCAGGCAGAAACCGTAAGATGGTTACTTTGAGAAATAAAGGTTGCACATCAGGAAATGTTTTATTGTCAGAGGAACATTTAAGGAATCTGACATTTTCCTGCACCAAGACTCTATGTCCACAAATGTCATAGTCCAGAAAATTGTGATTCATGATTCTTAGTATAAACAAATGTACCTTTCTGATTGTCTGCAATTTTTGCATTGTCTGCTAATTTTTTACTTATTCTTCTAAGGAATAGTTTTTAGGGGTTTTTTTTTCCCCCTTTTAAAGTATTGCTTTATGTAAAATAAAGTGAAGTTACCTTTGAGTGGTCGGTCACTTGCTTTTGAGATTAGCAGTTTGTCACTGAAAAAAAAAATTTTTGAACTTGAATGCACAGCTTAACCTTTTTAAAAATAATTCTAAGGATTTCTATTTGAGGGAGTTTAGCAGATTTTATATTCTGAGTAACCTCCCAATTGAAACAACTGGAATGCTGTAAAAAGTTTATAAAGTATTTTTCTAATATATTGCTAAGTTGGCACATGCAAAAAAAGACAAACCATAGAGACCAAAAACAAAATGAAAGCAGGAATCTTGTATTGTTCTGGAATGTTTCTGCTGGGCTTTGAGGGTTGAGTTTCCACCTGATGGCCACCTAGAGCAAGGGGTACAGAGGATAAAGCCTCTGGTTCTCCATGTTGAAAAGTCTAATAAGGGATACCCTCAGTGTAATGGTGATTAAGAAATAATCCTGGGAGTGGGGGCATGAGGAGGAGGGAGAGGAAAAAGACCTGCCTGCCTTTACCTTTGCACTAGGGAAGGAGAGGGAGAGGAAGGGTGTGAATTTTCCTAAAACATGACATGGGTACAGGTATCTGGATTGTCCCTCTGAGGTCCAAAAATCCTTATGTCAAGAATTTCATTTAAAGGGTTCCCAGATTGGTTGCCTCCCAACAAGCAAATGGAGGCCAAATACAGAACTTCTCTGGAACTTCTGGAATAGTGCCACTTTAACTCAGGCCTCCAAGAATTGCCATAGATAATGTTTCAAGGGAAATCATTTCACAGTCAAAAATTTCAAAAAAACCACAAATCAGACAAAGAAATTCACCAGCATGAGAAATAGAGCAATAGAAGAAGCAGAGTGGACTTAATCACAATCCTGACATAAATTAAGTACATTGAATATACTTTTAAAAATAAGCAACGTGATGCTGCCTTTACAAGAAAATAAACAAGAAGCTTGGAAGTATAAGCAGGAAACAACATATTATAAAGAATGACCAGATTGGAGGAAGACTAAGTAGAATTTTTACAAATAAGGAATATGGCTATTAACATTAAAAAACTGAGTTATTAGGCTGAAGAAATTAGAAACAGCTGAAGAGAGAATTAATGAATTAGAATATGGATGTAAAGAAATTAACTTAGAATGTAGCCCAAGAAGTGGAAAGCATGAATGATTAAGAGACATGGAAAAGAGACAATCTTTTCAGAAATGATAAACAACGTAATTGGGACCAGTCATTTTGCAGAGGACAACTGGCCCATGATGTTACCATGAAAAGCACACAGCTGTCTAAATATCAAAGCAGACTTTAAAGTAAAAAGCATTGCTAAAGATAAAACCTCATCACCATTTAAAGCTTCAGTTTTACTTAAATATAATAATTCTAATTTTGTATATATTGAACAGCATGATTTCAAAATACAGAGAACAAAATCGAACAGCAATACAAGTAAAAATCTACAGTCACATAAGAAACATTTTAACCAACCTTTTCTGTGACCAATAGAAAAAAATGGCTTCCCAAATCAGTAAATACATGGATTTGAACAACGTGATTAACAGATGACTTAAGAGACATATTTAGCATGTCACACCCGAAAGATGCAAAATATGCAGGAACATACAGGAACATTTAAAAATCATTAAAGGAAAAATAATTAGGTCATACAGTTTTTCTCAGCAAATTTTAGAAGATTAAAATTATTCAGAGTGTGTTCTTTGAGCATAATAGGATTCAACCAAAAGTCACTAACAATAACCAGAGGATGATTAGTCTCACAAACGTAATGTCATGTGAGAGAAGTCAGACAAAAGAATACATGTTGTCAAAAAAAAAAAAAATACATGTTGTCTGGCTTCACTGTAGATGAAGTTCAAGAATAAGGCAAAATTAGACTCAAGTGTTTATGGATGCATATTAAAACAGGAAAAGAACAGGGAAAATGAAGTAATTAATGTAAAAATCAGGATGATGATTACCTTGAGGAGGGGAAGGGGATTGTTCAGAATATCATGGTGCAAAAAATTCTCTTGTGAAAAATGTATTGGGTATCCATCCTTATTTGTGTATTCTTTCAAGTGAACTTTAGAATGCTGTTAACAAATTCCCTAAAACTCCCATTTGAATTTTGATTGGAATTATGTTCGATTTATAGATTTCCTCTGGGATTATTTAAACCTTTAAAATATTGAGTCTCCCCATCTAGAGATATGGTGGCGTGTTTACAGTTATTCAGGGTTTTTTGTTGTTTTTAGGATCCCTTAGGAATGTTTTAGAGCTTTCTTTAAGGTCACACCACTAAATAGTGGATCTGGGGTTTTAATTCAGTTATGTCTCACAAAAAGAAAAACCTTTCCACCATGGAAGTATGTTTTTCTTGATAAATTTAATTCAGCAACAAAAAATTGTATAAAGATATTATGCTATGGAGATGAATGAGATAATGTAAAATCACCTTGAAAGATCCAAAGAATATAAATGAACTATCCAAGTTAACGTAGCAATTTCACTGAAAAATTTAAGGTAGGAGACTAATTAAAGAATAGCTGAGATCTGGCTTGGCCTTCTAGTATTCAGAAATCATCAAGCTCATTTGTTTATGAAACTTTTGAAATGTACTCTGAACATTTATGTTGGACACGTTCTGAAATAGATGGCCTAATGGGGTTTGTTCTTTTGGGTTTTTTTTTTCTTTTTTTTTTTTTTTTTGTATTTTGTATTTTTATGAGTGACATTTAGTGTGAAGTCAACCCTGGGGGTGTGTGCGTGTGTGTGTGCACGCACATGTGCGCATGCACATTTGAAATCATCCCAGGTAGGAGCCACTGCCATAGACCAGGAGGGGAATGATGAAGACGTGGAATGGTGTGGTGGCAGTCGAGGTAGAAGGAAGTGCTCAGATAAAACACACACTCCGGTAGAAGAGAACCTACCAGATTACATGGGGCCAGGGGCTGAGAGGAGAGGTCCTTCCTTCTTCATTGCCAGGGTTTTCAGGAAAAAAGTGAAAGTTTCTTCACATTTTTAAAAACCTTAAAATTCAGCTGTACTTGTCCTTGCTCTTTCTCAAGCCTTAGACCCTCCAAATACTGTGTCTCCTTTGTGTTCCATGGAAAGAAAAGACCTGCCCTTCCTTCCCTGCACATAAAGAAACCACAGCATTTTCAACACAGGAGAGGTGACAGGAATGCTTGGTCTCTCACCAGGAATCCTGAAGTGGGTAAAACTGATCGACAACTTTGAAGGAGAATATGACTATGTGACCAACGAGGGGACGGTGTTCACGTTCAAGACAAATCGCCATTCGCCCAACTATCGCCTGATCAACATCGACTTCACGGACCCTGAGGAGTCTAAGTGGAAGGTGCTTGTTCCTGAGCATGAGAAAGATGTCTTAGGTGAGATCACATGCTACTTGAACACTGTGCGCTTCTGTTTTTGGTGAGAAGGTCAACAAATTGGTCCAACTCTCCTCTGGTGACCGGTTACAAGGTAAAGAACCTTCAGCCTTTGGTCATGGAGAGGAAGGGTCTAACTAGCGCAGCCACGTATTTACTGGATGACATCTGTGTGGTTAGTACGATGTCGTGCAGGGGCCTTCATAAAAACTCTAGAGTATGAATCCAGACTTTCAAAGGTAGTTTATTGTGTTTCTCTTGTTTTTTTGTGTGTTTTTGTTTTGTTTTGTTTCGTTTTTTACCATCAGTTGACTCACTGTGTAGTTACTGTTTAATAATCCATCACTGACATTTAATTTTTTTTTAACTGTTTAGATTAGAATCCTTAGCTTTTAGCTTTTTGAATACCCTTTGGCTGTTGGTAGTATACCTGTTGTGGATCTCAGAGTGGACTTATGGTCCTCTCACTAGAAGAGAGGAGACTGTTGTCAGATGCTGTTGAAACTCACTGCGGTTGCTGCTGTGTGCACTGAGCCCCATTAGCCACTTGAGAACCTCCCTCCAGCAGTTGTTTCACAGAGTGCTCTGAAGTTCCCTCCTATTCATTTTCTCTGTGATGTTCCAAAAACGATAATGCTGCTTTATAAATTATTCATTGCCTGAAAGCTGATTTGATTAGAATAAGACTCACTAATTTTGCTACAGTTATTTTTTACACGAAAGGAGAGCCCAGTACCTTCAAGCCAGTGAAGAGTTTACGTGTTGGAGGTGAACTTCTGCTGGTGCGTTGAATAGGGTAAAATCTGGGGCCCTCCCAAATTGTGAAGGTATAAGATACAAAATTAGGAAAACAATTCCTTTTGAGATCTGCAGAGGGGCACCGTTTAAGATAAAGCAGTTCTTAATGTGTTTTTCAGTGAATGAAGGCACAAGTTTTGAGCCAGACAGGTCCAGGTTCATTTTCTGGAAGGGTAAGGGACTCTTTCTCACCTGGCTCAAGGCAGTATGCCCCGTGCTTGGCACGTTAAGCCTGGCCTTGCATAGGGGCAGAAGGTAGACGACTGACTGCCTCAGGGATGGCTTCCTGCTGCTGGGCCCTTGCTTCTGCAGTTCCCTTGACCCTGGAAGAAGCGCTCCTCTGGGTGTTTGCTTGCGATTCTCCTCAGCCCTTGGGCATCTGGCTGCACTCTACCACTTTCTTCTGTACTGATGTCTCTATATCCTTCTAGGCAGTTCTGTTGGAACTGCCCCAAGACGACCCCACACCTCCTCTTTCCTGCAAAACCCACACCTGGAATTCTGAGGCAGTAGTGCAACCCAGATCCTCCCCCTGGCTTCTAGATTAGGTTCAGTCATAGTCTCTTTAGCTTCTCAGGTTTGGCTCTCTCATTAGCTGCGGTCCTCCCTAGGGGGAGAGGGACCTGGAGCATGGCAGGGGCTCTCTTCAAGCAAATTCCCCCACCTGTTTCCTCAAAATCTTCCATTTACTTCCTGACCCCCAGTTCTATTTGGATGAGGGATCCATGAGTCAACGAACAGGGTTTTGGCCATTTCCTTTAACATCTTCATGTGAGAAATCTGGTTTGTAGTGACTTCAATAGCCTGATGGCTTCTGTCCAGACTGAGAAAGAATGTCTCTCCGGGGTGGTAAGAGCCAGCATATAGTGAGTGCTTCCTAAGTGCCACATGAATTGGTGACTTCATATTTGGTGGGTCCACATGAGCCTCTGGTGACATAAGTCTTCATGGAGGTGCCCTGGGAGCTTTTCAGGACAAGTCAGGTTGCACCCAGTAATGATCCCCACTTAGGGAGCTATCAGAGATAGAAATATTTCCCCAGGCATGTGAGTTTTCCACCTTTTGAAGTCTCAAAGACGTGGTTTTTACTTGTGTCTTAAGGTGACATTCTCTTTCACTCGTAGATCGAGTGAGATGGAAATCAATGCTTGGAGATTTTTGGGAGGTGATATATTTTTATAATCTTCCTTCTCTAAGGTTATAAGTCCTTTGGACTAGAAAGAGGAAACCTTCAGTATTCACCAGAACTCATCAATTCAAAGAGAAGCACTGTTGAATTTGCTCTTATATCATCAGCACAGAATGCCCTATGGAGAATAAAAAGTAGAGATGAGTCATAAAGTACAGCCATAAAGTCAGAGCTTTTATTAATGACAGTCTACAAATCACCTTGTCTTTTTCGTATTCACTCTGTCTTGTTTTTAATTCTGACATGCCCATCGTTAACACAGAGTGATTATTCCTTGACAGAAATAATTTACTTCTCTTCTCTCCCCCATCCCGTACTTTCTTTAAAACTCTAAGGCCATCTCTCCCCACCCCCACCCCCGCCCCTCCTCGCAGCTGGTCCTTCAATATTCCTTTTCTCTCTCTCCATTTTCAGTCCTGGCTCTCGTTCCTTGAGTTGCCTGTCCTCCCACCACCTCATCCCCCAGAGAGCTGTCCTGTCTCAGACACCACCCTGGGCACCTGTCACCTCACACCCCTGTACTCAGGATGCACTTCAGCGCTTGCTTAAGGGCTCTTTTGTGTTTGGGCTCCCCAATGAGCCTCTCGCTTACCTCTGCTCCCATGTTACTACCTGTGTTTTTAAGTGCTTGTGTCTTAAGGGCAGAAGTGACATCATCTTCCTGCTGGTTTCTCCAGCACCTGACAGGGTATCTGGCACATACCCGGGGTGTAATATATTTTTGTCAAATCAACAGTCCTGATAGACATGGATCATGACTTGGTTTTTGTTGTTTTCCTTCTACCTCCTATACTATGATACTGGACACAGAGTAAGTAGGCAGGATTATCTGTATCACAAAATATTTCTAGAATATTTTGTTTCCTCCGGACAGGACAGTAAGGATCATTTACTGAAGGAATATGCTGGAACTAGATGAACGATTACATCTGGTTATAAAATCATTTTGCAGGTCTCATTGCTGCATGGCACAATGGATGACAGTTCAAGAGCTATTTTCCAATGAAATAAGTACGCTTTTCACTACCTTGAAAGGTACATTAGCTTTTGTCTATCCTTACCTTTTCAGAATGGGTTGCTTGCGTCAGGTCTAATTTTTTGGTGTTATGCTACCTTCATGACGTGAGGAACATTCTGCAGCTTCACGACCTGGCCACCGGTGCTCTCCTCAAGACCTTCCCACTGGAGGTCGGCAGCATTGTGGGGTACAGCGGTCAGAAGAAGGACACCGAAATCTTCTATCAGTTTACTTCCTTTTTATCTCCAGGTGAGCATCTTTTCACCAGGGTTACCCAGCTTAAAAATCAGACCAGTGTTTGGGTTTCTTTGGGGAAATGGAAATGTAGTGCTGTGTTATTGAAAATCCCATATGCTGTATTATAGCCAGAATTACATAATGAGAATAAAACAGTAAAACAGATGCTTAGAACACGGGGAAATGTGGTGCCTAAAACGGCACACTCATTCATCTGATATCCTGAGTCTCTGGGGACAGGACCAACTGGTGTTCTAGGTTGATTTAAAAAATTAGTATGAGCACATACAACCTGAGATTCAGCCTTTGGTCTATATGGATCAGGACACACACAGTGCAGAGTAGCTAAAAGCATAAAATAAAAATCTGTAGTACTATCTGACATTAAAAAACCCATTTTCTAAAACAGGCTGACAGTATTTCGTGCTGTCGTTAAACTGAATTAAGATATAATTCTAAAAGTATAGTCTTACATCATATGGAAAAAACTTGTTACTCGGTTCAAGGGAAAAGAAAAAAAAAAAAAAAACATGCTTATACATTGTGATACCATGTTCTGTGGTATGGATTAGTTTTCCCCAAAGTAAACATAGTTCTCATTTTAACTTTTTTCCAGTTGGTCATGCTCATTTGCTGTTTTGGTTTTTCCTGCTTCTCCACTTGGCTGTGCGGCTTTCGCTGTAGCCAAAGCCACACACACACACACACACACACTCTGATTTGTCCCAGGAGCCTGGCTCAGTTGGCAGCTTGCAGTTGACCGAGCAGACCCTATCTTAAAAGCAATCTGGCTGAAAACATTTCTGTACTTTCCTTGTTTTTCAAGGTCCTTCATAACCCTTTTGGTCCCATCCGGCTTCGTGGCAATGGTTCCGTCCCTGGCAAAGTGAACAGACATAGGGGAGAGAACTAGGCAGATGCCAAAGTGGCTCTTACGTCATATTCAGGACATAACTTTTCAGTTCCTTTGTGTAAATACCAAGGAGTGCAAACATTTGTAAGACTTGTCTTAGTTTCCATTTATGTTTTTTTTTCTTTTAATAATATTAAAACCCACCCTGTACAAGTGGGTCTACATGGGGTTCGGCCAGATGACAGTGACGCCTTGTCTGTGTGTGTGTGTGTGTGTGTGTGTGTGTGTGTGTGTGTGTAACCTTATCACTCTGGCAGCTTGCTGTCAGGGTTACTGAAACCAAAAGAGTGATGTTCTTCTATAAGTAGGTCTGATGGTATTCCCGGAACACCTAGCAAGCTTTACTTTCCCATGTGCCTTCCAGAGGATCCAGGGGGGCTAAGAAAAGTGTCCACAACCGTGTAGAAGTCCTGCTCAGTGCCAGGAGTCAGAAACTGACAGGTCAGGGATCCCATGCCAGGGTATCCTATGCCCCCCCCCATCTTCTGCCCTGGGGCACACTGGAGGCCAGTGGACAGGAACCAAGAAAAACCCATTTCTTCCAGATTACCATTCCCAACCCACTACTGCAGGCTTCACCATTTATTTCCCCAGCTTACACTGGTTCCAGAAATTTTCCTTGGAAAATCTCATAGCTTAAACAGTTTAAACGGATAAACGGCAGTGAGGAAAAGAGGGTAGGGGTGACTTACCCCTTTTTGGTAAAAGCCAGAGTCCCTGAAGGCCTGTAAACCTTCAATGACTCCACGTGGGCATTCGTTTCAGGAGTAAGCTCATGAGCACCGGGGAAGAAAGGGCTCACTGTCCTCGTGTAAAGGGATGGGTTCCGAGCCAGGCAATGAAACACACTATCTGTGACTATTATGGCTGTGAAGTTTGAGAAGTTGAAAAGCTCTATACCGCCGGGCAGTTTCTGAACAAGCTTTAATTTGTTGTCGTAATGCCTTTGTCTTTTCTTACTCGTTTTGCTTCCATCTTTCTCTTTTCTCCCTTTAATGCACGAGAGGATATCTTAAACCAGAGAAATGGGGCTTCTAGACTCAGGCCTTCTGGCCCAAAGTAAAAACAGCCATCATCAGCTCATTAAACTGGATTTCTCAAATCAAGAATTGCCAGTGCGTGTGTGTGTGTATCCATCCACGCACAGACGTTCCAGAGGCTGTCTTCCCCTGGTCTCTGAAGATTGCCTGTCTACAACTGCAGTCAACAGCAGAGATAGTAAATTATAAGTAAAGCCTCGGAGCAAAAAATAATTCCAGCTCCAGCTGTTCGAGGCATGTGGTGGTTGCATCTGCCCCGTGGGCACCAGCTGACTTTGTTTCCCACGGAGGCCCACGGTGAAGACCAGGTGTCTTGAGCCCAAGCTATTTAGAACTTTTGTACCTTGAATCAAACTTGGGAGAAAACGAGCAGCCAGGGCAATTTGGAACATGATGCACTTATTCCTTGCGGCCAAAACAGCTTAGTGGTTGAGCTGATTAATTCTGTATCCCATGGAACCTCAGAAGGTTGTCCAAGGTTAGCTCCAGGCAGACTTACATGTTGTAATAATCCATGTAGCAAGCCCCAGGTGCATCTCTCTGGGAAACAGGAATGAGCAAAGAAGCCTTTGCTAGGCTATTTGGGAAAGCCAAATAAAAAATAAAAAAGAATTTAAGTCTTAATTTTGTAGAGCAGTTTGAGGTTCACAGCAAAACCGAGGGGAAGGTACCAGAGATTTCCCATGTACCCCTGTCCCCCCATCACAGCCTTCCCCATTATCAGTATCCTCCGCCCTCCAGAGTGGGACAGTTGTTACAAGTGATGAATCTACATTCACACATCGTAATCACCCAGAGTCCCTGTTTACATTATGGTTGACCATTGCTGTCGAACATTCTGTGGGCTTGGACAAATGCATAATGACATGTATCCATCATTATAATATCCTATGGAATATTTTCACTGCCCTGAAAAATCCTCTTTGCTCCCCTAAATTCACCCCTCCCTGCTCCAACCCCTGGCAACCACTGATCCTTTTACTGCTTCCAGTTTTGTCTTTTCAGATTGGCTTCTTTCACTTGGTGCTAAGCATTTAAGTTTCCTCCATATCTTTTCATTGGCTCGATAGCTGATTTCTTTTATCCCTGAATAATATCCCATTGTCTGGATGTACCATGGTTTATTTACACATTCATCTCCTGAAGGACATCTTGGAAGCTTCCCAGTTTTAGCAATTACAAATAAAGCTGCTATAAACATCCGTGTGCAGATTTTTGTGTGGACATAACTTTTCAACTCCTTTGTGTAAATACCAAGGAGCGCAAACATTTTTAAGACTTTTAGTTTCCGTTTATGTTTTTTTTTTTTTTTAATAACATTAAAACCCACCCTATACAGGTGGGTTTAGATGGGTTATCTTTTAGAAGGTTCTTTTGCTTTCTCTGTACATATCCAGTTTTTCAGAGCCTCTGACTCTTCTTTCACAGTTTCAATCCCAGAGTTTCCCCTTCCTCTTAACTCAGACTCCCATTTCTTTTACCTCTTCACATTTATTTTGGATTATTGGGAATATACGAGCTGACCATCCCTGTCTCCTTCCTATTACTAGAACGGCTTTGTTAAACCACTGTGTCCATCAGGATACACATCTCCTTAAGTCCAGACACCTCCTCTGGCCTTAGGGGACTTCCATAGCCCAATTCTCTCTTTCACCTCCAAACGTGGAAATTTATTTCCTAGAGATCACCTAACCAGTCCTCTCCAGTTTTATGATTCTAAGAGGTCTTCTCTAAACCCCACCTCCCCCTTGGACTTACCAAGCCAAGTCAGATAGGACACAAATATCATTAGGTAATAGGAATTCACATTATATGAATGTGCATTGGGCTAACCTAGGCTAACCCAGATGGATCTGTAAAAAGAAAGTACTGCTCAAACGTTCTGGTCTAACCCAGCCTCCCCGACGGTGACTCTTCTGCACGGGACAGGAGGATAGGAGTCAGGTTCTCGGCACTGTTTCCCTGAATGGTAGCCAGTCTCTGTTGCATACTTATTTCATTCTGCTCTTAGAGAATGTGATGCCTTAGTTTTTCCAGATAAACAGGCACTTAGAGTACATTTCCTATTCATTCTTCCACAAAGGAATTTGTATTCCAGTACTTTGGGGTTTGTGTAAGGTCACTGACCCTGCACCTGTGAGAGGTAGCAGTCCTGGCTGTCGGGTCCTTTGTCATTCGCTGTGGTCCAGGCTGCTACCAGGGTTTGTCAGGGGCTCAAACCCCACAGGCTTGGTCTGCAGTCTTTTTTGTTAGTTGTTTGGTTGTTTGGTTTGTTTGTTTTTAAGGATTCAGATTTTTGTGTGTATTTTGAGGAAGGGGGGTCAAGTATATACAGATCAAGAAGCTTTTCAAAAATTAACATATATCTGAAAATAGCCTCGCCCTCAAGATTACATTCATCTAGGCAAGGACAGTATTCGGTATATCCAGTACATTAGAATGTGTGCCCAAAGAAAGTATGCCCAGAGTGTAGTTTGGAAGTACTTCATGTGTTTTGATGTATTTCAACAGACAGCATGACTTAAACTAGGAAAGCCAGTACTTTGGTCACGTTACTTATCTTCTCTTTGTCCATATTCATCATACTTCCTATTATAATACCTTAAAATAGTTTGTCTATAAGCATGAGACTTACAATGACATTCATAGGATCAGCAGTTATGCTAGTAATGAATGTAAACGTGTTACTCTTGGCCTTTGGGGGTGCAGGGTGTTTCTCATCTCTTAATGAAGTACAGGCACAGAGCAGAGGATTTGAGAAGAAAGCAGGCCACCCTTGTAATACGTGATCAATCATTTTGAACGCGCCCTGTGGAAGTACTGTTTAGTTTCTAGTTTTCCAGCAAGTATTGGGATCACTAAATCGATTTTTCATGTATTTGACAGTGTATGTTTAAAGTATTGTGTGGGAGGGCTGTTTCCACACCAGCCACTCTGGATGACTAATTCTGTTTCATAAACCACCTCAGTGTCGTTTTCAAATAGTAACCACTCATTTTACTTGTTTCTTTGATTTAGTTCTTAAGTGGTAGGACGTAATAGCATTAAACTCAGGAAATGGAATTTTAATTAGTGATTAAATAAGCTGGCATTCTTGGTGTGTATTCACTAATTTGTGTTGTGCACAGTTAAAGGGATAAACAAAATTTTAAAAGCAACTCTCAAATGGTATCTGATCATCTTGGGCCCCTAATTGCTGTCCACATGTGTGTCCACGGGCAGGTGAGTGTCCGGCATCTGGAGCCCCACAGTTCCCATCAAGAGACCCTGCTCGGCTGTTGATTTTGGGTAGATCATTTGAGTTTTCCATCGTACTCACCTCGCAGGTGAAATGACCCTACGTGAAATCTCCCATCTTCCTTGACCTGCACTCCTAAGTGGCAGAGGGAAGACTTGTTAAGTTCACTGTGACGTCTTTCACCTCTTCTCATGCTCAACACGATGTTATGGAATCTTCTAAAATGTCCACACAGATTATGGTTGCAAGAAGGAAGGCCACATGTGGTGGCAATGATGAAAGGTGAACGCTTACATAGCACCCCACGCACCAGACTGTTCTAAGCACTTACACGGCAGCAGAGAATACCTAGGTCCTTCTCTTGCTCTTCATAGCATCCAGTTGTGCCAGGTGATCCTTGCCACCTGGTATCCAGTGAGTTTGTGGACTAAACCAGGACTTCTGCTTCCTTCTAGGTATCATTTATCACTGTGACCTCACCAAAGAGGAACTGGAGCCAAGAGTCTTCCGAGAGGTTACCGTGAAAGGCATCGATGCTTCCGATTACCAGACAGTCCAGGTATGGAGCATTTGTGAGAGTTGGAAAATCTGACTTCTGGGCCAGGCTATTGCCACCTGGTTTGTTAGGAGCCGTGGAGGGAATCCACAGGAATATTGGTGACAGGTGTTTTGGCGTTCTCGCTCTCCCTGGGCACGGAGCCAGGGATGGTCCTTGCCCTCCTAGAGCTCGCAGGCTCTGCTTCCAGAGCTGCCCCTGTCAACAGGAAGCCGGAGTCCCCTGTGGGGGGATCTTACTGCAGAAGAGTGGGTTATGGGCTCTCTCAGTCTCATGACATTCCAAGTAACAACACACATTTGCTCTATACAGAGTCTCGACTCAAGTGCTGCGAGTCCGTCTTTTCCGTCTGATGTTCATGTGTACTTCTGTCTGGCACAGATAAGACCCTCCGTACAATGTTAGAATGGGTGACTTAACTGCTTAATTGTCATGGCACCACAAGCTCAGTCTCTGGCCACCCATCCTTTCAGGTTAAGAGTCCATTTTTGTTTTTCCAGAAAATTTTTGTTTTGCCTCTCCAAAGGCATTAAGTCTCCCAGGAATGGAATCATTTATTGATTGAGGACATAGATTGTCTCTGTTCCTTTGCAATGAGAGGTCACCGGTGAGGTAGCAGGTGTTTATCAGGGCTCTCCCAGTTGGAGGGCTGGACCACACGGACCACACACAGATGAGGAATCAGATCACTGTGAAAGAAGTTCAGAGCAAAGAACTGGATGTTCCCAAGAATGTTTCTGTGAACCCAGGACATTAGTTTGGCTTGTTGAGTTACCCTTCACCTGTCTAGAAGTGGTCTAGACGATGGGCTAGATCTAGATCATAAATAAAGCGTTGTTTCCAGACCCCACAGTGGGCTGGGTCTGGCCCGGGGTTGCAGCTTGTCACCCCTTGTTCTAGATCAGGAATTGGCAAACTGGCATCTGGTTTTGTGGGAGAACAGACACGCGCCATCTCTTTACATACTGTCTGTGGCCGTCTTAGTGCGTTAACAGGGTGGGTGCAGCAGGGCCTATATGGCCCGTAAAGTCTAAAATACTAAGTATTTGTCTCTCTAAGAAAAAGTTTACTGATCCCTGGTCTATGTTAAAAAGTACTTATAAAATCCAAGCATTCTCAGTAGGTGCACAGGGCCTTCATCGCGAAGCTCTGTCAGGCCTGAAATGCGCATGCACTCTTAGGGGGGTATTGAGTGAGTCACTCAACCTTTTTACTACAAGGTTTTTCTTTAGCTGTAAAATAGAGAAGATGGTATATATTTTACAAGATTCCTATAGGATTGTATGACATGATGTATATTAAGTGTCTGGCACATAGAATATAATCTACTTTTTCAATCAATATTAGAAATAAATATAACAGACTATTAGTCTCCTGTATCTCTTTTGGCTTCCTGCTACTTTTCATTTTCAAGGTGAGCTATTGCTTGGAGAGAGATCCCGTGGGAGCCAGTAGCCTGTGTGGCGCTTACATGGTTCACTAACTCACCCTAGTCCTGTGTTAGCCTTTAAAAATCATTTTCAGGCTGTCGTTCTTTGCTGTTATCCCTTTTCTCCATGTATAGAAAATTTGTTCCTATCAAATGTAACATGTCACCTTCCCAAGGCATGTCTAGTCTTTGCCTCAGCAACCCTGGGGCCAGGATGAGCACATACACGCCACCGCCTCCCCCGTCAGTAGTGCCAGGGATGCCCAAGCAGCACCCACTGACTCTTCCTCTTCGCCCCTCAAAGATGCAGCCTTGGCCCTAGAATTGAGTGGTCACCCAAGAGAGACCCCCTGTCATCCCATCTCTACTGTGTAACCCCTCATCTTGCTTGCTTGCTTGCTTATTTATTTATTTATATAACATTTTATTTATTTATTTGAGAGAGACTGAGAGCACAAGCCAGGGAGAGAGGCAGAGGGAGAAGCAGACCCCCCCACTGAGCAGAGAGCCTGATGCAGGGCTCGATCCCAGGACCCTGGGATCATGACCTGAGCCAAAGCAGTTGCTTAACTGACTGAGCCACCCAGGTGCCCTCTCCTCAGCTCTATTTAAAAAAACACATTATTGGGACATCTGGGTGGCTCAGCAGTTGAGTGTCTGCCTTTGGCTCAGGGCGTGATCCCGCGGTCCCAGGGTGGAGTCCATCAGGCTCCCTGCGAGGAGCCTGCTTCTCCCTCTGCCTGTGTCTCAGCCTCTCTCTCTGTGTCTCTCATGAATAAATAAAAATCTTTTAAAAAGAGTAAAAAAAAAAATTTAAAAAGCACATTATTGTCCTTTCCTTTCCAGCTTCCCACAAATATTTAGTGCCCAGGCCTGCAGTTATCTTTGGAGTTTGGATGAGGGAGAGGCATCTATAATAATGCCAGGGAGGTGACTTCATACAGGGAAAGAACTCTTCTCACAGTGAGGATGGTTAGAGTTGTTTCTCTTCTTGCCCATCCGGTAACAGTAATATTCTTTATGGATGACACACACAAAAACTAGTTACCACCTAATGTGTATTGTTTTCATTTATAAATGAAAAACTAAAATGTTGCAGCTGAGCAAGTGCTTGGTGGGATAGAAATCTCTCAGCCATGTACTAACTGGGGAAGAGAGGAGCATGGGTGATGCCAGTTGCCTGTATCATTGGACAACTGAACTCCTCTACTTCACAAAGAAAACTCTCCTGATGTTGAGCTGCCAAAAGAACAACCCTTTGTTTCTACCACCACAGTAGGTAAGGAAAAAAAAAAGGAGAAAGATGGCAAATATTTAAAAGGATAGTAACTGAGCAGAACACGTTGCGTCGCAGATCTCAGTGCACTTCTCATTTCCGTATTTCAGAATGTGGCAGGGAATATGTGTGTGGACAGAGTATACATATAATGCTAATAGGGGATTTTATTTTTTTATTTTTTTGAAGATTTTATTTATTCATGAGAGACACAGAGAGAGAGGCAGAGACACAGGCAGAGGGAGAAGCAGGCTCCATGCAGGAGCCCGATGCAGGACTCGATTCCAGGGCCCTGGGATCACACCTTGAGCCAAAGGCAGATGCTCAACCGCTGAGCCACCCAGGTGTCCCTCCAGTAGGAGATTTTATATCTATTAATTATACACATCAGACATATTGCACGAAGTTATCAAAATAGAATTCTTTCATCATTTATGGGTGCCCTTGAAATGCTCTTTGATGTCACAATACCATAGACTTGTATCACTTAAAAAATCCATTGTGCAGTGGTTCAGATTCAAGTGTTTCAGCAGAGCTTTGACATGAAATGTAAGCGTGACAGATGTCCTCACGTTTTGATTAGGCCCTCGGTGGGTTGCCAGCAATGACCTACCATTGTAAAAGCAAGCCCTGGAGAGGCATTTGTGCGTGAATGGAAAACATCTGATGGTGGATTTGGGGGAGGTGGGGGGAAGGGTATTTTTATCTTCAGTTTCTTTAGGGTAATGCCACTTTTGATTCCTCTAGATCCTGGTGTTTATATTTATTCCATATGAGGTTTAAAAAGAAGATCCTCTAGGCTGTTTGTGATTCCTTTTTACATTTTGTGGAGCATGGTATCGTTTGGAGCAAATACTGCAGCATACATTGCGCTGCGTAGTTGGTCAATGCAGTTAATGGTGGTCATGGTCATGACCATGCACATCTAGCTGATGGTATAGCTGCTAAGGTAGACCAAGACGAGGAGGAAGAGAAGGGCAAAGAGCACATGGCTAAGTAACCCCAGAAGGCTATTCTCATATGTTTGTTGTACGTTCACCCAGAACCCAGCATATCTTGAATTTGGGGAGCAGATCGTGGAGGATATGGTGTCGCATTTTGCTGGTAGACATAGAACAGAACTGTCTGTATAACCTTTATCCATCCCTGCCTGCAGCTGCGGGCAGAAAATTGATCTATATCAGAAATACAATTTTGAAAATCAGATCCTGGAAAGGCTGTTGGTTTCTCTTCCAATTGGGGGTACACACAAAAATTTAGTTTTAGATAGGTTTATCAAATCTGTAATTGACTCATCCTGTCTGTTTTCTTTTTTTATTGTGAAGGACACATCTACATAATATTGATTAGAACCTCTGCATCTGTATCTTTAAGAGGAAGCTGAAACACTGAACACTGGGAATTAAACTTACAAAATAAGCTTAGCGATAAGTGATTTACCTGAAAAAAAAAAATCTGTCTTCCTTTATAATGAGTAATGTGTTTCATTTTAAACAAACGTGGAATAATAGGGAAGTGGCAGTTAAATTTAGTCCTCCAGCCAGTATGACAGGCCCTTCCATGCCAGTGGGTACTGTTTGAATATGGAGAATTTCTAAACAGAGGGCATTGACCCTGGGAAATTTACAGTCAGACTGGAAAGTTGAGACATACAGATCTGAAAGGTCAGACACCCGAAGGATGTTCTCTCCGGGATCAAGGGCAAGGTGTGGCCTCTGCTGTGCTGCAGCATTGATGACCACCCTGGCGGGGTGGGGAGGGGGTCTTCACAGGAGGGGCAGAAACTGGGCAGGGCTTCGAGGGATGGGTGCTTCCATGACTCCTAGTTCCCCAAGAGGCTCCTGACCAGATCCACCACCACCCTTGTTCAGAGAGGCACCACCCTCTGCCTTCTTGCAGCAGGTCACTTTCATAATTTCACAGCAAATTCAAGAAGGGAACTATGCCCTCCGTCTCCAGTGCAGTAGGTTGCCTTCTGTCATTTGTGGGTGGAATAGTGTTTGCACTGTGGGTGAACGTGGCATGATACGCAGCGTAGCAAAGTGCACTTTTTGGTTTCTCAGTATCTCATTTTTTTTGTCCAGCCAGCTGAGAGACTGGCTTTCTTTTTCCTCCGCAAATGAAAGACAAAATTTATAGACCTGAAAAAGAACTGAGCGTACTATGAATAAGCTCCATTATCGACAGTTTCCACATTTCGTGAAAGACATTAAATTGAAAGGAAGGCCCAATTTTATGGGTGAAAGCAAACCATATGGTACGAAAATAGTAAGAATTAAAAGTATTTAACAGATTGAATTATCTTGATTCCTGTTTCTTACGCTTCGCAGGCACTTTTCTGAGGTTTACCTGCAGCAATGCATATGAAACACCAGGCACATCCCAAAGGTGGTTTGCTGGGTACTGAAAAGAAATGTTAAAATTAAATAATTCTTTGGGTTTACCAAGATGCTTTGAGGTTGAAGGAGTGGGAATTTTTTTTTCTTGAATTTAGTGTAGATTTTTCTAACCTTGGCGATAACTGTGGTTACTAGCATCTACAGGCTTTGCCATTCAGAGAACATATTCTCAGAGCATCAATTAGTCTTTGAACATTTGTTAACTTCTGTGCTGAGCACATGGCATGTCCAGTTTTTGAAAACTGACTCATCCACATCCTCAGTGAGCTGACCATTGAACTAGTGATAGCAGGTTTCTGTAGTGCTGTGTTCTCACAGGTAGTGGTCAGAAATCTTTAGCAGTGTTAGTGCAGAGTGACTGGGGGAACACTTAAAAAAAAAAAAAAAACTTTTGGAGAAGTCTGTGCTTGCACATGATTAGGAAACAGCTTTACATTGTTCTTGATGATTTAGTGCCTGAGCATTCAGCTTATCTGTGATCCTACATTTCATAGTGGCCTATTCTTGCATAAACAGATTCCCACCCTTCTTTAGGACTCTTTGTCACGCAGACATTCTAGATTGAGGTTATGAGGTTCGTAATCAAAGGCTACACATTTGTGTGTCTCCCCTTTTGGTATCAGCTGTGTTAAAATAATTTGTAAAATAATAATCATTATTTGACTGTAAAGGTTGATGAAGAATTTGGCTTTTTGTTATCTTATAATAGAGAAATAAGTTATGGGGCCCAGGTCATTCCTCATTCCACTGTAAATAAATCCTCTTCCATTTTTTAAAAAAGGATATTACTTTGCTGTCACCTGCAAGTTTGTAACCCTCTTTCAGTAAAAATCACAAGGTGGCCTTGAGAATTAAGCAGCTGGTCCCCATGATGAGAAGCCTGGGGAGGTTTCTTGAACCTCCTGTGGGGCTTCGCTGTGGCAACGTGGATTGTGCAAGCCAGGCCTGTGCTGACCTTGGTCAGAGCTTCCCTGAGCTTTGCTGAGGAAGTGGAGTCTGCATGGGATGAGGACCAGGGAGACAGCCGAACCCACCCTGGTGACTTAGCGCATAAGGAGGGTGGCCCGGAGAGGTGGCCCTATTGGTTGGCTCTCCTGGGGTACATGGTGGTGACTCAGCAGCAGGCATATTTGCTCAGCTCATTTTGTGGAGATGTTAATGAGTTAACAGGTGTTGATTCTATTTGAATGACTCAGATTAACATCCTGGAAGGCCTCTAGGTTTATCGTTCTTGCATTAGAGGCCCTAAATGTTAGAGATCAGACTACCTATAAATTCAGTACCATAGGTGAAAATGATACTCATTGGAGTTTTGTTCATCCTTTGTACCTTTACAAATTAAATTTGTTAATCTGTATGTTGCAATGTATCAGATATCCACAGATAGTACTGAGTTTGCTATTATATGTAATGAAGCCACTTAAATAGATTCAAATTTTGTTTACCTTGTAAGAGTCATAGCTTTTTGAGATCCATAAAAAGTTGCAGGTTACTGAGCTTTGCTGATGTGCAAGTGGGTAGACTTCAGGTTACTCCCTGCTAACAATTAGCTTCAGCTCCTTGCTAAAAAAAAACTATCTTGGGAAAAGAATGTCATATTTCATTATCCTATAGAAGACAAAGTAGCAAGTAACTTACTTCTTATTAGAACTCACTCAATAGCATGGTATCATCTATGAATAATGTGTGCTAATGGTACTTTTGCCATTTTAATAATTTTTTGTTTTTATTTTTTTTAAGATTTTATATATTTATTCATGAGAATACACAGAGAGAAGGGAGAGAGAGAGAGAGGCAGAGACACAAGCAGGCTCCATGCAGGGAGCCCAACATGGGACTCGATCCCAGGTCTCCAGGATCATGCCCTGGGCTGAAGGCAGGCGCTAAACTGCTGAGCCACCTGGGCTGCCCTAATTTTTTTGTTTTTAAAAATGAATCTGAATCTTGGTGTGCCTGGGTGATTCAGTCAGTTAAGCGCCCAACTCTTAGTTTTGGCTCAGGGTCTTGGGATAGAGCCCCGCGTGGGGCTCCACACTTAGCAGGGAGTCTACTTCTCCCTCACCCTCTGCCCCTCCTCCCTCTCTTTTAAATGAAGGGATTAATCTTTAAAAAAAATAAAATAAAAATGGATCTGAATCTCAGGGTATGTTCTTCAGATTGGATTCAGCTGTGAGGACAGGAAACATCAAGAAGAGAGACATTTATTTCCCTCTCACAGAAAAGAAGGGGAATTGGTCCAGGGCCAACTTGGTATCCAAAGTGCAAGGAATCCAAGCTCCTGCTCTCTTGCTGCTTCATCACATGTGGCTTTTGTTCCCAGCATCTCTTTGAGGTCTCCTAACACTGCTGTCCATCCAGCCATATTATATCCACTTTCTAGCCAACAAGAAGGTGGCAGTAGGGAAGAAGAGGGGAGTGGGGGAGCGAAGGGGCATGCCAGCCGTCTTAGAAGCATGTTTTCCAAAGGTGCGTGTAATCTGCTTTCATCTTAATGGTGAGAAAGCACTCATCTGGCCACAGGTAGTGCAAGGAGGTTTAGAGATGTGGTTTTAGTTCCAGAAAAAGAAATGTGCGCAGCTAAAAATCAGGGCCTTTTGATGGAGAAATGGAGAATAGACATTGGGGGACAACTAGCAATCTGTCACACAAAACAGGACTTCAGCAAAAATTTTTGGTGTGGATGGAGCACCTGGATGGCTTGGTTTAGCATCTACCTTCGACTCAGATCATGATCTCGGGGTCCTGGGATTGAACCCTGTGTTGGGCTCCCTGCTCAGTGAGGAGTCTGCTTCTCCTTCCCACCCGATCCCCCCCAACCCACCCCCAGGCATGCGCGTACACACTCTCTCTCTCCCTCTCTCTAGTAAGTAAATAAAAATCTAAAAAACATTTTTTTGGTGTGGACCCTGAGACCAAGGAGTCCAAAAGCCACCTGGTGGCCAGGTACCTCAGGGTCAGGATTAGGAAAACAAAGACTGAAAAAGGTGAATATTCAGATCTTTTAATCACAGACGGCAGAAATCAATGCATTATGAAGAAAGAAGCACCCTTGAAAGAGGCTCTTCTCCCATGAAAAATGACCTTTAATATTGCTTCCAGAACATATGTATTTCTTGAACTCTGGTCTTGACTTTAGTACAAGTGTAATGCAAGACAAGATGGGACTCTTTGAGAATTATCATCAAGATGAAGTGTAAGGTGTTATCTCTGGCAGGATGAGGAAGCCAGGTAAGCTTAGACCCAGATGGCTCTCCAGATATTTGGCTCCATGCTAGAGTCTTCCTCTTGCCTGGGAAAACCAGCTCCCACCACCACCACCACTACTACCACCTCCCCATACTCTTGCTAAGGATGTGGATACAGGCCATCCTTGCAGGACCTGCTCATTAGAATGGAAGCATTAAAAAAAAAAAAAAAAATAGAATGGAAGCATAGCACAGGTCAGCCTTTGAGGGGGGGTGGGGAGAGGGTCAAGTCTCTAATTGCATAACTGCTTCTTTGCTTTTTCCTAGGTGATCTGTTCTTATGCTAATGTGTTTTTGGGCTGCAGAGGAGTTGTATGTTTTCCAGTTGCATATACATTAGGGTTCCTATAGTTGAGACCTCTCATTTTACAGATGAGGAAACTAAAAGTCAGTGTGTTTGAACAAAGGTAACGGTATAAATAATTGACAAGGCCTAGACTAGAACAGAGAACTCCAGAGCCGTGCTAATCTGCATGTTTTGTTAATCAGGATAAATCTTTTGCACTCTGTTGCTCAGTTATTGTTTTTTTCACCTCTAAAATAAATTAGGTTAAAAGGCTTCTAAATTCCTACACCTACTTACCACTAAAAGTATGTTTCTGCATCATATAAGTATCCAGCAATTACTTCGTAAACCCTTGTGGAACCTGTTAAAAAATAAAAGTACTCTTTGTGTGAAAGAGGAGACGTTAAGAGCCCATAACTACATTTTAAAAATTGCTTATAGGGATCCCTGGGTGGCACAGCGGTTTAGCGCCTGCCTTTGGCCCAGGACGCGATCCTGGAGACCCGGGATCGAATCCCACGTCGGGCTCCTGGTGCATGGAGCCTGCTTCTCCCTCTGCCTGTGTCTCTGCCTCTCTCTCTCTCTCTGTGTGACTATCATAAATAAAAAAAATAAAATAAATAAAAATTGCTTGTAAATTTTAGGATTTATTTTAGTATTCACTTCTAACCTCCTTGTCACATGTAACAGAGATTCTCATTTCCTTGTCCATTTATTTATACCACAGATTTTCATACACACGAGTACATACATACATACATACATACGTTGTATTTTGATCTGAGGAGTTCTATGTAAGTCTTAAATGTTGGTCACCACACGGCAGCTTGAAACTCCACTTAAAGTATGTTCTAAAGTGAAATAAAGCTTGAAGTGTTTATGGTTCTGCTTTTATCATCTTATCTCTGCTGGATTTCCCCCAAGATCTAATGCCAGTACTAGCATCAGGTTGCTTTAAACTCAAATTCAGAAGAATATTCTCAGATTTATTTCAGAAGTACTAGCCCAAGATCTTTGCTTCTTGTGTGGTGAACCTGAAAAGACACCTCTGTGCCCAAAGCAGGCGACCTTCTCAATTGCTCTTTCTTAGACTAGTACCTCCATTCCAGTGTCTGTCCCATCATTTCTGCCTTCTTAATTGGTGGAGTTGGTTTAAAAATTAATAGGGTTCAGTGGATATCTGGAATCTGAAAATTGTTTAGGTTCTCTTTGCATTGAGAAGGCTCCATAGGAGAGAGTTGGAGCAATCTTTCTTCTGCTTTTCTGTGGTAGTATCACTCCTAAACCTCAGGGGTATGTCTTTATGTGGGCTGCCACCTAGACAAGTGTTCTTTGGCTTCCTGCTCTGCTCCATCTTTTAGGGCAGATGGGGAGAAGAGAACATAGGAGCTTAGTGTGGTCTCTCCACCTGTTACATAGCTCTTCCCTATCCTCCCCTCTACTGGCATCACATTGATGGCCGAGGGATGATGGATTGAGTAAAAATAGACCTGGCACTGCAGATACTCCATTATCTCCCTGGAGGAAAAAACATTACTGCCTGACTTTATTGGTCTGTGAAGAAGGAAGGAAACATTTTCCATTTCCATAAGTATAACCTTTTGATTGGGGTCAAGTATACCTTGACCTGGGTTTACAGAAGTAGATTGGATCATTCTCTATTTGCTCCCAGTGTTGTGGTAGTGGTAGTAGTAGGGTAGTGTCCGTGGTAGATGAGAAACGTTAATAGTGATAAACCTGATGGCAAGATGTTGCCAGTTAGAAGACATTGTGTGTCAGGGTACTACACAGGGACACACACAGGTTCCTGGTCATGGTCCATGTCAAGTGTGAGTTCCACTACCAAATTCCTGATGTCCTCTTTCCAGCCCTGCAGAAGTGGCACCTCACTACCCCAAGTCCCCACCCCAAATACTCGGCACCACCAAGGCTCAACTGCCAACCCAGTCCTCGACCACCATATGCAGACTTCCCTCTGCCCGGTTCTCCTTCCTCTGTGCTCTGTTGAGAGACTGTTCATTTTCCTAACCCCATTTTCTGAAATTGTATACATTTTGAGTACCCAGCCAAATCCCCACTTGTGTAGAAGCTTCTCCTCTTGTTCCTGCCCTTGGAAACTCAGTCTAAAGCAAAAAGACGGGGAAAGAGGATAGTCAGCTGTGACTTAGAGCACAGATGTGTGCACACCCTGTGCCGGGCTGTATGCCCGTGCTCTGAGTGCATCATCTCGTTTCTTCAGCCAGTCAACCTCCTCGTGATTTCTGTTTTTGGGATGAAGAGGCTGCAGTGTAGGGAAGCTAGAGGAGTTGTCCCTAATCACACGGTGGTATAGTTAGTGCTTCAGCCCTGGTTTCCCGCACTGCGCTGCTCCTAAGCATGATGCTCTCTGCCCTCAGAAGCTAGGCTAGCTTCTCCCCAGCTGTCGCAGTTCAGCAGTTGGGTACCCTGAGATAGCTGGCTCTGGGTCCTCATGTAGGAACTGATATAAAATGCTGTGGCCTGGGGATCTCTGGGTGGCACAGCGGTTTGGCGCCTGCCTTTGGCCCAGGGCGCGATCCTGGAGACCCGGGATCGAGTCCCACGTCAGGCTCCCGGTGCATGGAGCCTGCTTCTCCCTCTGCCTGTGTCTCTGCTTCTCTCTCTCTCTCTGTGACTATCATTAAAAAAAAAAAAAAAAAAAAAAAAAAGAACTTTACCATTAAAAAAAAAAAAAAATGCTGTGGCCTTATGACGACCCTGGAGAAAACTTCATCGTTTACCTTGGTTAATGTCTCAAAAGAAGGAAATGTAAATCCATCTACTCAAGCTGCATTGATAAACGCAGCCCATATAAATTCTTAGACATTTAAAATCATCTGCTAGTTGGTTCTGCTGAGTTAAATAATAGCTGACAAAGCTTGTGTCCTCCCTGCCCCCAGCTGTGTTCGTTTGTATACATGTGTATGTATATGAGCAGATAGAAATATTAATATGCATGTAAACATATGTT
This sequence comes from Vulpes lagopus, assembly GCF_018345385.1. Taxonomy (NCBI): domain Eukaryota; kingdom Metazoa; phylum Chordata; class Mammalia; order Carnivora; family Canidae; genus Vulpes; species Vulpes lagopus. Next base: position 10,219,577 of record NC_054824.1, read on the forward strand.
TAAACAGAGAATGTGCTCTCTGATCCCAAATTAGATAGTGGGTAATTCTGAAATTGACTCTCAAATGGAAAACCATTTAGGGTGCAAGGAAAATTCACATCAGGACCCTGAAGCCTTCCATGTTTTGCATAGGCTATAGCTAGTTCAGCTCCAAAGTTTAATGCGCATATAGCTATTTAAATATTTGGAAAAGATTAGAGAAGAGTATAAATACTCCAAACTGTGGCTGGTGCATTGCTAGACAATCTGCAGATTTGACTGTTGAAGTGCCGACTTTGAACCATGGCTGAGAATCTTCAGAGGGAGGAGGGACCAAGGAGTGTTGTGGGGTGTTGCTGGCACCACCTCTGCTCCCCTGCCTAGGCTTCCACTCCGCCTTCAGTCCATCTAGAGCTGCCATTGGATGTCTTCCTCGCCTGCCATCAGAAATTCGTCAGCATTGTTGTGGGGAGGTGGGATGGGGAAGAGAACCACTTTCATTCATCCCAATCTGGGTGTTTATTCAGAATTTACTCTGTGTTAAACACTAGCAGTGTAACAGTGACCACAGAGAGCTGTGGTCTTTGCCCTTATGAGTACAGGCAGGAAAAAAAACACAAGTGAACAGAAAATAAATACGAAGATTCCAAGTTGGGGAAGGGCTACGAATGAAATAAGTAGGGACCGTCACCAAGAATGACAGTGTGAATTGAGTGGTCAACTAAAGTGCCCTTGTGTTATATCAGTGGAAACATAGTTTCCTACGTATGAGGGAACTAATCATGTGGAGATGTGGGGAGAGCAGCGCAACTGTTGGAGCGAAGACCCAGAGAACAAAGCGCTTGGCCCCAGAGAGGACCCAAGAGAAGATAGGTGCAGTAAGCGAGGGGGAGGGCAGGGCCTCACGGTTGTGTTGGACTTTGTTCAGGGTTCCAAGTATGGTGGGAGTCCGTGCAGGTCTTATGCTGGAATGGGACATGTTCTGATTTACGAAAGCCATCTTCCATTTTGTAGAGAATAGATTAAAGGGGCAGATGCAGCTGTAGAGATTGCTGGAACACCTCTGTAGCAGTCTGTAGACCAGGGAAGACATAAGGTGGCCTAGACTAAGGGACTGTAGATGTGAGAAAGAGTGGGTTTGGAAAATATCTGGAAGGTAGAATCAACGGGGCGCACTCAGAGATTGCACATGGAGGGAAGAGGGGAAGGGACACGTCAAGGATGACTCTGAGATTTCCAATCTGAGCAGCTGGTACCATGTATCAGGTTGTTGGCAGTGGGTCGGGGAGGACGTGTTTGGGAGGAAGGATACTTTGGACATGATCAAGTTTGTGGTGCGTGTTACGTTGTCAGCCAGGTGGCAATGTCAAGTATGGAGTTGGATATTTGAGTCTCATGCTCAGAGGAGAGATCTGAGTTAGAGTCACAAGTGTGGCCATCTTCAGTGTGAGTGTGTTGTTTAAGTCTGGGGGCAAGGACAGAAGTACTTGGAGTAGAGTGAAGGAGGGTCGGGCCTGCACCCTGAGGAGGCCTGAGGGAGGGCCAGCAGGGGAGTCCCGGAAGCATCAGCCAGGGAGGTACAAGAAGAACCAGCACATCCCAGACCAGGGCAAGCAGGAGGTCAAGGAAAGGGTTTGAGGAGGGGCCCGTGGGGGACAGTACTCAGTGTGGCCGGTCCAATGAAGAAGGAAGAAGAGGCCTTGGATTTGACCATCTGGATTCACTGGTGAGCTTGACAAGAGCACTTTCAGGAGCAGTGGGGCAGACTGGTGGCCGAACAGGGTATATTGAGGAAGAGGGGAGAATGCGTGTGTGGCTTGTTAGGGGAGGTATGACTGAGGGATTGGGGGATTCACTGCGTTTTCCGTGCATTCTCATGTTGCATTTATTCTTCTAATCAGAACTGTCTTGTGTTAGTGCTGTAATCCGAAAAGCTTGCATTTTAAAGCTTTTTAAAATTTCTTCAGAGGAAACAATCCCTGGTAGGCTAACTGACCGTCTCTGTCTTTTAACACCTGTGGTTTATGTCTTCCTTCCCTCCCCTTCTTCCTCCCTGCTTCAGATCACTTTTCAGATTTTTCATTCTCTTGCTGTAGAATACAGCTGGGCTAAGAAAACGAATCAAGCCAGAAGCTCAGATTTTACGTTCATTTACAGATGGAGCCCTCCACAGCTTTTGTGGCAGTGAGTTCAAGATCGGGGGGAAGGGAGGAGCAGGGAGGGAAGTGGGGAACCATGTGTGTAGACGGTCTTGAAAAGTTTAAATGCATTAGTGAGGGGGGTACAAGAGCAGTGGCCTGTGTTATGAAATGGGTAGGAACCAGATTATTAGGTTGTGTTGATGGGTTGGTTCCAGCAGGAGGGACCCACCGCAGGAACCAAGTTCCCTGAGAAGGTGAGAGGGTCCCAAGCCCTGGTGGAAGCTGGCAGTCACCAGAGGGACATTCCCTTCATTCTGTCAAGCAGGAAGCCAGCTCCTTACATTCCTTCTGTGACACCTCTTAGGGCCTGAATTCTCTATCTTCCTTTGTTTTGTTTCAAGTTTTTATTTAAACTCGAGTTAATTGGGACGCCTTAGTGGCTCAGTGGTTGGGTATCTGCCTTCGGCCCAGGGCATGGTCCTGGAGTCCCGGGATCGAGTCCCACATTGGACTTCCTGCATGGAGCCTGCTTCTCCCTCTGCCTGTGTCTCTGCCTCTCTCTCTGTGTCTCTCATGAATAAATAAGTAAAAATCTTTAAAAATAATAATAAAAAAATAAACTCGAGTTAATTAACATATAGTGTAGTGTTGGTTTCAGGGGTAAAATATAGTGATTCATCACTTACTATAAAACACCCAGCACCCCCAACATCAAGCGCCCTCCTTAATGCCCACCACCCAGTTACCCCATCCCCCCATCCTCCTCCCCTCCAGCAACCAACCCTCAGTTTGTTCCCTAGAGTTAAGAGTCTCTTATGGTTTGCCTCCCTGTCTGTTTTTATCTTATTTTTCCTTCCCTTCCCCTGTGTGCATCTGTTTTGTTTCCTAAATTCCACATATGAGCAACTAAAAATGAAAAAACAGTTCTGAAGTTTTGAAATATGTGCATTTTTGGTTACGCACGCAGTTCATGGGCGGGAAGGCTCAGATAGTGAGTGTAGAATTTTCTGCAGCTTACGAATGCGTTCCTTTCCGGTTGCTCTGTTCCAGCTCAGTCAGGAGGGGAAGGTTACTGCAGTTAACAGGCACCGTCGCAGTCTCGGAGGCGTGAAGTCAGACACGTTTACATTTCGTTTCCACACGCTGTCCATCGGACGTCGCCCGGGCTCCCTCCAGGCCCCGCCTGAGAGCCTCCCCCACTACGTGTTGCCTGTCCCCGTGGCACAGAGCCAAAGCACATCCTGTCCCAGGTGGCCCACAGCCCTTTTGTCTACAAGTGTCACCTCCCTCCCCTGGCCACATGCCCTTGGCCAACACCACGGGATGGGGACAAACCAGCTTCAGAGTTGGCAGATGCGCCGAGCCATCCTCCACGTGCTGGAAGGAGAGAGAATAGCGCACGCCCTGGTGACACCGCGTGTCCCTCCCCAGAGAAGGCCTTGGGGGAACGTGGGGGTCGCCCCCGGCCCCATCTTCACCGCAGCACCTGAAATTCTGAACATTTTCCAAATGCTTTCTTCATTTTCCAAATATTTTTTTAAAAAATACAAACCGACCGGGCAGCCCGGGTGGCTCAGCGGTTTAGCTCCTCCTCCAGCCCAGGGCCTGATCCTGGAGACCCGGGATCGAGTCCCACGTCGGGCTCCCTGCATGGAGCCTGCTTCTCCCTCTGTCTGTGTCTCTGCCTCTCTCTCTCTCTCTCTCTCTCTCTGTCTGTCATGAATAAATAAATAAAATCATAAATAAGAAAATAAAAATAAAAATAAATAAATCAACCAACCAACCAACCGCTCTAGAACTAGCTTAGCAAATCAGTACCTTTTACTTATTTTCTCCACAGACATTATTTTTCCCGGTGGACTCAAAATCATAGGAGAGTGTGTGCCCTCAGCTCAGTTTTTTAAGAAAGGTGTATTTTCGTGATTTACCTAATTAAAAAAAAAAAAAGCCCCCCCACCACCACAGCACTGCCAGTCGAAGCCTCTGCCTGGCGTGAGCTGCTCGTGACGACGGCCGGCGTGGGCACTCTCATCTCACAGGTCGGCTCCCATGGGCCTCTCGGGATTCTGCTTGGGCCTCCGGGCCTCCGTGACTCGCCTGGGGACCCAGCTGGACCCCAGAACCTGCATCGGGCCCCACCGGTGGCAGTCGGGGCCAGGAGGGCACCGCAGGCCGCACGCGTGACCCCTGGGCCGTGGCGTCGCAGAGCAGCCCTGGGCCTGCCTCCTCCTCAGCCCCCGTCCTCCCGCCCCCCAAGGCCACCTCCCTGCATGCCCGCCCGCCCCCAGCAGAGCTCTTCCCGCTGGGGGGCCGTGTCCCCCTCCGGCCGGCCTGCGCCCTGGGGCCCCCGGCCCACACGGGGGGCTCTGCTCCACTCCGGGCCTTTCCCTCAGTGCAGAAGCAGAGCTCCTCTTGCCGTGACGTGGCCCCCCCAGGACTGAGGCTTTGAGGAGGGGTCAGTTGTACCGAGTCACGTTGGGCTTGACACCTCAGCAGGCCGACCTCGCGCTGGGGTCGGTGTCAGCAGGCAGGCGGCAGTGCTGGGATCGTGGCCCAAAGGAAGAGACCATTCTTTTTCTTGTTCCACAGGAGAATGTAGCTTCTTTTCTTTTTTCTTTCCTTTCCTTTCCCTTTCCTTTCCCTTTCCTTCTTTTCTTTTCTTCCTTTCTTTCTTTCTCTCTTTCTCTCTTTCCTTTTTCTTTTCTTTCTTTCTTTCTTTCTTACTTTATTTATTTATTTATTTATTTATTTTATTTTATTTAAGAATGTGGCTCCCTAATAAATAGCATAGCCCTTCTGGTTACGCTTGTCTGCAGTCACCCAGCCTGGAGTAAAGCCCACAGGCCTCCCCCGTGCCCTCCTGCCGGGCACTCCCTCCCTCCCTGCTTCCTTCCTCGCCAGCGGCCCCCTCCACTCCTTCCCTTCCTTCCACTGCACTGGTCCGAGCGCCCTTCTCTCCCTCCTGTGTCACCCAGCAGCCCTTCCCCATCCCCTCCTCCCGGCGTCCAGCTTCGTCCTTTCCTTTGTTTGTGTGTCCCTCTGTCTTCCCTTCAGAAAGTGATTTCCACCACCACCACCCCCCAACTGCTGTGTCCCCGGAGCCCAGAGCAGATACACAGAAATATTTGGCAAATAAGAGAAGCCTCGATAGACGACACAGTCTGAAATTATCTAGTTATCAAGGCCAGAAACCTGTACGAATGGGTGTTTTCCCAGTCTGTAAAATGTCAGTTGGACCATCCCCTTCTCCCCTCCAAAGGTAATTTCTATTCAAAGCCAGCAAATAGTGTCAGCAAACCAATGTTTGTTACCCTCTGCACTTCCGTGGAATTTTTTTTATTTTAATTGTGATCTAGTCTTTAAGTGTGCTTTGGATCCTGGTCTGTGACCAAAGCAGGAGATAATTGCTGCCCCTTCTTCTAGAGCATCAAAGTTAATTTTTTTTTTAATATCTTCCCATTACTCATTTATTGTGTTGTTGTTTTCTTGCAAGAGTTGTCTGAGAAACTCTTAGACAAGCCGAGCAATTAAAAAAAAATTTTCTATTATCTACTATCAGTTGATCGATTCCTTGCTATGTTTTGTGGGAGTGTGTGATGGTTTGGATTTTACAAGGAATGCTTTCAGACTTTGGAAGTTTAATTTTCTCCCTTTGGCTTTTCTAACATGTTTTCTCAAGCAGCCCCTTCTTTCACAGGTTCATTTTCCCTTTCCTTCTTCCCTCCTCAATAGTTTTATTGATTTCTATCCGTGGTTCTTTTCTTCACTGTTCATGTTTCTTGTACCATATGGCCTGTCTGTGTTTGTCTAAGTGAGGCCCCAAAAGTCCCTGTGCCTCGCGGAGAGAAGCCAGGGGATGCCTAAGGCAGTGGTGGTTATAATAAAATAATGCTAATTTAAATAAAAGGGAAATTCTAAATGAGAAGATTGTATACATAAATAAAAGTAATTATTTCACAAACATTTATCAAGCTGCCACCTCGTATGGGGCAGTGCTGGGAGTGTAAGGAAAGAGAGAATTTACTAGGGGAAATGAGGACATGATAAACATTTCTGGCAATTTGATGGTGGGAGAAACAGTATGAAAGGTGATCCCAGGGCCTGTGAGAGCCCAGAGGAGGAGACCCCTCTAAGACTGTTTCTGGAAGGCTTACAGGCAAGGAGCTTTGGGCAGACAGGGAAGGGCTCTGGAGGGAGGAAAGCTTGTACAAAAAGCAGAGGTATCCCCAGCGCCAGGGCTGGACCCCACAGGCAGGAGATGAGCCTGGAGATGCAGACAGGTCAAAACCTTAAGGTACGCACCCAAATGGGGGGAGATTTCATCCCCTTGTACCCTGGGGAGCCCTATGTGGTGTGTGCCAGGTGCTCAGAGAATTAGGGTCAGGAGTCAGGGAGAGTCGTGAAGGCTGGTTGTGGGGTAGTCAATGAGCACATGGGCACAGATTGAACCCCGGAGTGGTGTGTATAGAGGGGAAGGAGGACCAAAGGGAGCACTGACATTTAAAGACTGGGGAGGTTGCCAGGAAAGCAGTAGACTTAAGCGGCTGTGAGTGGAGCCCCGGAGCCCAGCCGTCTGGGAACGAGGCGTCTCCTGCAGCCCTGGCCTTTGCCTCTTAATTCCTTTTTTTTTTTTTTAATATTTTATTTATTCATAGAGATGCAGAGAGAGAGAGAGAGAGGCAGAGACACAGGCAGAGGGAGAAGCAGGCTCCATGCAGGGAGCCCGATGTGGGACTCGATCCAGGGTCTCCAGGATCATGCCCTGGGCTGCAGGTGGCACTAAACCGCTGCTCCACCAGGGCTGCCCTGCTTCTTGATTCCTAGGCAGTAGACATCGTACCCGGGATTCACTAGGTGAAAGTGTTTGCCCTCGGTGTGCTGGTTCTGTGGCCAGCTTTTCTGCATACACCCCTGATGCTTCAGAGTCCTCAGATGTTCCCCGTGCGCCCTCCTGAATGCCATCTATCATCAGAACAGCCCCGTGTTCTTTTCCAGATCGTGAACAGGATTCGATTTTTCATCTGAAATGTTCATTTTCCTTAGACTTTGATATTTCACTACCTCAGTGCTGTGGTAATAAAAAGGTGGTGCGCGTATGCATACTTAAAAATTACACTATTCCCACATTTAAAGCATTTAAAAATGAATAGACAAGATCTCTCTATCATGGTAGTGCCGGGGCGAACAGGGTGTGGTGGGAGGCATCTCATAGCCAGGGAAAAAGAAAAAAATATATATATGGCTTCACTGGTTAGAGGTTTGCTACTGTTATCCTACTGCACAAATATGAAACATGTCACACAGTCATGCATAGAATAGAAGCCAAAGAAGTCATGCTTGTAGCTTTACAGCAGGATTTCTGAACCTGGTGATGTGTGTTCATTTGCGCCTGGTGGCTGTTGGGGATGTCCCTGAGAGCCTCTACTTTTTTTTTTTTTTTTAAGATTATTTATTTATTTATTCATGAGACAGAGGCAGAGACACAGGCAGAGGGAGAAGCAGGACCATGCAGGGAGCCTGACGCGGGACTTGATCCCAGGACCTTGGGATCACGACCTGAGCCGAAGGCAGACGCTCAACCACTGAGCCACCCAGGCGCCCAAGCCTCTACTTCTGGGTCTTCTCATTGACCCCCTCCCTGCAGCCCGCCCTGACCAGCATGAGTCCAGCTCCTTGGCTGGACTTGGCTCCTTGGCTCCCAGCATCAGGGACTGAAATGCAGTGTGGCACTCATGAGCTTACTGAGTGTGAATTTTTTTTTTTTTTTTTTTTTTTTACAATTGTTCTTTAAGCAACTTGAAATCATCTATGATGGGTCTTTTCTTGCCTCTTACTCTCCCAAGGGCTTATTTTGGGGATTCGCACTTGCATTGTCTGAGAGGCTCTGGGTAGAAGCAGATGAGTATAGGAGCAGCATTGGAGGTGTCCACCGGCGACTCACATCAGTGTCTATGCCGGCGACAAATATGTGCTTCCAGATTCACCTCTCCAGAATTCCAGCCGTTCATTTTTTCTGCAATAGAATGATTTGGTGTGCAGCTGCTCCTTGCAGTGTTTTTGCTATATCTCCCCCTTGGATCCACAAACAAAAAGTGGTAATTGGACAGTTGTGCCAGCTTCCTGGTTCTAGGCCTGTTGTCATCGCTGCCCTCAAGTTCAGGGTCACTGTTGGCTGCGTGCAGCTCTGTTTCATCTCCCACCCACCTACACCAGGAGCTGCTTGATTGCACAAACACTGCTCTCCTTTCTCCTCCTCACTGACATCCGTCTCTCTTCCATAGTCCACCCTTTTTCAGGCGTGCAGAGCTACCAGCTGCAGATCCTTAAAGCGGTTTGGTTCTGCTCTTACTGGACATTCTGGCCAGAGTCTGTCATGCCAGCATTTTGCTTATTAATTTTATTTTTCTAAGGCAGTAAAATAAATAAGTGGTCCACCATAGTTTTGAGTTAATGAGAATTCGAAATTGATCTCAAGTGTTCTTCCTGGGTTTTTATGACGCAGGTGCGATCGCATGCAGTAAATCACCATAACCAAACAGCTTCAGAGCCATAAAGCTCATCCGCCATGGCATTGCTAAATTAATAGATTAACAGCTACACATAAAGAAAATGTCAGATGTTAAATATTTTTCATTAGTAAGAGTGAGAAATTTGTGACCGCATACAGTCCCGAGTGCCTCAACCAGAGTTAATTTGTACTTTATTACTTTTCAGCTTATAAGCATTTTGATGCCAGACTCTAGACCATTTCATAGAGTTTTTTTCTTTTTTTTTTTTTTTTTAATTTTTTTTAATTTTTATTTATTTATGATAGTCACAGAGAGAGAGAGAGAGGCAGAGACACAGGCAGAGGGAGAAGCAGGCTCCATGCACCGGGAGCCCGACGTGGGATTCGATCCCGGATCTCCAGGATCGCGCCCTGGGCCAAAGGCAGGCGCCAAACCGCTGCGCCACCCAGGGATCCCCATAGAGTTTTTTTCAATGCACTGCCCCATAAATACTTTGTGTGTTATTTGGTGGCAGCATGGTGTCCAGTTTGAGTGTTTATTTATGCATTTATCCAGCACTTCCTTTTTAAGTGCTGTCTTCCAGGTGCTAGGTCAACAGACACACACATAGACCACATGACGGCACAATAGCTGTGCCACAGAAGGTTCCAGAGGGGGCTCTGGAGGGGAGCCAGGGGATTTGCTGATCCTTTGTTCATAGTGGCTGAGAGTCTGGAGTCTGGAGTCAGTGGGCCCAGGTACAGATCCTGAGGCCATCACAGCATGTATGACCTGAACTAGTTCCTTCTCTTGGTCCGAGTAAGCCCCTCTCCTAAAAATGGGAGTATTCATGGTATAAACCTCATATGTGGATTAAACAAGGGAATATTTATAAACCCCTAGATCAGTGCTTGGTTCATGGTAAGAACTATGTAAGTGTTTGAAACAAATCAAGTAAAATAAATAACATATCTCTTTTGACCCGACGACTCAGGAAAATCCTATTGTGAAAAATGTAGAAACCGAACAGCAGGCACTTCAGTATTTTTTTTTTAATTTTTTTTTTTTTTTAAGTATACAGAACTTTAGTTGGTAGTTTCTCTGGAAATTTACTGTCACTTCTGTCTCCAGAGCCTTGCCTGGTTTTTGTTCCCCATGTTTTCATGTATTTTGACATTTTCAGGTAAGGAAGAAGTTTCTAACAGTTAGGCTCCCAGATGAAATGAGCTGCTGTTTGTGGTGGTGTGAATTTCTTTCTTACTACCAAGAAATAGCCAAGCAGAAGTTGAACTTGCCTGAGATACAGCTTTGGGGATGCCTACACTGGGTAGGAACTCGAGGGGCATCAAATAAGTGAACTCCTAAGAGCCAGTGATTTTTTTTTTTTTCTAGTTGTGCTTTAGTCTTATAAATCCTGATGCCTTCAGGATCTGGAGATGCGAATGGCAGTTTCAGTGGAGAGGACGGTTGCAGTTGGGAAGGACTCAGAAAGGCTGAAGGTAGAAAGTGGAGAGATTTAATGGCTGTTCTAAAACACAGATCTCATTTTGGAGAGGATGGGGAGGCATTGCACGTTGTCAGTAGGAGAGTGACCTAGATTAAAAGGAAGGCTTTTTCGCTCTCTCTCTCTCTCTTGCTCTCTGTCTCCCCCTTTTAATCTCAGGGAGATTAATCTGGTAACAAGTGCCCAAATATTGGAAGCAGGAATCCTGTTAGAAGCCAGGGCCTTCATGTAGGCAGGCGGGGAGGAGATGGTGTGCAGGAGGCATCCAACATGCTCCGAGCCTCAGGAACTGAAGCAAGCTGGTATAGGTTTGGCGGCCACTGGGGGCTGGGGGTGGGAGGTGGGGGGGATCAGAAAGAGAGTGTTTAATATGCAATTCCAACTCGTTTATTCATTCAGCAAATGCTCACTAAATGCGGGCAGTGCAGGGCTCACAGCCCCATGGTGATGGACTCATCAGGCTGTTTTCATAAAGAGCCAAACACACACATGTGCGGGTGACATGCAGCCTAAATGCCACTGTAGCCAGCCTCATCACCAGCGATTGATGCCTTCTGTGAGGGCACCTTTACAAGCCATGCCTGTTACACATACACAGCCTGCTTTCCCTGAACCTGGGCATGCAGTAGGTCCTCGGTTTCATGAGAAAGTCTGATTACGTTGGCCTTGACCACGAAGAGATCAGGTCAGTGGAAGTGAAGATGGCTCTTAGGGTCTGCAAGCAAGTCATACTATATTCATCACAGCTGTGAATGCCTCCAGACTCCAGCCAAGCTTATCACAAGTGCCACGATCGACTTGTGCCACTTGTCTTTCCTCCCTGTGTGTTCAGCACCTTGCAGTTTCTGGCTCCACAGTTTGGAACCGAGAATGGGCTTATTATTCCAAAGAACAGATGGCCCAGCCTCTGAGAGCTGACGCCTTTCTGCAGAGACTACCAGTAGAGCACTTAGCATGTTGTTGATACTCAAGAAATGTACCAGAAATTAAAATAGATTTTTAAATAGACTGACATTGCTGTTATTGAGGTGCCCCGTGGGAGTTTTTAAAGCTCCACTGTTAGAAAAAATGTCTAGCCACCCTTTAAAAAAGCAAACGAAAAGGATCCTGGAATAGAAATTTCCTTTTATATTTTCTGCCCAAAGGTGACTCTTAAACTCCTCCCCACTTCTCCAGAGTTAAATGCCTGGAAAATAGATAGGATTATGACCTTCTGACGCCTGGCTGGTATTTTTAACCCAAGCACGGTACAGAAATGTGCAGCACCCCCTCGAAAGCCTGGGAAGCTCTCTCTCTACTTATTTTCCAAGGTAATGGAGGCACGATGGTTACTTTCTGCCTGGTTCTTTGGGTAACGGAATGTCTCGATCCCCGTTTGCGTTGACCACGAGATTTCTGAGCAGCTCTGCTCCTTGTCAGATGTATTTGCCACACTGGGCACAGGCCACACAAGTGGCCTCTGTCAACTCTGATAAAAAGGGAAGCTCAACACGCCTTTACGAACATTCTCCTTTAAACCTGTCAGGCCCTAAAATTAGGAAGGAGCTGCTATCATCAGACATTCTTCTCTCCCGAGGGCTGGCCCTTTGCCCTTTACCTTCACCTTTCGTGTATGAGCCATGTCCCTTTACTGGTGATAATGAGAGCCCTGGCATTTGCCTCAGATAGCACCAAACGTGAACTAGAACAAATTTAGGGTTGAAGATTGATTGTTTACAGAAGCTTCAGTGGTTGCCCATGTTTGAATATCTCAGCAAAATTGATTTTATTACTAAATATGTTCAAGAAAAGTAATCATCTCAGTAGAGATGGCTGGTCTCTTCACGACTGATGTCGTTCTCTTGAAGAACAGTAGGCTTCCTTGGTTCCTTAGGTTTCCTTGCTCTGCTTTTTTCCTTTAAAGGAAGATGTTTTTTATTTTATTTATTTGAAGCCAGATTCACACATTAAGACTGCGGGACATGTATTCAGTGACTGTCAGCTCATGCCAAAGCACACTTCAGAGTAGCGTTGCTTTATATTTAGTGATGCCTCTGGAAAGTCACGCTTGACGATAAGGGATGGTCATTTCTGACATTTTTTACTCTATCCTTTATATAAGTGTAAACCCTTTCTCTCTTTCCTTCAATAGTTTAATTTAAAGAATTCACCTTGGAGCGCCTGGGTGGCTCAGTGATTGAGTGTCTGCCTTTGGCTCAAGTCATGATCCTGTGGTCCTGGGATTGAGCCCTACATCAGGCCCCCCACAGAGAGCCTGCTTCTCCCTCCACCTATGTCTCTGCCCCCCCCCACCCCCGTGTCTCTCATAAATAAGTAAAATTAAAAAAAAAAAAGAAGAAGAAGAAGAAGGAGTTCAACTCAAGGGTCTGCGAGCTTTTAGAGCTTTTATCTGTTAAATAATCATTCATTAGAAAATGGGCTTAAATATGCAAAATTGGAAGCTGCTTTAAATTTGATTGCTTATAAAGTTGGGGTTGCTCTCTTTATGAATGTCTTAGCGTTTTTTGTCTGTTTCATTTGTTTTTTTTTTTATTTTTTTTATTTTTTTTTTTTAAATTTTTTTTTTTTTATTATTTATTTATGATAGTCATACAGAGAGAGAGAGGCAGAGACACAGGCAGAGGGAGAAGCAGGCTCCATGCACCAGGAGCCCAATGTGGGATTCGATCCCGGGTCTCCAGGATCGCGCCCTGGGCCAAAGGCAGGCGCCAAACCGCTGTGCCACCCAGGGATCCCTGTCTGTTTCATTTGTGAAGGTAATTGTGTCTTTACACCTTTTAAAAAATTATAGATAATTTTTTTTTTTAGTTAGAATGGCATTGCAGGATATACTGGGCTTTTTATTATTATTTTAATAATCTGTCTTCAAGATGGTAACACTGATGACTATTTGGAGAAGGATCATCTTTCCACACAGACTTATTTTGCTTTAAAAAAAAAAGTAAACATAATAACCTCCGTATCTGAAATATGGCTTTTGACATGCTTGAAGGATTCTCCTTTTCAAGAGGGTAACAAAAACAAAAGCAAATAAATCACACTATCTCTGGCAGCATATTTGTCCCCCGGATTCCCTAGAGACTGGTGATCATTGTCTTGAAGGGGAAAAAAAAAATTTATTAAATCGGTGCCAAAGCTTCTAACATTTGCAAAATTTTACACAATCACACCCAATAAAGATATTTACAAGGAAGTAATACCATAGTGTGAATTACTTTGTGATAAAGAGTAGGAAAAAACCCCTGGACCAGGGACTTAGGAGACCACGGTAATAATTTTCCATAAACTGGCAGTGTTACGTTGGCAGGTATCTTACCTTCGTGAACCCCAGGTTTGTCATTTATCTGAGAGGATGATCAGCTTATGAAGCCCCAGAGTGACAGTCTCTCACTGTCTCTAGAATTTGAGGTTATCTTATTAACTCCCCAGGGCTGAGAAAGAACTGACACCAGCTTTTTTTTTTTTTTTTTTTTTGCACCAAGCGTCACAGTCTTGGCACTGCTCAGAAAAGACCCTTCACTGTCCTCTACCGAGAAACAGCGTGGCCTCCCCAGACGATGTAGATAGACCTTCATTGCTTTGTTGCGCCGAATGCTCTTGGTTCCAAGATGTAGAGTCACATTGTTACACTGTGGTGAGAGTCTCCAAAATGAAGAATTTCCATTTTAAAGGGGAGAAAACTAAAATTCAGGAAGGAGGCTTTTCTTTTTTTTTTTTTTTAATTTTTTTTTTTTTTTTTTTTTTTTATGTATGATAGTCACAGACAGAGAGAGAGAGGCAGAGACACAGGTAGAGGGAGAAGCAGGCTCCATGCACGGGAGCCCGATGTGGGATTCGATCCCGGGTCTCCAGGATCGCGCCCTGGGCCAAAGGCAGGCGCTAAACCGCTGCGCCACCCAGGGATCCCAAGGAGGCTTTTCTTAATGCAGTGTTTGAGCCACCTTTGGCTGGCTCACTAATGTTTAGAAGGAACTGTGCCTTAGAATTGCTGTCGTGACATTTATTTTCACTTGTGGTGTCCCCAGAGAAAGATTTCGTTTGCAAACATGTGAAAGCAAATCCTCTGGTGGGATCGCTCAGGTGCTTCCAAAGCCTGTCCACCGTAGTTCTCTGGCGGTACTTGTAGTCTGTTGAGGGGAAGGTGTGGGCCGGAGCACAGACCCTGTTGCTCGTTGGTGTCACAGGCTCCTTGCTGAGAGCTGGCTTGGTTGCACAACCTGTTTGCTCTGCTGCTGACAGGAAGAAGGGAAAAGGCAGGGCCCATCAGCTTCATGTGACGAGCCATTAGTCCTGGATGACAGAGGAACTTTCTCTTTGCTCAAGTGGTCGCCTGTTAGGTCCCATGTGAGCACTTTGTTTTCCTGTCCACTAAGGATCCCATGAAAGCTCTGGCATTCCATTAAAGGGCTGTGTCCCCAGTGGACACTCAAAAACTGGGTGTGTATTGCCAGCCGTCTCTCATTTGATTACAGGTATGAAGGGGGGAAAGTAACTTGTTTGCTTTTTCACTTGAACCTAAGTATTGTGGTGGCAATAAACTATTAAATAATGGAAAACTGACAGGTGGATTTAAGCTTGGCTGTTGTCTACTCATAAAGCACCAATGGCTTTTGTATTATATGCATATATAAAAATTACATTATAATTTTTGCATGTTACCAATGATGGTTTAAGGTTATACCGTCCCTAGCACAACTTTCCTTTAGTAAATGTGAGGTATCAGGGAGCCCAGCTGATTTTGAGGCTAGTGCAGTAGGGAGTCCTGAGCAGGCTTGCCAGGGCAAGTGGGAGAGGAGAGGCCTGGTTATGGGAACTGAAAGGACTGGGTGTGGAGTCCGTGGCACAAGATAGGATGCTGAGAGTTGGCAGTCTCTGGGTGGCAGAGAAGAGAAGGAAATGAGAGACCATGGTTAGTAGCCAAAATAAGAGCGCCCAGAAGAGGAGCATGTCTCCAGGTATATCTAGTGCACGGTGACTTGGAGAGGGAGGGGCCACCCACCCTGTAGATCACAGCCCCTCCCATGGGCCCCCACATGCAGACTTGAAGGTCCTTAGCACAGAGTAATTTATTAAGGCCCTCTGAGATGGCAGAGGGAAAATTTGCAGAAAGAAAACAGAAGATCAAGTGTAGAAAATTGCAAAACAGTAGCATGTGGCCAGAGGAAGAAGAGCTAGTAATGGATCAATTAGGAAGGTTGAAAAAGAATTAGAGAAATAAAAAAGAACCAAAGAAATACTCCACCCAGGAAGCCAAAGAAGCAGTTGCCAGAAAGAAATCGAAACAGATGAAGCCTGGGAAAGAAACCAGTGCAAAAATGGCATTTCTGAACAGTAAGGGAAAAACAGTTCTTCAGTAAATGGTATGTAATAGTTGGCCATTTGGGAGAAAGACCATACACAAAAAATTTGGATTTTTAAATATAAATGTAAAAATTCAAGATGAAAACATAGACAAATATTTTTATAACTTGGGGTAAGAAACTCCTATCTGTGCGGTGTGTGTATTCAAGACTCCACAAAGAAAGTTCAAAGACAGGTTATAGACAGGGAGGAAATACAAACAAAACATGGCAGGAAAAAAAAAGTGAATATCCTTAATGTCAGAAGAGGTTCTATAAACTAATCAGAAAAGCAACACAATAAAAGATTTGTTTTCTGATGGGAAGACATAAAATAACTAATAAATAGATGAAAATGTTTGCTAATTTAAAAATAATCTTAAAGCCATAATGAGATGGCAATGTTTGCCTGTTAGACTGGCAAAAATTAAAATCCATTTCAGAAAAAAATTTTAAAAAATAAAATCCATTTCAGCATCTACTGCTGATAAGAAACGGGCACTTAGGTAATCACTGTCACTAGGGACTTAAGTTGATAGACCACTTTTAGAGAATTATTTTTCAGAATCCATTGAATTTTTAAATGCACATACGCTTTGGTCTGGTGATCTCATGGGTAAGAAATGTGTATCGTACAGAAACCATAGCATATGAGTATAGGAGATTTATCTAAAAGGGATTTATTCCATCATTGTTGATAAGAGAAAAAGAAAGTCTGAATATACATCAGTAAGCAAATGATTATGCATTTGTGTACATGCATACGATGAAATACTAGCCAGCTTTTTTAGTTTTCCTTTTTTGTTTGTTTGGGTTATTTATGAGGTAAACCTGGGTGTTTTAATGTGGAAAGAATTTCATGATCTCTTGCTCCGTGAGGAGAGGAGGAATATGCTGTAGGCCAATATTAGCCTGATTCCATGTGTCACATGTGTACATATGAATATGTACAAATAGATGCATCTCTATAAACTCATGAAAAACTTGGTCAGCAGCAGGACAGAGGTGAAAATGTGGGGCGGGGGCAAGGAGAAAGACACATTCCCTGCTGCCTTTTTAAGAGTGGTGATAAAGTTGGGGTACGTGGGTGGCTTGGTCGGTTAAGCATCCAGCTCTTGGCTTCAGCTCAGATCGGGAACTGAAGGTCATGGGATTGAGCCTGCATAGGGCTCCACGCTCAGCAGGGAGTCTGCTTGAGACTCTCTCCCTCCCCCTCTCCCCTTCCCCCTGCTCAAGCGCTCGCTCTCTCTCTCAAATAAATCTTTTTTAAAAAAGTGAATGAGTTTGGAAGGCATGTGCTGTGGGTGTAGGTTACTGTGGAGATGTTGGATCAGGAAGGAAGAGGGAGATGGAGATTCAGCTTGAGGGGCACACAGGGCAACGCAAAAGGTTTTGGTGTTTTGCTTTGTTATATCAGGTGGGAGAAATCCGAGTGTGTTTGCATCCAGGGAAAGGAAGAAAACACAAAAGGTGTAAACGTTGTGATAGTCGGAAGTGTGATGGTGGTGGGGTTAGCAAGGGCTAGAATCAAGGCTGAGTCTTTCTTTCCCTGGGGTTGTAGAGGGTGAGTGAAGTTGGCAGGTTTTTTAAGAACTCTAAGCAGATGGGCTCTGACAACGGGCAAGACAAAGAGTAGGGGATGCAAATGGGTGGTGTTGGGAATGGGAGAAAACGGAAAGTGTTGGAAACAGCTACTCTGGAATTGATTTAGGAACAAAAAAGTACAAGGAAGACATTTAGGAAAGACATAGGAAGGAAAAGAAGGAGAAACATAAGGAACTCATTTAGGGAAAGGAAGAAACCGACGCAAAGCCTACGCTCAGAGCCCGTGAGTGCAGGTGTTACTAACTTGCAGCGAGGTGAGCTGGCATTTTCTGAGCCCCAGCTACCTGGAGGAGGAGAAGGAATTCAGCAGCTTGGGTTAAAATGAGAAGATTTCAGGCCATTAGGGACACTAAGAGGCCTGGCTAAGGGTCTCGAGCTGGGCAAGAAAGCCCACGTGAAGCTGACAGAGCCAGAGAGAGTAGGAGGGACTGAATATTGTGATAAGAGTTTACAAAGAAAAAGGCAGATACCTCAGGAGAGCCAAGGTGATGGGGGTTTGTGGTGCTGGTGGTTTGTCTCCGTACCCCCTTAGTCCCTCGAGGGAAGGAATTATCCAGCTGTGCATCGTTACATCCACTGCCTGGCACAGAACGGACCCACAGCAAACATTCAAATGAACAAGCGGATAGGGTGGCGTGGAAGCTAAGATTTGACACTGAGGCACTCAGACATCTGTAAGGACAGGCTGCTGGACGGGTCATCACGTTGCATTGTCCAAGTCACTGAAGAAAATCTCATGAGAACTGGGGCAAGAGACAGAGAGAGTCCCATATCGACTTATCAGGGACTGGGGAAAAACACTTGGTGTTAGTCGATAGCACTGACAAGGATAAAGGGAGTGATAAAAGCCAACTGTGTGACCAGTCTTTGAGCCCCGATGCACCTGCACCACAGTAGGTGGGAGACATGCGACACCTGCAGCGTGGAGTCTTCCACCCCAGACATGTGTAGAACCAGAATCTCCTGCAGTGCGGTCTGGGAAGCTAGATTTTTTAACGCGTTCATCACAGATGCTTAGGCCCAGCCAGTGAGTTTGAAGAACCACTAGTGAGATTCTGAAGTGGAGCTTTTTGGTTTGCCCAGGTTTGGGAAACAAACGGAAGTGAGGAGTCTGCTGGCTTTTCTTCCTAACCAAACAAATCCAGAGCCGTGGACACCCTCAAAGTCTCTTAAGGAAAATCTTTGAAGGAAGTGGCTTCAAGTGGCTTCAGTTTCAGTTAAGTCAAAGAAGTAGACAGTGCGTGATGGAAAAAATGGCTGGGCTATTTGTAATGACTATTTCTAAAATGTTCAAATGGATTCCTTCCATGGTTATGAAAAGACTCAGGATTCACTTTGCCCTTTATTGAAGAGTCAAGTTAAGGTCTATTATCAATTGCCGTTCCGTAAATGGAAATAACCTAGAATACCAGTGTGTGTGTGTGTGTGTATGTGTGTACAAAGATGTGATAAAATCTGCACTCATATTTACATGGTGTGTGTTTTTGTTTCAAATCTGAAATAGCCTTCTTGTAAGGAGTCTTCTTGAAGTTGATTTTATTGTAATCATCTTCACGGTGCCCTTTCGCTATCGGACAGTGTTCAAAGGGTGTTATTTTAAGATCCGAACCACACCAACTTAAACTCAGATACATTTTTGCAGCTAGGGGCGTGAAGGGGTCTTTGTGCTTCTGATGGTGTTCTAAAAGGATTCCTTTGCCCTGGAACCAAATGGGGGAGACTTGCAGACTGGCTCGCAGGCATTGGAGATCTACAGGTGGCAGCAGGAAAAGTGGTACCAGAGGAGCCACATTGTCACGGAGCAACGGGATGGAGAGCTTTGGGATCAGGAGAGTCCGCTTAGTAGAGACTCGAGGTGCATCAGCCCTGCTGGTGGCTGGGTGAAGAGCAAGGGAGCACAGGAGGGTGTTGGGGACGCGTGAGCTGGAATAGTGGGAGATGAGGTGCCAGGGCAGGGGTTTGAGGATGGGTGTAAGTTGGAGGGAACACTATTTTTGAACAGACGATTCGTTTAAGATAGAATCGTGTGAGACAGTTTGCCCCCCTGCTCCTTCTGGGGTTGGAGTGCTCCAAATTCTCCCCAAGTCTGCAATGAAGGCCCTGTGTTAGAGCTCGTTAGCCCCAGCCAGTGACATGGAACCTGTCCTCATACTCTGCATTTACTCGTACCGCCCACACAGTTACACTCTATTAGAGGCTGCTGACAGCCAGCCACGAACAACTTTATATAAAAAGTGTGTGTCCCCATGCAGAAGAATGACACTAGACCACTCTCTTTCACCATACACAAAGATAAACTCAAAATGGATGAAAGATCTAAATGTGAGACAAGATTCCATCAAAATCCCAGAGGAGAACACAGGCAACACCCTTTTTGAACTCGGCCACAGTAACTTCTTGCAAGATACATCCACGAAGGCAAAAGAAACAAAAGCAAAAATGAACTATTGGGACTTCATCAAGATAAGAAGCTTTTGCACAGCAAAGGGTACAGTCAACAAAACTCAAAGACAACCTACAGAATGGGAGAAGATATTTGCAAATGATGTATCAGATAAAGGGCTAGTTTCCAAAATCTATAAAGAACTTATTAAACTCAACACCAAAGAAACAAAAAATCCAATCATGAAATGGGCAAAAGACATGAAGAGAAATCTCACAGAGGAAGACATGGACATGGCCCACATGCACATGAGAAAATGCTCCGCATCACTGGCCATCAGGGAAATACAAATCAAAACCACAATGAGCAAGGGAGCAAAACACCTCACACCAGTGAGAATGGGGAAAATAACAAGGCAGGAAACCACAAATGTTGGAGAGGATGTGGAGAAAAGGGAACCCTCTTACACTGTTGGTGGGAATGTGAACTGGTGCAGCCACTCTGGAAAACTGTGTGGAGGTTCCTCAAAGAGTTAAAAATAGACCTGCCCTACGACCCAGCAATTGCACTGTTGGGGATTTACCCCAAAGATACAGATGCAGTGAAACGCCGGGACACCTGCACCCCGATGTTTATAGCAGCAATGGCCACAATAGCCAAACTGTGGAAGGAGCCTCGGTGTCCATCGAAAGATGAATGGATAAAGAAGATGTGGTCTATGTATACAATGGAATATTCCTCAGCCATTAGAAATAACAAATACCCACCATTTGCTTCGACGTGGATGGAACTGGAGGGTATTATGCTGAGTGAAGGAAGTCAGTCGGAGAAGGACAAACATTATATGTTCTCATTCATTTGGGGAATATAAATAATAGTGAAAGGGAATATAAGGGAAGGGAGAAGAAATGTTGGGAAATATCAGAAAGGAAGACAGAACATAAAGACTCCTAACTCGGGGAAACGAACTAGGGGTGGTGGAAGGGGAGGAGGGTAGGGGGTGGGGGTGAATGGGTGACGGGCACTGACGGGATGAGCACTGGGTGTTATTCTGTATGTTGGCAAATTGAACACCAATAAAAAAATAAATTTATTATTTTAAAAAAAGTGTGTGTCCCTTCTGATAATTTTGAACCCCAAGTAGTATCCTCTGTGAATCCTAAACTCACAAATTTGCATCTTTCTCAGTATTTCTCTCCAAAGTCAGAAATGAATGTTTTTTTTTTTTTCTTCTATTCTTGGCAGGTTTCAGAAAGCTACCAGGCTTGCAGCATTTCTTGTGGCCCTGTAGTGCTTTTGGCTAAACCTGTACACACACACACCCAAGTTGATTTCCAAGGACTTAGTGGCTACCTTCTATAGAAATGCCACTGTAAAAAGCCTTGGATACCATATGGCTCCAAACCACACTAAGCACAAAGGCTTATGTCCTTGAGTATAACATGGGAGGTCAGCAAGATGTTTCTGAGCAAGAACACTTTCCAGGTATCATTTGGGTAAAGACACCATGTTTGCCCAAAGAGAAAGCTGTTTACAGCTTTTCTGTCTGGAAGAAACCATTATCTGCTTTTGGTGGCTTACCACTCAGTTAGCATTCAGTGTCCTCTTTCTTTTATTTTATTTTTTTTTTTTTAAGATTTTATTTATTTATTCACGAGAGAGAGAGAGAGAGAGAGGCAGAGACACAGGCAGAGGGAGAAACAGGCTCCATGCAGGGAGCCTGACATGGGACTCGATCCTGGGTCGCCAGGATCACACCCTGGGCTGAAGGTGGCGCTAAACTGCTGAGCCACGGGGGCTGCCCTCAGTGTCCTCTTTCTTATCCTTTTTGTCTTACCCCTGTTATCCAAGAAGTAAGGAGTTTAGAAATGTTGCCTGAACTTGCCCAAGGTTGCCCAGACTCTGGTGAGTATGATAAGCCTAAATTAAAAAGGCTGAAGAATGGAGCGCCTGGGTGGCTCAGTCTGTTGGGCATCAGCTCGGGTCTTGACTCAAGGTCATGAGTTCGGGCCCCACGTTGGGTTCCGTGTTGGGTGTGGAGTATACTTAGAAAAAAAAATGCTGGAGAAAAGGTCTTTAACTGGGGATAATAGGATTTCCTTGTTGTCATTCTTCTACACTCTCACCTGATGCATGTTTTGTAGTTGCTAACATTTACTTAATAGCTGAACACAGAAAAATGAAGGGTTGAGTATCTTAACATGTATGGAAGAAGTTGAATATGAAACCCGTTCCCTAGAAAAGAGTCTCCCTAGACTGGATTGTTTGGTAGGACGGCCGATCCGATTCTTCCAGTGCTGGGAGGGGGAGGGGGAGGAGTAGAGAACCAAAGGCCCGTTGTCTTCTATGTTCCGTATAGTAGGCACAGTGGCCCCATTGGGGGCTGAAGAAGTGAGGCCTAAGGATGATCAGTGGCTCACTGCCGGTAACCTAATTAGCGGGTTGAGGAATAAGAATTCAAATTCAGGTCTCCCTACTTTCAGACACTCTTCTCTACCCCACACTGTCTCCATAAAAAGTCAAAGATGCTTCGGTCAGGTACCCGCCGGTACTGGCTATCCATTTTGCTACCCTACATCTTGAAGAGAGAATTTACTTGCCTGCACGTTTCTCCCGTGTCAAAGCATGCAAGTGTAGCTAAGTAATATGAAATCTATTCTGCTTTCTTTTGTTCTAGATTTTCTACCCCAGCAAGGATGGTACAAAGATTCCAATGTTCATTGTGCATAAAAAGGGCATAAAATTGGATGGCTCTCATCCTGCCTTCTTATATGGCTACGGCGGCTTCAACATATCTATCACACCCAACTACAGGTAAGCGTAGAACACTCTTAGAACCTTGACGTGCCTTTGATCCTCTCCATACGGTGGGAAGAAAGCAGAGACTAGTCCACTAACTCATTTCTTAAAATGTATTTAGCTCTATATTTCTTGCTTGTTTTGTGGAGAGGCAGGATTGTGTGTTAAGTACGTGCCCCTTCTGGTCCGGAATTTCAGGATCATGACACGCTAATCTTGTGTCTTCAGTGAACAGGTTGTTTGAGAACCAGATGCCGAGGCTGTAGCTGCCAGGCTACAGAAGGTTAGTATCAACCTAAGGTCTGGAAGAAAGGAAGCTCGTACCTTCCGTGTTTGTCATTTGCTGGCCTGCCATTGCCCTCAGCATTCTCTTCAGAGGGAATGATTTTTCAGCTAATAATTATATTTTTCAGCAGCACAGAGTCTTAAAATAGACCATCTTAACATTCAGCCACAAGTGTATTTTCTGTATATGCTATCACTTGTTTTTAAACTGTTTTTGTGATTATTTCCCAAACTGTTTATGATTCGGGGCGGGAGGGGGCGGGGAATCTGCATTGATACATTTGCTGTTATTTAAATATCTTCTGTCAATTATTTGCAAACTTGATTTTAATATCCCATTCACGGTGTAAAAGTTTGCATTGGGCATTTTGAGTAAAAGCAAGGAGTCCCCTACCAGCAAGTCCGGCCATAAGCCAACTTCTAAATAGAGCTTCATATGAAATCTGATCCTATTTGGAAAGAAATTTATGGACTGGTGACTACCAGGACATAAATTCAGAGTAGATTCAATAGCTGCCCCAAATTTGAAGACAAAGAACTCTCGCTTTGTTTTGAGCATTTGCTGGCTAAGTGTTCAGGATTTGCTGAAGTAGAAAACCTTGTCCCTGCCCTGAAGTAGTTTATAGCCAAACTGTGACCTACCTTGGACATCTGGTTAAAGGGTTTGATTTTATCCTTCTGATACTGGGGAGCTGATGGACTTGTAAAATCATCATGCAGACCAATATTTTCAGAAGATTTGTTACGTATCATCACATGAATAAACTGAAGGGAAACCAGTTAGAAGAGTGGCATAGGGACTGTTCTTTGTTCACTGTACAGTGACTGTGCCATTCTACGCTCTGCAATGCTTCCTCCATACCAGCCATTATTCTAGGCAGGGCCTGAGCCACAGACAGGCTGCCCACCTCCTGCCAGAGTTTCCCTGACAGTGAGATTTGCTCTCCCATTCTTATATCCATGTCTATGAGGTTAACCATGTGCCATATTTATTCTTTGTGATTATTAGTCTGAATAGCAACCAACACCTGTTGGCTCACTAGATTAACCTAATCCTTAAAACAAAAAGTAAAATGTGTCATTGCCCCTCTTTATTGTTCAAAGTGATGAAATTCAAGCTTCAGTTTCAAGTCATGGTGATGCCTGAGTGTAGGGCCAGTGAACATGTGCTTCATTCCATGAACAAGAGACTTGCACCCTGAGCCCCACTTCCCTTAGTCTCTATAGTGGGTCTTGGATGGAGACAACTCTGAATCCTGAACCACATCTACTATAGCTAAAACTGCTTGTCTTTGTTCATCTGTACAAGTAGTTATTAATCCTGCTCCACTGGGACTTGAGAAATGAGTAAGGAAGGGGCCCTGCACCATTTTTATCCCAGAACCCAGCAGATACGCTGGGAGCTTCATAGAGACCATCAGAGGTGCATGAACGGTGTTGATGAGAAGACCAAGTGCTTGAAAATCTGTTTGGCCAATCCAGCTGTGTGCTAGGATCACCTCCTCCAACTCTGCTTTTCTCTGTGTCCTCAAAACCCAGGAAATTAGCACTCAGGCCATCCAGAGCCCCAGCTTTCAGAAGCCTGTGTTTCCCTAGCTACTAAAAGGGAGAATACATTTTTTTTAAAGCTTTTATTTATTTATTTATTCATGAGAGAGGCAGAGGGAGAAGCAGGCTCCCCGTGGGGAGCCCGATGCGGGACTCGATCCCAGGACTCCAGGATCGAGACCTGAGCCAAAGGCAGACACTCAACCACTGAGCCACCCAGGTGCCCCATAAAATTTTCATAAACCCATCTCAAGGCAGAATTAATTTTAGCTATCAGAAATAATAGATGTCATTTAGCACCATTAGGGTGAGAGTGGAAAAAAGAAAACAAAATCCAGATTTCCCAAAGGACTTCCTTAACTCTTTCTTCTGGTGGCTTTGTGCTATAGTTTCTTCTGCTTATTTCTAGAAAACCTTCTCCAGCCCTGAGCCCTCCATGCTTGCTTTCTGGACCGTGTGTCCTTGGTCTACTCTACCTCTCTCACACCTGTGTTACCGAGTGTAGCATCTAAATGTCTGTAAACCTAGACTACCTCTTTAAAATCCAATTTCAGAAACAGCTTTCTTTATTCCACCTTGAACAATTAAGAAAGAGATACTAGCAACAGTGGAGTAGGGACCACAGATGGGGATGCGTGCAGTCCCAGAGCCATTCACACCAGGGCTGTGTCACGTGGCTGGAGAGACTCAATTTGCCAACATAGTTGTTTAGAAGATGGATTCAGCATGAAATGAGGGCGGTTCTTTGTTTGCCTTATGAATTGTGTATTCCCACTCCCTATAGTAAAATATTTACTAGTATAGAAAAATGAGATACACTGAATGCACATGAAAATGTATGAACTTTGCAGTTAAACATTCATCAGAACTTTTCTATATGGCACTTTAATCAAATAATATACAAATACTAGGCTCCTATTGCAGTAATATTACATGTGGAATGTCTTCGGGGATACATTTTTCCTGATGGGGAGACACGGCATGGTCCTTACCAGGTGGTTAATGGAAGGCTAATTATTTGAACTGCTTCTCAGTGTGTCCAGGCTCATCTTCGTGAGACACATGGGCGGTGTCCTTGCGGTGGCCAACATCAGAGGAGGTGGCGAATACGGAGAGACGTGGCATAAAGGTGAGATATTCTCTCTACAGAAGCACAAACATGGCACAGCCAAAGCTGTGTCTGGACGAGCTGACGGGGTCAGGAGCAGAAAAGCATTGTGGCTAGGCAAGAGAAGAATTAGGATATGTTCCGACAGGTTGCAGGCACCACTGCCTCTCCAAAAACAACTCTTTTTTCACATTTTGTTTTCCTCTGTAATCTCTTTATTTTAATGAAGTACATACTTATCCAAACCATTCCCTATAGACCGCAATCAGAATTGGTATTTTGGTTAGCATTATCTGGCTATCTCCAGACAGGTCATTTTCTCTTAAAAAGAGCAATCTTAAATAGATCTTTCCTGTTCCCAGAGTGAGCATCGTTTGGCTTGTTTTCTCTGATTGTCCTGATGATGCTAAGCAGCGGCATCCTCCTGGCATTACAGCTGTGACTCTGTCATGGGCAGCTCAGGCGTTTTGCTTTTCTGGTTTTAAGGATTTGGTCTCTGTTCTCCGGGCTCCTGAAGCATGTATCCTGCTTCATTGAGGATATTGCTTCCATACTAAGCTTCATTCCCCAGCCTGTCATAATTTTTTAAAAGCCTTATCGCTTCCTTTTCTTTGCATATGAAGCACAGCCCTTCCCCCAGCCTATTGGGCATCTGGAGTTCAGAGACTAACCAACAGCCAGAGGAGGATGTGGGAATGCACGTTTGCTCCCACCAGCCCCAAGCTTCTCCCATGTCTCATCATCAGCGTCATTGATAAGGCGGCTTACTGGAACAAGCATAGCCCCCAGGGCTCGGGGTTGGTCAGCAGCACCAGGCAGAGGGGGTCTCCTCCCACAGTAGGAACAGCAGATCTGTGTGTATCCTCTTGTTCCTGAACCTGAGGCCAAACGCTGTGGTTTTCTGCATCAAATCCAGTCTGCAGGGATGAGGGTAGATCTGTAAAGGGATTTTTCATAAGTACCTATTAGGTGTCAGGATGCTGAACATCCAGCAAGCACCCCAAACGCTGACACGAGACCACATACTATTTGAGCATCTTGTGAGTACTTCTCGCTAACACATGGGCTCCTGACCTGCCCGCCACCATTAGGGCAGCTGCTCCCAAGTGTCATCTCCAAAGACTTTATCAGTTGTTTCATTGTATAATTTTGACCCTGACCTGATTTTGACCCTGATATTATAGTTTAATTACACTAAGATCATACTGTGATATTAAGAGATGATTGGTCAAAGAAAGCTAAGAAAACCTCTACATACCATATATTTATGTCCCAAACCCGTATGCTAAGTCTGGACCCCCTGACACACCTCATTTACCAGTTAAAACGTTTGTGGCATACATAGACGCACCCCTGCGTGGACTCTGGGTCCTCTGGCCCTCTCCTGGAGAACCCAGGTTCTTCTCCATAAAACCCCTCTGGTCATCAGGTGCCCACCTTGCTATGCTAGGCATCAGTGCGCTCTCTCATCTCTGTATTAATTAGAACCAACTTCTTGTCCAAAAGACCCGGGGGAACCTTGGAACTTGAATGAGTCTAAAAGCTGACTATCTGCATTTAGACTGATTCATAGACTTTCCCCAAATTTAGGCAGTCAAGGGGCCAGAAATGGATTTTTCCAGTAGACCCTAGTGTACTAAACATTGATAGATCTAAATTCCATTCTGTGTATTGAGTTTAAAATGTAATGCTCTTTAAAAAATATAGTCCTATACCCAAAATGATATTATTCCTGGAAACTAAGTAATTCTAGCTGTTCTAATTCACCGATAATTTCTTATTAAAATTTTAATAACATTTGTTTTGATATGAAAAAATTTCTTCAGTAGCACTGCTTCATCTGTAATTGAATTTCCGCAAAAGTGGTTAATCTCAGATATCTAATTAGACCTGTGTCTGCTTTTTGTTCATCTCCTAGGCAGTTATTTCAGACATCTCTTCCATTGGGGGCACATCTTTGACTTTTGGCCTTTCCTTTTAGATATTTTAAGACTGTACAAATGTTCCTCTCTTTACATAGTTTCTTTGTGTGCTTTTTATACATTGGAGGACTTCTCGGTGAGAAAAGTCCAGATTCTCTGGGGGAGATGTCTGAGCTCTTCATTCAAGGATTGAGAAACCGTAATAGGCTGCTCTTGGTAGCACCACCTCCCCACCAAACTCCTTACATTCTCTAAATAAGGGCAAAACTAAATACCCTGTTTCTCAGCTTTACCATTTCAAACTCCTGCGAGGAGGAGGGCTCAGAAGCGCACCTGTGAGAGCACCAGGTGCTGTCCAGGAAGCAGGAACCACACACGGCCCCCCATCGTTGTTTGCTACTCGGAGCGAGGCTCGAGGCTAAGTTTGGTCTCTCCAAAATCTAGATTCTTTGTGGTTACCTGCTTTCGTACTTGTGTCCTTGTGGTTCTCTAACAGATCATCTCTTCCCTGCGGGGCATTACCATTGTGTTTGGGAAAGTACAGATCCACCATATGGATTGGTGGTGATGGATTTCCATGATGCATAACAAAATTTCAATTGGAGCGTTTTTCTAAGTGTGGTGTTAGCCCGGTGTGTGTAAGTGATCGATAGTTGAAACCCTGCTCCCCCTACCATTTGAAGCCCCTTTAGGTTAATCTTTTTTTTTCTTTAATGTTTTTTCTCTTAACCATCTTTCACTTTGGCACATTGCAGGTGGTATCTTGGCAAACAAACAGAACTGCTTTGATGACTTTCAGCACGCTGCGGAGTATCTTATCAAGGAAGGTTACACGTCTCCCAAGAGGCTGACTATTAATGGAGGTTCAAACGGAGGCCTCTTAGTGGGTGAGACCTGGATTCTATTGTACTTACTAGTTAACACTCTGGGGGTTTTCAGATACACTGTCCGTAGACAGCTCTTGACTGACTTTGGCTCACGGATGGGAGCAAAGAAAGCAAAACCCATTTGTATCAGGGCATCTGATAAATGACACACAAAGACCCAACTGAACTCACTTGATACAGGCTTGATTCGTGACACCCTGAGAAGCTGTTGCGCCTGCCTGCTCCCAGCTCTTCTGGGCTGCACACTGGGTGGGACCAGCGCCCCACAGCGGACCCATAGGTTTCTAGGGTTCAGCCAGCACAGGACTGAGCCAATAACCAATAAATGTGATTATGCTACTCAGAACCTGTAAGATTTGGTGAACACCTATGCTGTGTGCTCAAAGAGAAGATTGATGGAGGAAAATGGGGTAGCACAGCAGAATAGTAATGAAATATTCATGGTATTAATTCACACTTGCTGAGCACCTTGGGTGCTGGGCCAGTGCTGAGCCCTTCAGCTGCACACACTCATTGGACATGCACGCAGCCTGAGAGACGGGAACTGGTATTATTCCCATTTTACCGAGGACCGGGGGCACCGAGACGTTGAGCAGCTTGCCTCGTGTCACACAGCTGCCATGTGGTGATGCTGGGGTT
The DNA here is from genome assembly GCF_018345385.1 of Vulpes lagopus. Classification (NCBI taxonomy): domain Eukaryota; kingdom Metazoa; phylum Chordata; class Mammalia; order Carnivora; family Canidae; genus Vulpes; species Vulpes lagopus. The sequence goes on from NC_054824.1 coordinate 10,248,204, forward strand.
GGAGCCTAACACTGTGGTTTAGAGTCTGCTCCTTTAACCTCTAAATGGCACAGCCTCGAAGTCGCTTTTCCTAATATTTGATAGTTAAGGACATTTTACTTGGTATTGAACATTTATGGTGGCCTGAACTTTGCTTACTGGGTCCTACATCCAGTGTCATTAGGATATGAGGACATATTGTACCACTGTAGACTCAAAACAAGTGTGAAAATCCACTGTTTTGGAAGGGGACTCGGGGGCCGCACATTCACTCCGTTTCCTTATCCTTGAAATATACTGAGTCACTGCAAAACCTGAATACTCTTTACCCCAATAGAATATAGTCTTGAAAAAAGAAATTTCCCATGGAGGTAAAATCTATAGATCCAAAATAATTGTTTTAAATTTAGAAAGAGCACTGATATAATTGCTAGGCACAGTGAGTGAGGGAAAGGGTCAGGAGGCGAAAACAGGCAGGACCTCAGACCCAGTCCAGCGGGCCTGGTTTACTCTTTGAAGAAAGAAGCCAGTGCGGGAATTTTATTTACTTTTTAATGGGATCGACCTTGCACTGATCGTGTTATGGTGTTAGGGCAGATGAAGGGGAGGCCTCCGTCCCCGTGAGACACGGTGGTGGCTTGGCCCTCGAGTGTGGCAACGGAAGCAGCAAGAAGGGGTCAGATTCTGGGTGTGTTCTGAATTTGCATGTAGATCATATGTGAAGTGTAACAGAGAACAAAGAGCACATCTAAGATTTAATGGGAAAGGATATTGAAAATACCATCTGATACCAATAGTGGGACAGTTGAGTAATTCACTGTTTCATCCAATAACTCCTTTATCTTTTCAGTTTCATAGCCAGGAACTGGTGTACATCTATTGGCAACCCTGGTCCCTCGAGGAACTTGCAGAAATGGATTTCCCTTCTCAGGGTGTTCAAGGCTTACTTAAAAGGACAGATTCCTGCCCCTCTCACACCTGAGAGTGGATCAGCGTATCCCAGGGTGGGACCCACGATCTAGTATTATAAGCACCAAAATCAGGTGCAACGAGGGTGCAAACTAGGTTTTTTGGCCAGAGGCAGGAGAAGGCCAGATTCCCCTGACTGACTGTTCAGCACACCAGCTTTGATGTGACTTCCTCCCCACACCTCCCTAACTGCCTTACCCCAGGTTGGGTTCCCCCACACCCCATGGACTCCGCCCCCCCCCCACAGTGGTGGTTCTCACACTGTAATTGCTTATTCACTTAACTTTCCCATAAAAGGCACATGGCAAGATGTTCAATAAATATTTGTTGAATTATGAAAACTAAGAAATATTTCTATAACTATACAAAGAAGGGTATTTTTAAAGCAGGACAAGAACGTGTGCCAATATTGGTTAGAGCCTATGCTGGGTTTCAGGCCCTGCCTTGGACTGTATGAAGGGTTTCTATTCACAACACTTCCAACACCAAATGTATAGGGTTTTTTCCTCCACACCAACCAATTCTCCAGCTCTCCGACACCCAGTGGGTGTCCTGCAATTCAGATCTGATACTGCCCAGAGTTAGCACAGATCCCACATTGGTATGGGGTTCCCATGATCCACGGGTTTGGTAATTTGCTAGGACAGCTCATAGACTGGAACAGTAGTAGAGTAAGGGATGGGGTAAAGGGAGGCTTGCAGAACTTCCATGCCTTCTCTAGGAAGGCCACCCTTCTAGCACTTCAGTGTGTTCACCAACCTGGAAGCTCTTTGAACTCCATTGCTTAGGGCTTTTTATGGAAGTTCTATTATGCAGGCATGAGAAATTAAATCAGTAGCCATTATTAACTCTCTCCCCTCCCCTAAGGTCAGAGGTAGGGCTGAAATTCCACCCCTCTAACCTCACAGTTGGCTCCTGTGGCCCCCAGTTCCCGCTGTGTAGCAATCCAGAAAGTCCTTGAGCTTTTCTGAATAACTCCCGCGCTGAGATTCCCCTCCGGGAGTAGTGAATCTCTACCACTGGTGAGAATATCCAGCCCCTTCAATAAAAGCTTGTAGCCATTAGGCAGGTGGTTTATTACAGTTTCTTCCTGTGCTCTAGGAAAGAGGGCAACCGTGGTTCTGAAAGTATTGAAAGTGTTGATTTGTTTTTATTTATTTAGATGTTTATCCTTTTCCTTTCTTTCTGTCTTGGTTTTCAGCCGCTTGTGCAAATCAGCGCCCTGACCTCTTTGGCTGTGTTATTGCCCAAGTTGGAGTGATGGACATGCTGAAGTTCCATAAATACACCATCGGCCACGCCTGGACCACCGACTACGGGTGCTCGGACAGCAAACAGCACTTTGAATGGCTTATCAAGTAAGTCTTCATTCATATTGATACCTGTGTGTGGGTGTGTGTGTTGCTAACGATTTTGACATCGTAGTCCTGAGCAATCAAAAGCATAAGCGTCTGACCCTTTGTCCCCTTCGGTGTCTCATATCTGCGTATCATTTACTGCAGAAAGTAGGGGAAGTGATGGGGGTACCTACGTGTCTTCCTTGTTTTGATCCGGTCTTTAACAAGAACAACAAACTACAGAGATGGGGAATTCTAAAGATGTCCTCCCACCCCCGGATTCCTGCCCCCCCCACCCCCACCCCCGGTCTCTTCAAGTCAGACACTAATCTGAGTGCTGCTGTGAAGGGACTTTGCAGATTAAAGTGAGGTTACTAGTCAGCTGACCTGAAAATAAGGAGATAATCCTGGATTACTGAAGTAGGCTCAGTCTCTCTCTGGCTGGAGGCAGGGAATGCAGCAGAAAGGGAGGTCAGATTGGAAGCATGAGGGGGACTGGAGCTGCCATTGCTGGCTTTGAAGACGGGGAAGGGGCCTCTAGAAGGTGAGAACAGCCACAGTCCCCAAAGAAAGGGAGACCTCGGTCCTATAACCACATGGGAACTGAGTTCTGCCAACAGCCTGAATGAGCCTGGGAACAGATTTTTTCCCAGAATTTCCCGATAAGAGCGCAGCCAGCCAACACCTTGATTTCACAGCCCCGAGACCCAGTGCAGAGGACCCAGTTGAGCCACCCTAGACTTCTGGCTGACAGAACTGGGAGATAAGAAATCTGTGTTGTTTTGAAAAGCTGCCAAACTTGTTGTAATTTGTTACCATAGCAATCAAAACCGGATAGAAAACGGTGCCATTTTACTTTACATCTATGTATGGGATTTTAAGGCGGAAATAAAGAAGGATCTATGCAGGCACATTAAAACCTACTTTGTTCCCTCAGTATAATCATATATATTTAAAACTGCAAAATCACATCATTAAAACATCATACAACTTCATTCCCATCCGACAACCACTTTGGCGAGACCATTGAGGAAATGGCAGGCATTTAGACGCTCAAGACCACAAGCCACGTTCTTTTCTGGCTGTTCACAGTCTTCACTTCTACAGGTAGGGGTTTGGGGACCGTCATCAGCAGTTAGGAATGGCCCTTGGAACAGTACAAGAAGCCTGTGTCCCAGGCTTCTGTCAGCTCTAAATTTCATCAATAATTTCTCTGGTCAAGCTTTTTCTTTAATTTTATGGGCTTTTTATGGTTTTAGCTCTTTAGCTAAAATGACTCAAGTTTTATCATTGAATACTTTAAGACACGTAGATACCCTCGTTGCCAAATACCAGTAAAAGCTGAATCAAGCAGCTGTAGTTCAAACTAATACTGTAAAGAAAATACCAAATTGTGTATCAAAGACAACAAAATATTCAGTGGAGCCTAATGCTTCTAAAATTAATTTGGGAAGGGGCGCCTGGGTGGCTCAGTCGGTTAAGCATCTGCCTTTGCTGCCCCTCCCTCTCTCAGATAAAATATATAAAAATTAATATGGGGAATAAAAGAAAAGTAAATATTTTTCCTCTCAAGATGTCTGTGATAGTCCTACTTTAGACTTTAATTTTCCAGCCTAGCTCTCACGGGGCTGTGTTCTCCTCCTACTCCATTCTGGAGCCAGAGGGGGCCTTACCAGAAGCTGCATGTCCCATGAAGCACGATCTGAGATTAAAAGGGGGTTCCCCCCCCCCATGAATACAGAATTTTCCGGAATCTTAAATGTATCAGTGTGGCCAGAGGGGGCCTTACCAGAAGCTGCATGTCCCATGAAGCATGGTCTAAGATTAAAGGGGGTCCCCTCCCTCCATGAATACAGAATTTTCCAGAATCTTAAATGTAGCAGCATGGCATGTATGTGAATCTCAGGGGTAGAGGGGTGGTGGTATTATCAGGAGGCAGAATTTTCCAAACCTCTTTCCCCAAGAACTAATACTTAGCTGGAGGGCTGGGGTCAATCCAAGAACACTCTGAAATAAGATCAGAAAGCCGAGCCACGTCAGCCCCTTAATCTTATCTGAAAACTCCAGAACGTTTCAGTCTTGACTTGGTTAACCAAGCAGATGCGTTACTGTTCTTGACCATTTACCCTCCAAAATAAAACTCTACGAAAACAGCCGATTCTATTCATTAATACTTGACAAACGGAACATCCATATTGAGTAAAACGCAAAGATAGAAATCCAGAGATGTCCCTCACCTGCCATCTAATTCGACTATACTTATATTCATAAAACCCTTTTGTTCACTTGCCTGAAAAGTTGTCCTGCAGAAGGTGCGTCCTCTGCTCCCCCCACCGAGCTGGTCACCACTGGCAGGGCCCCAAGTGCCCGTGAGAGGCCCCAACAGGACCCAGACTCTCCTCAGCCGGCCTTGCTGAGCCTGCAACAAACATCGTATCAATAGCAAAGGGCCAGAAAGCTGCCATATGCTTTGACTTTCAAGGTTTTCGACCAAAGAGAGGCCAGCAGCTGGCGTATCCACAGTCAGTGGCTTACAATCAATCCCCCTTGTGGGACTCCTGGGAGGCTCCGTGGTTGAGCACCTGCCTTCGGCTCAGGTCGTGACCCCGGGGTCCTGGGATCGAGTCCCCATCAGGCAGGTCCCCGCAGGGAGCCTGCTTCTCCCTCTGTCTGTATCTCTCGTGAATAACTAAATAAAATCTTTTAAAAAACAACAACAGGGCAGCCCAGGTGGCTCAGCGGTTTAGCGCCGCCTTCAGCCCAGGGCGTGATCCTGGAGACCTGGGATCGAGTCCCACGTTGGGCTCCCTGCATGGAGCCTGCTTCTCCCTCTGCCTCTCTCTCTCATTCTCATGAATAAATAAAATTTAAAAAAATAAAAAATAAATAAATAAATAAATAAAAAACAACAACAGTTTGGCTGTTATGGACATTGCTGCTATAAACATGGAGGTGCAGGTGTGCCAGCATTTCACTGCATCTGTATCTTTGGGGTAAGTCCCCAGCAGTGCAATTGCTGGGTCGTATGTCCACAATAGCCAAACTGTGGAAGGAGCCTCGGTGTCCATCGAAAGATGATGGATAAAGAAGCTGTGGTCTATGTATACAATGGACTATTCCTCAGCCAGTAGAAATGACAAATACCCACCATTTGCTTCGACGTGGATGGAACTGGAGGGTATTATGCTGAGTGAAATACGTCAGTCGGAGAAGGACAAACATTATATGGTCTCATTCATTTGGGGAATACAAAAAATAGTGAAAGGGATTAAAGGGGAAAGGAGAGAAAATGAGAGAAAATGAATATCAGAGAGGGAGACAGAACATGAAAGACTCCTAACTCTGGGAAACGAACTAGGGGAGGTGGGCAGGGGGTGGGGGTGACTGGGTGACTGGGTGACGGGCACTTAGGGGGGCACTTGATGGGATTGAGCACTGGGTGCTATGCTCTATGTTGGCAAATTGAACTCCAATCAAAAAATGTAAAATAAAATAAACAATTAAATGGAAAAAAATAAAAGTAAAAAAAATAAAAATAAAACAACCAGTCTACCTTGTAGGAGTGAGAAAGTCAGCGTAAGGAGCACGGAGCCACTCCAGATCCTACGCGTGTGTATAGTAGGGTCAGAGTCGTCTCGAAAGACCTGGGCTCTTCCCCCGTCTTCCAGGGTGGGAGCCACAGAGATGGGGCAGGTGCCCAGGGTGCAGGAGCGGCGGCCAGTGGGCGCGCCAAGGACGCCAAGGCCCGGGCCGTCGGGCTCCCGGGGCAGCGTGGGGCCCGACCCCCGGCCTCGGCCGTCCAGGCCCACGGCCCTGCCTTTGCCTTCCAGGTACTCGCCGCTGCACAACGTGAGGCTCCCGGAGGCGGACGACACCCAGTACCCGTCCATGCTGCTCCTGACCGCCGACCACGACGACCGGGTGGTCCCGCTGCACTCCCTCAAGTTCATCGCCACCCTCCAGTACGTGGTGGGCCGCAGCCGGAAGCAGAGCAACCCGCTGCTCATCCACGTGGACACCAAGGCCGGCCACGGGGCCGGGAAGCCCACGGCCAAGGTGATAGAGGAGGTCTCCGACATGTTCGCCTTCATAGCGCGCTGCCTGGACATCGACTGGATCCAGTGAGCGGCCCCCGCGGGCCCGGCCCGGCCGCCGCCGGGACCCTCAAGGGCTTTCACACCGGTCACGGTCACGCGGAGAAGCCACCGGGCCCCCCGCCCCCCCACGGACACCGGGTCCCACGGAACCGCCGCGGGAATTTTATCTTTTCTAGGCTTCTCCTTTTTAGCCAGGCCCTTGGCGTTTCTTTTTTCCACCCTGTGCAGGCACATGTTTTAAAAAAAAAAAAAAAAAAAAAAATTAAAAATTAAAAATTAAAAAAAAAAATTAAAAAAAATATTAAAAAGGCATGTTTGGATAAATAGCTAAGCGACAGCCAACGCATCGTGACTATTAGGTTGCCGAATCCAGAGTCGTAGTCGGGCACACCTCACCTAGAGCACTCAGTGAAGTCCGCTTCTATACCCATAACCAGTATATCTTTCGATGTGAGAACTGTTCTCCTGAAAAAGACTCCTTTGCAATGATAATAAATGTTATTTAAGAACGGGAGGCTTGATTTCTGATTCCTTGGTGTTGAGGGCCCTCGCCCTGCATCGCGCCACCTGCCTACTCGACACCTTTCCGTACCGGGTAGTTTCCTAACAGTGAAGCCCTAGAACGTCCGCCGCCAAGAAGGAGGTGAGTGCGGCCCCCCCAGCCCCCTCCTTATGGGGATGAAGCTCCCAGAGGCAGCTCACTCTTCCGTATTAACCACTCGGTCAGGTCCAGGTCGGCTGATGACCTGAGCCAGGGCTCCTTTGACTTGGGTGCCTCCTCTTGAAAAATCAGGGCACCAGAAGCTTCAGCTTACGGGCCTGCTTGTCTGTCAACGTGGTTACAGAGTGTCCCTGGACGTCGGAGTACCCAGCATATAAACCTCACCTGAGTTAACGATCCCCTTCTGGAGATTAATACATTTAATCATCGGAGAAATCAATACATTTCTCCAAACTTATCTTAAAATCAGAAATTTTGGCATTTCCCAAGCCGTTCCCCTCCGCCCTCCCCCGAAGACCGCTTCTTGGAAATAGTCACACTTAGAACAGTTTCGGTCCCTCGTCCCGGCCACCCCGAGGCTTTAGGAGGAGGATACACCATTCCCCAAACTATTGTTCATAAAATTTCAGGGCACTAACCTCTTCTGAAACACTGTGCCTTTGGGCATCAGTTTGGGAAATGCTGACCTGATTGATAATAGGAAAATCTTTTCTTTGTCTCGCTTCGTCAGATGACAGAAATAACCACTTACCTTCATCGTTCCGTGAGTTTGTACTTTTCCAGATAAGCCAAGCGCTGTTTTCCTAATCCTACCTATTGGTGCTCTTCTTGAGAGCTCTACCTCTCAAACCCAGGGCCTGAAATTAGACACACAGTTTTCTATCAAGTGCATCACTACGTATCAAGCATACCTGAAAGGTGGCTACTTGGTTTGGTTTTTCTCCTCTGGAATCCCATGTTCTATTAATTTTAATAAGCACCATGTACACTGTAGCTGCCCTTGAACGTATGACACACTCTAGCCGCCTCCTGCCACCCCACCCCCAGAGACCCCGCACCCCCAGCTCCCAGCACATGCAGAACTGACATCACCGCCTCTGCAGAGACATGCTAGCACTGGCTACCTGCCACGTACCTGCTGACCGGAGCATGGCAGGGGAAAAAAAAAATAAAAACAAACATTCTCCTAGATAAAGCTAGAGGCAGCCTTTTTCTTAGACCAGCTGGGTGGTTTGACGTACAGACAGCCGAGCTCTTTCCACTCAGTGCGGAGCATTTCCGAGCTTGCCCAGAACGGAGTTCCACTTCACAGTGGAAAGTGAAAACTCCGTGGGTGTGGCCTCAGCTTCAGGAGAAGAACCAAAAAAAAAAAAAAAAAAGGGAGAAGAACCTCAGTCCAGGCTCCAGTCCCAACTCCAATTTAGCAAGTGGTAATTAGGAATAAAGGGTATAATACACTCCGAAAAGTGCCTACCGGAGAACTGGCCTCCAACTGAGTTCTCTTTCCCAAGCTAATTTTCACATCTAGACTTTAGCAGGACAACTGAGCCCACACACCGAAGGTAGCTTATTTAAGCCTTCAACACTGGAAGTATATGAAGTTGGCCCCTTCCCAGATCTCAGCTGCCTTCCCTATTAGATGCCACCTTCCTCTGTCCAGGGCTCTGACCCTCTGCTCTGTCTTATGTTGGTCTATGGTGTTTAAGGAAAAAAAAAAAAAAAAGCCACACACATTGTACAGGTGGTCTAACTTGCTACACGTGCCATAGAGCATTTGCTACCCGAGTGAAAGAAAGTCACATTTCTGATGTTTGCTATGTACACGTCTAGTGTAAAACTTGGCAATTGCGTTTTCCTATTACTCCCACTAAAGCATAGGCAGTTGCACACAAATGGCTGCAAAGGCTACATTTCAGCTGAGAAAGCCTGTCCCCAATCTGTATTTCTCAGACAGTTTTACCAGCCTCGGGGAGTTCCCCAGGACACACCACGCAGCCATTGCCCAGAAAGGTCACAAAGACTCAGAGATGAGTGAAGGGCAGATGGAAAGCTGTGAAGAGTCTAAAAAAGCAAAAGTCGGACTAGAATGGGGTGCTCAGGCCAGTGGGCTGAGGGCTGAGGCCAACGAGGAAGGAATATTTGGCCATGTCCTCCATGCAGTCATTCTAGGGACTGGGGGTACAAAGTAAAAAAGTCCTACCTTCATGCAGCTGACACTCCAGAAAGAGGAGAAATGATTTCATGGAGTGCCCTGTGCACCCAGCCCCAAGCACTCTGTATGGCTACTTGTCCCCAAGCAACCTTACAAACCACGTGCTACTCCCCCCCAGCCCCCACTGCCCCCCCTCCCCACAAGAGCCCAATTTCTTCAGCCAGGAAGTGCACTGGGAGGGCGGGTGAGCCTGGAGCTGGCCCTGGAGTCCCTGGAGTCTGCACTCTTACCCCCCCACACACACACCCAAATGGTATTGAGAGTAAACAAGAGGGTTCTCCTTCAAGATAGTGACCTGAGAGATCCTGAACTTCTCTCTTCCCACAAATGCACTGAATCTACAGCTACACACAGAACAATACCCTCTGAAAGAAAAACTAGATGAGCAACCCCTACAAACTGGGCAAATGAGATAAAAGCCCATGTCGAAACGGACAGGAGAGGCTGAGACACAATTTTCCCTTAAGCACCCGCCACCCCCACGGTCAGGAGGGAACTCGCAACCCTGAGCTTCTCCCTGAGTGAAGGGCCTGGACCCCATATCTGGCATCCCAACTTTTAAGACCTGCATCTAGGAGATAAGCCCCCAAAACACCTAGCTTTGAAAGCCAGTGGGGTTTGTAGCCACAAGACCCACAGGCCATACCAAGCTGAGAAACGCTTTGGGTTTCCATAGTCTGCTCACATTTTTAATTTGAAAGATAAAATGTCCATGAGAAAATAGACATTTCTAATAGTTTTTTTTTTTTTTTAAGATCTCTCAGCAACTTTCAAGTGTACAGTATAATGCTAGTTACTATAGTCACCATGCTGTACGTGACATCCCCCTGGAAATCTGTACCTTGTGGCCCCTCACCCATTTCACCCACCCGAGAAACAGTTCTTAAAGGGCTCGTGCCCTGGCCACCCACAGAGCTCAGCGGGGAGGCAGCCAACTGAAAAGTGTCTGGTCTTCCTGTGAAAGACACCTGTTTGCTTATCCTAAAGATTTGGCCTGAGGGAGGGGCAGGCTTCTAACTCAATACACATCTAGCACCCTCCTGGAATATTCTAAAGACTGCAGGGGCCAGTGGGAGCCATCTTCAGACTCTCCCTCTGCCTCCCCCTGGGTCACTGGTATTTCCTAGAAGGGTACTTATGCACATATCTGGTGTCCTGGTTTTTGCAGCTGCTCAGGGACAACCCTTGATCACCTGGCTTTGGTGGCCAGTGGGACTTACATGTGTGGGTCCCATAGGACTGCAACAAATGGAGAAGCAGTTCTTCACCGGCTCCCTCCTCTCCAGGGCACAGCACAGAAGCAGCAGTCCTCCATGCACCTCCAGTATTTCTGTGGAAGAGGCCTATTAGCTTATCTTCTTAACTGCGGCCTGAAGGGCAAACTTCCCATTAAAAGCACTTCTGAGAGCCAACTGTCATCCCCTCTGGACGCCAGGGAGGCTGGCAGTATCATCATCATGCTCCCTCTGTCCCGACCCAGATCATCAGAGTTTCCAGCATTTGTGGCCATATCACTTGCTTCGATAGCCTGGCTCTGGTGGCCAGAGGTGCCTGTGTTCACAGGGCTTGTGTTTCTGTGTTAATGGAACAGTAGCAAACAAAGAAACAAGTTTTGTTTGTTTGTTTTTATTATTCATGAGAGACACGGGGGGCGGGGCAGAGACACAGGCAGAGGGAGAAGCAGGCTCCATGCAGGGAGCCCGATGTGGGACTCAATCCCGGACCCGGTATCACACCCTAAGCCAAAGGCAGTTGCTCAACCACTGAGCCACCCAGGTGCCCCTAACGAAACAGTTCTTAACTGGCTAATACCCCAAGGCTCAGCACAGAGGGAACACCCAGAAATGCCCATCTCCCAGTCTTCCCCTGAAAGAGATGTGTTTGTATACTTTAAAAACTGCTGTCTAAGGGTCTGGCTTCCAATCAGCCTGAATCTAGGTGCTGACTGAGATACTCCCCTTTGGGACACCGACAGATCTTGGTAAATCCTCACCTACTGGAAGCCATTAACACTACAGTAGGCTGATTGGACAATCACAAAGGTTTGGGAGACAGTTAAGAGCTAGGGTAGGTTTAAGCAATAAGGTTCATCTCCTACATGAGGTCATCCCTTCAAGACTGGGAGAGGTGGCCATTTATATAATACATTAAAAACAACAACAACAACAACAACAGAGATTTAAAGAAAAATGAACAAGAATATATTCCAAACAAAATAAGATAAAACCCAGTAGAAGCCCTCAGGCACCTGGAATCAAGTTCCACATTGGGTTCCCCACAGGGAGCCTGCTTCTCCCTCTGCCTCTCTCTCTGTGTCTCTCATGAATAAATAAAATATTTTTTTAAAAAGTCCTCAATGGAACAGAGATAAGTAATTTACCTGATAAAAAGTTCAAGTTAACAGTCCTAAAGATGCTCACCTTGCTTGGAAGATGAACGGATGAACACAGTGAGAACTTCAAGAAAGAAAGAAAAAAAAAAAAAACTTCAACAAAGACATAGAAAATATAAGAAAGTACCAAAGTCACAGAGGGGGAAAAATACAATATCTAAACTAAAAGCTACACTAGATTATCCAATAACAGACTAGATAAAGCAGAAGAAGGAATCAGTGGACTTGAAGACAGGGTAGTGGAAGTCATCCAGAGTAGAAAAAAAAAAAAAGAATGAAAAAACTTTAGGGACTTATGGGACAAGATCAAGCAGACCAACATTCATATTATAGGGGTCTCAGAAGAAGAAGAGAAAAGGGAGCAGAAAATTTATTTGAACAAATTATGGCTGAAAGCTTCTCCAACTTGGGGAAGAAAGTTGACAGTTAGATACAAGAAGCCCAGAGAGTTCTAAAAAAGATGGACCCAAAGAGATCCACACCAAGGCACATAATTAAACTGTTAAAGACAAGGTGGCCCGGGTAGCTCAGCGGTTTAGCGCTGCCTTCGGCCCAGGGTGTGATCCTGGAGTCCCAGGGTCAAGTCCCACGTCAGGCTCCCTGCATGGAGCCTGCTTCTCCCTCTGCCTGTGTCTCTGTCTCTGTCTCTCTCTCTCTCATGAATAAATAAATAAAATAAACTGTTAAAGACAAAGAGAATCTTAAAAAGCAATGAGAGAAAAACAACTTGTTACATACAAGGGACTCTCTTAAAACTATGAGCATATTCTTCAGCAGAAATTTTGCCAAAAAGGAGGGACATAGTATATTCAAAGTGCTGAAAGGAAGCATCAACCGTACTCTATCTATCTGACAAAGTTGTCCTTCAGAGCTGAAGGAAATATGAAGAGTTTCCCAGATAGGCAAAAACTGAAGGACTTCATCAGCACTAGACCAGCCTTACAAGAAATGCAGAAAGGAAAGGAAAAAGGGTGCTAATTAGTAACAGGACTACATACGAACGTATAAATCTCACTGGCAAAGGTAAATATATAATAAAACTCAGAATACTCTAACATAAAGACAGTGAGTTAATTTACAAAGCTAGTATGAAGGTTAAAAGACAAAGGTAGGGGCACCTGGGTGACTCAGTGATTGATTTTCTGCCTTTGGCTCAGGTGGTGATCCCAGGGTCCTGGGTTCGAGTCCTGCATTGGGCTCCCTGCAAGGAACCTGCTTCTTCCTCTGCCTATGTCTCTACCTCTCTCTCTCTGTCATGAATAAATAAAATCTTTTAAAAAATAATGAAACACAAAGGTAATAAAAAATAACTAGAAAAAGTTATTAATGGATATATAAAATTTAAAAATATGTGACATCAAAAGCAAATTGTGGGGTCAGAGGGAAGTAAAAAAATGTAGAGCTTTAGAATGTGTTTGAACTTAGTCATCAACTTAAAATACTGTTATAGGGATCCCTGGGTGGCTCAGAGGTTTGGTGCCTGCCTTTGGCTCAGGGTGCGATCCTGGCGTCCTGGGATCGAGTTCCTCATCAGGCTCCCGGCATGGAGCCTGCTTCTCCCTCCTCCTGTGTCTCTGCCCCTCTATGTCTATCACAAATAAATAAATAAATCTTTTTAAAAAATACTGTTCTAAGTTGTCTTATATAAGCCTCATGGTAACCACAAAGCAAAAACATATAGTAGATACAAAAAGAGAAAAGAATCTCAGCATGTCACCACAGAAAATCATCAAGTCACCAACAAAAAGAGCAAGAGAAGAATAAAGGAATTTCAAAACAGCCAGAAAACAATGAACAAAATGGAATAAATACATACCTGTTGATCTACTTTAAATATAAATGAGCTAACTTCTCCAATCAAAAGACACAAAGTGGCTGAATGGATAAAAAAATGAGACCCATCAAGGATTCCAGTCCAAGATGTAGGAAGACACTGAACTCCCTTTCTCCATGAAATACAACAAATCACACCTAATTATAGAGCAATTCCTCCAAAGAACTGAGGGCCCACTGAATAGCTTCTGCACAACAAAAGATGGGATGGCAAAAGAGAACAGCAAGAGAGATGGAGACATATTAACCAAGGAACCTTCCATCCCTGATGCCGCAAATGGCATCATTGTACCCTGGTGTGAGGGTACAACCCAGACACACTAACCAGCCTGCCTGTCAGTGAGCCCCTGGCTTCTAGCCCACCCCAGCCTAGCCATTCCACCAAGGTGGCCACAGGGCAATGCATACCTGGAAATCCCTGGTTAGCACTCATTATAGCTCCAAGTTTTATACCAAGGTGACACAGGTGTAAAGCATCCTGGAATACTCCAGGCCTATATCACTTGGACTTCAGGCAGCATGCTAGGGTACCCTCAGTTTAGAGAGCTCTAGTACCTCCTGACTGCCATTGGATTGAAATCCAGCTGCCCCACCAGGGTGCACCCTGTGTTGAAGCACCCTGGGGACCCACCTGTGCCTACCACAGTTCCAGCCACCCCACCAGGGCACACTCTATGCAGAGTGGCCCAGAACACCTCCACCCATGTGAGCCTTGGCTCCAGTCACTTGGCCAGGGCATCCCCTTTGCTGAACACCCCAGGACACCCCAGCTTATAAGCACTTCAGCTTCAGCTGTCCGGCTAGGGCACATTTTCTGTGGAGAGCCCATGGACCATATCCGCTCATCTCCACTTTAGCTTCAGCTGTCCTGCCAGGGTGCCCCTTGCATGGAGTACCCCAGGGCCCCCAAGCCTGTACCCTACCTCCAGCTCCAGCCACTCCTCCATGGCATGTTCTGTGCAAAGTCCAGGAAAACCCCAGTTTACACCCACTTTAGCTTCAGCTATCCTGCCAATATGCCCTCTCTGTGCATAGAGCCCTGGAACACTTGATTTGCCACCATTTCAGCCTCAGCTGTCCTGCCAGGGTACCCTCTTCACAGAGAGTCCAGAAACCTCCTGGCCCACACAATGCCTCAGCTCCAGCCACCCCACCAGGACACCCCCTACATAAAGTGTCCCTGGACACCCCAGCTTGCACCCACTTCAGGTTCTGCTGTCCTACCAGGGTACCCTCAGTGTGTAGTCCCAGGACACCCCAGCCTGCATCCACTTCAACTTAGACAGCCTGCTAAAGCACCTGCTGCACAGAGAGCCCCATGACCTCTGGCTTGTGGTCACTTCAATGTCAACTGTCCTACCAGGGTGCCTACTGTATGGAGAGCCCCAAGACCCCTGGCCCACACCAACCACACCTTCAGCCAGCCATCCAAAGTCACCAAGCACACACAGTCTACATAAGGGATGAGCATATGTAAAACCATGCCTTCATGTTTAGAAGTAGCTGTTCTGCTAATCTATAGAAACAAAAAAGAAAGTCAAGCAAGATGGAGAGACAGAGGAATATGCTCCAAAAGAAAGAACAAGACAAACCCTCAGAAAAAGAACTAAGTGAAATGGAGATAAGCAATATGCCTGATAAAAAATGTAAAGTAATGATTGTAAAGATGCTCCGTGGACTGAAGAGAAGAATAGAAGAATTCATGAGACCATCAGTAACGACACAGAAAATACAAAAAAGAACCAGAGTTGAAGAATACAATAACTGAAATTTTTAAAAAGTATATGCTATAGGGAATCAAAAGATTAGCTGATGCAGAAGAACATATCAGTGATCTGGAACATGAGTTAATGAAAAACACGCAAACTGAACAGCAAAAAGAGAAAAAAAATTATAAAAATGAGGACAGGTTAAGTGACCTCTTAGACAATATCAAACAAAGAAGCTTTCACATTATAAGGGTCCCAGAAGAAGAGACAAAGAAGGGGCAGAAAACTTATTTGAAGAAATAATAACTGAAAACTTCCCTAAGTTAGGAGAAAAAAAAAATAGACATCCAGGTCAAAAAGTACAGAGTTTCAAACAAGATAAACCCAAGGAAGGCCACACCATGACACATTATCTTTAACCTTTGATATTTTTTTTAATTTTTTTTTAAATTTATTTTATGATAATCACAGAGAGAGAGAGAGAGAGAGAGAGAGAGGCAGAGACATAGGCAGAGGGAGAAGCAGGCTCCATGCACCGGGAGCCTGATGTGGGATTCCATCCTGGGTCTTCAGGATCACGCCCTAGGCCAAAGGCAGGCGCCAAACCGCTGCGCCACCCAGGGATCCCTAACTTTTGATATTTTAATTATTAAAGGATAATTTTAAAAGCAGCAAGAGGGGAGCAAAACATTATATACAGAGGAACCCTATAAAACTGTTAGGTGATTTTTCAGCAGAAACTGCAGGCCACAGAAAGTGCCATCATATGTTTAAAGTGCTGAAAGGAAAAAAAACAAGAATACTTTAACCAGCAAGCTTATCACTCAGAACTGAAAGAAAGATAATTTCCCAAATAAAAGTTAAAGGAGTTTATTACCACTAAACCAGCCTTATAAGAAATGTTAAAGGGACTTTAAATGGAAAAGAAATGGCCATAATTATGAATAAAAAGATATAAAATATGATAACATAAACATAAAATGTGGAGGGAGTAAAAGGATTTTTTTTAAGAATTTGAACTTAAATGATAATCAACTTAATACAGACTGCTATATAGTTGGGATGGTATATGAACCTCATGGTGATCAAGAACCCAAAACCTTTAATAGATACACAAAAATTAAAAAGCCAAACATAGCACTGCAGAAATTCATCAATTACAAAGAAAGAGAGCAAGGGAAGAAGGGAACAGAGGAGAACAACAAAATCAACCAGAAAACAATGAACAAAATGGCAGTAAGTACATACCTATCAATAATTGCTTTAAATGTATAGCCTAAATGCTCCAATCAAAAGACATGGGTGGTGGAATGGGTAAAAAACAAAAACCAACCATCTATATGCCGCCTACAAGAGACTTACCTCAGACCTTAAGATACATAGAGACTGAAAGTAAAAGAATGGAAAAACATTTACCATGTAAATGGAAGTGGGAAAAAAAAAAAACTGGGGTAGCAATACTTATACCAGACAAAACAGACTTTAGGGTAAAGACTGTAACAAAAAACAAAAAAGGGGCATTATATAATGACAAAAGGATCAATCCAACAAGAGAATATAATAATTGTAATAACCTATGTACCCAACACTGGAGCACCTAAATACATAAAGCAAATACTAACAGACATAAAGAGAGAAATTTATGATACTACAATAATAGTAGGGGACACCCCATTTATATCAATAGATAGATCATCCAGGCAAAAAATCAATAAGAAAACAGTGTCTTTGAATGACACATTAGACCAGATGGACCTAACAGCTATATACAGAACATTCCATCCAAAAACAATAGGCTACACATTCTTTTCAAGTACACACGGAATATTCTCCAGGATTGAGCAGGCCACAAAACAAGTCTCAATACATTTAAGAAAACTGAAATCATACTGTGCATCTTTCCCAACCACAATGAAACTAGAAATCAATCACAAGAAAAAAAAAAACCTGGAAAAAACACAAAAAATTATATGAAACAGCCAATGGGGCCATGAAGAAATCAAAGAAGAAATTTAAAAAATACATGGAGACAAAGGAAAATGTAAACGCAACAGTCCAAAATCTCTGGGACAAGGGCGCCTGGATGGTTCAGTTGGTTAAGCATCTGCCTTCAGGTCAGGTCTTGATTCCAGGGTCCTGGGATCAAGCCCCCCCACCCCCAAGGTCTGGCTCTCTGCTCAGTGGGGAATCTACTCCTCCCTCTGCCCTTCCCCCTGCTCATTCTCTTTTTCTCTCCCTCTCTCTCTTTCAAATAAATAAAATCTTAAAAAAAAATAAAAATCTCTTGGACATAATGAAAGCAGTTCTTTTTTTAGGGAAAGAAAGAGACAGGACAGCAGTAGAGGGGCAGGGCAGATGGAGAAGCAGGCTCCCTGCCCAGCCCCAACATGGGGCTTGATCCTGGGACTCTGGAATCATAACCTGGACTAAAGGCAGATGCTTAACCAACTAAGCCACCTAGGTGCCCTCTAAAAGCAATTCTAAGAGAAAAATATATAGTGATACAAGGCTACCTCAAGATACAAGTAAAAGCTCTAAATAAAAAATCTAACCTTACACCTAAAGGAACTAGAAAAAGAACAAGCACAGCCCAACAAGGAAATGATAAATTTGGAAAAGTAAATGAAATAAAGATTTTTTAAAAATAGGAACAAAAAATGAAAGAGCTGATCCTTTGGAAAGATAAAATTAATAAACCCTTATCCAGAATCATGAAGAAATAAAACAGAAAGGACCCACAAAATAAAGTCAGAAATGAAAGAGAATTAACAGTGGACACCACAGAAATACAAAGGATTATAAGAAAATACTATGAAAAATTATATGCCAATGAATTGGACAACCTAGAATAGATATATTTCTAGAACTACAATCTTCCAAAACTTTATCAAGAAGAAACAGTATCTGAACAGACTGATTACTAGCAACAAAATTGAATCGGTAATCAAAAACTACCCCAAAATATGGGATGCCTGAGTGGCTTAGTGGTTGAGCGTCTGCCTTTGGCTCAGGGTGTGATCCTGGAGTCCCAGGATCGAGTCCCACGTCAGGCCCCCTGCGTGGAGCCTGCTTCTCCCTCTGCCTGTGTCTCTGCCTCTCTCTGTGTGTTTCTCATGAATAAATAAAATATTAAAAAAATATTAAAAAAAAAAACGCCTACCCAAAAATAGAAGTCCAGGATCACATGGATTCAAAGGTGAATTCTACCAAACACTTAAAGAAGATTTAATAACTGTTCTCCTCAAACTATTCCAAAAAAGAGGGGAAGGAAAGCTTCCAAATACATTCTATGAGGCCAGCATTACCTTGATACCAAAACAAGGGCAACACACACACACACACACACACACACACACACACACACACACACATTACAGGCCAATATCCTTGATGAATATACAAGCAAAATCCTCAACAAAATATTAGCACACCACATTAAAAAATACACTAAAAGGATCATTCGCCATGATCAAATAAGATCAATATTTGTAAATCAATTAACAGGCTATATCACATCAATAAAAGTGAAGGGTAAAAGTCATATGATCATTTCAATAGATACAGAAAAATTATATGACAAAATTCAACATCTGTTCGTGATCAAAACTCTCAACAAAGTGGGTTTAGAGGTAACACGCTTCAACAAAATAAGGGCCTTATATGAAAACCCACAGTTAATATCATATGGTGAAAAAACTGCCAGATTTTCCACTAAGATCAGGAACAAGAGAAGGATATCCACTTTCACACTTTTATTCAACATATAGTTCTGGCGGTCCTAGCCACAAAAGAAAACAAAAAAATAAAGGGCATCCAAATTGGTATGGAATAAATCAAACTGTCACCATTTGTAGATGACATGATATTATA
Organism: Vulpes lagopus; assembly: GCF_018345385.1. NCBI lineage: Eukaryota > Metazoa > Chordata > Mammalia > Carnivora > Canidae > Vulpes > Vulpes lagopus. The sequence continues at coordinate 10,267,104 of NC_054824.1, forward strand.
CATAGAAAACCTGAAAGACACCACCTAAAATCTATTAGAAGTAATAAATGAATTCAGTAAAGTTGTAGGATACAAAATCAATACCTAAAAAATCAGTAGTGTCCCTATATGCCAATAGTGTAAAAGAAAAAAAATGAATGAAACTATTACAATTCCACTAAAATGACTAAAAACCTAGAAGTAAACTTAACCAAAGAGGTTAAAGAAATATACTTTGAAAACTATAAAACACTGATGAAATAAATCAAAGATAACAAAAATAGAAAGATACTCCATATTCATGGTTTAGAATAAATATTCCAAACTCCCCTAACCGACTATAGATTCAGTGCAATCCCTATCAAAATTCCAATGGCATTCTTCACAGAATTAGAACAAATAATGCAAAAATTTGTATAAGAACAGAAATGACCCTGAATAGCCAAAGCAATCCTGAGAAATAAGAGCTGGAGGTATCACAATCCCAGATTTCAAGACATACTACAAAGATGTAGTAATCAAAACAGTATGGTACTGGCACAAAAACCGACACACATAAACCAATGGAACAGAATAGACAGCCCAGCAGTAGATGCAAGCTTTATATGGTCAATCTATGACAAAAGAGGCAAAAATATACAATGGGGAAAAGACAGTCTCTTCAACAAATTGTGCTGTGGAAAACTGGAACACTTTCTCACACCATACACAAAAATAAACTCAAAATATCCTAAAGACCTAAATGTGAGACCTCGAACTATAAAAATCCTAGAGGAGAACACAGGCAGTAATGTCACTGATGCTAGCCTATTATAAACATATTTCTAGATGTCTTCTTTAGCAAGGGAAATAAAAAACAAAACCAAAAAATAAAGGGATTACATCAAAATAAGTTTTTGCACAGTGAAGGAAACCATCAATAGAACAAAAAGGCAACCTAACGAATGGCAGAAGACATCTGCAGATGATATATCCACTAAGTGGTTAATATCCAAAACATATAAAGAACTTCTACAACTTAGCACCATAAAACCCCAAATAATCTGATTTAAAAATGGGCAGAGGACCTGAATAGACATTTTTCCAAAGAAGACATACAGATGGCTAACAGACACACGAAAAGATGCTCAACATCAATCATCAGCAGGGAAATGCAAATCAAAACTGCAATGAAACATCACTTTACACCTGTCAGTATGGCTAAAATCTGAAAGACAAGAACTAACAAGTGTTAGTGAGGATGTGAAGAAAAAGGAACTCTCCTGCACTGTTGGTAGAAAAGGAAATTAGTGCATTCGCTGTGGAAAACAGTATGAGATTTCCTTAAAAAATTAAAAATAGAAATACCATATGATCCAATAATTGCTCTACTGGTTTTTTACCCAAAGAAAATGAAAATGCCAATTCAAAAAGATATATGCACCCCTATGTTTAGTGCAGCATTATTTACAGTAACCAAGATATGAAAGCAACCTAAGTGTCCATCACTAGATGAATGGATAGGGAAGAGGTGGTGTGTGTATATATACAATGGAATATTACACAGTCATAAGAAAGGACAAGGTCTTACCATTTTACATAACACAGGTGGAACTAGATGGTCTTATACTAAGTGAAATAAGTCAGAATGGGAAAAACAAATACTGTATAATGTCACTCACATGTAGAATCTGCAAAATAAGTGAATAAACAAACAGAAATCAGAATCAGACCTATATAGAGAACAAACTCGTGGTTACCACAGGAAAATCAGATAGGAGGATGGGCAAGATGAGTGGAGATGAGTGGGAGATACAGGCTTCTAGTTATGGTACCATAAGTCATGAGAATAAAAGGCATAGAATAGGGAATATAATCAATGATACAGTAATAGTGTTGTACAGTGACAGATGGTAGTTACACTCATGATGAGCATCTCATAATATATAGAGAAATTGAATCACTGTTTTGTACACCTGCAACTAATGTAACATTGTGTGCCAACTATATGCAAATTTTAAAATTTTTTTAAAGCAAACAAGACCCATCTATCTGCTGCTTACAAGAGACTCACTTCAGATAGAAGAGCACATATAGACTGCATGTGAAGGGATGGGTGTCATTCCCTTGCAAATGAAACCAAATTAAATCTAGGGTAGCTATACTTATATCAAACAAAACAGACTTTGAGACAAAGACAGTAATGATACAAAGAAATTCATTACATAATGATCAAGGTGTCAATATAACAAGAGGTTATAACATTTATAAATATTTAGGTACCCAGGGTGCCTGGGTGGCTCAGTCAGTTAAATGGCCAACTCTTGGTTTTGACTGAGGTCATGATCTCAGGATCGTTTTTTTTTTTTAAAGATTTTATTTATTTATTCATGAGAGACAGAGAGAGAGAGAGGCAGAGACACAGGCAGAGGGAAAAGCAGGCTCCATGTAGGGAGCCCCACGTGGGACTCGATCCTGGATCTCCAGGATCATGTGGAAGGTGGCGCTAAACTGCTGAGCCATCTGGACTGCCCATGATCTCAGGATCGTGAGACTGAACCCCAAGTAGGGCTCTGCACTCGGCAGGGAGTTTGCTTGAGATTCTCTCCCTCTGCTCCCCACTCCTTTAAAATAAACAAGTAAAATCTTTAAAAAAATATTTATGCACCCAAACACAGGAATGCCTAAATATATAAAGCAAAGATTCACAGACTTTGAGAAATAAAGGGCGAAATAAATAGCAATACAATAGTAGAAGACCTTAATACCTTACTTTCATCAATGTATAGATCATTCAGACAGAAAATAAGGAAACCCTGACTTACATTAGACTAGATGGAGTGGACATATACCATGTCAATATTCCATCCAAAAGCAGAATACACATTCTTCTCAAAAAAATATATATAAAACATTCTCAAAAATAAATCATGGTAGGCCACAAAACAAGTCTCCAATTTAAGAAGGCTGAAGTCATATCAAGCATCTTTTCCAATCAGTGTACAAAACTAGAAATCAATTACAAGGAAAGAACTAAAAATCTCACAAATATGTGAAGATTAAACAACTTGCCACTGAGCCACCATGAGTCAAAGAAGAAATAAAAAGACATGTTATGCTCCTCCATGACCCCACCCCACTTGAATCTAGCTGCATACAATCCCCACAGAAGATAATCCTTGAACACCTGGCTCTTGTGACTGGGGGGCTTGTGTCTCTGAGCCCCACGTAGCTAAAACAATTGGAGAGGCAGTTCTGGGTAGGTTACCCCCGCCAGGGCACTGCACAGACAGCTGACTGAAACACACCTCCAATCCTCCTGGGACTACTCCTTCAAGAGTTGGAGAGAGGGAAGCCCTGGTGGCTCAGTGGTTTAACACTGCCTTCAGCCCAAGGCCTGATCCTGGAGACCTGGGATCGAGTCCCATGTCGGGCTCCCTGCACGGAGCCTGCTCCTCTCTCTGCCTGTGTCTCTGCTTCTCTATGTCTCTCATGAATAAGTAAAATCTTAAAAAAAAAAAAGTTTTGGAGAGAGAACTCTTTCACCTCATACTAGAAACAAGCACAGAGTCCAGCAAAATGAGGAAACAAAGAAATATGTTCCAAAGGAAAAAAAAAACAAATAAGATAAAATCCCAGAATAAAACCTTATCTAAACAGTCATAAGTAATTTACCTGATGAGGAGTTCAAAGTAATGGTCACAAGGATGCTCGCCAATCTTGACAGAAGAATACATGAACACAGAGAGAACTTCAACAAAGTGATAGAAAATATCGGAAAGCACCAAACAAAAGTCATAAAGCTGAAGAATACAGTAACTGAAAAAAACACACTAGAGGTGTTCAATAGCAGACTAGATAAAGCAGAAGAAGCAGTCAGTGACCTGGAAGACAGGGCAGTGGAACTCACACAAACATATGGGCAAAATGAAAAAAAGAATTTTAAATGTGAACATAATTTGAGGGACCTAGAATAATATCAGGTGATGAGGGATAGCAAGCCTGTAAATGGACTAGCAATTTTGGTTGGAGTGACCTTAAGAACAAAATAACCTCTGAGTGATTAAAATCTAGACTCACTAGTCAAAATATTACATCGCTTATTGATGCAAGATATTGATCAACAGAACAAGTTACCCTCGGATAACAGAACAAGTTACCTCGGATATTCTAGAGTTCATTCATATCAACAATAGGGTTTATGACCTCAGTGTTGTATCAGGACATCCCAAGGTGCAACCACTATCAAGAGTTCATTTGTTCAATGATTAAAATCCTACAAGAACTGAGTTCAGACCATAATAATACAGGTTAGTTTCTTTCTATTATAAATTTTTCCCAATACAAAAGGACAAGAGAAATGAAGCCTACTTCATTAGTTGGAGACATCTTCAAACTAATAGATTATATATAGTCTTAGTTGATTTACATCTACTCTGCCCAAGAACAGGGTTTGTAAGGGTTGCAGAGCCCAATAATTGTGTAAAACTTAAGCCTTTATAGCCAGTGGTTCAATTCCTCGTCCTAACAAAATATTTATAATCCACATTATCTCATTGGTTATCCCCACCCCACTTGCTGTAGCATTCCTCACACTGATCACATGAAAAGTGCTAGGATACATACAAATTTGCAAAGGACCAAACATTGTTGGACCTCACGGTCTGTTCCAACCTGTTGCTGATACTCTAAAACTATTCATTAAAGAACCAATGAAATGCTAACATCATCAATATCCATATCCATTACTGAGCCAATCTTAGCCCTCACCATAGCCCCTACAACATAAATTCCCCTGCTTCTACCCAGCCACTAATCAACCTAGGAGGACTATACATGCTAGCTATATCAAGCTCAGTTATATACTTCATCCTTTGATCTGGACGGGCCTCAAATTCAAATATGCATTAATTGGAGCTAAGGAGTAGCACAGAGAATTTCATGTGAAGTGACTCTAGCAATTATCTTAATATTAGTGCTACTAATGAATGGATTGCTTACACTATCAACATTAATCATTACTCAAGAATACGTAGGATTAATTTTTCCATCACGACCACTAGCCATGGTCATGATTCATTTCGGCCCCAGCAGAAACCAACTGAGCTCCATTCGACCTAACAGAGAGAAAGAGATCCTAGTCACTGCCTCCAACACTGAACACTGAATACAAACCATTTGCCCTATTTTTCCTAGCAGAATAGGCCAAAATCCTCCTAATAAGCATTTTTACAACAATCATATCCCTAGCCCCTACATGCCAGAACTATATACAGTTAATTTCATTGTTAAAACCCTCCTACTGAGTATACCTTTCCATGAATCCAGGCCTCTTACCCACAATTCCAATACAACTAACTAATAGAACTCTTGTGAAAAACTTTATTTCACTACATTAACCCTTTCTATGTGACACATATCCTTGCTTATCATTATATCAGGTATTATACTACAATCCTAAAAATACATCTGACAAAGAGTTACTGTGATAGAGTAAATAAGAGGTTTAAATCTTATTATATTACCTTAATAGAAATAATTTTATTTCTATTATTCCTAGAATTATATGAATCAAGCCTACTCCTAGTAATTACAAATTAATTAAAGCATATTCTTTAATAAAGTCAGCTAAAGAAGCTATTGGGCCCACCCACCCTCCAAATATTGGTTAATATCCTTCCCATGCTAATAAATCTTCTCACCTTTACCATTATTATAACAACCATTATCTCAGAAACTATAATTGTGATAACAAGCTCTCATGGACTGACTCAACTGGCTTCAAAATAAGTAAGTTTATTTTTAATAAAAAATTTAACCCTTGAGCCATAGAAGCATCTACTAAATATTTCCTAACATCAATACTTCTTATAACGGCTATTATTAACTTAATATACTCTGGGCAAAGAACAATTACAAAAATAATCCAACAGCATCTGTTTACCATTGTGACAATAGCTCTCATTATAAAACTTGGACTTTCCTCTTTCCACTTCTGAGCATCTGCAGTAACACAAGCAATTCCATTATCCTCAGGCCTAATTGTACTAACTTGACAAAAACTTGCACCAATCTCATACCAAATCTCATCATCCATTAATCCAAATTTAATCTAACCATAGCTATTACATCAATTCTAACTGGAAGATGAGATGGACTTAACCATATATGAAAAATCATAGCCTATTCATTAATTGCTCATGCAAGATGAATAACACCTATCACAATTTATATCCTAAGTATAATAACCCAAGATCTATTAATCCTCATCATCATGATACTCACCACATTCATATTATTATGTGTAATTCATCCTCCACAACACTATCACTCTCATACATATGAAACAAAATACCCTTAATCACTACATTAATCTTAACCACCATACTATCAATAGGCCTTCCTCCTCTCTCGGGATTCCTGCCCAAATGGATAATCATCAAGCAACTGACAAAAAAATGATATTATATCAACATTAATAGACATTATATAGCACTACTCAATCTGTACTTCTACATGTAATTAACTTCACATCACTAATTATATTTCCATCAAGAAGCAACATAAAAATAAAAAGGACAATCTGAAAGTACACAATGATTAACTCTTTTAACACTACTAATTATAACATCAACAATAATCCTCCCTCTAACACCAATACTATCAATCTTGGAATAGGAATTTAGGTTAGAAAAGACCAAAAGCCTTCAAAGCCCTAAGCAAGTGTATTCACTGAATGCCTAAAAAGTACAAGGATTGCAAGACTTTATCCTACATCAACTGAATACAAATCAAATTCTTTAAGTAAGCTAAAACCTTACTAGATTGATAGGTTTCCACCCCATGAAATTTTAGCTAATGGTTAAATCCCTAATCGACTTCAATGGCTTCAATTTGCTTCTCCCGCTATCTAGGGGAACAAAAAAGCAGAAGAAGCCCCAGCAGAGTTGAAGCTGCTTCTTTGAATCTGTAATTCAGTATGATATTCACCACAGGGTTTGGCAAAAAGAGGACTCAACCTCTGTCTTTAGATTTAGAGGTTAATGCTTACTCAGCCATTTTACTTATATTCATAAACTGATTATTTTCAACAAACTATAAAGATACTGGCACTCTATACCTACTATTTGGTGCATAAACTAGAAGAGTAGAAACTTCCTGAAGCCTTTTTTTTTTTTTTAAGATTATTTATTTTTTTTTTATTTATTTTTTTTTTAATTTTTTTTTTTTTATTTATTTATGATAGGCACACAGTGAGAGAGAGAGAGAGGCAGAGACACAGGCAGAGAGAGAAGCAGGCTCCATGCACCGGGAGCCCGATGTGGGATTTGATCCCGCGTCTCCAGGATCGCGCCCTGGGCCAAAGGCAGGCGCTAAACCACTGCGCCACCCAGGGATCCCTTAAAGATTATTTATTTGCGAGAGCTAGAGAGTGCAGGGGGAGGAGCAGAGGGAGAGGGACAAGCATACTCTATGCTGAGTGCACAGCCCAATACAGGGTTCAATCCTAGGACCCCGAGATCATGACCTGAGCTGAAACCAAGAGTCGGACCAACACAGCCACCCAGGTGCCCCTGCCTGAAGCCTTTTAATCCATGTGGAACTTGGCCAACTTGGAATTTTACTGGGAGACCACCTAATTTATAATTGCCCATGCATCCATGATAATTTTTTATAGTATAGTATTAGAGTATTGGAGAATTTGGAAACTGTTTAGTCCCCTTAATAATCAGAGCACCTGATATAGCATTCCCCCAAATAAATAACGTGAGCTTCTATTACCACCATCATTTCTGCTTTTACATCATTAATAGTTGGAGCAGGTGCAGGAACCAATTGAACAGTATACACACCCCCAGCCAGTGACCTAGCTCACCAGGAGCCTCAGTCAATTTAACTATCTTCTCTACCTATGTGTATCCTCAATTTTAGTGGCTATCAATCATATTACCACAATCATTCATATGAAACCACCAGTGGTATCTCAATACTAAGCACCTTTATTCATTGGATCCCAGCCATCCTGCTACTGAGATCAATCCAGTCTTAGCAGCCAGAATTACCATATTACTAACAGACCATAACCTGAAACACCATATTCTTTTATCATATAGGAGGAGGCAACCCAATTTGATACCAATGCCTATTTTGATTTTGATTCTCCAGATGTCCCAAAGTTTATATTCTTATCTTCCTTAGATTTGGAATAATTTCATGTATTATTATGTATTATTCAGGAAAAAAAAACCTTTTGTATATGTAAGAATAGTCTGAGCCACAATAGCCTTTGGATTACTAGGTTTTATTGTATGATCTCATCATATATTAACAGTAGGCACAGATGTTGACACATAAGCATATTTTACATCAGCTACTAGAATTGTTGCCAACTGTATAGGAGTAAAAGTAATTAGCTAACTAGCAACCCTTCATGGAGGCAACAATAAATGATCGATCACTAGCCATACTATGAACCCTAGCTTTTATCTTCCTATTCACAGTAGGAGGTCTAACAGGAATTATCTTAGCCAACTCATTCCTAGACATTGTTCTCCAGGATATATAATATAGAGTAGCACATTTTTACTACATATTATCAACAGGAGCATTTATTCACCATCATAGGAAGATTTCTTCACTCACTCCCATTATTTTCTACAGGCTACACAGTCAATCATACTTGGGCAAAAATCCTCTTTACAATCATAGTAATTGGAAATAATATAACTTTCTTCCCACTCAGGGCCTCTTAGGAATGCCCTGACATTACTCTGACTATTCAGATGCATGCACAACATGAAACACTATGTAGGTTCATTCATCTCCTTAACAGCAGTAATATCAATTATCTTCATAATTTGAGAAGTATTTGCATTTAAAAGAAAAGTAGCAATAGAGGAATTAACACTAATCTTGAATAACTACATGGATGTCCTCCATAATATCATATATTTGAAGAACCCTCTTACATATGCCTACAATAAGAAAGAAATCAAGCCCTCTAAAAATGGTTTCAAGCCAATACCATAACCATTATGTATTTCTTAATAGTGAAATGTTAGTAAAAATTACAAAACTTATCAAAGTTAAATTACGGCATTAAGTCCTTTATATCTCCATGGCGTATCCATTCAACTAGGCTTTTAAGATGCAACATCCTCCATTATAGAACACCACCTACACTTTCACGACCATACGTAATCATATTCTTAATTGATTCTCTAGGTCTTTATATAATTTCACTAATATTAACAGCTAAATTAACACACACGAATACAATAGATGTGCAAGAAGTAGAAAGGATATGGATACCAATCATTATTCTAATCCTAATTGCTCTGCCACCACTATGAATTCTTTTTTTTTTTTTTAAGATTTTATTTATTCGAGAGAGAGAGAGAGAAAAAGAGAGATAGAGAGAGGCAGAGACACAGGCAGAGGGAGAAGCAGGCTCCATGCAGGGAGCCCGATGTGGGACTCGATCCCGGGCCTCCAGGATCATGCCCTGGGCCAAAAGCAGGCGCTGAACCGCTGAGCCACTGAGCCACCCACCACTATGAATTCTTGATATAACACATGAGATCAACAACCCCTCACTAACTGGAAAAATTATGGGCCATCAATGATACTGAAGCCATGAATATATGGCCTATAAAGACTTAAGCTTTGACTTCTACTTCCTGACTTCTTTGGCTTCTTAAACTTTAATCCCCACACAAGACCTAAAACGAGGAGAACTACAAGTAGTAAAGGTTGACAACCAAGTTGTCTCACCCATAGAAATAACAATCCAAATATTAATCTCATTAGCAGACACCCTGCACTCATGAGCCATCCCCAGATAATTAAATCAAACAACCTTAATACCTATACATCTAGGCCTATATTATAGGCAGTGCTCAGAAATTTGTGGTTCAAATCAGTTTTATACCAATCGTTCTTGAATTAATTCCACTAAACACTTAGAAAACTTATCTGCAAATATACTGTGATATCATTAAGAAGCTAAGTAGCATTGGGGCACCTGGGTGGCTTAGTTAAGTGTCTGACTCTTGATTTTTGGCTTTGGTCATGATCTCAGGGTCATGAGACTGAGCTCCATGTCAGGCTTTGTGCTGGGTATGGAGCCTGCTTAAGATTCTCTCTCTCCCTCTCCTTCTTGCCCCCCCCCCAAATAAAACATAAAAATAATTTTTTTTTAAAAAAAGAAGTAGCATTAGCCTTTAAAAGGTTAAAGATAAAGACAGAGTTTAAGCTTCTCTTTAATGATATGCCACAACTATACACATCAATAATTTTATCCTTTTGGGATGCCTGAATGGCTCAGTGGTTGAGTGTCTGCCTTCGGCTCAGGGCGTGATCCTGAAATCCCAAGATTGAGTCCCGCATCAGGCTCCCTGCATGGAGCCTTCTTCTCTCTCTGCCTATGTCTCTACCTCTCTCCCTCTCTCTGTGTCTCTCATGAATAAATAAAACCTTTAAAAAATAATTATTATCATAACCCTATTTGTTGTATTTCAATTAAAGATTTCAAATCACTATGACCCATCAAACCCAAAATTAAAAACAACGAACACACTGGAGTATTTCACCCCTTGAGAGAAAAAGTAAATAAAAATCTATTTGCTTCTTTCATTATCCCAATAATGATAGGGTTATCATAATTTTAATTACTACATTCCCTATAACCTAGCCAACTAATCAACAACTATCTAATTGCTATCAAAAAAAGGACTGATTCTGTCAACATCAAAACAAATGACTATCCATAATTATAGGACACAATCAAGGACAAAACTGAACCCTAACCCTATTATTCATTCTGTTTATTGGTTTAGCTAGCCTATTGGGCCTACTACCACACTCATTACACCTACCACACAACTCTCAATGAATCTGGGAATAGCCATTCCACCTTAAGCAGGGACAGTAATTAATGGCTTGTGTCACAAAACAAATGCATCTTAGCCACTTTCTATCCCAAAGAATATCCATCCCACTCATTCCAATACTAGTAATTATGAAAACCATTAGCCTTTTCATCCAACCAAGAGCACTAGCTGTATGGCTAACTGCCAGTATCACTGCTGAACACCTACTCTTTCATCTAATTGTCAGAGGAAGCCTTGCCTTAATGAACATTAGCCCCACTACAGCTCTCATTACCTTAATCACTCTTAATTTTACTGTCTTTGAGTTCACTGTGGGCTTACTTCAAGCTTACATACTCTTTTAATAAGACCTTACCTTACATGATAACATCTAATGACCACCAAACCCACACATACCATATAATAAACTTCTGCCCCCAACCATTTGTAGGCACTCTATCAGCAGCTCTCCTTATAACATCGGGTCTAATAATATGATCTTACTTTAACTCAGTCTTCCTCTTATCCTTAGGCATAACAGCTAATCTTGACTATGTATCATTGATGAGGAGACATTATTTGAAAAAGTAAGTACCTTCCAAGATCACACACCAATGTTCAGAAAGGGCTTGAGGATGAACTAATTCTTTTCATTATTTCAGACGTCTTTTTTACCAGCTTCCTCTGGGTATTTACTATTTAAGTCTAGCTCTACCACCTGAACTAGGTGGTTGCTGACCATCCACCGGCATCCATCCCCTAAATCCTCTAGAAGTACTGCTTCTCAATACCTTTGTCTTATTAGCCTCTGGAGTATGTCTATTACCTAAGTCATTAGAGCCTAACAGGAGGAAATCACTAATACAAACTTCAAGCCCTATTAGTTACAGTCTCTCTAGGAATTTATTTTACCTTATTACAAGCCTTCAAATACTATGAAACATCATTTACGATCTCAGATGGAATTTATGAATAGACATTTTTTATGGCCACAGGCTTTCATGGACTACATGATTATTGGCCCTACCTTCCTCATCATCTGTTTCTCACTGCAAATTAAAATTTCATTTCACATTTAATTACCACTTTGAATTTGAAGCAGTTACTTGATATTAACACTTTGTAGATGTAGTATGATTATTCCTATATGTCACCATTTATTGATGGGAGTCCTATTCTTTTAGTATTAAATAGTACAATTCTAATTAATCAGTTTCAGTAAAATCCAAGGAAGAACAATAAATATAATATTAACACCATCGCTTAACACAGTACTAAACTCATGGCTTGTATTAATTGCATTCTGACTTTCCAGAACTAAACATCTACATGGAAAACACAAGATCATATGAATGTAGATTCAACCCCACAGGATCAACACACCCACCCTTCTCCATAAAATTCTTTCTGGTAGTCATTCCATTTCTGTTACTTGACCTAGAAATGCTATTCTTCTACCTCTACCTTCACTATCCCAAACAGCCTAAAAACTATAACTCATCATGGCATTAATATCAATCTCATTACCAACCTTAAGTTTCAACTATGAATGAACCCAAAAAGAATCAGAATGAACCAAATGATGATTAGTTTAAACTAAAACCAATGATTTCAACTCATTAAATTATGGCTAATTTCATAATTATCAAATGTCCCTAGTTTATATTGACATTGTTCTAGCAATCACTGTATTCTTCATGGAACTATTAATATATTGATCTTATTTAATATTATTTCTCTGTTTAGAGGGTATATTCATTCACTATTAATTATAGTAATTATAATAATTCTAAACACTCACTTTACATTAGCTAGCATAATACCTATTATCTTGTTAGTATTCATGGCCGGTGAGACTGCACTAGGATTATTTCTACTAGTCATGGTCTAATACTTACAGAACTTGTATAAAACCTTAACCTTCTGTAAGGTTAAAAATCATTATTCTAACCACTATACTGACATGATGATCAAAAACACAATATAATTTGAATTAACACAATAGCTGATAGCCTATTAAATAGCCTTATTGGTCTAATATTCCTTAATCAACAACAGCCTCAACTTTTCACTACTGTTCTGCTCTGATTCCCTCCTCTGACTTCTTATTAAGACCCCTCCTGGCACTAACATGACTTCTTCCACTAATACCCTATCTATCAATGGAGGCCCTAACCCAGAAAAAGCTGTATAATACCAATTCTATTATAAATATTCTTAATCAGAACTTTCTCTGCTACAGAATTTTATTATATATCCTATTTGAAACCACTAGTACCAATCTTAATTATCATCATCCAGTGAAGGAATCAAACAATGATTAAATGAAGGGCTCTAGTTCCTATTTTATACATTAATCAGATCACTCCCAATTTCATTGCATTAATCTACAAGCAAAACCTCATAGACTCATTAAATTTCTTAATTTAGTATTGAGCCCAATCAGTGTCCAACTCTTGATCTAACATTTTCCTGTGACTGGCATGGATAATAGTGTTCATAGTAAAAATACCCCTCTAAAGGCTATACCTCTGACACATGGAAGACACTATTGCTGGTTGTGACCATGTATGGTACTTGAAGATGCACTACTAAAAGTAGGTGGATATGGGATGCTGCTAGTAACAATACTACCAAACCCTTTAACAAACTACATAGCCTACATGAGAGCACCTAAATATATAAAGGAGAAATAAGCAGACCTAAACAGAGACATTAACAGCAGAAATACATAATAGGAGACTTTCATACCCCACTTACATCATTGGATGATCCAGATGAAAATAAGGAAAAATTGGCCTTAAATGACACATTAGACCAGATGGACTTAGTAGATATATGTAAAACATTCTATCAAAAGCAGAACATACATTCTTTTCAAATCTACTATTGTTTTTCAAGTATACATCATATATGTTAGGTCACAAAACAGGTTTTGATACATTAAAAAAGATTAAAACCATATGAATCACCATTTCAAACTATAATGGTATAAGACTGGGGGATAAAATTTTTTTTTAAATCTTGGAAAACCCATAACTATGTGAATTTTAAACAACATGTCACTAAACAGCCAATAGGTACATGAAAAACCAAAGGGGAAATTTAAAAAATACCTTGAGGGATAAAAAGTACACTTATCTTGGGCAGCCCGGGGGGCTCAGTGGTTTAGCGCCACCTTCAGTCCAGGGCCTGATCCTGGAGACCCGGGATTGAGTCCAGCGTCAGGCTCCCTGCATGGAGCCTGCTTCTCCCTCCGCCTGTATCTCTGCCTGTATTTCTGCCCCCCCCCCACCGCCAGAGTACACTTATCTTGATGAACACTATATATGGAACTGCTGAATCACTATACTGTACACCTGAAACTAATATAACCTTGTATGTTATCTACACTGGAATTAAAATTTACAAATTAAAAAAAAATACCTCAAGACAGATGAAAATGAAAATACAACACACCAAAATCCATGGGGTACAGCAAAAGCAGTTCTAAGACAGAAGTTCACTGACAGAAACTCATAGTATAGCAATAGGGCTCTACCTTAAAAAACAAGACAAATCCCAACAATCTAACTTTACATCCAGAGGAGCAAGAAAAAGAACAAATGAAGCCCAAAATTGGTAGAAAGAAGGAAATAATAAAAATTAGAGCAGAAGGATACCTGAGTGGCACAGCTGGTTACACTTCTTGTCAGGCTCTGCACTCAGCACAGAGTCTGCTCAAGATTCGCTCCCCCGCCCCACACTTTTTTTTTTTTTTATAATTGAAGAAGATCTAAATAAATAGAAAGACATTCTGTCTTCACAGATCAGAAGTCTTTTTCTTTTTTTTTTAAGATCTTGTTTATGTATTCATGAGAGACACAGAGAGAGAGAGAGAAAGAGAGAGAGAGAGAGAGAGAGAGGCAGAGACACAGGCAGAAGGAGAAGCAGGCCCCATGCAGGGAGCCTGATATGGGACTCAATCCTGGGACCCCAAGATCACTCTCTGGGCCAAAGGCAAAATAAATCTTTTTTAAAAAATCAGAGCAGAAAGAAACGAAAGAGACTGAAAACACCATAGAAAAAAATCAAGGAAGCCAAGAACTGATTCTTGGAAAGATAAACAAAATTGAAAACTATTTAGCTAGACTAAGAAGGGGCTCAAATAAATGAAATCAGAAATGAAAGAGAAGTTACAACTTGTACCAAATATATACAAAGGATCATAAGAAACTACTATGGACAATTATATACAACCTAGAAAAAAATGAATACATTCCTAGAAACACAGTCTTCTAAGATACGGAAGATACAGAATATCTGAATAGATCCTTTACTAGCAAGATCGAATCAGTAATCAAAAACCTCCCAACAAAACTTCAGGACCAGATGGCTTTCTTGATGAATTCAACCAAATACTCAAAAAATTTACTACCTATACTTCTCATACTGCCCCCCAAAACTGAAGAGGTAGCAACGCTTACAAACTAATTTTACAAGGCCAGCATTACCCCCGATAAAAAACCAGACAAGGGATCCCTGGGTGGCGCAGCGGTTTGGCGCCTGCCTTTGGCCCAGGGCGTGATCCTGGAGACCCGGGATCGAATCCCACGTCGGGCTCCCGGTGCATGGAGCCTGCTTCTCCCTCTGCCTGTGTCTCTGCTTCTCTCTCTCTCTCTGTGTGACTATCATAAATAAAATTAAAAAATTAAAAAAAAAACAGACAAGACACCACACACACAAAAAAATTTACAGGCCAGTATTCCTCATGAACATAGATGTAAAAATCCTCAACAAAATATCAGTAAGCCAAATTCAACATTACATTATAAAGATCATGTATTATGATCAAGTGGGACTTATTCCAGGGACACCAGGATGGTTCAGTATCTGCAAGTCAATCAACATGATACGCCACATTAACAAAATGAAAGAAAAGTCATGAGCAGCTCAATAGATGCAAAAAGAACATGTGACAAAATTCAATGTGCACTTATGATTTAAAAAAAACTATATCAACAAAATGGGTATAGAGGGAATGTACCTTAATATAAAGGCCATATATAACAGGCTTATAGTTAACATCATACTCAATAATGAAAGCTTTTCCTCTAAGAAAAGGAACAAGACAAGAATGCCCTCTCTTGCCACTTTTGTTAAACATAGTATTGGAAGTCCTGGCTAGAGAAATTATTTAAGTAATAAAAAAGGCAGCCACATTGAAAAGAAAGAAGAAAAATTTATTTGCAGATGACAAAATATTATATTGAGAAAACCCTAAAGATTCCACCCATTAAACCCATTAAAACTAATTAACAAATTTAGTAAAGTTACAAGGTACAAAAATCAATGTACAAAAATCTGTTATACTTCTATACACTAATAGTGAACTATCAGAAAGGGAAATTAAGTAGACAATCCCATTTACAATTACATCAAAAAGAATAAGATACCTAGGAATAAGTTAAACCCAGAGGTAAAAGGTGTGTACACTAAAAACTATAAGACATTTATGAGAGAAATTAAAGATGACACAAATAAATGGAAAGATACTCCATGCTTGTGGATTAGAAAACTTAATATTGTTAAAATCTCCATACTACCTGAAGAATCCAATACCCAAAGATTCAATGCAATCCCTATCAAAATTCTAATGGTATTTTTCATACAAAATAGGACAATCTTAAAGTTTATATGGAAGCACAAAGGACTCCAAAGAGCTAAAGCAATCTTGAAAAACAAAACAAAACAAAAAGCTGGAAGTATCATGTGCTCTGAATTCAAACTTATATTATAGGGACACTTGAGTGGCTCAGTGGTTGAGTGTCTGCCTTCGGCTCAGGGTGTGATCCTTGAGTTCCGGGATTGAATCCCTCATCAGGCTCCCTGCATGGAGCCTGCTTCTCCCTCTGCCTATGTCTATGCCTCTCTCTCTCTCTCTGTGTGTCTCTCATGAATAAATAATAATAATAAAAAATCTTTAGACAAACAAACATATTACAAAGCTATAGTGATCAAAGTGGAATGGTACTAGCATAAAGACATAGATCAGTGGAACAGAACAGGGAGCCCAGAAATAAATCCACCATATGATACAGTAATTCCATTACTATGTCTTTTCCCAAAACAAACAAAAACACTAATTTGAAAAGATACATGTATCCCTATGTCCAGCACAGCATTATTTACAATAACCAGTAATATATCTGATAAGTGGTTAATATCCAAAATAGATAAAGAACTCATCTAACTCAATGACAAAAAATAAATCCAATGAAAAATAGGCACCTGGGTGGCTCAGGCAGTTAAGTGTCTGCCTTTGGCTCAGGTCATGATCCCAGAGTCCTGAGATTGAGCCCCGAACCAGGCTCCTTACTCAGCGGGGAGTCTTCTCCCTCTGCCCCTTACCCTACTCATTCGCTCTCTCTCTCAAATAAATGAATAAATAAAATCTTTTAAAAAATGGGCAGAGGATCTGAATAGACATTTTTTTTCCAAAGAGAACATACAGGTGGCCATGAGGTACATGAAAAGGTGCTCAACATCACTAACCACAGGGACATGCATGGAGACTGCAATTAATAATTTTGCATTATATATTTGAAAGTTGCTAAGAGAGATTTTAAAAGTTCTCATCGCAAGAAAAAATATACATTTATATGATGATGGGTGTTAACTAGGCTTGCTGTGGTAATAAGTTTGCAATATATGCATACGCTGAATCACGTACCCCTGAAGCTAATTTAGTGTTATATGGCAATTCCATCTCAAAAAATATTTTAAAAGACAAACAGAAAATATGATTTCAGGAATTAAGAAACTATGAAGAACAAAGGGGGACAATTGAAATAGCTCAGGACAAGGGATGCTATTTTAGTCAAGGAGGTTAGAGAGGATACTCCTTCAAGGAAGTATCATTTGAACCAAGATCTGAACATAGTGGGGCGGACTGGAGAGAGCAGGGCTGGGCGGTAGTTCATCCAGGGGAGGCCGTCCATCCTGAGCAGCGAGAACAGGGTCAGACCCAATAATATGGAAAACCGACTCCAGGAGAAGAGGAAAAATAAGTGGGAGGACCATTTAATGAGCAAGTGGTCTTAGCACCTTTAAGGAATTCTGAGGTTGGGGTAGTAGGAACCCACCATCACAAGAATAACACTGATCCGCTACCTACCTCATGGATGAACCTCAAAAACATTACGCTAAGTTAAAGAAGCCAGACACAAATGACCGTCTACTGTAGGATTCCATTTATATGAAATGCCAAAAAAAAAAAAGATCTATAATAACACAGAAGAACATAGATAAGAGGTTGCCTGGAGTTGGGGGTGTATATGGGCATAAAGGATTTTATTAGGACAATGAAAATGTTCTAAAACTGGATTACAGTAATGGAGGCACAACTGAGTAAAGTTTTTACTTTTGCAAAAAAAATAAGTCATTGAATTGCACACGTGAAATGGGTAAATGCTATGGCGTGTAAATTATATTTCAACAAATTCAAAACTGGGGTGCCTGCGTGGCTCAGTTGGTTGAGTGTCTGTCTTCGGCTCAGATCATGATCTTAGAGTCCTGGGATCAAGCCCTGCATCGGGGCTTCTTCCTCTCCCTCTGCCCTTCCTCCCCCACTCGTGCTCACTCTCAAATAAATAATAAAATCTTTAAAACAATAAATAAATAAAAACAAAGTCAAAATTAACTCTGGCAGCGAAATAAGGAGACACAAATGAATCTCTGGATAAGCAGCATCCAGGAATAGCCAGCTGGAGAATTGCAATGTCAAATAAAAGGCAGGTGACAGGGAACAATTGAGATTAAAGCTCGTTTATCGGGGTTCGGGCCTGGAGGACCAGGAGGACTATGAGGACTATTTTGAGCAGTGGTCCTTAAATCAGAGGTCACCTCTCAGGGCACAGGTCTCCCTCTCCTGAGTCTGCTCCTTTAGACCAGACGGTTGACACCATGTCCTGCAAACAATGCCCTGGATCTGCTTCCCAGGAGACACAAAGAGAAGGGGGGGGCGTCCACTGAACACGGAGTAAACCACTGAGAAAGCTACCATTTTCTCTAGAGAAGTTGTCTTGGTGGCCATTTGTGGGATTAATGCCACATCACCCCAGGAGCTGTGAACAAACTACCTTAATGGTAGCATCTGGGTTAGAAGGTGATTTACACTTTGAGTTGGCAACGAAGATATAATGCTGTTCTCTGGGTGCAAAATTGCAATGGCATTGGGATCAAAGCAAGAGCTTCCAGGGAGTCAATCTGAGGTTAACCTGAAAACAAGGTCAGCATCAAAACACAACCACCCTGAATTCTGGGGAAAATGTTGGATGTTAACACAGGTAACTCCGAGTCACTTCTCCCAGGACATTCAGGTGTGGGCCCTGCAACTGGCCAGGCCCAGAGTACAAGGTTCCCTGCAACCCTAGCTCCTCGAGGTTGCACGTACCTGCACGGCTCCAGAAACACCGGGAACTCCCCAGCTCGCCACTGCTCTCGTCTTGCCTCAGAGTATAAATAAAATCCCCCCCTGGTTCATCCCAGATGGTGGTTAAAGGCAAGTCTTCTGAGAGGGAAAATAACTCGGGAGGGGCTTCATTTATTGTTAACACCTGAAATTCTGAGCTGCTTTTGCTAGTTCCAAGGGACTAGCAAAGCTGCAAGGGATTAACAAGTGGGTTGAAGTGGGTTTCAGATTTACTTGGCATGGGAGAGAATAATCAGAGTGGGGAGGTATATCTAGGAAGAGATTATTCCAGAAGGGAAAGTAGAGAACAGACATTGCAGACAGTTTGCCTCTCTCACTCTTGCTCTCAGGCGTTCAGCCCCAGAGTGCAATCACACGGCCTCACCTGTCACGCAGGAGCCCTCCGACCCCCACCCCCCAGCAATCCCACAATCTCAAGAGCTTTGGCCTAGAGAAGTGATGAAGATAGTGGAAATTCAGAGGTTCGGCAGCCTCAACCAGTCCAAATTGGTGAAGAAGGAAAATTATTAGTTGCACGGGAACCAGAAGGAGTTCACATTGATTTTGCACCTTAC
Organism: Vulpes lagopus; assembly: GCF_018345385.1. Lineage (NCBI taxonomy): Eukaryota > Metazoa > Chordata > Mammalia > Carnivora > Canidae > Vulpes > Vulpes lagopus. The sequence goes on from NC_054824.1 coordinate 10,286,960, forward strand.
ACACGCATCGCTTCAAGCACCAGTGATTTCATCACAGAAGCATGTAAACCATTAGAAGGTGTCTTTTACTAATCCCTTTTTTAATTGTGGCAAAAATGAATGTTCATAATTTAACTTTGTAATTTAGGTATACAGAAAAATTGTTAAAACAGTACAGAGAGAACTCCTGTAGGCCCCCTCCTTTTTTTTTTCCTGTAGGCCCTTGGCTCTGGTTTCCCTAATTGTAACATCTTCCATGATAATAGTGTAATTATCAAAACCTGGAAACCACCACAGGCTACGATACTATTAAATAACCTACGTACCCCATTCACATTTTGCCAGTTTTCCCACTAAGTGTCCTTTCTCTGCCCCAGGTCCCACGTTTTATTTGGTGGTCATGCCTCCTCAGTCTTCCGCCTGGGACGGCCTCTTTTTTGGTCTTTCATTGCCCTTGACACATTTGAAGAGGACCGGCCAGTTATTTTGTAGAATGTCCTTCATTTTTAGTTTATCCGATGTTCTCTCATTACCAGAATGAGGTTATGCAGGTTGGGTAAGAATACACCGGATGTGATGTTGTGCCCTTCTCGTTGCGTCCCATCAGGGGGTACACGGTTTGCGCAAGACTTCTTCCTGGTGACATCAATTTGGATCACTTGGCTAAGGTGAAGCCTGCCTGATTTCTCTACTGTAAAGTTACTTTTCCCTCTTGAAGTTTTCATTACAGTCTAATGATAGTTATATTCTGCCTAAGTTAGATACATCATTTAAACACCACCTTTTGGAAAAGTACTTGAGACAAATTATAAGAAAACATGTATACAAATAAAATTATTGTGTGCTCGATCTTAATGAAGAGTCCTTACCGTCTTGATTATTCCCTGAGCCTGGAAGAAGTATTGCTATTTCTTTGTAGAATCCAGTAATCACTAGGTGCTACCAAAGCCACTTTTTTTTTTTAAGATTTTATTTATTTATTCATGAGAGACACAAAAGAGAGGCAGAGACACAGGCAGAGAGAGAAGCAGGCTCCATGCAGGGAGCCGCATGTGGGACTCGATCCCGGGACTCCAGGATCAGGCCCTGGGCCGAAGGCAGGCACTCAACCACTGAGCCATCCAGGGATCCCCCCAAAACCACCTTCTAATTACGCTTCAGCCTCACCATGTTCCATGACCAATCCTCGTGAATCCAAGTCTGGCTCCCCTCATAGTCTACCTATGAACTAATTCCAGAATAAGCTTTAAAAAGCAAGTGAGATTGGGTCACCTCTCACTTGGAGTCTTTAGTGGCTTCCTACTGCCTTTAGGAAGAGGTGATCTGTGCAGCAATGCCTGGAATGAGCCCTCTGGATGAACTGGTGATAAAACGATCCCCTGAGTAGCTAATAAGCTAATCACGCAGCTGCAAATCAGAATCAACTGGGGAGCTTGTTAAAAATATAAATTTATGGAATCCTGCCTGCATTGACTCTGACTCAGAAAAGGAACCTGGGATTTGCACTGTAACAAGCTTCCCAGGTGATTCCGCGGAGGGGGGGGCGGGTTGGTCAGCTGAGGGATCAATGATGAACACACCAAAAGGATGTCAGCTCCAATGGTGAACTATGAGAATTTTTTTTTCCTCTAGTCTCCTAATTCATGGTGCTGTAATTCTCAACTCCTGTAAAGCTGTTGCAATCCTACGGTAATTTTTAAGTGTACCTAAATTTATTTAAAATTAGATTAACTTAAAAAAATCAGCTAAGTGAGAAGTCCTGGGATATTCTAACTTCTGCTGAATTTGCATATATTAGAAGGATGTTATAATTTTTCTTAAGAAAAGTGATCATTTTATTGTCTAAGACTCATTAAATTTAACTCCCTAGTGGTGTGGGTATAATAACCCTTTTGGGATCACGATATGAAGTCTTACTGTTCTATTTTAAAGATCCCAACTACTGCCAGGATCCAAGAAAAGCATTTGCCAGGCTCTGCTCCCCATCTTTTAAAACCCAGGCCGGGCACTGTGCCTGGCCATGGAGTGCAGGAAATGCTCTGTGTCATGCGGGCACCCAAAGACAAACACAGCCAGTCTAGGGCTAAACATGTTGTCTTAGTCCTCCCCAATATTTTCAAATCTAAATAAACGTTCAGCAATTTCAAAAACCCCAGCGAGGACTTATCTATGTCCAATTTACTCTACTTTTCTGGGGATCAAGACATTCCCGAACCACTACGTCTGACTTACGTAAGCCTTGGTATAATTCCCAACAGTAACCCTTGGCCCGTCTTTAAGCAAAATACATATTGCACCAATGACATTTAAAGTTCAAATTAAACATAGGATGTAAGTACCCATTTGGTCTCAATAGAATTAAAGGAGTGGCATTCAACCTGCTTGTTGCTGTTGACATGTGCCTCTGTCCACTTGCGGTCTTACATGTTTTACAGTTGAACTTACTGGGGAAACGCTGATGGGGGAGATGGGGGGGGGGCCATGGGTCAGTGTACTGGCCTGGGATAGGCTCTAACTACCTGGCGCCCTAAGCTCCCCTGACCTCAGGTCACTATGAGGAAGAGTGTTTCCTGTTCAGGCCAAGCACTCACTCCTTTGCCACCTCTTCCTTTGTTGGTTTTGTCTGCTGACAAATATATATGTATTTTTTTTAACTCCCAAGAAAAACTTGAAATGTAAAATATGACAAAATCCTGATGAGGCAATCAATGGTTTTTCTGCTTTGGTTAGCTACTGAGAAAAACGCAGGTATGGAGAAGATCTTTATCACAGGCTCTGACCATCGGCAAAACAGAAAAATGGAAAATGCATCCGGGGTGGACATTCAACATTCTGCTATGTTTGACTATTTTCTCTTGAGTTTGGAGTATAAAATGTAAAGCCATTAAGCTCCAAATAAGTGAGCCATAAAACAAATCGAGAGGGACGCCTGGGTGGCTCAATGGTTGAGCGTCTTCAGCTCAGGTCATGATCCCACGGTCCTGAGATCGAGTCCTTAACATGTCTCATGAATAAATAAAATCAACTGAGAGAATGCATCAGGGGTTTCCCCCAAAGCTGCTCTCATCCTATATGGAGTTTTGCATTTGAGGTCACTGCAGCATTTTTTATTAAAAGGCAATTGATTGAGTCATTACCACAGTACCAAGCCACATTGCATTTTATCTGCTTGGAGTGTGTATCTTGGAAGAATTCTGGGCACCTTTCAAAATGAAGCAAGACATCTATAAGTAGAAACCAGAAAATATAAAATATAAAAAGCTTCAACGGAGCAGAGAAAGTGATGCTCCCGCATGAACTGCTGGTGTTGAGTGCTGAATTTTGCCACGAGTCTGCTGGCCCTTGGAAAAATTGGGTAAATTACTCTCAATTTCTAGAGCCATAGCTTCTTCAGCCACAAAATAAAGCTACTATTTACCCCAAAGGGCTAACACATACCCCATGGATTCAATGCGTGAGCGACTTCCCTAAGGACAGCTTTTCTATAGCTGGTCTCTCCCCTTCCTTCCAGGGGCCAGTCCTTGTTCACAGTAAAGATCTGGTCTGTGCCCTGCACTGGTGACCGCTGAGGCTCAACAGGCCCATCCACCTGCCCCCTGGGGACAGCATTCTTTTTTTTTTTTTTAAGATTTTATTTATTTATTCATGAGCGACCCAAAGAGAGAGAGAGAGGCAGAGACACAGGCAGAGGGAGAAGCAGGCTCCATGGGGATTCGATCTCAGGACCCCGGGATCATGCCCTGAGCCAAAGGCAGACACTCAACCACTGAGCCACCCAGGGGCCCCAACAGTATTGTGTCATCTGCCACCACTCGCCAGCGGGCTGGCCGCCTGCCCTTACTCTGCAGCTTCATCCTCCTGACCTCAGGCTCCAGGTGGTTCTCCCCAAGTCTCTGAATTTCTTCAGTGGGCCTCTTCGGGCCCGCTGGCCCCCTGCAAACTTCCTGCAGGCTGTGGAGATCTGGGGGCTGCCTCGGGCCCAGCTGTCATGACAACTTCTGAGATGAGCCTTGGTCGATGTACTGACCAGTATCCACCTGCCAACCTCCCAGGGACCAGGACAGTTCAGGACACACAACCCTTTGCTTTTGCCTCCACCAATTTATCGAGGCTTCTGGACATCGGCCCAAATTGGGGTGGTTGGGGCACCCGTGTTTCACTGCCTGCGTCCCCTCTTTTCCTCTCCTCGTTCACACATGCCACCTACCCTGCCACATGCTGACTCCTCTCCATCCCTGCCTTTTATTATGATCTAGTCCACAGGACAGCTCTTGACAGGTGCTAAAGAAATTCTCTCACCACAAAGCTTGACTTTCAAAACAAATGCTTTTCTGCATACCCCAGAAGTCCTCCTCTAGATGTCAAGGGCCGGACGTTGGATCTTTCTCTTTGCATCCCTGCTGTGACACTTCGGATCCTCCCTCAACACAACCCAGATACTTCGGGTCAGAAAATGCAAATCTGTACTTTATTTCAAAGAATGTACACATTTTTCAGAATGTCACACCTCTCCCTGTAAATTTCTGTCTGCCCCACGTTTCTCCTCTCCTGATTAAACAGGACTAAAAAGTTCCCCTAAAGAGATGAGCTTAAACTGGGAACTTGGGGGCAAACGGGGAGAGGGGGGATGAAGCGAGACAGGCTTGTTTGCTTTGTCACATCAACTCCTGCCTTTTGGTCATGCGTCTATCCTCAGACGACTCACCAAAACCCGCAGTCTCCCTTCCCTTAAATACTTTTTCAAAACATGATGCATCCCCTGCTGTAAGAACTTGAGAACAGATTTTTCAAAACTCTCCCAGCTACAGAAAGGTCTTCTGCTACCCAAACGCTCCATGACCACCCCTGAAAGACTGACTCTCCACACTCAATCAGCACTTCTAGGAAGTTCCTTTTGCAGACATTCCACTCCTCCTGGGGCCAGTGCTGTAGGCAGGGGGCATGTGGGGATGAGTGAAGTCAGGGCCTGCTTGCCTGGAGTTTACAACCTAGTGAGGGCACAAGAGGAGAGTTGAGCCACTCCATGATTAGCTGTGAGACAATGGAAAACAAAATGCAACAGAAGCCCTAACGGTGGATCCTAAAGGATGCTTCTCACATGTCACCTCATAGAGGTAACCCTTGTCATGTGCTGGGAAATGCCCTCCGTTGCCTTACAGCCAGTACAGAAGCGGCCCCATGACACCGAGTTCTCCTGATGACCACTAATAAAACCACCTCAAGCCAACCATCATGGTTCAAGTCCATTGGCTTATGATCAAGAGCACCAACAAGGGCCTCGGACTGCCTGGCACTTCTCTACAGTAGGCTTGTTAGAACCCATACAGCAGAGTACAGTGGCTCAGCTGCAGTTCTGGGTGATGTTCTAAGCTGCTGGCTGAGAGTAGACACTTGGGAGGCCAGCCAAATTGCCCATCTGGCCCACCCACCTCTCCCAGGCCCGAGGCCCTTCACATCAGTTCCCACCTCTGTGGGAAGAGCTTAGGCAAGTGGTCTCCCATTTCCCAAACCTGGAAAGCCCTTGAAATGAATCATAAATATGGAAATACAGCAGTCTCTTGGGATCTCTGTTATAGGAAAGGGCTGGAAACAAGATATCTCATCTCCCCATTGGTGTCTGTGGCCCGGGAGTGTGGTTTTTCAGAAACATACATGGAAACCATTCCCATAGACACTGCAAGGGGAGAAAACCCATTATTGCCCAAAACAAACACCACCAAACACTGCTACCATGAGTAAGAACAAGAGATTTGGACTCACATAAACACACACATAATTAATTTTTACCCTTGTGAATGTGCCATCAAGGTTTTTTCTTTTTTCTTTTCTTCTCTCTCTGTTATTCTCTCTCTCTCTCTCTCTGTTATTCTCTCTCTCTCTCTCTCTCTTTTTTTTTTTTTTTTGGTATTGTTGTGTTTGTGTACATGTACTGCAGTTCTAGGTCGAAGCCTCCTGGGAAATCTATTCATCATATTTCAGGAATCTGGGCATGTGAGCTCAGAGATTTGGCCTTCAACATCTCTCAAATGATTCTCTTCATGTTTACTGTGATTCACCAGTCATCCTGAGTCCCTACAGTGGGTATGTGGAGGGTATGGTTGCTTTTGTGCCAGGAATCTTGAGATCACATTCTTCATCCCCAGGGTCTTCATCCAGATGGAAGGCAGAGAGAGGTGTACAGAGCAGAGGAGGAAGCGCATGATAAAATGAGAGCTGGCGAGGGTTCACCATGAAGGCAAATAGGGAGACTATTCAAAACCAGAAACCACAGACACTACTAAACACTGGAACCAGGAATTGCTGTACATTTGGCAAATTCAGAATAAATCCTTTGAAGAAGGAGATAAGGGAGTCAAGAACTAGAAAAGACACCACTGGTGGGAAGCTCATAAATATAATGGGAAAGAAATCAAGCAAAACGTGAAGAAGCAACCCAAACATTTATTAGGAAAATGTTGCTAGGAACTCAAATTAAAATAGGTCCACTTAAATAAACACCTAAGGGTCTCTTACTTCACAGCATGTGCCCGGAGCTGGCAAAGCCCTATCACGATGACCAGGGTAAAACTCTGGTCCTGGAATGTGGCTAATGTACTTTACAGTGCGATAATCTGACAGCAGGAGTAATATGCTGAGGGAACTGGTGCTCAGCCCGACGTCTAAAAAAGGTTAGTCAAGGGGCCAGGTACGAGAGGGTTGGCTGACTCTGTACAGTGAAGGGGATGCTGATTCTGGCCATTTTATGTCTCCATGTAAATGAAAAAAATGATGTGCCATTTTGGATCTTACTTAACCTAGAGGATCTGAAGCAAGAGTTAACAAAGCAAAATGTAAAACCACAAAAGAAAGTGGAAAAATGGGAGTTTCCTGAAGATGTATGCATGGGAGCTGGGCCAGTGAATACTCTTGCTACATTATTTAATATTTTATTTTATTTTATTTTATGCCACATACTTTAATAAAATGTAGGGGGGAAATCTGTGACACAGAAATTCAGTAGAAAGAATAAAATCTAAGCGGCAAATGTGGACCTTAAGGGAAGGAAGCAGGATAAAACTTAAGCAGTTTCTTGGTATCAGCTTTCTGAGTGTTAGTTATATATGGCTTCTAGAAACAAAGCATGGAGATCTGATGGATAGGACACTTTGTCACCAGCTATATGATATAAAGACAAAGACTCAACAACACATTTCTTGACTCTACCATCAGAGGAAGTGGGGCATTGTTTATATACAGTTTCTTCTTGGTTTAATATATGTGTTTAGGGCAGAAGATGACAAGGTCTGGGTGTCAAGAATCAACCACCACTCCCCCCCTCCCCCACAATGATGGAGCTGGAGAGATACAACAAAATGGAGAAGTTTACAATCCAGAAAGGCATGCCCTGGAAAAGGTCACGTTAAGGAAATAAAATAGAGCATCATAAAGGCCAGGGGTCTGAGGACAAATAGGGAAATCTTATCCCACGGCAGAGAAAACAGACTGAGAAAATAGAGAAGGGGTTGAAACAATCCTTAGGCTGTGTGTGTTGCCTGTCTAGACCTTAGAGTCACATCTATAAAATTAGTAAGTTCGATTAGATAATCTCTGAGGTCAGATTCAGCTCGAAATTTCATGACTAAATGATATGCAGGGACCAGCAGAATGCAGAAGAATTAGGCCAAAGCAGAGTTATCCCATGAAATACCTTCTATGACAAACTACATTAAAATCAAGAAAAAGCCCCTGCTCCAAGGTAGGGTTTGAGCAAACCTTGGAGCAGTGTGGGATCGATGCAACAAAGACTTTTTGGAGTTGGTTCTCCGGCAGCAGGAGGAGGAGGCTACCAACAACAAGAAAAGATCAATGGACTAGAGAGAAAGTATGAGGAAAACCAAACGTTTTTGACCTTCTATTTAAAATGAGTTCGCACTTAATATCTTTTAAATTTTCATTGGTTTTCAGGGGGTAGAAGAAGAAATCCAAAGTTATAAATTAAAAAAAAAGAAGTTGTAAGCACAACTTTAAAGCATTTCACAAATACACAGCAGTTCCTATTTTTGGCATCTAACAGTTCAGTGGGAACACAGGCTCTCTGAGTTCCCAGTACACTCAGCACTTACTTGGGGACATTTGAACACGTGCTACAAAAGCAGCAGTTGACAACCACAATCATAGGTGGGCTCTTAAAACGGCTAATAATAAAAATCTTTATTGAGGGAGGGCCAAACTACACTAAATGCAAAGGAACAAGTTGAAGTTACTTCTAGAGCTTAAATTCTTGGTATCTTAGGTCATCATTAGTAGGAATGTTAGCACAAGTTTATGAATGGTCTTAGGTAAGCTCTGAGAAATCTCTCGTGCTTTTAGCCAAGCTCTTTGAAATCTCTTGTGCTTTCCTCCAGACCACAGAGCAAGAGAGAATGCATTTCAAAACAAATAAATGGTATAATGTTATCATTAAACATCCTCCATATTGGAGAGCTCTAACACTTGCATTCGCATGCCAATTTTCTGGGATGTTTTCTATATTTAGTTGTCTTTCCGGTGCTTCCATATCCCTTCCTATCATCTTTGCCAAGGATCATCAGTAAGAATATAATGGAAGTTTCCTTGCATTAAAAAAAAGAGTCTACACTGCTAGGCTCAATCGGCTGTCAACGATTATACGCAGCTGCACCAAGCCAAGAAGTAGCCTAAATGTTTAATGAAGCAGGAAAGTCATTCTTCAGTTGTAATGCAGACCCACTGGATGGTCTGAAAAGATCACCTCTGTTTGTTTTAGACTGGGAATAGATTGCTGAATATTTAATGAGTGCCACAGTATTTTGCTCTGTGAAGGGCCAAGCAAGGGTCAGGTTATGGCTGCCTGCTGCTCCCTGCAATTTCCGATTCCCTCGGGTTTATTAAAAGTGGGAGAAATCAAGGTCAAACCAAGACCATCTTCAGCACATCCTTTGCAGTGCTGTATCTGTGGAGAGAAAAATGGGAGGTCACATGCCTCTCCTAGGGAAGTAGTGTTAAGAATTAGGAGCAATCGTTCAGGAAAACCAGAGTGTAGGTCTGGCATTTATTGCCCTTATTCACAAAAGTGGGGAAGAACAACAGTGTTAGGAAAGAGAAGCAATCAAAACTCCTTGTGATTATGCTGGGAAAGAGATCTTACATCCAGCTGGCTCCATTACTTATTTGTGGTATTATCTACCCTCTGCTATCTGAACAAAAGTACTTTTGTGAACAATTTACTCATAGATTCAATCTTTAACTGATTTAGAATCTGTTGCAATAATGTGGGTAAGAGTCGATAGTGGTTTGGACAAGGATAATAGGAGTAGAAGTGGAACCAAGAGGCATTTGCTAGTTGACCTGACACAGAATACAAATTTAAAAAATAAAAAAGCAGGGGTGCCTGTGTGGCTCATTTGGTTAAATGTCTGACTCCTGAGTCAGCTCAGGTAGTGATCTTGGGGTTGTGGGATTGAATCTCGAGTCAAGGCCTGGGTCAGGCTCCACGGTCGGTGGGGAGTCTGCTTGGGGAGTCTGCTTCTCTCTTCTTTTCCTTTTGCCCCTTCCTGCCAAAATAAATAAATAAAATCTTTAAAAAAAAAAAAAAACATGGGGCACCTGGGTGGCTCAGTTGGTTAAGCATCTGCCTTTGGCTCAGGTCATATCTTGGGGTCCTGGGATCCAGCCCCATGTCAGGCTCCCTGCTCAGTGGGGAGTCTGCTTCCCCCTCTCTTTTTGCCCCTCCCCCTACTCATGCTCTCTCTCCCTCTCTCTCAAATAAATAAATAATCTTTTAAAATTTTTAAAAACAGGGGCATCTGGGTGGCTCAGTCGGTTAAGCTTCTGCCTTCAGCTCAGGTCATGATCCCAGGGTCCTGGGATTGAGCCCCACATCAGGCTCTCTGCTCAGCAGGGAGTCTGCTTCTCCCTCTCCTTCTCTTGCTTGTACTCTCTGGCTCTCTCTCTCTCAATTAAATAAATATATAAAATCTTTTTTAAATTTTTTTTAATTAACTTAAAAAAAACGGCATCAAGGATGACTCTAAGGAAAATAAAGAGTATAGTTTTAAACAATGTTAAATTTGAAATGCCCTTTACACAACCAAACCTAGATGTCTACTAGATAGATGGATATACTGAGCTGTCATTCTGAGCCAAAATATTTGGGATTCACTACTATAGTAATGGAATATAATTAAATCAAATCACCTGGGTAATGTAGATGGGGACTAGAAGAGCTGTGAATACTGAGCCCTGAGGCACTCCAACATTCAGAGGTCAGGAAGTTGAAAGGAACTCTCAAAGGAGAGTGAGGAGGAGCCCTAGTATGTAGGAAGACATGTTTGAAAAAGAAAGTAATGACGTGTCAAATGCTCCTAGTGGGTTAAGAAATGTGAACTGAGAATTAACTATTGGATTTGGGAACATGGAAATTATCGGTGACTTTGATAAGCATCTCTGAAGAGTGGTCAAGAAAAAAGCCTGAATGGAGTGGGCTCAGGAGAGGAGAAAGTAAGTGGAGAATGTGAGTTATAAAAGGATGTTGCACAAATGGAGGGGGAGACGTTATTCGGGAGCGTGGACAGTCGTCCACTGTCACAGAAGGGAAGCACGGTGAAGGTACACAGAGGAGCAGATTAGTAGATTTAATGGAGGTATTTTGAAGTCACTCTTGAATTGCTTCTATTTTATAGGGTTTTTATATTTTTCAGGAAGTGGATTGTATCATGTAGAAATGTAGAATATTTTTGGCTTGAAAAAGCAAATATCCAACCAAAGAGTGGCTTAAATAATGGGATCATTATAAGAAATTCCAAGGTAGATGGTCCAGGGTTTTTTTTCAGTAATTTAGGAATGACTCAGAGGATCTAGACTCTTACAAAATTTCCATTTGTAGTCCTCAGTGTATTGACTACATTCTCCAACTGGTCCCTTCATGATTGCAGGATGGCTGTTCCCGCCATAACAGTATCTTACTAAGAAGAGTGACATAGATGAGGAATAAAAGCATGGCTCCTCAGCTGTCTCTTATTTCCAGGCAGGTGTTCTTTCCCATCCAGCAGACTTCCTCTCAGTAGAGAGGTAGATAGATCTGTCAAAGTGAGTATCTGGTATTCCCAATGCATTAGCAGGAAAGTCTGAAGATTTGCCTTTGGGTTGAGTATCAATATTACCAGCCCCAAGAGTAGAGATACTGATTAATTTTAGGCAAATTTAACAAGTCTGAATTTTAAGATTTAAGGATAACTACTAAAAAATAGAAATAAAGTGAATAACATCCTTATTTTGGATTTCAATAAAGGACAATTTAGGAAACAGACTCACAAAAGCAAAGTGATTTGTCCAAGGCCAAGCAGCTAAGACAGAAAATTAGCACTCACAGATCTGGATGCCTAATCTAGAACTCTTTCCGCAAAAATTGCAAGTCCTTTGATTCATTGTTAGTAGAGTTATACCCAATGGCTTATTACTATCATTAAGTCAGTAGTCTCTGTGTTTTACACACACAGAGACACCCATACACACATACACGCACACCCCCAATCTCCTGATTGTCACAAAGCATTTATTTTATATTTCAGGATCAATGATGGGGTTATATTATTCTATCGGTACTCCTTCACATCTTCTTTAGATCCAAACTATGCATTCACATTGTAAGTATTTAACTAGGAGTAATGAAATAGTCAACGCCCAAGCACTATTCAGCTTCCTTATTTTCCATCATTTTGTCTTCTATATCACTGACTTACTCTTCTGTCTCGTTCATTCTCGTTTTTATAGCCTCCTTTTGGGACTGCACCTTGCTAATGGCATTTTTTTTTACTTTGGCCTGACTACATTTTAGTTCTTTAATTTCTACAGACAGGGACTCTCAGTGTCTTCTACGCTTTTTTCCAAGCCCTGCTATTATCTTTATAATTGTTTTAAATTCTAGTTCAGATATCTTCATTATATCTGTATTGATTAAATCTCTGGCAGTGAGTACTACCTCCTGTAGTAGTTTTTGGGTAAATTTGGGGGTAAATTTCTTTTGGGGTGAATTTCTCCATCTCATCATTTTGTGCAGAAAAGAAGAAAGAGAAAAAACACCATAACAACAATAACATCAGGGGAAAAAACTCAAAAAAAAAAAAAAAAGAAAAGAAAAAGAAAAAGAAAAAAAAGAAACAAAACAAAGCAAAACAAAAAAAAAATAGATCCTGGTGTATTTTGGTCTACTTTTTAAAAGAAATTAAAATAAGGAAGAAAGAAAAACTTACGCATCTACCAAAACTTAAAAATATACAAAAATAAAATGACATAAAATACAATGAAAGGCAACAAAAAATAAAATATATTTATATATATATAATGTATATTTTAAAGAAAAGTTTAAAAAGAATGAAAAAGTTGAAAAATAAGAAAACAACTGAAAAAAATAATACCTGACGACTAAAGAATAAAAACACAACAAATGGTATATACCGTTTTCCCCATGAGCCGAAGATCTGCTGCCCTCTATGATCCATAAATTTGGTGCAAGCCAGTTGTTCCTTCTGGTCTTCTGGGGGAAAGGCCTCTTGCACTCATTCTCAGGGGTCTTTGCTGGGGGGCGGAATTGCAACCACCCTGTCAGGGGGCCGGCTTCAGTATAAGTGGCTCCAGGTTGCACCATGTGACACTGTTTTTCTCCCTGAAGGCTTTCAGCACTGATGGACAGGAGGAACATGGTGGCACTCCAGCCTCTAGCCCTGGAGCTGAAAGTCTGCACCCCCCACTTTTCAGTGAGCCCTCACAGAAAAGCAGTCAATCACTCTTGTCTCCCTAGTTTCCCTCCAAACTCTATGTTCACCCTGCCTGTGACCAAGCATGTTCATCTCAAGCCGTTGACCCCTTTGGAGTCTCCAAACATTATGGAATCCTGCACCATGGCCCATGCTGCAGGGACGGGGGCTTGGTCCACTTCTGCCGTTTGCTGGACCCCAGCCTGGAGACCATTGTGTAGCAGTGCACAGTTTATGACAACACCACACCGAAAGCTGGTGCCTAGACTCACTGTTTGCAGCTGGCTTCCCCCTCTGATGCCTGGTAACACTGCTACACCCAGGTACCCCCATTCTTCTTGTGACCCCACAGATCCCTGAGACACTGGATTTTAGAAGGGCTCCCTCCATTAGCTGATAAAAGCATCTCACTCTGTCTGAACTATTTGTACAAACAAGGTGGGTTATGACAAACCTATATTTTCCTTCTGGGAGTGTGGATTTGGGTGTCACCAGGCAGAGGGTGTCCCCAGGAAAAACCCTCGATGTTGAGTCTCTGATGAGCCTTCCTGGTTGGCAACATTCACACTGTTGTCATAATGCACTGTTGGGAGGATGAGGGTCATGCTATGGCCCCACTGGGATGGGACCCTGGGAATCCTGCACCTGGATTTGCCCCATGCACTTTTTTCCCCTTTGCTGATTGTGTTTTGTGTCCTTTCACTGCAGTAAATCAGAGTCATGAGTCCCAACTATGAGCTGAATCCTGTGAGTCATGATAGCCATTCTTCCAGTTCAGATGCTGTAATTTGTCCTTACTTTTCTAATCAAAGTGATTCTGGTCCACATCCATCATTCACCAAGGCTGATATATACTGTCACCATTTTCAAGGTTCCTTGCTCTCCCTAGAATTATGGAAGAGCCCTGCAAGAAGCCCTCAGTCTGTGGCTGCTATTTCACTATTGCTTCCTGTCCTGTGGCTCAGGCACTCTCGGGGGGTGTCCCTTTCAGTGGCGCTTCCTGCTGTCCACAAGCCAACATTTGGACCTTCTACACACGCCTTCACAGCTCCTGTGTCACAGTTCAGACAACTCCAGGACAATATAGTTTCCTAGATAGTCCATCCCAGTCCCTTCCTTTCTCCCTCTTTCAGACAATTAGCTGAAATCCTTGCTCCTCAGAGTCTGGTTCCCAGTTCCTAATACCTTCATTTCTTCCAGAAGCTGTGGATCCCAGAGCACCAGAGCAAAGACCTAATATCTAATATACGGGAGTGAGGCTGTGTGTGTGTGTGTGTGTGTGTGTGTGTGTGTGTGTGCGTGTGTGTTAAGAAAGCAGAGGGAGGGAATAAAAGGGGTAAAAGAAAAACTATTTCCCACTTCGCAACACATTTGACACCAAACGTGTGAGATGTTTACCCACACCCACCAATTTTTCAACTTTCTGGACACTAACTGGGCACCTGAAAATTCAGTTCTAACACTGACTGCCAAAACTTAGCCTCAGGCCCTCCATGTTGAGGGCTCAGGCCTACAAGGGGGCCACCACTTCAGATGCCACTCACAAATCCTGGGCCTCCAGACTTCTGACTGACTTGGCTACCAATCAGAGGTTCGCACAATCTCCTCCTCAGACTACGTAATTTGATATCCAATGGCTCACAGAAAATAGGGAAACATTTTACTCAGTATTGCTGGTTTATTATAAAGGATTGGCAGAAAAAAAAATAAATAAAGGATTGGCAGGTAAACAGCCAAATGAAGAGGTACACAGAACAAGGTCCAGAGGAATCCTGAGCATAGCAGCTTCTCTTCCTGTGAGGTTGGGATGTGTCAACCTCTCAGCACATGGATGTGTTCACTGCCTTGGAAGGTCTTTGAACCCCATCATTTAGAATTTTAATGGAGGCTTCATGATGTAAACACGATTGATGAAATTATTGGCTATTGGTGATTAATTGCTCTCTAGCTCTTCCTAGAGGTCAGGAGGTGGGGGTGAAGGTTCTAACCCTCTAATGGCATGGCTGGCTCTTCCAACAACCACCCCTCGTCCTCAAAGAGTCATCTCTTAGCATAAACTCAGGTATGGCTGAAAGGGACTTTATTATTATTATTATTATTATTATTATTATTATTATTAAAACAAAGATGCTCCTCTTACCCCTATCGCCCAGGAGATTCCAAGGACTTCAGGAATTCTGTGCCAGGAACTGGGGACAAAGAGCAAGTATGTAATTCTTATTATATCACAGCAGCAGGGGACAGCAAGTGGGAATTAATCCTTTATAGCTAAATCTTCTACAACAGTGTAAATAAAGCATAAAAATAATATATCAATAGGTTATCCTGCTACAAAAATAGTAAACTTGACTTTTATTAAGGAGCATTCTGACCAAAGTCATTTACTTATTAATATCAGTCAGCAATTTTTCTTTCATATCATCTCTCTGCTGCTAGCAGACAATTGGCTATTACTCAACCTTTCTCTAATATATAATCTCGGCAGGACATCTCCGGTCTATTTTTTTGTTTATAACATCCACATACAACCTCCAATAACAATTCATGTCTGAGAAGAGAGATTTCTAACTGAAACAACTATTAGGATAGCAGCGTTAAGATTAATTCTGAAAGACTAACAACCACAGATAACAACCACAAAGGCATATTTGACTTAGATATACTTAACTTTGACGTCCCAATTCCTGTTGAGAGCCTGGGCAAAAGGATTCACATTTCTCTACATCGCTTCAAAAAAGCCAAGAAGAGGTGTCCCTGCTATCTCCCACACAATACAAATCCTGTGGATCCATGCCCAGACGCCCCTTATAGGGCCACCTGAGAGCACTGCACTTTAATTCCCAGTCTGGGCCCAAGGTAGATCCACTTTGTGCCAAAGTTTTCTCTGTAAACATCACTGCTGAAGCTTCTGGAGTAGGTATGATTCTCCAACAAAAGGGGTTTCTTGAAATAATGGCGGATTTCAGGCCATGAAAATTCAAGAGAAACTGGAAGTGTCTTTCAGTGCCAACAAGGGGAAGTACTCAAAAAAACGAGTAAAAATTTGAAAGACAGGGCATGTTGAAGGGACTCAAGAGTGAACCTGAAAGAACTCTCAATGGACAAAGCTGGAACAATGTGACAGTGAGATAAATAACATAGCACTGGATTATACCCAAAATATAACAAATACCCATTGTTCCATGCTGACATAAATAAATGATTGGAGAAATAAATGTAGGAGATCCAACAAGTCTCCCTTACAGAGGAAAGAAGATAATGTATGTAGATACTCCACCCTCAAGTAGGTGAAGCTTAATCCTCTCCCCCCACCCCCACTCCTCCAACTCCCACCTTGACATGCTTCCAAAAGACAGACCATGGCAAGGGGGGAGAAGTAACTTGATAGTGGGGCAGTCTAGCAAACCCTGCCCTAGCTAGATGATCAAGGTTAGCATCACCCACGATGAGCCAAATTCATCACGTGTACTCTTTGATATAATGTGATAAGAATGACACTTTTTCTCTCTAGTATCTCTCAGAAACCCTAACCCCTTTCTAGTTATGAGAAAACACAGACAAACCAAAAATTGAGGGACAATCAATAAAATACCTGACCAGTACTCTTCAAAACGATCAAGGTCATGATAAACAAAGAAAGACTAAGGAATTGTCACAGACCAGGGATTAAGGAGACATGACAACTATATGCAATGGGACATCTTGGACAGGAGCCTGGCCCAGAAAAGGGATGGTAGTGGGAAAGCTAGTAAAATCTCAATAAAACCTGTAGCTGTGTTAATAGTATTCCAGTGTTAAATTCTTAGTTTGACAAATAGATCATAGATTATGTAAGATGTCAACATTAGGGGAAGCTAACGAAGAATATAGAGGAACCCCTTGTTCTAAATTTGCAATTTCCTATAAATCAAGAATTGCTACAAAATAAAAAGGCTTTAAATATAAATGAACATATAAATAAATGTATTTAACATATTTATATATTTAATATCTAATAAAGATGTTTTTGATATATTTAATATGGTCAATACACTTATATATAACTTATATTACTGTATAGTGATCTATTCAAAGTTCTGATGGGACAACTTATAATTATTAGATAATAAATAAGTTAAATAAACATACACTTAATAAGTATATATTGAATAAATATGTATATTCAAATCTACACATTATGTCCTGGACACTGACTCGAGCACGTAAAAGCATCCTCTCCATCCTGGTGTTTCTATTTTATTTATCCTGAAATTTTTTGCCTGGAAATGCTTTGCCTGGAAGCTGAAACCTGAATTCTCAAAATCAAACAGAAGGAGTAGATATAGAAAAGAGCTTTTTTCTTCATGAACTAAAATGAGTATATAGAAGTACTTTCAACCCCATGGGTAGAGCCTATAATGCCCCAGGACAGATGAGCAAATAAGAATTACAGGTCTGTGTCGAGAAGGCTTCATCTTAGGCTTTTATAATTAACAGCTTGCTTCGGTGCCATAATTCAGCATAAAAGAAGCCACAAAGGAACCAGCAGTCTCTGCCATTAAGAATTGCCAGTGAATGTGTTATCTGCAGTTATTAACACTTTTCAATTGTGGTCTTTGGGAATTACTTCTATACCCCAACATCATCTTCGGTTTTCACTTCAATTCTTTCTTATTTTTTAGACAGTGGCGGGGGGGCGGGGTGCAGAGAGAGAGAGAACCTTAAGCAGGCTCCACACCTGGCACAGAGCCCATCGCAGAGCTGGAGCTCAAGACCCTGAGATCATGACCTGAGCCGAAATCAGGAGCTGGATGCTTAACCAGCTGAGCCACCCAGGTGCCCCTTCACTTCAATTCTTTCTAAAGCGCTTTATGTAACCCATAGGATATTTGGATTAATTTTACTTGCAAAATCGAATTTTAAAAACTACCATTTAAAAAACATCTGGGCCATTTTCCCAACTAACACCTACTGGAGCACAACAAAATTCCCTCTTTTACATGAGATTTAAAAATTTGAACATGTCAATAACCAATTTTATACTGTACATTTGTAATGTGCTTTTATATACCTAAATTCATCCTTACCATAACCCTTTCCTGGAGGCAGGACCAACACTAGTAGGGTGAAAAGTCAGGCAAGCTGGCTCATGTCACACTGGGATCTCAGGGGCAGAGGAGCAAGAGATAGGAAGAAGCTATAGTGGGAGGGGCTGGAGGTGGGAGGATTGGTGCTTTTATAGGCAACCCCCCCTAGAGGGGAAACCATGGCACACATTACAGAGAAGGGATGGGCTGTGCCTGGCCTGGGCTAGGAGACATCTCACCTGGAGATGGGGAATGGCAGAAAGAGCATCATGGAGCCTGTAGAGAAACCAGCTGACGTCTAAGGTCCCCAGAGAGAGAGAGAGAGAGAATCATGGCCCTAGCAAGACTCCAACCCTGGGTAGACTATTCACCCAACACCAAGCCAAACGTCACAGGGTACTTCTGACTCTGTCCCAGATCGTCTCAGAAACCATACAGAACTCAGTCTTCTTCTGGAGACCTCAGGACACCAGCTTAGAAGCCTGGAGAGACAGGTGGTCACAATCACTCCCATTTTTCAAATAAGGAAGCCGGTCAAGTGATGTAAGCCAGGTGGACTCTGCCGCCAGACTGCCTGGATTCAAATTCAGATTGCACCACTTCTGGGGAGTTAGCCAGTGCTGGTAATCAAGGTGGTAACAAGGAGTACCCCCCCACCCCGGGAGGGTAACAGTTGGGCCAAAGTAGAAGTTTGTCATTGTCTACGTCATTGGAGTAGATGCAAAGGAGGCTGCTCCTGATGGACGGGAGTGATTCAGGGACCCAGACCCCTTCCACCTGTGGCTCTGCACACACACGCCCCCCCCCCCAACCCAGTGTCCCATCATCATCTTCATCTAAAAAAGATGCATGGAGGGGGCACTCCGGCTTCTGAAGACGACGCCCATCTCTCACATTCCATCAGCTAGTACTTGGGCCAGTGCCACCCTGACTGCCAAAGAGGCAGGGAAATGTCAGCTGCCTTTGTGTCCAGAAAGCGGCAGCAGGGTTTGGGGTGAACGTTGTCTGCTATACTGGCCATACGACCTCAGGAGAGTCACTTAGCATCCCTGGGCCTCATTTCTTCTCATCTGTAAAGTGGGGATTATTATACCACCTGCCTTCAGGTAGGAGAACGAAGGAGTTGACACGTGAAAGCATCTGAACAGTGTCACGTCCTCAGTGAGCGCTCTGCAGACGCTGCCCATTGCCATGGCCATCGGCATCTTCTTCATCATTATTTTCATCATTATCATGATGATTCAAAAACGAAGTGGCTGGGATTTAAGTCTGCGTCTTTGGACTCCAGAGTCCAGGGAGAATCGGTCCTTCTCTTCTAAGACGGCTGCTGCAGTCTCAAGCATCCGCATAAAATGATTCAATTCTCAGCTTTCCAATCCTGAAATACAAATATTGTTTCTCTACAGAAACGCAGATGAGAAAATTTGGTCACAATAATTGGAAGTAACTGTTGGGGCTAATGGAAGCGCGCCGTAGCCTTATTTGATTTCAAAAGTAATATCTCAGGGTTTCTTCTTATTTTGAGATTTTTTTCATTTCGGTGAAAGCATAGAAATACCATGCTGGGGAGAAAATCCAACTAAAGGCTCATTGTTTCCTAGGTCTGTATTTTGAGGGGATAATATACATATTTAATTTTATTTTTTTTCAGAGAGCAGCTTAGTATCTCTCCCTACACATTCATTTATTCAGGACCTATGAGAGCAGCCATGGAGTGCTTACTCAATTATTCCTTGCCCTTCTAGCCTTTTGGCTAAAGCAGATTATATCATTCCATTTTTAGTTAATTCTATTTCATTTGCTTGAGTATTGAGAAGAGTATCAGGAAATGAGATTTTTCCTTCAGTGGATAAGCTGGACACTTTTCAATCAGGTAAATAAAAATAGTAGGACAAATATCATCCCTCATGAACAATAAGTTTTGCATTCAATTTTCATTTTCATCCTTGAGCTATTTGACCATCTAATGTTGCTGTCTGTCTGCATATAAACGGGGGCTTTATTGCAAATGTAGTGATTATGATTCATTCTCAGGCTGCCTATGCATCTGGCCAGCAGCCTGCACTCATTTATTATTTTATCTCACCCACTGGATGGGAAAACCTGCGGCACACTTGCTGCAGCCCGGCAAGACGGTCTTTGCTGAAATGATGTGACCCTGGCCTCGAACCATCAACGTCTTCTCACCCAAACAGGAAGCATTAAAAGGAGTCGCTCTCAAGGAGGTACAGTCTGGTCGTTTCGTTCACTTTCAAAGTCACGGAGGTAGAAAGAAGAAAGTCTGCTCGTGCATTCTCTCCTTAAAGAGGCCACCTCTGTGGGACGCCTGGGTGGCTCAGCGGTTGAGCGTCTGCCTCCAGTCCAGGGCCTGATCCTGGAGTCCTGGGATTGAGTCCCACGTCAGGCTCCCTGCATGGAGCCTGCTTCTCCCTCTGCCTCTGTCTCTCTCATGAATAAATAAATAAAATCTTAAAAAAAAAAAAAAAAAGAGGCCACCTCTGTACTCGGGAAATTCCAGGCATGGAATTTTTCAAGAAGGTGTCGAAGCAAAGAATGCTGTGAAGTGTGGGTCTGGAAAGCGTCCTGGACACTTCTTTGGGTCCGCCTCACCTTCTTGGGTGATTGCCAGACGCCCCTGGGAGGTGCATGAGGGAGCTTTAGAGAGAGTGATGTGACAGGGACTGTGAGATGTCTGCCAACATCTGCCCCCCCCGTCCCAAAGTGCTAGAATTGTAGTTGTGTGCCCGACTGCGCCGCAAGACTACGTGCCCAGATGGTCCTGCAGCGAGGTGTGGCCAGGTAGTGGAGATTCCACCCAAGGAGCGGGAGCAGAAGTGGCAGGTGCCACCTCCCATCATCCAAGGATTCTCCACCCCCGGCCCCCACCTATCCCTTCCCTGCAGGTCAGACCCTGAACGTGTCTGCAGCCCAGCTCCGACAACGTAGGAACGGGCTAGGGTCTTGCAACCCCAGAGAAGGGCAGGGACTAGCAGCTGCATCACCAGGCCACTGTTAGAAATGCAGAGTCTCAGCTCCTGCCCTAGGCCTTCTCTCTCTTTCTTTCTTTCTTTGTTTCTTTCTTTGTTTCTTTCTTTCTTTCTTTCTTTCTTTCTTTCTTCTTCTTTTTTTTTTTTTTGTAGATTTTATTTATTTATTTGAGAGAGAGAGAACGAAGGCTTTCCCACGCAGAGGAGAAAGGGGCAGAGGGAGAGGGAGAAGCAGACTCCCTGCTGAGCAGGGCGCTCGCCACGGGGCTGGATCCCAGGACCCTGAAATCATGACCTGAGTCTCAGGCAGACGCTTAATCCACTGGGTCACCCAGGTGCCCCCGATCAGCCCCAGACCTTCTAAAATAGAATCTGCATTTTTAACAAAATCCCTGAGGAGTTCCTATGCACCTTGAAGTTTGAGGCCACCAGCCAAGGGACAGTAGAGCCATGACTTGGAGCCAGCCTGGGTCCTCAGAGGAGCAAAGCTACCATACTGACCTGCCACACTCACTTTGAAACCACTGTGCAAGGGGCTCCTGGGGGGCTCAGTCAATTAAGGGTCTGCCGTTGGCTCAGGTCATGATTCCAGAGTCCTGGGATTGAGGCCCACATTGGGCTCTCCGCTCAGTGGGGAGTCTGTTTCTCCCTCCCTCTCTGCCTCTGCCCCTGCTCCTTCTCTTTCTCTCACTCACTCTCTCTCTCTCAATAAATAAAAGTCTTAAAAAGAAAAGGAACTACTATGTGACAGAAAGAAACTTGAAAAAAAATTTATTATTACTGTTGTCATTATTAAAGTCATGCTGTTTTGGAGTGTCTTTATTATGAGGCTTAGATTTATCCTAACACAAACAGTGTGACACCATCCACAGGGTCTTATTCATCAGGCCTTAAATTAAACTTCCCATGGGAGTTCCTAACCCCAAATGGATCAATCCTAGAAGCCTGCCATAAGCCTATACTCTTATCAGTTTAAAGACCTACCAAGTGAGAGTTCAGGACCCAAAGATGGCTTTCAGCCACTCAAAAATTATCAGCGACTTCAGGAACTGGGAAACAGTTCCTTTTTTTTTTTTTTAAGATTTTATTTACTTATTCATGAGAGAGAGAGAGAGGCAGAGACACAGGCAGAGGGAGAAGCAGGCTCCATGCAGGGAGCCCGATGTGGGACTCGATCCCAGGTCTCCAGGATCACACCCTGGGCTGAAGGCGGGGCTAAACCGCTGGGCCACTGGGGCTGCCCAGAAAGAGAGTTCCTAATGAAAAGTCACTATGGAGTCAAGACTGGAAGTCAAGAGAGGAACTGAAATAGGTGAAATTAGAGCTTCAGTAAAGAAAGTTCTGGGACCCTGATGGCTATCTGGAGCAGCTACTGCCCACCACATTCCCTGCACCGCCAGCCTGCACCCCTGGCCTCCCAGTGTCCACTGGTTTGTTCAGAACATGTTGGTCTTCGCTCTATCCATCGAAGCCCCCAAATTGTTTTAAAGTCAACATCTATGGGATGAGCACAGGGTGTTATGCTATATGTTGGCAAACCGAACTCCAATAAAATAAAATAAATAAAATAAAATAATAAAATAAAATAATAAAATAAAATAAAATATAAAATAAAATAATAAATAAAATAAAATAAAGTCAACATCTACGAAGGAAATGACAAAATTCTATTCATAAATGATATTTCCCACATGAGCTCAATCTCACTTAACTCTCTAATGGCTCGGTACCGATGAGCCTGTTTTCAGTTTGACTACTGAATGCATCCCCGGCCTGCCCACCCTTCCTCTCCTCCTCATCACGGGGCCTGCTCCACATGTCCTGCACAAAACGCCTTGCCATTCCTTTAGGATATTCCCTTTCCCTTCTCTTTGGCTTTACATGTGCTTTTTTCCCTATAGTTTAAGTACTCTATTTTCCAGCGCTACAGCCTTTTTCTACCTGGGAGTCATTCTTCAAGACTAAATTTAATGCTTCTTTCTCCCAGAAGCCCTACTCTGGCTCCACTTTGGCTGTAGGGCTCTCCTTCTTCTGTCTACGGCAGTTCATATCCCAAAAGACATTTTTCTTCTCTTCTTTTTTGTTTTCTTCTCTTACTTTCAAATAATCTGGAAATACCTAGAGGGATAAACTTCTTTTTTTTTAACTTTGTATTTTAAGTTCACCTTTGAGAAACAAAACAAATGAGCAAAGGCAAAAAAAAAAAAAAAAAGAGAGAGAGAGAGACGAACCAAGAAACACGCTTAACTACAGAGAACATGCTGATGGCTACCAGAGGGGAGGTGGGGGGGAGGTTTAAACATGTAATAGGGATTAAAGAGTGCACTTGTGGATGAGCACCGGGTGTTGTATAAAGTGTTGGATCACTATATTGTACACCTGAAACTAATATAATACTGCATGTTAACTATACTGGAATCAAAGTAAAAAATTAATAAAAATAGATAAATAGATGGACAGATAAATAAATTCACCTTTGAATTCTCCATAGCAGAGGCCAGGCACATGGAAGGTAAATGGCTATTTGCTAAAGAAATTCATTTTCTCTTCCACCTCATTCTCCCTGGACCCATTTATACTTAACTGTTACACTTAACTGAGCTTTGTAAAACATATGTACACAGATTCCTGGCTGTTTGCAAGCTCCCATTCTCAGGACCCACATACAATTATAAAGAACCTGTAAGCAGTTGGAGAGCCTAAAGAATTTGCAAACAGAAGGTACCAAAATAATGTTGGTTGATCAACTGAATGAAAGGTTTTCTTTAAGGAGTTTTTATTTTTTATTTTTTTAAGACTTTCTTTCTTTATTTGAGAGTGAGAGAGAGAGCAGACGGGGAGGGAGAAGCAGGCTCCCTGCTCAGCGAGGCTTGCTCCCTGGGATTTGGGGCTTGATCCCAGGGCCCTGGGATCATGACCTGAGCCAAAGGTAGATGCTTAATGGACTGAGGCACCCAGGTGCCCCTCCATTAGGGTTTTTTAATTTTTTTTTTTTTTTTGGAGAGTGAGAATATCATTACAAATCCATGGATTTTAAAAAAAACATAGTATCATCAGTCACTGATAGGTATAAAATATATTTTATAACATTGCAAACTGGTAATATTCTAGTTCTATCATGTCTTTGTCATCTATCAACTTACATCATGCCAATTTTGTTTTTTGCTCCTTCATCCATTTGGTCACCCTATGAATTAACTAAGTTCCCTAGAAACCAAAGTTTGAAGCCAAGTGTGCATGCTCTAAGTTTTAGTGGGAGACATACCTCAAGGACAGCATGAGTGAAAGAAAAAGGGAAGCAAGGCAGGGAAGGAGGAAAAGCAAATGCAAAGAGGTATCTGACTGAGCTGTTAGAGCCTCACAGAAATACACGACTGGTCGTTTGGTCACATCAGACATCTTTCAGAGGTGTGAAGCACTACCCGTTGGAATGGTCCATAACGGAGGAGGGAGGGCAAATCTATCTGCTGATGGTTTCCCATATCTCACCTCTCGTTGGTCAAAATTCAAAGTTCATTTCAAGAGCTGTTAACTCCTCTAACCTTCTGGTTGAACTATCAGACTGGCCAGGGTAGCATTTGGGAAAGCCAGATCCCACGCCCTCATGTCTAACACTGTATCTGGTCCAGAAGCACGTGAAGGAGGCAGCATCTTTATGCTCATGCTCTCAGGTTGGATCTGGGCACCAGGGCTGCTTGGTGCCCCTCAGCAGCTGGTAGGAAGCACAGGTTCAGAGCCCAGCTCTTACTGCAGGGGAGCCTGAGACAGCTGCAGTGTTAGAGCAGGTGGCGGTAGTAGTGGCGGGGATGTCCACTGAAGAAGCGGGCATGCCCAGGGGCAGGGGAGGCTGTGCAAAAGCTCAGTTTTACATTCTCTGGAGCATACTTATACAAAAAAAAATATAGGCTAAATGCTTGGCTTTTGCCCTTTCAAACCATTTTTTAGCATAGTGCATTGGTTCCATAGGTCTTATGATTAATGAGGTCATCAATGAGGGTTCTTAATTTTGCTTTGTTTTTTTGTAAGGGTGGGCATATCATTATAAATCCATGGGTTTTTTAAAGACTTAACTGATTTATTTCAATCCACAGAGATCGATTTATTTCAATCCATTGAAATTTATATTTATCATAAATGCATATTTTAGAAATGTCCAGATTATCACTTTTTGGCAAGTGAAGGCCACTTCAAGTTGCTTCCTGATTCCTACTGATGTGTCTCTAGAAGTCTTTGAGAGCTCTCTTTTTTTTTGGTGTGATGGGGTGTCTTACACATTTCCTGTCTCAGACCTGGAATCAGCCATTTCGGTAGGGAGCCCTGGTTCATTGTCATGGGAATGGTGTTGAGAACCAAAATCTGGGCACTAAGGGTAAAAGTGGGAGAATATTGAAGGTAAATCCAAGTGTTAGGAATATCCTATTAAATAAAAAGTTTCAAAAAATAGAAAAATTAAATTCTCAACAGGAAAATTAAAATTTCGACAAATTCATATAATGGAAATGTTTATTATTTTAAATCTGGCAGAAAATTCAAATTTTTACTTGAGGGTCTTGGCAGATTCCTACTTAAAAACTCCTTAAAGGGGCACCTGGGTGGTTCAGTCAGGTTTAGTGACTGCCTTCAGCTCAGATCATGATCCCAGGGTCCTGGGATCAAGCCCCAAATCCCAGGGAGCAAGCCTCACTGAGCAGGGAGCCTGCTTCTCCTGGGATCAAGCTCCAAATCAGGCTCCCTGCTCAGTGGGGAGTTTGCTTCTCCTTCTCTCTCTGCCCCTCCCCACTACTCGTGCTCTATCTTTCACTTTCTTTCTCTCAAACAAATAAAATCTTTTAAAAAATTAAAAATAAAAATAAAACCCCTAGTGGAAGCAAGCAGAGAAGTCTGCACTCTGATTTCTATGGGGGCAGAAAGGGTCTTTCTTCTCACAAAGACTTGTGTGAGCGGAGCGTTCCTATCACCTGTGCCCTCATACCTGAATGTCACCTCTCCTATAACTTGACACTATAAACTTGATGCACTTGAGACAAAACAGTCTATCCTTTCTACAAATACAACCTGCACTTTTCAAGATCACACCTCTAATCACATCCAGCCTTTGACCTTCTTTGAAAATTCCACACAAACTGCCATCTTGAAATGTATGCCGAAGGACTGGGAAAGGAGAAGCATTGCACAGATCAAAGGTTTGTACACAAGTTGGCTCAAGCCTATGCAAGTAATACCATGATTGAAAATAAACTTTCCTCTATCAAGTTCTCCTTGAATATTTTCCAAACAGAAGTGACTTTTTTTCTCCCAGGAGTCTCTAAAGCACTAGTTTCATAATTTTTGCAAGTCAATTATCACTTCCATCCTTTTCAAGCTGAAATACTTACACCCACATTGACAATGGACCAGGATTTAGGCAAACCATGTTGGCCCATTTAGGCAAACATGAGACCTTTCCTAAGCTGTCGATTTTACTTAAGTATTTGAAAGATTAATCAAAATTGTAAAGACTGTTGTGATGTTAAACATGTATATACATGAGAGTGCATATCTTGCATAATTTTTTTTCAGGATAATGTGTAGCAGGCATCTTTAAATTTGATCCTAAACTCCCCTGAGTCACACTCCTTGTATCAGGGAGGTGGAGAAGATGTAGGTGGGCAGGTTGAACATGCCTCTGGTGTAGTTAAAGGTTTGGTGAGTCTGAAGGCATTGCACACACTTCCACTGCTATTATTACATAGAACTTAAAGTTTTTTAAAAAATGAGTGGTTACTTTCATAACGAGACAAGAAGGCTTCTGGAAGGAAAAGAGTGAGAACTCAGTCCTATTTTTTTCAAGGTTCAAAATTTTTGGAAACATGTACAGATAGACTGAGAAGTTCCTAATAAAGGCTAAGTGGCAGGGAGGAGCTACAAGTCTCCTGTAAAGCCAAGGGTGGCTTCTGCACCAAGTATCAGAGGTCCTCCTTGAGTTATCAGCTTGGTCTTCAGATCCCAACTGGTTAGGTGCTTTGGACAAAACAAATGGGTACATCAAAAGACATCAATACTTCTTCTGCCAGTGTCCGCTCCAGACTACAGTTCTTCCTAAAATGAAAAGGTTGCTGGGGAATTTTGAAGTTGCAATTGAGTCCTTTGTTACTCTCATGTTGCTAGCTTGTTCTATACCCTGTTATAGGAGACTCACCTATGTCTATTTAAAGTCTAATTCATGGTCAAACCAAGGCATTGACTTGAAGACGAAGAAGTGGAGGACTATGCCAGTACTAGCAGAGATTTTTTTAAATTATGTTAACTGTACTTTCTAATCCATTTACTTTCTCTTTGTCCTAAACACAACCATCATACCTAGTTAATCTCTGTATTTAGCTGCAGAGGATCAATAATGATGAAGACAGATACCATAGAGAAGTGTGCATACACACACACACACACACACACATTGTATTTTTGCATGTCTCTTAGTTAATATTAACCAAAATCACATTCCTTAGGGGCAAAACACCTCCTCCATTATTTTTTCTTAATGCTCCAGAGCATGTAAAGCAGGATTCTACACACCGTGGGTGGACACTCAAGGAAATTTATGAACTAATTGATGAAGTTACTGCAGGGAATGTCATCATTTGCTTTGCTCTTCTAGGAAATAAGGATTTGGTTTTTATGAATACTGATAAAAAGCTGCTTCTCTGGGTTTCAAAACATTATTTTCTTCACTAACACATTCATATTCCCGGAACATAATTCTCCAAATTCAATGATAAGAAACCAATGGTAAAAGGTTTAAGAGATTACATCTTATTGCATGAAACAATTTTTTTTTTGCAGGAATTCAATTTTGCTGTGAAAGCTGGAAAAGACCTCAATCTATGTCAACACAGAGATGGATACGATTTAGGGGGTTTTTTGTGTGTGTTCATGCAGACACTATCAGAATTCAAGGAATGCTTTAATTTCCTTGGAGTACAAAGGATGCTGGAATAGGGAGCTAGAGGCACCCTACTGAAGAATAAACAAACATATATGTGCATATTTTACACTGGGATTTTCAAGGAAAATTGTTGGTTTAGGTAGCAATGGTCTCTCATTGCACAGCAACCTCTTTTCAGGCCAGTGTTCACAGAATCACATGCTTGTGCCAAAACATTTTGTTTCATGAAGCACTTTGGACTTTGGCCATAATGAGGATCTGTGAATCTGACAAGGTCAGTAAAGGTTATCAATAAAGACCCAGAGTCTACGAATCAATCCTAGCCAACTGAGTTACAGGACTGCTATAATAAGAGTACCAGCATCAGCAGAAATTACAACCAACAAAGAAAAATAATGACTTTCTCAATCAGAGTGCAGAAAGTGGCCAGCTTATTAACAGGCAGCAACAGAACCAGCTCGCATGGACTGTGATTTCTAAGGCTTCTCAGAGTGCCCAGTTTGTTTTATTCTTCATTTCTTACTATGAGATTCACAGTATAAATTAATCTCATTTGGGCTTTTTCTATCTACTTTTTCCCTTGTTAGTCCTATTCTGTAAATGTAATTCCAATTCCTAGCTGTAATAAGAAAAACAACTTATGCACAATAAGTTATTACTTGGCACATTTAAATATACATTGTAGATATAGATTTTATACTACATTAAAATTATGAAACTCATCACAT
This sequence comes from Vulpes lagopus, assembly GCF_018345385.1. Taxonomy (NCBI): domain Eukaryota; kingdom Metazoa; phylum Chordata; class Mammalia; order Carnivora; family Canidae; genus Vulpes; species Vulpes lagopus. Next base: position 10,315,394 of record NC_054824.1, read on the forward strand.
CTTTCTATTATTTCTTAGTGGATAAGAATAAATCAATGGATATGAAAATTCCACAGCTAACATTATTCTCGTTGGGGAAAAATGGAGAGCCTTTCCCCTGAGGTCAGGAATGAGACAAGGATGTCCACCCTCACCACTTTTACTCAACTTAGTATTGAAAGTTGTAGCCACAGCAATCAGACAGTAAAAAGAAATAAATGATATTGATACCAATAACGAAGTAAAACTTTCACTATTTGCAGATGACATGATACTATATGTAAAGAAAACCTGAAAGACTCCATCAAAAAACTGTTAGAATTGTTAAATGAATTCAGTAAAGTCACAGAATACAAAATACAAAAATTTAAACCTTTAAAAAAATGTTAAATTTTGTATGGAACCATAGAAGACCCTGAATAGCCAAAGTAATCTTGAAAAAGAAAAGCAAAGCTGAAGGCATAACGATTCCAGACTTCAAGTTATATTACAAAGCTGTCATAATCAAAACAGTATGGTACTGGCACAAAAAAACAGACACATAGATCAATGGAACAGAATAGAATATCCAGAAATAAGCCCATACTTACTTAGTCAATTAACCTTTGACCAAGCAGGAAAGAACATCCAATGGGAAAAAGACAGTCTCTTCAACAAATGGTGTTGGGAAAACTGAACAGCTACATGAAAAAGATTGAACTGGACCATTTTCTTATACCACATACAGAAATAAACTCAAGGGATCTCCGGGTGGCTCAGCAATTAAGTGTCTGCTTTCGGCTCAGGGCGTGATTCTAGAGACCCAGGATCGAGTCCCATATCGGGCTCCCTGCGTGGAGCCTGCTTCTCCCTCTACCTATGTCTCTACCTCTCTCTCTGTGTGTGTCTCTCATGAATAAATAAATAAAATCTTTAAAAACAAAACAAACAAAAAATATTAAATAAACTCAAAATAGATTTAAAGACCTAAATGTGAAACATGATACCATAAAAATCCTAGGAGAGAGCACAGGCAATAATTTTTCTGACATTGGCCATAGCAATGTTTTTCTAGAGAGACCTTCTGAGGCAAGGAAAACAAAAGCAAAATTAAACTGTTGACTATATCAAAATAAAAGGCTTCTGCATAGCAAAGGAAACAATCAACAGAACTAAAAAGCAGCCTAGGGGATGGGAGACGATATTTGCAAATGATATATATCCATTAAAGGGTTACTATCCAAAATATACAAAGAACTTATAAAATTCAACACCCAAAAAACAAATAATCCAACTGAAAAATGGGCAGAAGACATGAACATATGTTTCTCCAAAGAAGACATCCAGATGGCCAACAGACACATGAAACGATGCTCAACATCACTCATCATCAGGGAAATGCACATCAAAACCACAATGAGATATCACCTCACACCTGTCATAGTGGCTAAAATCAAAAACACAAAAAGCAACAGATGTTGGTGAGGATGTGGAGAAAAAGGAACCCTCTTGTACTGCTGGTGGGAATGCAAACTGGTACAGTCACTGTGGAAAACAGTATGGAGGTTCCTCAAAAAGTTAAAAATAGAACTACCATATGAGGGATCCCTGGGTGGCGCAGCGGTTTGGCGCCTGCCTTTGGCCCAGGGCGCGATCCTGGAGACCTGGGATCGAATCCCACATCGGGCTCCCGGTGCATGGAGCCTGCTTCTCCCTCTGCCTGTGTCTCTGCCTCTCTGTCTCTCTCTGTGTGACTATCATGAATAAATAAATAAAATCTTAAAAAAAAAAAAAAAAAAATAGAACTACCATATGATTCAGCAATCACACTATTGGGTATTTACCTAAAGAATACAAAAACACGGCAGCCTGGGTAGCTCAGCAGTTTAGCGACGCCTTCGGCCCAGGGTGTGATCCTGGAGTCCCAGGATCGAGCCCCACGTCAGGCTCCCTGCATGGATCCTGTGTTTCTGCCTCTCTCTCTCTCTCTCTCTCTCTCTCTCTCTCTCTCTCCCTGTGTGTGTGTGTGTGTTTCTCATCAATAAATAAAATAAAATAAAAAAGAATACAAAAACACTAATTCAAAGGGATGCACATATTCCCATGTTTATAGCAGCATTATTTACAATAGCCAAGATACAGAAGCAGCCAAGTGTCCATTGATTAATGAATGGATAAAGAAGATACACACACACACACACACACACACACACACACACACAATGGAATATTATTCAGCCATAAAAAGAATGAAATCTTGCCATTTGCAACAATACGGATAGAGCTAGAGAGTATAAAGTTAAGTGAAATAAGTCAATCAGAGAAAGATACCATGATTTCACTCATATGTGGAAATTTAGAAACAAAACAAATGAGCAAAGGGAAAAAAAGAGGGAGACAAACCAAAAAAGAGACTCTTAACTACAGAGAACAAATTGATGGTTACTAGAAGGGAGGTAAATAGGGGGATGGGTGAAATAGGTGATTAAGGGGATTAAGGAGTGCATTTATGATGAACACTGGGTGGTTAAAATAAAAACTTTTTTAAAAAAAGGAAAAACCAATGAGAAAGTTTTGGTCGAAAGCTTTCAGGAGCATACGTTAGGTGTGGATGCCCATATCAGGTAGATCCTAAAGAAGATGTTTACTACATAACATGAACAGCAGTTTAATAAAACATGGCTAATAATATTATTATCATTATTGGTAGTGTTAACACAGCAAATTAAGAACATATATATTTTTTAAAGATTTTATTTATTCATGAGAGACACACACACACAGAGGCAGAGACACAGGCAGAGGGAGAAGCAGGCTCCATGCAGGGAGCCTGATGTGGGACTCGATCCCAGGACTCCAGGATCATGCCCTGGGCCAAAGGAAGGTGCTAAATCGCTGAGCCACCCAGGTGTCCTGAGAACATATTTTTCATAGGTAATGCAATAATCATATCAAATGAGTCTTGAAGTTGTTTTTACGAGAAAAATACATAGAGTAAAAGTTTTGGGGAAATGGACGTTAGTATCTTTTTCAATCAACTTTGTTAAGGTATAATTATATACAATAAACTGCACCCATTTTAAGTATAAAACTTGATGAATTTAACAAATATATACACCCATGTGACCATCACTACAATTGAGACATAAAACATTTCCAGCGCCCAAAAAGATTCCCTGTGCCCTTTTACATTCAGATACCTTTCCTCTTAGTCCCAGGTAACCAGTAATCTGATTTCTGCCACTAGAGATGATTCTTTTTTTTTTTTTTTCCTTTTCTGGATTTCACATGAATGGCACCACATATAGGTGTATTACGTGACTGCCTTTTTTTGCTTAGCTCAATGTTTTTGAGATTCATCCATGTTTTTGCACGAAAACATACTTCCCTTTTATTACCAAGTTGCTCTCCATTGGGCATAATTTATTTGTTGACCAGCTGTTTTTGACTTGTAGTACAATGTAGTGAACTTCATCTTTTTTACTTTGTTAACAGTTAGTTGCTAAATTTTGATCAGATATATCCAAGTGTCATCACTATGAAAATGTTCAGATGTTTGGACTGACCATGATTTTGGTTAAACTAATCCAAGAAAATGACATTTAAAAGCTTAAAGGATTTAGTAAAGAATGAACATGGTATGATTATCAGGGTCCATATTACATTTCTACTATTACGGTAGGTTAAGTGGTTTAAATATTTTTCCTTATTGGAAAAGTCATTCTTTATTGCCCCTATCAGATAAGCTTTCTTTTATATTTAAGCAATTTTCATTCCTTCTTGTATACGGTGAGTAAGAAATCATCTTAATATCACCTTCTGGCTTTTTATTCCCTGCCCTTTGCAAATTGGCACGATCATTTCAGCACGATCATTTCATGTTCCGTAGGAACAGTGGATTTTTGATATAATTACTTTAAAGCTAAACAGTGAATATTTTTGATGATTTATAATATTTGAATGTTTGAATAAATATTTGAAACATAAAACAAAACAAGAAATAAAACAGGGGCACCTGGCTGGCTCAGTCAGTAGAGTATGCGACTTTTGATCTCAGGGAGTTAAGTTCAAGCCCCATGTTGGGTGTAGAGATCACTTAAAATTTTTTTTAATCTTCTTAAAAAAGAAATAAAACAAAAAATATGAGGAAGAAAAAAAAAATTCCAAATCCCAAGCTCTGAGAGACTCTGGTATTTGTCTTCTATACTTGTCAATTAGTTCAATGCCTTAAATGTGGTTAGATACAAAAAGAACTCTTGAACAAAAAATCAGTACAAAAACATGAGCTGGAATACAGCCTTCTTGAATTTCTTCTTAAATTTCAACTTGAAAATAAAGTTGAAAAGTAGTTTGTGCTCCTAAACCACTAGTGTATGTTTTGCAAAAATGAGGCAAAACAGGGGATCCCTGGGTGGTGCAGCGGTTTAGCGCCTGCCTTTGGCCCAGGGTGCTATCCTGGAGACCCGGGATCGAGTCCCACATCGGGCTCCCGGTGCATGGAGCCTGCTTCTCCTTCTGTGTCTCTGCCTCTCTCTCTCTCTCTGTGTGACTATCATAAATAAAAATTTTTAAAAAATGAGGCAAAACATTTTAATTGGGTAAGCAGAGACTCAGTGATAACACGGTGAGCATTGCAGAGAGATTCCTGGCTCCCACTGGGCTCAGGCTCTAGCACAGGGGTGCGGGAGGCAACAGCAGACAATTAAAATCTTAAAAACCTGTATTTAATAATGTTATAAATGAATAAATGTTATGAAGAAAGATAGAGCAGGGTCAGGGGATAGAGGATGGCAGGGACCATTTCAGGAGGGGTGATCAGAAAGAGGGTTCTGTGAGGCCAGACCTAAGAGCGAGGTGGGAGCTGTGTGAGGATGTGGGAGAGAAAAGAGTGGAAAGAGGGAAGGGGAAGGGAAGAGGCAATTCATTTCTGAACGTCACATACAAGATTCTTAGCAAGTATGGTCCAGTCAGATCTACGATGAACTACGGATTCTCCAAATAATTGAAAATAACGTAGAATCAGACTACACTCTCACACACATGTGCACACAAAGCACACACATGCACTGCTCACAGGTACACTCCTGTCGATAATCTAACCAGGAATATGATAATTCATATCATATTGAACCATAAATGGTTTTCAAACTGTAATGCGCATGAGAATCACCTGGGGATCCTGGTAAAAAAGAAAAAGGAACATTGCAGAACAACTGGCTGACTGCCAAGCACTTAGCTCGCACTTTTCACTGTGGTAAGCAGGCTTCAATTTTCTCTGAGCTTTAGTTTAAACTTTTTTGGTAAAGGATAGGTGTGGTCCCTGGAAGCAGAGGGTTGTCATGAAAAGGGAAGAGGGTTACTTCCAGCTGGGAACAGCACCAGAGGTCATTTGGACCAACTCTTCCACTAAAGACAGCAATAAAATCTGGATGAATAGTTCTTTAACCTTAAAAACATCATAGAGATAAAAGATACTATAGAACTACAAGGCCAAAATTTGGAAGAGACAAGTGGAGGCTTTTCTATCGTCAATCTTATCCTCTTAGTCTGGAAAAAAGTAGTCAAAAGATGATTTTGTGGGGCACCTGGGTGGCTCAGTCAGTTAAGAGTCTGCCTTCAGCTCAGATCATGATCCCAGGGTCCTGGGCTCCAGCCCCCCACTTCAGGCTCCCTGCTCAGTGGGGAGCCTGCTTTTCCCTCTCTCTCTGCTCTTCCCCCTGGTTGTGCTCTCCCCCCTCAAATAAATAAAATCTTTTTTTAAAAAAGATGATTTTGTAAGAATAGAGAAGTGGTGTGGAATGGAATAAAAAATCAGAGTCTAGAACCTCCCAGTATACCCTAAGTTCCCCTCCAAAACTTGACTTAGATCAGGGCCTTTGATGCTCAGGACAGGGAGAAGCTGCCTTCCATTTTGATTCCCCAGTAGGGAAGAGGATGTATTAAGTTAGCAAACTCCAAAAACACCATTTGAAAGGAAGAATGATAACCAAGGTTGAGAGTTGATGGTGTTTATAAATCCTCAAATCTGCAATATCCCTTTTTAAATTTCCAATTCCTTGCTAATGTTTCCAAGGTTGACCCTTATCACCATGAACATGGTTAAGCAAAGCTCTGTGATAGTTTGAGTCTGGTATTTTCAATATTTGGAGTTCCTTCCCAGTGGCCAATTCATGCATTCTGTTGTGTCTCTCAGGACTGTTGTTCATGTTGTTTTATCTTTTCATGTACCTCATTATTGTTTTGTGTTTGCTTGGCATAGTATTTGAAAAAATAGTTATAGAATTAATTTGGACCTAAGATGATGTTTTATTCCTCTAGAAAGCATTTTTTTTCTGCCAGCCCCTGAGGGCGCTAGTAGTTCATGAACTACAATTGGTAGCCTCATTTCATTGGTGTAGCCCTGGGGGAGCAGTGTGGGGGGGGGGGGGGGAGTCAGCAGCAGCTGAGTACTCATGAGAGTACACTATCAGACAATTCTCAAATGAGGGACATTCTGCAAAATACATAATCAATACTCCTCAAAACTCTCAAGATCATCAAAAACAAGGTAAAAAAATTAAAAAACAAGAAGAAATAGTCACAACCAAGAGGAGCCTAAGAAGACATGATGACAAAATGTAAAATGGTGTTCCAGGTGGGACCTGGAACAGAAAAAAAGAACATTAGACAAAAACTAAAGAAATCTGAACAGACCAGCTACTAGTAAGGAGATTAAATCAATAATCAAAAACCTCCCAACAAACGAAAGTCCAGGACCAGATAGCTTCCCTGTGAAATCTACCTATCGTTCAAAAAAAGAATTAATTCCATTCCTTCTTAAACTCTTCCAAAAAACAGAAGAGGAAGGACCACTTCCAAACTCATTTTATAAGGCCAGCATTACCCTGGCACCAAAACCAACCAAGGACACTACAGCAACAAAAAATTACAGACCACATCCTTGATGAACATATAGATGTAAAAACCCTCAACAAAATACTAGCAAACCAAAGTCAATAATACATTAAAAGAACCATACACTATGATTAAGCGGGACTTGTTACTGAGATGTAAGGATGGCTCACCATTTGCAAATCAATCAACGTGATACACCACATTAACAAAATGAAGGATAGGGCAGCCTGGGTGGCTCAGCAGTTTAACGCCACCTTCGGCCCAGGGCGTGATCCTGGAGACCTGGGATTGAGTCCCACGTTGGGCTCCCTGCAAGGGGCCTGCTTCTCCCTCTGCCTGTGTCTCTGCCTCTCTCTCTCTCTCTCTCTCTTTCTCTGTGTGTGTGTCTCTCATGAATAAATAAAATCTTAAAAAAAAAAAAAGGATAAAAATCATGTCCATAAATGTAGTAAAAGAATTTCACAAAATCCAACATTCATTTATGATAAAAACCCTCAACAAAGTGGATATAGAGGAAACATACCTCAACACAATAATATATATGACAAGTCCACAGCTAAAATCATACTCAACAATGAAAGGAACAAGACAAGAATGCCTACTCGTGCCAATTTATTCAATATACTATTGGAAATCTTGCCCACAGCAATTAGGCAAGAAAATGAAACAAAAAGGCATCCAAGTCAGAAAGGAAGAAGTAAAACTGTTACTATTTACAGAGGACATGACACTATATATAAAAAAAACTTCACCAAAAAAAAAAAAAAAACTATTAAAATCAACAAATGAATTAGTAAAGTTGCAGGACACAAAATCAATATACAAAACTCTGTTGCACTTATACCATTAACAGCAAACTACTAGAGAAATTAAGAAAATAATCTCATTTACAATTGCATCAAAATGAATAAAATAACTAGGTATAAATTTAACCAAAGAGGTGAAAGAGCTCTAAATGCTGAAAACTATAAGACATAATGAAAGAAACCGAAGAAGACACAAATAAATTGAAGATATTCTATGTCATGGATTAGAAGAATTAATATTGTTAAAATGTCTGTACTACCCAAGGCAATGTATGGATACGATGCAATTTCTATGAAAATTACAATGGCATTTTTCACAGAAATAGAACATACAATCCTAAAATCTGTATAAAACCACAAAAGACCCTGAATAGCCAAGTAATCACGCTTCCTGATTTCAAACTATATTCAAGGTTATAGTAATAAAAACAGTATGGTATTGGCACAAAACAGACCAGTAGATCAGTGAAACAAAATAGCCCAGAAATAGGGGATCCCTGGGTGGCTCAGAGGTTTGGCGCCTGCTTTTGGCCCGGGGTGTGATCCTGGAGACCCAGGATCGAGTCCCACGCCGGGCTCCCTCTGCCTGTGTCTCTGCCTCTCTCTCCCTCTCTCTGTGTATCTCATGAATAAATAAAATCTTTTAAAAAATAGTCTAGAAATAAGTCCACACATATATGCTCAATAAACTTATGACAAAGGAACCAAGAATATACAATGGTACTGGGGAAACTGGACAGCCACATGCAAAAGACTGGAACTGGACCACTTTCTTACACCATACTGAAAATTAAGACCTGAAACCCTAAAACCCCTAGAAGAAAACATAAGCAGTGAATTCCTTGATGTCAGTCTTGGCGATGACTTTTTGGATGTGAAACCAAAAGCGAAGGCAAAAGCAAAAATAAAACAGTAGGATTAAATAAAACTAAAAAATTAAAATCAGAACTACATATGATCCAGAAATTTCACTTTTGGGTATTTATCTGAAGGAAACAAAAACCCTAAAAGATATATGCTCCCCTTCCCCACCATATTTATTGCAGCATTACTTACAATAGCCAAGACGTGGAAGCAACCTAAGTGTCCACTGATAGATGAATAAAGAAAATGTAGGGTATATATATATATATATATATATATATTTGGTTTTTTTTTTTTTACTCAAGGTGTCTTTCCATACTGCCATCTATCATCATTCCAGTTTTAAGGAAGGAGAAACCGACTTGCAGGAAAAGCAGACATATACATATACATACATGCACACATACACACAAACAATGGAATATTATTCAGCTGTTAAAACAGAAGAAAATCCTGCCATTTGTGACCATGTGGATGGAGAGCATTTGGTAAATAAAATAAATCAGACAGAGAAAAACAAATACCGTATGATCTCACATATGCATGGAATCTAAACTCCCCCAAACCCCAAATTCATAGATATAAGAGAATAGATTGATGGTTGCCAGAGGCAGGGGTTGAGGAAAGGGGTGGGAGGAATGGGTGAAGCTGGTCAAAATATACAAACTTCTGATTATAAAATAAATGTCATGGGCATGTACTGTACAGCATAATGACTACAGTTAATACTATATTGTATACATCAAAGTTGCTAAGAGAGTAGATCTGAAAAGTTCTTATCACAAGAAAAAAATTTGCATCTGTGTGTGTTAATGATGTTAACTAGACTTATTATGGCAATCATTTCACAATATATACAAATATCAAATCATTATGCTATACACCTGAACTTAATATAATCTTACATGTCGATTATATCTCAATTCTTAAAAACTAAGGAAATCTGAAAAAAAATTGGATATTCATTAATAATTTAATAACATATCAATATTGGCTTATCAACTGTGACAAGTATATCATACTATCATAAGATGTTAACATTAAGGGAAACTAGGTGTAGGATATATAGGGACTCTCTGTACTATCTTTGCAACTTTTCTATAAATCTAGAACTATACTAAAATAAGTTTATTTAAAACAAAGATGAAGAAAGTTTGCCATTTTGATGAATTAAACTGGAAGTTGCGATCTCTAGCTTCTGACAGATAAGGATTTCCCTTCTTCCATCCTGCACTGGTCTTAATAAATGGAAAAGCATTGAGTTTTCATTTGATCACTTGTTTCTTAATATCTGGACTTTTAATTCTGAGTCTATGGTCTGTTTTCCTACAAGTCAGTTTCTCCATCATAAAACTGGAGTGATGATAGATGGAAGTATGGAAAGACACCTTGAGCAATAAGGAAAAACCAATCCTCTGTTTGGTATGTTCACCTGTAACGCTGGGTTCTTACCAACACACCAAAACATCAACGGTGATGGGCAAATTGGCTGTCCCTGGTCTTCCTGTGAAAGTCAAAATGGACCTGCTTGTGGATCTTTTCTTCAGAATGCCTCATTAAATACACTTAAAAACAAAATAACTGCCTTACCATACTGGCAATTTCTGAATCTCCCAGACAAAGGTTAGTATTTTATAAGACAGACTAACCAGAAATGCTTGTAGAGCCCTGTCAGGGTATCATCAGCTCATTATGAAGCACAAAACATTTCACCTTGGATGTTGTCAGAAAAGGTGAATGGAAAGATTCATCAAGCGACAACAAGAAAAAAAAAGAAAAGAAAAATGTCACCCCAAAAGTAAGAACTTTTAAAAAGAGTCGCTTTGTTTTTCTGCCTTGATGGAGCCCTACACGTGGATTTATCTTTCATAAAAGAGAAAAGCACACAATTAATCAAAGACAGAAATGAAAAGTCATGCTGTCTAGCTTTATTTCATTAGGAAACTATTTCCAGCATTGTTTGTTTTGGCACTGCTAACACATGTTGAAATGAATTTGAATAATAAAGGGTAAGATCTTTAGGAGACATACCTATTTTTATACTGAGGAATGTAGGCTATTGCACCAAGGTATGAGAGGGAGAAAGAGAGAGAGAGAGTAACAAAGAGAAGTTATGATAGATCAGAAACCCATAAATTAACCTGAGTTGATGCACTGAAAAAAAATAGAGAGGCCTATAAATCCAAGCTTTCGCTATTGGAGATGTTTACAATAAAAATGGCCTGATATGTACCCAGATGTCAGAAGGAATTAACACCCTTTACATCTGTAAGTTATCATTGTTTTGCTTCCTACCATCTAAACACTTCCCGTGTCTGGGGAATTCTCCTCCTTATGAGTTCTGGTCACAGGTAAAGGCCACCTCCCGGCATACAAGCTAAAACTGCCAGATCATCACTCTCAGAACATCATTTCCAGTTAACATCTCAATATACCTGCCCCAGACTTTGACAGGGGACACAGATAGCAGGAACAGTAGGGATTTTTTTTTTTCTAGCAGTGGCAGCAGCAGGAATATCAGGGGTACCCAGTCCCAAGGGGCTGCAGTGGCCTGGCACCAGAGCCGAAACATCCTGTCCAATCCACAATCTATACAGGTCGATGTTCAGGGTGCCAGTGGTGGTGTCCTCACTGGACCAACTTTGTGGTATAATTTTAGATGGCTAAGGTACAGATGAATGGGGCTACCTGATTTCAGTGGGGATACTGGAATCCAGCCCTCTTGGTATTTCTGTGAGTTATCCCATATTCTCCCAGTACATTTCTTGTCTGTGTAAGTCAAAGTGAGTTGGTTTATTTTTCTTGCCACAGCATCCTAATTGCTATGGGGATGGCTGCAGGCAATAGATTCCCAGAGAAATAGAGCAGAGTCTGAGATTAATTACTTGGACTGGCTGAAGGAAAAGGCAATGACAATTCAGCTGTGATTGAAGGATTGGAGGGAGGGGGTGCAACTGTGATCCTCTCAGAACCTGCAGAGGTGAAACAATGCATTTCATTATTTCCCCATGGTCATCAGGAATGAAGTACCCATCGAGTGGTTATTGCATAGATCAGTTTCTCAGCTTGAGCACTATTGACATTCTGGGCTGGATCATTCTTTGTTGTGAGGGCTGTCCTGTGTGTGCACCCTAGAATGTTTAGCAGCATCTGGCTCTGTCCACAAGATATGAGTAGTACCCCCTCCCATTGCTGTGACAAACAAAAAATGTCTCCTGGCATTGCCAAATGTCCCCTCCAGGGCAAATCATCCCCAGTCCAGAGCCACTGTCATAAAAGAGCATGATGAAGCTGATGAATTAAGAGAGTCTGGGGTGGACAGCTTGATAAAGGAGAGTGTCAATCCACAATTCTTAAATTCTTAGTTAAAGGAATGGAGAGAAGACCAGGGACTCCATCTGACTTTGCCAAGAGACTCTTTTATCAGTTATGGCTGCCAGGCTATGAGAGCCAAAGAGCAATCTCAAACTTGAGCCTCACTCTACCATGTGGCTCCCAACCCAGCAGAGCCAGTGGTCCTCAAAATGCTGCAAATGGGAAGCCATATGGAACTTGAGGCAAGCTTCTCTTGAAAGACTTGCTTCAAGATGAATGGATAAAGATGTGGTCTATGTATACAATGGAATATTCCTCAGCCATTAGAAATGACATATACCCACCATTTGCTTCGACGTGGATGGACCTGGAGGGTATTATGCTGAGTGAAATAAGTCAATCGGAGAAGGACAAACATTATATGGTCTCATTCATTTGGGGAATATAAAAAAAATAATGAAAGGGAATAAAAGAGAAAGGAGAAAAAAATGAGTGGGAAATATCAGAAAGGGAGACAGAACATGAGAGACTCCTAACTCTGGGAAACGAACTAGGGGAGGTAGAAAGAGAGGTGGGCGGGGGGTGGGGGTGAATGGGTGACGGGCACTGAGGGGGGCACTTGATGGGATGAGCACTGGGTGTTATTCTGTATGTTGGCAAATTGAACACCAATAAAAAATAAATTTATAAAAAAAATAATAAAATAAAATAATAAAAAATAAAAAAGACTTGTTTCCCCAGCTTCTGTGGGTGGAGGGAACCTACAGACAGCTTCAGCTGTCAAGCCTCTTCTGGAATTGCCTCAGCTGAAGAGAATTTGCCCAAGGTCATGCCCCCTTCCAGGGAAGATCTGCATCCAATGACTGTTGACACAGGGCTACAGATGACCGGTTCCCTCATGTCAAATTCAGGACAATTCTGAAGGGCCATCAACTCTCGAACATTTTTGTGGATTTAGCTGAGGTCTTGACTGAGACTGCACTGCAGGCAGAGGTTAACTGGTCATCTGGGCTCTCTGGATAAGATTTATAACATTTGCCAATCTCCTTGTATGCTAGTTCCAACATACCACTTGCCATAGCCCAACTTCTCTCTCAGCCCCTTCTGCTTTCTTCCCTTCTTATCTACAGGCGGTGATGCCAACACCACACCCTGATCAAACTCCTGGACTCAATCTCTGTCTCAGAGTCTGTTCCAAGGAAACCCAACCCTGGAACAAACAGCAACTCAGGAAAGTGGTGGACCTTCTCCCTTCTCTTCGAAGGGAGAATAAGCTCCCATTAGAGAAAAGAGTTCACTGTTCAAATCACGAAGAGCCTTGTTCATCACACAAAGGTGTTTGGAACTCATCTCATGGGGGGACAGGGAAAGTTATCAGTAGGATACTAACAAGATCTTATATATAGTTGGGAAGGTTGCTCTGGAAGCAGAACACAGAATTAAGTGACGCGGCAAAAGTCTGTTGCCATAGTCCACTCGGGACAGTGACAGTGGGGATGGGGAGGAAAGCCCACAATAAATTAGGAGGATCTGACGACCAATTAGATGTGATGGTAGGAAATGGAGAAAGGAGTCAAAGAGTAAGTTATGATGACTACTGGTTTTGGAGACTAGTCAGATTAGTTCATGGCAGAGAATTTCAGGAGGATCCATTTCCAACACAGTGAAATTAAGGTATGTTTATATGGATCATCAGGATGGAGATATTCAGAAGAGGAATACACTTGCAACACAAATATGTGTGATATACTATATCCTATCATATTACTTAGACTCACACCCTGACTATTCCAAAGCAAGGCCATATAGATACGTATGTGAAAGCAGGATAGAAATAAATGGATGAAAAACTGAAGTGAAGAGTATTGAGCTAGAGGTGAGGTTAACGCACAGACCCTAAACAATAACTACAGATAGGTCACCAAATCTGCCCTGAATTTTCCCAGTTGCAAAGCAGAGGGGAAGTACCACCAAGCACACGTTTCCTTGAAACTCTGAGTTCAAAGCAAGTCAGTGGCTCCAGAGAACCATGCATTTTTACTGAGATCTGAGGGGAAACATCTTCCAGGACTAAGCATCAGTTGGATATGGAGAAATGAAGTAAGTAAGACCCATGATGGAAATGGAGGCGTGGGGGGGGGGGGGAGAGTGGGTGGCGGTGATAACTATAGGCACAACGACAGTGTGTGACATGAGAAGAGAAAGGACCAAGGATGGAACCCTGGGAACACTGACATTTCAAAGAAAAGCTGGAGAACCAGGGAAAGAGAAAGAGAAAATAAAGCTCCCCACGAAATCCCAGACCTATGAATTGCAGATACAGTTTGAAAGCACTTCCAAGTGTGTCTTATAATTTTATTGTTTATGTCAATGACAATAGAAACCTTAGTCTTGAAACATACCAGTAATAGCCTTCCAATGCTTGCCTGGGAGGAAAAAAAAACCCACAGCAATCTCTTATCTATTAGAAAACACAAATAAAAGCCACTGTCAAGACATAACCCAAAATGCAAAGGAATATTAGGTTATATCAATGATGTCATGGTTATTATGATATGACTAAAGTAATGCAGCTGGCGGTGGCAGGTTGTCTATACAAGACTTTATTAAGAGTTTCTGTCTTAACTCCAACTTTAAAGTAAAAATTATAATTTATGTTCACTTCAGAAATAACTGTGTCTTGAGAGAAGATATACATTTTTGAACAATAAGCTTCTCCTAACATCCTGTCTTAAGACTATACAAGTTTTTGTGGGGTTTTTGGGGTTTTTTGCCTTGCAAATAAATTCCCATCTATATCATCCTACCATAATAGAATCACTCAGTTTACCTATGGATTAGCTGGCAAATGAATTCAGGTAATCTCTGCCCTGAAGAAATTTGAGGCCTGCTTACTCTCAGAGAAGGAAGGCTTGAGAGAATCAGCTCAGGAGGTCATTGCAGGTGCGGTTTTCCTTGAGGGGTTTGGGAAGAGACGAAACACCCAAAACGCAAAGAAATAATATAAATAGAAGTTATGGAGTCCTCCTAACTCAAATAGTTTCCGATGTCTTCAATTAAGGAAATTTCATGGGGAAAAATATACTTTTTTTTATAACAGACTTTACAAAGTAATAGAAAATGGGAGTAGTCTGTGCATCTTGTATGAGAAAAGAATGAACAGATGTAAAACAGGCAACCAGATGAAAAGCCCATTGACGAGAACTGGATGATTAATACACTACAAACAGGTTGGGACAGCGTGATTTATCTCCATCTCAGAATGGGAACCTACGAAGCAGAAAATGAGGTTAAAATGAAAAATGTAGGAATCTTGACAAACAACAGAACAAGAGATAATCTATGTTTAAAAGAAGAGCATAAATTAAAATGAAGAACCGAAATTCTTGTAAAGAATCCAGGAATCCACTGACAAGTCTTGGCGAGTAAATGGAGTAGGGATTTTTCTTTAGAGAACTTGGGAGATTTCTCTAGCCCAAGACAAACGACAGATCTAGAATGACATGGCTCACTGCCTTCCTTAATAACATTATGACACTTCACTGGTGGCAAAGGTTTTAGAGAGGGAGTCAGGGAAGGACAGGGAAGCCACTTAGATTTTTCTTTGTGGTGGATTCAGGGGAATAATTTGGGGTTCCCAGAGGAATAGTTGCACTCATATGATGAGTCATTGCAGAAGTCAAATAAAGACAACCTAGAACCAAACTTGAAATTTGACAGTACTCTGATATTATTAATAATCAAAATACAAGATCAGTTCCCAGGTGGCAGATAAGGTGGTAGCTATGCATTTTCTCTCTACAGATGAAGAGGCAGCCTCCCACTGGAAGGAGGACAGTGTCAAAGGATAAGATGAACACATGGCTCCAACCTCTGATGTCCTAGTGGGAAGAGCGCTCCAGAATTCTACAGTATAACCTACCTGGGGAAAAGTAGTGTTTTCCTACACTTAGAAAAGTATCTCCATTTTTCCTATTCCCACTTCCCAAGCTTTCTGGAAGACATCATTAAACAGTCAAAATTTCATTATGGCAATGGTTGGTTAGCACAGCCCTTTTTTTTCTTTTTAAACCAAGAGCAGTATCAGGTACTGACTTGTGGCTTTTTGTATTTCATTTATTTCATTTTGGATGTTTTGTAATGTGAAATTTTATTGAAATATATATATATATATATATACACACAAAAAGTGCACACACAAAAAGTGTACAGTTCCATTAATTTTCACCAAATGAACACACCCATGATACAAGCTTTCAGATAAAGAGCTAGAACATGGCCAGACCCACAGAGGTCCTCTTGTGCCCATCGCTGCCAATCACCTTCTCTCCAGGGTAGCAACCACTTTGAATTGTAGCACAATAAATTAGGTTTGTCTGGTTTTGAACTTCACAGAATCAGAATCAGAATCGCATTTATATAGTTGCATGTGGTTTTAGTTTGATCATTCTCATTGGCTATGCAGTATTCCCTAATTGATATACCTATCCTATTATTGATAAATGTTTGTTGGGGTTTTTTTCTTCAATTTTTGATGGGAAAACACTGCTATGAATACTTCTATATATCTTTTGGGGGTCATTTTGGAATCATTCAGATTTATTGGCTATATTTTTGATAATTTTGAATGGAACTTAAGGGGTACCTGGGTGGCTCAGTCAGTTAGGCATCTGCCGTCGGCTCAGGTCACCATCCCAGAGTCCTGGGATTGAGCGCCCACATCAGGCTCTCTGGTTATTGTAGAGTCTGCTTCTTCCTCTGCCTCTCACCCCACTCATGCTCTCCCTCTCTCAAATAAATGAATGAAATCTTTTTTAAAAAACTATATCATTTCTCTCTTCTCGGTGTGTATTCCCTTATTAATTCTTGAGAACATCTACTCTACATATTTTATGTTAAATTTTTCCT
Organism: Vulpes lagopus; assembly: GCF_018345385.1. Taxonomy (NCBI): domain Eukaryota; kingdom Metazoa; phylum Chordata; class Mammalia; order Carnivora; family Canidae; genus Vulpes; species Vulpes lagopus. Next base: position 10,332,139 of record NC_054824.1, read on the forward strand.
AACAGTGTTTCTAGTGATTGCCTTAAGAAATGGCTAAACCTTAAGCTCCTTGAGCCTGTTATTTACTGCATGTTGCAGAAATTCAACAGTAATCAAATAAGATGCCAGCGTAGACTTCTATTAATGGACATATGGCAGATGAGGTTCACCACTGATGAAAAGTGCTAGATCATATTTAAGTCTTCTTAAATGCATTGAGGAATTGACTAGAATAGACTGTAAGGAACATTTGGGTCAAAAGCAAAAGGGGAAAATGCAGAGAGGAGAGAACACTGGTGTATCTTTCATCTCACAGGCCTGTACTCAAGTGAATGGACAGGAGCCTTGATAAGCACAGCCTTCTGGGGCTGAGGAAGAGGAGATAAAACCCGGGGCCTGAACAGTGAAGCTTGAACCCAAAGAGTACACTCACAGGGGGAGGATGAACTAGAAATAAACCCTACCTCCCAGGAAGTTGCAAAGATAATTGCCAATGAGTGGGAGGAAAAAAATGTAATAAAAAATAACTCCATACTAGTCCAGAAAGTAAGTCTCAACAAATTTCAAAGGAATGGTATCAGACCACACAGCTTAGAAACCAGCAACAAAATAATGACCAGAAATATCCCATATTTGAAAACAACATATATAAAGAAATATACTCTGATGGAATTAATTGTTCAAGGAAGAAGTTATAACAGAAATTAGGCAACATTTAGAACTAAACAATAATGTGAATCCTATATACATCAAAATCTTTGGTATGCAGCTAAAACAATAATTAGAGAGATATATAACCTTTGCTGCATCTATTAGCAATGAAAAAAAGGCTACACATTATTGAACAAAGAATTCAACTTAAGAAATTAGTGAAAGAACAGCAAGATAAATAAAAAAAAGATGGAGGTAAGAAATAATAATGATAAGAGCAGAAATTAAAAAATCAGAAAACAAAGGTACAAGAGTGAATAGTAACAAATCCAGAAGTTGGTACTTTGGGATCATTAATAAAATTGATAAACTTCTGGTAAGACTGATAAAGAAAAAAAGAGAAGAGGCACAAATAAACAATGATAGGAATGAAAAAGGAAACATAACTACAGATGCTATAGATATCCTAAAAGGAAATTATGAATTTATACTAATAAATTTTTTTAAACTTAGATAAGATAGAGTCCTAGAAAGTGAAAATTTGCCAAGACTGAGACAGCATAAATGAAATATCTAAAGAAACTGACTTGATGATCAAAAACCTTCCTAGATGAGAGAGAATAATAGGTTCTTTTTTAATGCCTTCATATTCTGGGGTAGTTTGTCACACAGCATTGCAATGCCACAACAGTATCCATATTTGCAATAAAGGTCTCTGGGTAAATTTGAACACAAACTAGATAGTTATTGATATTGAGGAATTGTGATTAATTTTAGATATGATTCTGGTTTAAAAGCAAGTCCTTATCTTTTAGAGGTACATAACAATATTATGAATGAAATGATATGAAATTGGAATTTGATTGGAATTCCAATTGGAATGTGAAATTGGAATTTCCTTTAAGGTAATGAAGTAGGAAGGAGTCACATGAAATAATATTGGCCATGTGTTGCCAGTTGATGGAGGTGGATGGTAGGCACAGAGGTTCATTATATCATTCTCTTCAGTTTTATATATGTTTGATATTTTTCTCTTTTTTGTTGTTTTTTTGTTTGACATTTTTCATAATAGATTTTTTTTTAAGTTCCCAGGGATGAAACCATATCTTACATATATTTTGTAAATACGACCTTGATCTATTTAATGGTTAACAGAGTTTAAAGTCAAGTCAGCATTGCCAACACAAATTTGACACTTCTTAGATAATTTGGATACCTCTCACATGTGTTTTAGGGAAAACGCAGGGTAGTTTTATCTTTGAACATACTTCAAATACCTTTTAGACAAAAACAGCTCCGACAAATAATTCTCCTTGTATGAAAAACACCAACCACCCCCCTCCCCATCTTCTTGCCCACACAGAATCCTTATGTCTGAACTCGGCCTCTTTCTAAGATACCAACACCAACAGCAATTTCACATACAATTTCCTGTCTCGATGTCCCTGTTATATCCCCACTAGAATGCACTCCCTTCAGAACAGGTGCCTCATTATATTTACTTGGTGTGCATGATCCTAGCAGAGTACCCCGCCTGGGGTTCATGCTCACTAAAGAGCAGGGCTATGTACTACATCTTGCCAGCTCCCACCCCCCTCGCTGGCTTATGGGGAGGCTTCAAACAGATGAAAATAAAAGCCTTGTAAATTGAATGTCTAATTGCTCCAGATCCTCTGCTCCAGGTAGAAAGCAGGCAGTTCTCACTCACTCCACTACCACAAGCAAATGGAATATTTCTTTGTTCTCTCATTCACTGGATGGGCTTCCCCAGCATGGTGCGGAGAGGCTAGAGCCAAAGGAGGGCACAGCCCTGGTTCGCTGCCAGTCTCACCATGGCTGTCTCTACAGGGACACGTATGTTACTCAGAGCACATTTTGGCATAAACTCAGTCACTTCAGTTAATCCAGAAGGGGCATGGTGAGCTCCTGGGAGAGAGCTACATCATTAAAAGGGTACAAAATATAAGGAATATTTCTGTGTGGCCTCACTCAACTTAAAGTATCTTCTTAAATCGTCCAAACATTAACCAAATACTACAAATCTCCACTTCCCTCATCCCTTTGCTCTTCCTTTTTCTTTTAATTTTAAGATTATTTATTTATTCATGAGAGACACAAAGAGAAGCAGAGACAGAGGGAGAAGCAGGCTCCCCATGGAGCAGGGAGCCCAACACTGGACTCAATCCCAGGGACCCAGGATCTTGACCTGAGCTGAAGGCAGACACTCAACTGATTGAGCCACCCAGGTTCCCCCATACCTTTTGCTCTTGACAAGGTAAAAGGAATTTGAGAGGGTTGTGAGGCTGAGCCCTGAGTCAGGCTCTGTGCTGGGCATGGAGCCTGCTTAAGATTCTCTCACTGCTCCCTCTACCCATCCCCCTCTTCCCTCCCTCTCTATATTTAAAAAAAAAAAAAGGAATTTGAGAGAAGCTTTTTCTTCAATTTTTACTTCTTTTGCCCTTCCATAGTCAAGACAAAACAAAAATAATGGATTATTATGCTTCACAGGGGCATGGAATAATTTCAGTTAAATTTGAGCTGGGTGTTTAACGTGTCAGTTTATCATTTTAAATTGATTTCTTTGTGCAGATCAAGAAAGATAAGAGCATTCTGGGATGAATCCCAAAGGAGCTGAATAACCAGCCATTCTGTGTGGATTTTTTTTTAAAAGCCATAATTGAGAGGTAGTCTACATAATACTATTTTTTTAGCTTTTGAGGTAAATTATCCTGACTTTTCCTTTGTTTGATAGACACTTGTTTTTCTACACGGTGTAAGTAGGATTAACCCGAGTTTCACACCCAGGACCAGCTGAGGGACAATTTTCCACGTGAGTTTCTTTTTGAGTTTCTAGTCCCCTTCTTTCTTTCCTACAGGTGGGACGAGCTCCACCTCCCATGCCCTCTTGCTGTGACTCCGGTCCAGTTCTCCTGTCCCTCCTGGAACATAAATACACAGTTTAGTCAACTTTATTCCACAGGAACCAATAATGCACCCTTGTAACTAAGAAGTGTTATTATAGCGTCCAGAGAGGACCTCCCCACCCTAGTCCCCAAGACCAATTTACTTTTTTTTAAATTTCTTTCCAATTTACTCTTTAACCAATAATCCCAATTCATCAGGAGAATAATGCACCATACACACTCGCTGTAGGAGTTATTTTATAGGAAAGTGTCATAGGGCCACTTGTGTTTATTGACATATTATGCTTTCTTTTGCTCAAGAGGAAACTGGAATTTCCCAAAAGGCTGGAGGGAGGAATGACCCTTCCCACCCCTGACAACCATCTTTGCTCTCTGGGTCTCCTGTGTTGGCTCAGTACTGGTAGAGAATCACTACTGCCCGTCTGCACACCTGACCACTAGATCTGATCCATCTCTGCATGCCTCTGAGATGGAGGGGAAATAGGAACCGCTCAAGCTAAGACTGTTTGCTTTGGTTCCCATTTCCACTGTGGATCGGTTCACTTGTGTTTTCTCCTCTCAAATGTCCATTTTGGTAAATGAACATAATGAAGAAATTCTTATGGCCTGAAATGGGGTGTGAATGTGTGTGTGAGTGTGTGTGTGTGTGTGTGTTATTTGAAAGGTAAACCAGTAGGAACCTGGAACTGATGTCCTATAAACTAGGTTTCCTGTTGTGTTAAACGTCTTTTGCAATCAATACTTGTTGGTGGCCAACGGAATTCAAAAGCAAAATATGCATACCACAGACTAATGTAATCCTTTCCCAGATTCTGGAGAACAGCTTGCAGTGGGGCTCTGTTTCATAAAAGGAAGCCCTGCTCTGTTGCGAGAATGGCTTGCTCATTCTGCTAATGAATTAGTTGTATTAACGTGCCAGAAAGAAAACAACAATCTGGGGATGGTTTCTATAAAACTCGAGCTTTCATCCAAATGTGATTAGCGTAGCCGATAATTTTTGTCGCTGCAACTGTGAACTAACTCGGAGCCAGAGGTTGAGTTAATCAGAGCTAATCTTTTGTCCCCATTTGGTGTCACTTGATTTCCGCATAATAGCTTTTGAGAGAACCATAAAGAAGCCTCTTGTTTTGTTTTTTTTTTCAGTTTGAAGATATTTTTGAGTGAGAATCACACAACGGAACCTGCCAGATTAGAGATTAATTTGGAGATGTAGGATACATAAGTGGATCAACAACCACGCAAATCTTGTAACAAAATAGTTATTAGGGGCTCCTGGGTGACTCGGTAGGTTGAGCGTCCGACCGTTGGTTTGGCTCAGGTCATGATCTCATGGGTGGTGAGACTGGGCCCCCCCAGGCTCGGAGCTCAGTGGCAAGTCTGCTTGAGGGTCTCTCCCTCTGCCTCCCCCCATGCACCTGTGCGGGTGCACTCTCTCTCAAACAAATAAATAAATCTTTTTTTAAAAATAGTCATCAGATATATATTAGAGATTATAGCATACCAAGTCAGAAGCTATAAATGTAGCCTTGCTTTTATCTATTCTTTGGGAAGCGATAGAGGATTACAGTAAAATACACACACGTGGGCATCAGAGTGAGTCAAGGTTTTACCAATGCTCCCGTCACTTTAGGCTACAGTGGGAACTGAAGCAAATTGCTGGAGAGCGCTCCATGCCCCAATTTCCCATCAACAAAGAGAGATAAAGATACCTGCCAACCTCATCGAGAACCTGAATGAGAATTTAAGTAAAGGACTTGCACAACATAGGTACTCAACAAGTGGTAGTTACTCGTACTAGCTGCTTAACTATTACATGCACATAATGATCATGCTGTAAGTGATAATGAAGATTATGCAGCAAATTGGAAAAAAAAACAGCAAGAACTTATTCAAATTAGCATTAACTCGAAGTGTTAATACACTCATTTTCTCCATAATTCACACTGCTTTATCCATGTATACTTAGTAGATTATTTAAAAAAAAACAAAAACAAAAAAACAACCCCACCACTTAGTGCATCTGAGACAGCTGATGTTCAGGAAGCTTTCTGAATGCATGATGATTTCACTACAGCAAGCTGACTCAGAGAGTGGCAAAACAACCTAGTGTTTGGGTACAGAACATGATTTCTATTTTAAATATCTTAATCCTTTAAACCTCAGTCTCTTCACCAGCCACGGTTTCAGATGGTGGGAGCAAGGAAGGCAATCACTTGCCGCTTCCTGCTTCTTCACTAAGTGGTGGAGTCGGGATTAAAAGATGAATCTTTTTGACACCCGAGTATGTGCATTTCACTACTGTACTATCCTGCTTCTCAAGTTAGGGATAAAGAAAGGGCTGTGCAGGGAGTTCCCAAGCAGCAAGGGACAGGGTGAAAAGTGTGGCCTCTTAGAACCCACTGCCTGAATTCGAATGCAGCTCTGCCGCACGTGCTATAAAACCTTGGGGAAATTACTCATCTCTGCGCCTGAGCTTCCTTCTCTGGAAAGTGAGGATGGACACAATACCTGCCCATAAATCATGGGAAGATTAAACACCTTAATATATACAATCTGCTCAGAACAGCACCCGACTTATAATAAGCAATTGCTATCTGCTTTTTCCCTTGATGGACATTTGGGAAAGATGGAAGGTTTTGCTTTTTCCTTCCTTTGTTTGTTATTAGATCTGAGGGACGTTGACTCATTTGCAACTTTTTTTTTTTTTTTTGCTTTGTCCTAAAAATCTGGAGATATGTCTTCTATCTCTTAGGCGCTCTACTTCAAACACTGCTCATATCTGGGTTTTCTTCCTTCCTATTTCACAGGGATTTCTGGGGATTAGAGGAGATATTTCTAAATCAAGTTATCCCTCCTTGAGGACTGTAAGTGGTATTTATCTTTGGGGCAATGGCTCCAAAATCACTAAGCTTAAAAAAATGGGTCATTGGAATTTTGTGTAAACTGCTGAGAACAGTTTACACAACTGAGAATTATAAGGTGAGCTCTTACCTAGGGAAGTTGGATCCTATCATGGAGCATGGCTTTAAAGCCCACATATAAGGCAAAAAGATAAAGATGGTTAAAAGTATTCTTGGGGGATCCTTGGGTGGCTCAGCGGTTTTGTGCCTGCCTTTGGCCCAGGGCGCGATCCTGGAGTCCCGGGATCGAGTCCCGTGTCAGGCTCCCAGCGTGGAGTCTGCTTCTCCCTCTTCCTGTGTCTCTGCCTCTCTCTCTCTCTCTCTCTCTCTCTCTATGTCTATCATAAATAAAAAATAAATAAATAAATAAAAATAAAATATAATAAAAGTATTCTTGAACAGGTCTTAGAGTACAGGGCAACAGTTCTGTTTTTGTTTTTAGTAATCCATTCTCGATACTTTTTTCTCCAGCTTTGGAACGCATCACATTTCCATTTCTTCTGTTGAACACCGGATGAAATAATTGGCTTGTAGTTAAGTCAACGTGTATGAAAAATGTGGACAATGTAAACCAAGCACTTTTATGTATACCATCTCACTTAGTCCTCACAGTTATCTTATGAAGGATCAGGAATCCTTTTTTTCACCTGTGAAGGACTGAAGCAAAGCAAATGACTTGCCTCTGTCACCAGCAAGTGGACTGGGAAGCCGAATTTTGACTTCAACTCTCTTGGACCTGGGAGCCCTTTATTTTCCCTGTACACGCTCCTCTGCCTAGAAGCACTCTTGTATGGCATTGAAGGACACAAACCATCCTTCATTCTGCTGAACGCTGCTTAGCATCTATTAGAGGAAACACTGTGTTTAGACCTCCTCGACTGGACTTGAATACAAAGAAGCTGGAAGAAGTCCAAAGAAGACTAAGGAGCTGGTTTGAAAGAAGTCCTAGGAGGGCTCTGGTTTAAGAGTGGGAAGATTTAGAGAGGGACAGAAAGGTCATTGCTGACTCCACTGGGTTTTAGAGACATAAATAAGTCATGCAGGGCAGCTGAGGAAGGATCAGCCTGGAGGTCTGTGTGGCTTGGTGGCAGCCCTTCTCGAACACAGGGCTGGATGGGGGCCCCCCTTTCCATCTCACAGTTCTAGGAATCCACCCTGGGCATCACTAATAAATATAGCAAAGTCTGAGAGTTATTTGGCCAAGGCTAGTTACAGATACCACTCAGTTGATTCCTGGAATGCCTTTCTGAAGGAAAACCAGACATGACTGTCTTCCTCTCATTTAATGATGGGGAAATGAGACCCAAACTCTCAAGTCACAGGGAAGGTGGCTGTTCAATGGGCAGCCCTACAGGTACCAGCTTGACACATCAGTTTCCAGTGCAGGGCTCCAAGGACATTGGTGAGAGTGTCCACGCCTATCCTCCAGGCCTGGAGGAAGTGCACAAAATACACCTAGTAAACCACCACCTGCCTGTGCACAATGAGGGGAATGTTCCCCGTGACCGGTCCTGTCTACCCGAGGCCACCAAAGCAGCCCATCACTTGCGACCAATTACTCAAACTGCTGGTTTACAATAAAGGCAGGATCCTCTCTTATGGTCTTACTCTTTCTAAAGGGTTCTTTTCCTTTTCATTGTGTTTTTCTGATGATACATACAACACAGTTACCATGAAAAGGGAAAAAACAGAAAAGTGTACAAAACAAGATAAACAACGTAAAGAAGTCATATATTTACTACATATATTTTTCCTTACAAAACTGAGATCGATAATAGTAACAATAATAATGACAAAATAGCCTATGTGCCAGATGCTGTGCCATGCGCTTAATTTCCATCATCTCAACTTAATGAAAGCAATGCTGGACAGGAAATATTTGACACTTCCTCCAGGTCCAATCCAGTATGGTACTTTTCAGGAGTCAGATTTTCCCTTTCTTTAAAAAAAAAAAAAAAGCTATAAATAAGTCCAATGATAGAGAACATCAAAATGAGTTGGATCAGCTTATCATCTGTTTATAGCCTGAGAGGTATGGTTAATATTTTTAAAAAATTTTTTAAAAATTATTTATTCATGAGAGACACACAGAGAGAGGCAGAGACATAAACAAAGGGAGAAACAGGTGCCCTGCCGGGGGCCCGATGCCATACTTGATCCCAGGACCCTAGGATCACACCCTGAGCCCAAGGTAGACACCCAACCACTGAGCCACCCACGCGTCCCTGGAATGGTTAATATTAAAACCTAAGAAAAACAAAACAAAAATTAATGTGAATGAGAAGCCCAGGACCAGAAGGCCCCTCTGGGCTCTGTTAATTTGGAAATTCCACAATGGCCCACCACACTCAATCCCCAGGCCAACGGTAAATGTGTCAGTCTGATTTCAGAACTTGTTTAGAGTTTGTGTTCAGCCCCACTTTATTTTGATGACCTTCTGTAAAGGTCCACTCTTCCTTTTAGTTCTCTGGTTTTCAGTCCTATAATTGTTAAAGATGATGGAGATATAAACATTTTACTAAACTTTATGGAAGGTATAATAAAAAAAAAAAAAGACCAACACATCTAAATAATCAAGTTTTCACCTAGAATTTCTAAATGGAATGTAGACCAATACTGAAAAATAATCAATAAAAAGTTTGAAGTCCTTACTGAGGAATCCACATGTCCATCATCTTGTTTTCACTTTAGTTGGCTTGTATTTGTCTTTTTCAGTGCTTTTCCATTTCTCTACTAGCTCTGAACACCAATTCTCTCCTCTGGAACTCAGAGATAATTTGTAATTTAAAAATCCTTTAAGGCTACTGGATTTTAAAATGTGCTTTTTAAATTTAAATCGTAGCAAAAGACAAGCCTGAACAGAGGCTTACTATTGTGAGACACTTTTACATGACAAATTTTCTGCTTTGCATTGTGCCAACTATTACCTAAAAGGCAGAAAATTAGACATGTCCCATTCACTATTCCCATACATTAAAGCAACTATATCGAGTCATTCAGATCAGGTTTAAAAATATGAACTGTAAGCAGGATATATTTAAAGGCTAATTTGCTTTCTTTCTTGAATATATTTTCCTTGGAATTGGGGTCTTGGAATGAGCTGCCAATCTCAAACTGTGGCCATGCCCTGACAATGGACCATAGAGCCATAGTGGGGGGATTTGAGAGTCAGCCCATTTGTGCCAGAACAGCGCCTGGCATGTGGGGATACTTTATAAATATTTGTTGAATGAATGAATTTGCAACTGATACAGCGATATGAGGAGCACAGACAGAAATGGGCAAATCTGGCCGCTACCCCCTACTATGAATCACACCAAGGAAATCTTAGCTCTCCCCAGGTCCCACAGAATGGTAGGGTCACCCCAGTCATTTGGTCTTGGCCACCAAGACTGGCTGGAATTGGGTTTTTGCTGTAGAGCATGTGAGGCCTCTTCATAAATGCTGACCTAGACTTCAACGGCTGATCTCATATTTTTTCTAAGAACCTCTCAGACACAAAACAGAGAAATAGAGGTTAGATAGTGGTGAGCTATCCAATTTTCTGGGAAAGAACAACTGCTAATGACCTGGACATTGAGATTTGTGTTCCAGTTACAGCTACTCATCGTCTTTATAGGATGCAGAGAAGAACATTTTTTTCAAGTGTTTAGTTGGCACTTGCATATATTTGAACCAATTCGTTTGAAAAGGGAACATTTAAGTAAATTTCTTTATTACTGTTTATTCTTCATTTATTGACTACTGTCATTTTCTCCCTTTTTATTTACTTTATAATTATTCTTTATTGAGATGTAATTGAAAATAATTAATTTTTTATTCGGTCAATTGGAATAGGAATATTTCACACTCAGTTCTCATTCATTTGTTCATAGATCAGTGTTTACGTTTCTTTAATCAGCTCCATACTGAGTCTAGGCCTACTTGTGATTTTTATGGCTAGCAGTTTTACTTACTATTTAAAAAGTAACTCTTGTTCAATTATATCTTGAATTTCTTGAAATTAGGTATTTTTCAGGAAAAACTTTATGCAAAGAAAATGATGGTATATTCTTGATGATGTAAAAATTTAAGAATTATTGTTTCCCCCCAAATTTAACATTCTACTGTAACTTAAATCCTTTGCCTTCTGCACTACTTCAAGATATAACCTGCAATGAGGAATGAAACTTTGAAAATTGCCTGGGCCTCACTGGGACACACAGAAGTTCATCGTTCATATCTCAGGAAATATCTCAAGGTGGATATTCTAAACTAACCAGATCCTCTTGAGATACTGGTGTTCACTAAACTCATAAGAATCTTGAATGCCTCAAAGATGCCTCAATCTATTCCAAGCAGGTAGTCCTGCTATTAAACATAGAGACTAAGGGCTTCTGGGTGGATCAATGTTCAGACTTCTTCGACAAGATTTGACCTTCACCTAAAAGCTGGGAGCACCTGAAACTCTCAGAGGACCCACTCCTGGAGTATGTTCAAACAGAGACGACTTACAAAGCTTTGGGAAAACAAAGGGAAAAAAGCCAAAAACAAACTAAAAAGCAACCTCGACACACTACTTAACACTTTTTTCAGACAACAACAGAAATTACTGAAGTTTTTCCTGGATGCTGATGGAGATCTAGTCAGCACGGCTCACTCAGCTGGGCTGCGTGTCAAAACATTTCCTAGTGCCCCGGCCAAATCCTCCCACTGCCCTAAGGCCTGCTGGGCTCCTATCCACCTAAACACACTGCTACCTTCAGTTCTGGGAGCAGCTCTGATAGCCTTGACTCTGGCATGTGCACAAAGAAGAGAAGCTCAAGGATTTTTTATAAGAAGAGTGCAGGATGAGTAAGATTGTGAAGCCTGGACTCTAAGAAGTGCTTTGATCTAAAGCTATGTAATGAAGTTCATACTTAAATGGGAGAAATGTTCAACTTCAGAGGCAAAATAAAAAAGAGAAAGGGAAAGGATAGATGGAGAGAGTGAGAAAAAAGATTTAGGAATAAATTTAACCAAGGAAGTATAAGATTTGTACACTGAAAACTATAAAGCATTGCTGAAAGGAATTAGAGAAGTCCTAAATAAATGAAAGACATCCCATGTTCATGTATTGTAAGACTTAGTGCTGTTAAGATGGCAATACCACACCAAAATAAAAACCTTTTACACAGCCAAGAAACCATCAACAAAACAAAAAAGGCAACCTACTGAATGGGAAATGATATTTGTAAATGATATATCCAGTAAGAGGTTAATATCTAAAATATATAAAGAACTTCTACAACTCAACATCAAAAACAACAACAACAACAACAACAACAACAAATAATCTGATTAAAAAAATGGGCAGAGGACCTGAATAGAAATTTTTCCAAGGGAGACACACAAATGGCCAGGATTCACGTGCCAAGATGCTCAACATCAGGGAAATGCAAATCAAATCACAATGAGAGATCACGTCACACCAGTCAGAATGGCTAGAGAAGAAAAAAGACAAGAAATAATAATAATTGGTGAATATAGGGGATCCCCGGGTGGCTCAGTGGTTTAGCGCCGCCTTTGGCCCAGAGCGTGATCCTGGAGTCTCTGGATCGAGTCCCACATCAGGCTCCCTACATGGAGCCTGCTTCTCCCTCTGCCTGTGTCTCTGCCTCTCTCTCTGCCTCTCTCTCTCTCTCTCTCTGTCTCTCTCTCTCATGAATAAATAAATAAATCTTAAAAAAAAAAAGGAATTGGTGAAGATGTGGGGGAAAGGGAAGCTTCATATGCTATTGTTGGGAATGTAAATTGGTACAGTCACTCTGGGAAACAGCATGGAGGTTCCTCAAAAAATTAAAGATATAAATACCACATAATCCAGTAATTTTACTACTGGGTATTTAGAGAAAACAAAAAATGCTAATTCATAAAATACATGCACTCCTTTGTTTATTACAGCATTATTTACAATAGCCAGGACACAGAAGCAACCCCCATGACCGTCAATAGATGAACGGGTACGGTATACACATTTTGTTGATGTTGTCTAATGAAATGTTACTCAGCCATAAAAAAGAAAAAGATCTTGCCATTTGCAACAACCTAGATGGATATATGGTATTATGCTAAGTGAAATGAGTCAGAGAAAGATAAATACCATATTATTTCATTTATATGTGTCATCTAAAAAACAAAACAAATGAACAAAAATCAGAAACAAACTCATAAATTCAGAGAACTGGTGGTCGTCAGAGAAGGGGGAGTAGGGGGATGGACAAAACAGGTGAAGGGGATTAAGAAGTAGAAATTTCCAGTTATAAGATAAATAAGTCATGGAGATGAAAGGTAGATACAGGGTAGGGAATAGTCTATAATACTGTAATGATGTTGTATGGCGACAGATGGTGACATACTTAATTGTGGTGAGCACTGCATAATATATAAAATCATTGAACCGCTATATTGTACAACCAAAACTAATATAACATTCTATGTCAACTCTACTTCAATAATTAAATATTTTTAAGAATAAAAAAAGGAGGGGTGCCTGGGTGACTCAGTTGGTTAAGTGGCCGACTCCTGATTTTAGCTGGGGTCCTGATCTCAGTATTGTGGGATGGAGTCTGGCAATGGACACTGCGCTCAGCACAGAATCTGTTGGAGATTCTCTCTCTCTCTCTCTCTCTCTCTCTCTCTCTCTCTCCCTTTCCCTCCTCCTGCTTGCGGGTGCTCTCTCTCTAAATAAATAAAATCGTTAAAAATAAGTAAATAAATAAATACATAAATATTTAAAAAGGACATTTCCTCCTTAAGAACTGCTTTTAGGGATGCCTGGGTGGCTCAGCGGTTGGTTGAACGTCTGCCTTTGGCTCAGGGCGTGATCCTGGAGACCCGATGGAGGGGATGTGGATCGAGTCCCACATCGGGCTCCCTGAGAGGAGCCTGCTTCTCCCTCTGTCTGTGTCTCTGCCTTTCTCTCTGTGTCTCTCATGGATAAATAAGTAAAATCTTAAAAAAAAAAAAAAAACAAAACCTGCTTTTAACCTATGCGCCAAAGGAATCATGCACACAGCATTTTCTGGTTAATAGCAGAAGTATTAGAAACAACCTAAATAGCTAAGGGGATAGATATATTGTGATATACTAATAATACCATAAAATCATGCAGTAATTTTAAAGAATGATTATATATATATAAGAAAAGAGAAACAAGCTCCAAGTTCTTTTGTTGTCTGAAAAAAATAGCTGATAAACGCAGTTTGAAGTCACACGATATACATCAGTATATGGCATTATTTTAATGTATTACTTGTATAATGAAAAATTTATAACAATGAGAAGCAAATAGGGATGTAGAGAAGGAGAACTATGGAGAATTACACAGGGATTAAAAAATGAAAGAACGTGGAAGAAAGAAGGAAGGAAGGATGAAAGGAAGGAAGGAGGGAGGGAGGGAAGGAGGAAGGAAGAAGCAGAGCTAGTGACCAAGCCAGGCTGGCTTCACATCTCAGTAGGGGCAAGTAACAAGGAAATGCATAAATCTGAAGGATTGAGGCTTTGAGGGGGAACAAGTTGATGTCAAGGAAGAAAGGAAGACTCTGGAAGCCCCAGATTAAAGCTTTCCAAGATAAGAGGATTAAATGAACCCTGGTTTAGCGCTTAATCGGCTCCTAGTTTTTTACCTTGGCATTCCTCACGCTGCATGGCAACTTGAGTTGTGTGAGCTGAGTTGACTGTGTTTCTGTCCAGCCTCAGAGGTTTGGCCAAGAGAGTCTCCCAAAGCACCTAAAGGGTGGAAGCTGTGAAGTGTGGACACATAACCCTTGATGTAGAAATGCAGCTGGAAATCCCAGGGAGACCTACACCTGTGTCTGATCTATAGGGTACCATTTCACCGGAGTTTTTGTTCCATAGAGACTGTGCAATGAAGATCAAGGCAAGGATACATATGACAAGGAATAAGAAAGAGAAAAATCAGAAGGCATCAGGGCAGCAATATTTAACATAAAATGTACCAAAGAAGGGATCCCTGGATGGCTCAGCGGTTTAGCGCCTGCCTTTGGCCCAGGGTGCGATCCTGGAGTCCCGGGATCGAGTCCCACGTCAGGCTCCCGGCATGGAGCCTGCTTCTCCCTCTGCCTGTGTCTCTGCCTCTCTTTCTCTATGCTTATCATAAATAAATAAATAAATAAATAAATAAATAAATAAATAAATAAATAAAAAAGAATCTTTTTTAAAAAATGTACCAAAGAAGGGACAGCACTGTGTGTGTGTGTACTAATAGGCTGAAAATCTAAACAACACATATAAGCTAGTTATCACAAACTTAACAACTTAAAATAACACACATTTATTAACTCACAATTTTGGTGGGTCAGGAGTCCAAGCACGGCTTAAATGGGTCTTCTGCTTAGGGTTTCACAAAGCCACAGTTAAAATGTCCTCTGGTCCACATTCACATCTGGAGGCTTGACTGGGGAAGGACCTATCTCCAGGGTTACTTAGATGGTTGGCAGAGTTCATCTCCTTGTGTTTGCAGAACTCGGGGAACTGGCTTCTCGCTGGCCATTGGCTGGAGGCTGTTTTCAGCTCCTAGAGGCCCCCCAGCGTTCCTGCCACATGGACTTCCCAACGTGCCCACTTGTTCCATCAAGCCAGAGATGACAGTCTCCAGAGAGAGCCTGCTGGCAAGACAAGAGTCTTTTGTAACATAATGTAGTCACAGGACTGACATCCATCACCTGTGCTATGCTTATTGTTTATAAGCAAGTCACAGATCCCAACTGCACCCAAAGGGAGGGGATCCCACAGAGGTGTGAACACCAGGAGCTGCTGGGAATCATGGAGCCACCTTACAGTCTGTCTGTCACATCTTTGTTGCTTCTGAGTTTCTAAACTAAAAATAACCAGGAATATAATCCTTAAAACATTGTGGTGCACAACGCTAAATAAGAAGCATAATCTAAACCCGGAGTACAGCTGGTATCAAAGCGTGTGACCTTCACACTTCCCTGGCCATATTTCATATACGGATACGTACATACCCTGGACTAGATCCAGTTCAAATTTTATTTCTAACGCGTCTGAGTAAATCTCTAGAATAAAGAGTAAGAGCAAAGGCCTGGCAGTGGAGTGCCTTCTAGCTACGTACTGTGTGTAGCAATACGGGGTACTTCTTCCACCCTCAGTTGCCCCACAATCAAAAGAAGTTAATTCCACAGCTTATATTAATTACTTTTGCAACTATCCTGGGGACCGAAAGAGACATTGATTATTCCATACATAGTTTGCTTCTGGAATCACTGTCACCAACACGGTTATAGGAAGTAAAAAGTGAGGGTGCAAAGAGATGGGAGACCAAATCCTTGAGCAAGGAGGTTGTGTGTCTCTCTGGTCCCCCGCCACCACCCTATGTTTGAGCACCAAGACAAAATAAAAACTTCCCTACTTCCATAGGAGGAAAGGTGCCTTTGAGCCTTGCCTGAAAATGCATGCATTGGGCTTAGTGCCGGTTTGAAGTTTTGTTTTGTTTTTTTTTTTAATCATTTCTATTTTTTTTTTCCTTCTTTGGTTGTCTTGTCTCTGCTCTTTACCCATTTGCTTTTTTTTTTTTTTTGAGCTGTCCACTGATTTGAGTTTTCTGTGTCCTCTGCACCCAAATATCCCCACTGGGGTCTTGCATCTCACGTTGGGGTGGGCGGGCGGGGGTGCCGAGGTGCGGGAGTGAGAGGGCCCGCGGGCGGGAGCACGGTCCGGACTCGATTCCTTCGCTCTGCGCCCCAGCTGCGAATACCCGGCTTATCTGGTGAGGTGATCAGCGTAGACTTGGGGGGGCGTCTTGGCAAACTTCGGTCCTCAGCGGCCGCCAGGTGTAGCAGCAGCCCTGCGGGCGGGAGGCTGGGGCGGCCCGGCCCCCCCCGTCCCCGGTCCCCCCCCCCGCCGCCGCCCTCCCCGCCGCGCCCCGGGGCGCGCGCCCGTCCCCCCCCTCCCCGGCGCGAGCTCCGCAGGGGCCGCGGTCACACTGCGCGACCGGGGCGGGTGCGCGGCGAGGAGCGCGCGAGCCGGGCGCGGGGGTTGCGGCGCCTCCCAGCCCGGCCGGGCGGTGTGGTGGGCTGGAAACTTCGGCGGGCGCGAACCCGAGCTGTGCGCGGGCCGGGAAGGCAGGTAAGGAGCGCAGCCCGGGGGCGCCTCGGCTCCGCCGCCCCGGGGAGGCCCGCACCCCCGCACCCCGCACCCCTGCACCCCGCACCCCTGCACCCCTGCACCCCCGCACCCCGCCCCCTTGACCCCCTGCACCCCGCACCCCCCGCACCCCTGCACCCCCGCACCCTTGATCCCCTGCACCCCTGCACTCCTGCACCCCCCGCACCCCTGCACCCCCGCACCCCGCACCCTTGACCCCCTGCACCGCGCCCCCTTGACCCCCTGCACCCGGCACCCACTGCACCCCTGCACCCCGCCCCCTTGACCCCCTGCCCCCACACCCCTGCACCCCGCACCCCTGCACCCCTGCACCCCTGCACCCCGCACCCCGCGCGCTTCCGTGCAACTTTGGCTGCGCGGCTGCTACCGGCCCCGCCCCGGGGTGCGGGCTGCGAGGCCGCCGACCCGCGTGTTCCGCGCCGCGGGCCCCGCTCGGGAGTCGCGAGTCTGGAGTCTGGAGTCGGGGTGGGGGTGGGGGTGGGGGTGGCGCCGCCCGCAGCTCCGCGCGCTCGGGCCCCGGGGACCGGCCCCCCGCCCGCCCGCCCCAGCTCCTGGCCCCCCCCCTTGCCCTGGGCACCTTGCAGCCCAAAGAAAGAGGCCAGGCTTCGGAGCCAGAGAAGCTGACCCAAGGGGTCCCCGTGTTCTTGGGGTTTCGTGGGGAAGTGCCGCGGCCGGAGCTGCTTCCCCCAGGTCTGCAGGAGGCCCGCGGGGCCGGGGCTGCCTCATCCGAGGTCGCGCTGACCTGCTTTCTCTGTTGGGGGATCCTCCTTGCAAGGAGGGGCGGGGAAGGAGAGAAACAAACCCACTAAATTACCTCCTCGCCAAGGTGGGTTCCAGAGGTATAAGACATTTTAAGGGTCTGTATTTTAGGAAAAGATGAAAGAATCAAAACACAGTGATAGGGCTATGGCCAAAAAATAGAAATTGTTTTAGCCAGGAGACATTTGCAAAAAAAGTGAAAAAGTGCTACATGTGAATCATAAACGGAAAAGTAGAATTAGAAGCCCACTTTTGAACATAGTTTAATTTGATTTAGTAAACACCAAGAGTGGGACAATCTTCCTTCCCCACTTTTTGTTCTGACTCTTGTAGTTAGGTGTTTTTTTTTTTGAACTTGCAAGCTTGGGCACAGCAACTGCATTTTAGGGCAGCCTTAAAAAATTCTTGGACTCTGTTCACATTAAGGTTCGGTGGCAGTTGTTTTCTGTTATTTTAATATCAGAGACTGTCGCATGGTCGGATTCCCTTGCGGGTCAGTACAGTAACTTGGCATTGTTCTCTTGGGGAAAAAAAGGAAAACCCAACAAGAAATACATGAAACAAAATATAAACAAAAGGTGGATTTGCTTCCACATTTGCAAGATGAAGAGGCCCGGCTGATCCCAGATGATCTTTAAGGCTCTTTCCTGCCCTGAAGACTGGAGAGTTTAGGATATACCAATACAAACCGAAACGTAGAGTAAGACATTTTCTGCCCTAAAATTTTATACCTATCAACTGGGAGACACTGGATAGTTGAGTTTCTTGAGTCTCAGCAGTGCCTCAGAATAGCTGAATCATTGTGCATGCCGTGCTTCTAAATGGTGACATTCTAGGCTACTAAATAAAAATATGTCCTGGAGAACCAAACTCCCATCCTCTTAACCACAGGACTGACTAATAGCATTGACACACTGGAGCATTCACGTCTGCTTATTTTGGAATCATCAAGATCAAGAAAGGTTGTGAAGTGTTTGCTGTAGTGTATAATAACACATAATAAGCAACATGGCAGGGAAGAAGTTTCAAAACTGCTTTGGAAAATATCCATGGTGGATCGATCTGCAAGCCTGCAAATTGCAGTTGAAATTGTTTTTTGTAATTATGGTCGTTGGTCAACTGGGGTCATGAGCTATAGAGAGTAAGTAAGAATTTACAAGAGTATATTGAATCATTAATCAGATTTCTTTTTTCTTTTCTTTCTTTCTTTCTTCTTTTTTTTTTTTTTTTTTTTTTTTTTGAGGAAAAGGAAAAAGGTTTCTCTCTGTTATCCAAATAGTTACAGGAAAATGTCTTAAAGTGAAAGTTACAACAGGCATTTTTAAAAATTAAATAACTGAAAGTCACTGTCTCAGAGCCTCTGTAACAAATGCTGGGTTGCCCTCCAACTCAATACAGGGATTGATTCACACAAACCCAAAATGAGACCTTCTCATTTTGTTCTTCATTTATATTCCTCAACAGAATAATAACCTCTGGTGACTCTTACACACACTATGAAATTGGTTCTAGAAAGAGAATCAACTGGCGGAGCCTAGGCAAGAATCTTCATTGCTCTGAGCCTCATTTTTCACTCCCAACAATGCTGATAAAACTACTGAGGTTGCAGAGGTGTTGTGACTCCCAAATGGGTCAGGAAATGGAAGATCTGCTGCCTGGCACATAGTAAGAGCACAACTAACTATAATTTTCCCTGTCTCCCTTAGTAGGTGTTTGTTTATTGACTGAACAAACTATAGGATGAATGGTAGTTACAGTTTTTGCTTTTAATTAAAAAAAAAATCTATGTAGCAAAATCTTGATAATTGTTGAACCTGGGTAATAGGTATATGGATATTTATTATATAGTATTTTCTCTTTGTATATGTCTTTGTAGGTGAAAAAAATTTAAGAATGGACCTGGAAAAAACACATAAGATACATTTCTAATCTCACACTGCATTTTAGATTGCAATTTTAAAATTGTTCTATATGGACTGGAAGGATAAACACAATTAAATATAAGGAGTGAGTGGAGAAGACTGTGGATCCGGCTTGTCTTGCAGTTTTCATCATGAATCTCTGGTGAACGTACTGCATGACATGATAGCAGCTGCTCAAAAGTGAATGGCCTGCTTGTGCCTTTAACCATTTCCAGGTTAAAGAGAAGTCAGTTGATCTCTAAAGAGCATGGTTCTTATTAAAAGCAATCAAATAGCAGGCTTGAGAAGAAGAGGTTCACAAGTGGTTCTTGAGAAGAATCCACAGCCATCTTCAGTTTCTGTGGAATTTTTAAATTATAGATTTTTTAAAATGACAGTGATGTTTGTTAATTCTGGTCATTGGGTTCATGGATCTTAATTCTTTGAAATGTTTTGTATTTAAAATTTTTCAAATTAGGCTCGCTGGTGGGTAGTGAGGAGTGAGTGAGCATATAGATCATGTATTAATTAATACATATGTATTAATATGTGTGGTGCTACTCCAGGGACACAAATAATGTTCTAGGGTTGTCTGCCTGTTTGTTTGTTTTCAGTCTTTGATGGACATTCTAAAAAACAAGGCTGTTTGCATTTTGATTTATAAGACTTTAGACTGCCTCTTAAAATGTAATGTGTATTTAAAAATTTAGTATGCAACAACTGACTTTAAATGAGTTTTAAGTAACTTAAGTTTATTTGATATGATTTTTTAGCTATTTAATATAGATCTCATAATTGAAAGTAAGCTTAAATCGTATCAACATTTGAATTTCACTAAAATGTAAACTCCAGGAGAGCAGGGATTTATTGAATTATTGCATCTTAATTAACAGTATATTCCTGACCATTTGAAAGTTGATGACACAGTCAATTGTGTTACACTGTTTGTTTTTGAAAATAAGCATCCTGTCAGTGCGATTGAAATCTTAGGGAACAGTTTGAGCGTAGCACACATTTTTTTGCTTGCTTGTGCATCATTTCCTCAACCAAAACTCCAGGTGAACATATTAAACCACCATCAGTGACTTAAGCCATGTCGGAGTACACAAAATACAAATACACATACACCTGAAACATCTACCAGCTACCTTGCTTCACCACATGTTATCCTGCAAGATTGTGTTCTATTCTTTTGTAGTGGTGAACTTTTCTGTCCCAAAACACCTTCTTTCAACATCCAGGAATGTCTAAGCCTCTTGATTCAAAATGTCAAATAATGCATGCAAAAGGAAAGCTTCAATATTAAGAGAAACTTGAAATAATCAAACATTTTGAAGGAATCAAGAGGATATGTACACTTCCTGAGCAGCAAAAATAAGGGAATAATCTGCATTGCTTATCCACAGGCAGTGCTGCAAAAATAAAAGGAAATATCTATGGCTGGAATAACTTCAAGTATTACAGAGCCAATAAAAACGAGGCTGAAAGAAAAAAGAAGAAACGGAAAGACTGTAGAGCATGTAGATTGAGGACCAAACAGTAAACAATCTCCCACGATCAAAGAGAAAGCTCCTATCTCTGTGCAAACACCTTGACAGGAAATCCCAGGACCCTGAAGAAGTGCTCCTTTTAGCACCAGTAATAGTTGGTTTGGTGGTTTCAGACATCACTGACCCTGGTGTGTGGTCCACCTGGTTATTTAGCCAGAAAAAATGAAAAAGAAAAGACTAGCCATTTAGCTAGACCACAAGAGCTTGTTAGGCATGTTGGTCAGGAAGGAACACGAGAACCTGAACTAAATACACATAGAAAAGTGAATTCATTTGCTGCATATAGGTCACTTGGAGGGAAAGGAAATGAAGGTGTCAAGAGAAGACTGTGGGTCCGGCTTGTCTTGCAGTTTTCATCATGAATCTCTGGTGAACTTACTGCATGACGTGATAGCAGCTGCTCAAAAGTGAATGGCCTGCCTGTGCCTTTAACCATTTCCAGGTTAAGGAGAAGTCAGAAGAACCTAAAGCAGAGCATGGTTCTTATTAAAAGCAATCAAATGGCATCGCTTGAGAAGAAGAGGTTCACTGAGTTTCTTCAAATTAGGAATTTTAGGACACTGAGTGATTCAGCGTGGGACCCACCTTCCTATCCCTGTATTGCTCAAAAGATTGTAATTTCTTAAGAAGACATTTAAATTCATTGACTCTAGAACTGAAGGGAGAAAACAAGAATGTTGTTGATTTGTTCTAGTAAGTCCAGATATTTAGATTCAAACTGTACATGGAGCAGTGTGTCTTTATTTGTATCTGTCTGCCTGGGAGTGAAGCTGAGCTTTCTGTATCCTTAAGCTGCCTAATTAACTTCCCTGTGCCTCAGTTTTCTCCTCTGCAGAATGGGAACAATAGAACTATATATTTCGAAAAGTTGTGAAGATTAAATAACATAATATTTTATGAGTCTTAGAAACATGCCTGGCACACGGTAAGTGCTCAGTAAATGTTAGATGTTGGTAGCTGTGGTGGTGGTAGTAGTAGTAATAGTTGTAAATGGTTCAAGGAGATGGCAACTAAATATTGCATTAATTCCTTATGGCTAAACGCAACCTGAACTTGGTTGGAGTCACATAGTTAGAAGAATTACAGAGCTATTTGAGTTTCTGTAGTCTGTCTTTTGAGTGTTAATCTCTAAATGTGTCTGAGAAATCAAGTATTTGCCCCATACATATGGCTCAATTTTACAAGCTGGAAGTCACCCAAGGAAACTTGGTATTCCAGGAATTTTAGAGATTTCATATGAATGACATAATTATTCTGGAAATTGCTCATGTGTCCAAATGCTTAACAGTGTTGGGGCTATCTGACTCCATTGAAGGAGAACCTATAACGTGTTGCTGGGAACCAGAGTGAATTTACATGTAATTCTCAGGGCCTCGCTTAGTGTCTTGCTTTCTAGATACTGTTCTTCAAAAGTATTACTGTTCTTATCTGATTTTCCTGATTTAAATCTAGCAAGAATTGAGTGTCTTCTGCTCCATAGAGCTGTATTCCAACTCCATCATAAAATATAGATTATTAGATTAATGAAAAGCCTATGTACAGGAAGTACTCATAACTGTGTGTATCGGTTTTCTATTGCTTTGTGACAAAGTACCACAAACCAGTGGCTGAAGACATCATAAATCCATTATCACATAGTTTTGTGGGTTAAGAGTCCAGACATGGCTGAACTGGATCCTCTGGGCATTGGAAGACAGCAATCCAGGTGTCAGCTACATTGCACTCCTCATCTGGAGCCCAGGGTCCTCTTCCAAGCTCTTTAGGTGGTTGGCAGATTTCAGTTCCTTGTGGTTGTAGGACTGACATTCCCATTACCTTGGTAACTGTTAGTTGGGGACTTCTTTCGGCTCAAGTGACTGCCAGCTTGTGGCCCCCAAAAGCAGTTCACAAAATGGTGTTTGCTTTCTTCCATTCAAGTAGGAACATGACTCTCTGATTTTCAATCCCTCTCCAGTCCTACAATCTTAATAACTTCATAATCACAGGTGATTATTCCAGCACCATTTGCCACAGAATGTTACCTAATCAAGAAAGCATCTGTCCCATCCCACTCAGGGGCTCTGCCATACTCAAGGAGAGAATTATAGCATGTGTGCATCAATGAGACAGGAATCTTGGAGCCCATCTTACAATCCTGCCTATGTGATAAAGTGAGAGATCAGACACAGTTGGAGGTAATGAAATGGACTTTAGCTAAGACATGAGAGTCAGAGAAGTCCAGCGTGGGATGTTGGCATGTTCTCTAATTTTCTCAAGTCTGAAGAGAAGCCAAGCTCTCAGCGGTATGGTCAAAGGCATACTCCAGCCCAGAAGCCTCGTGGTGCATGAAGAAACTCATATGTTACATGAAAACAAAGGCTGCTATGGACCCTCTGGAACCCAGAAGGCCACAATTCAATCTCCACCACAAAATGCATGAGATTATTTGTCTGGGATTTCTAATGTATTACATGAGGTATCATCAGAAGATGAAACGCGAAAATGAAACAATGTGATAGAATTCCTTGCGAAAGCATAATTCTCCTAATGCAAAAGTTAAAAGTAGTGACTTCCTTGGTAGGATAAAGAGGCCAAGAGCTATTGTAGGGTTGGCCACCTATGTAGGCAGAAACCAGATGGCGACATCTATGCTATGGATAACATCTGATGACTGTAGCATATGAATATTGTAGCCAATATAATTTACATTTATATCAACTCTGTTCTTAATCTTAGATAATTTTTCCACATTTATACACTTATACATTATACATATGTGCTGTTTGCACAGTGTCGTGCCAAGTCTTTTTCATTTTCTCTCTCTGTTACTTGAGAGGCTCTAGACCAACACTGTCCAAGAGAAATATAATGCAAGCCACATGTGTAATTTTAAATTTTCTAGTAGCAACATTAAAAAATAAGACATGGGCAAAATTAACTTTAATGCTGTCTTTGACCCGATACTTCTAAAACATTATTTCAACATAGAATCACTGTTAATGTTATTAATGACACAGTCTTTATCTTTGTACTAAATCTTTGAAGTTCATGTGTACAACACACCTCAATTCAGACCAGCCACAGGTGGCTAATGGCTGCCCTGTTGGACAGCAGAACTCTGGAGTTCTATCCGAGGCCTCTGATCGCGGGCATTTCGGATTTCAACTCTAATTCTCTCTGCACTCATTTGGTAGTGAATCTTGCCAACCCCGGTCTTTCTTCAGGATTGTCCTGTGTAACAGTAACTCTTAGAGTTTCCACTGTCCTGCCCCTTATCTTTTGCTGTGAACTGTTGCTAGATTAAGACTATTAGTTTGATTGAGGATAAAACTGTGTTCCTCTTTCCTCTGATTTCTTCCTGAACTTTGGGATCTCTTACAATGGCCAAGGGTCTTCAACTCTTCTTTGTTCCCCTGTCTCAGTAGAGGCACTTCTTCCTTTCACTTCTTCCTCGTAGTATAATATATGCTTCCCTTTCTCTCTGGTCCAATGTCTAAATCCTTGATCCAGGTATTGGCTAGATCTCACTTGGGCTTCCTACTTGTTCCAAACTATTCTGAATATTGCTTTTATACCCGAGCAATGTTATCCTTATCAGTCATTGAACTTTTATTGAAGGCCCACTGTGTTCTGGACAGAGGGGAATTTCATAAATATTTCCATATATATATATATACATACACACACAATAACCAACCAATAAAGCTGACATTTTAAAATACTACATTCATTTCTTTTGGAAAATTACTTAAACTAAAAGAGGAATACGATTCTTTAAAAATATATATGTGTGTGTATACGTATATATGTTTCCTTAAGTGGCCAATATAACATATTGAAAGATAATAAAGGCCATAAAAATTCAGAGTTAGAAGGTGCACTTCAGGCCACCCTGTTAAAAGGAAAGGCTGCTGCAAAACATCCACAAGCCTTGAGCCCTCTTGGGATGATGAGTGGTAAGGAAGGAAAATGCCTCCTCACCTGAGCAAAGCACAGGAATGAGAACACATAAGGCGAGAATGTGCCTTTCCAGCTCCTTCAAAATAAGAACTAAAATCTGATCCTTCACCCTACAGACTGTTCTGCTGTCTCTCAGCCTCACCCCCCCCCCCCCGCCCCCGCCAATAGTTCTTAGCCCTGGTTGCACATCAGAAAATGCCAGTGTCTGGGCCCCAACCATGGGCTGTAAGTAATTAAGGAAGCGATCTCCAGAGTGGGCCGCCCCCACCCCCCACCCCGCCCTTCATGGACCTGGTGTTAAGACCTGCAGTCCTAATTCAGTTCCGCCACTCAGCTCTATATTTTAGCCCATGCTAGGAAAACTCTTCTATTCCTTATCACACAGAGTCATGTCATTTTAGAGCCAAAAGGGACCTCATATTATTTTGTCCAACACTTTCATTTTACCAATAAGGAAACAGGTCTAGTAAGATTAAAGATCACACTATCTAGAGGCACAGCTAAGACTAGGACCCTTCTTCTAAGCAATAGTGTGAACTGAACTGACTAGGCACAGAGTGGAGCGCGGACACCAGCACTGCTGCCCTGGGCAGACTGAGGGGTCAGAAGCACACACAGTGATCAGCATAGAGGGACAGCCAGCGGTCAGCCAGGAGTCAACAAAGCTTAGATCCTGCGAACAAACAAGGATAACTCAGAAACCATTCAGGAACAACATAAAATAATGGCCCTCAAACTTTGGTGTGCCTAAGAATCAACTGGGAGCTTATTAAAATGGCATCGTCCAGGGTCCCTTCCTGTAATTCTGGGGTGGGGCCAGGGAAGCCTCCTGGGTGATTCTGGTCTAAGTGATTTGAGGATACCTGCTGGGAAGCACTAAACACTGATCTGAAGTAGAAGATCATTGTTGTCTTCCAGAGACTGGCCATTGGAAAGTAAAGACTCAGGGGTGGCTTGGTGATGGGTTTGCCTCCCCCTCCCAGCCATCGCAGGTCAGGACACAGAGATCACCCCTGTAGGAATGAGTAAATTTCGAATTAAACATTTTAAATTGGGTAGCCACCAAAAGGAACATTTGTATTTCTGTCTTCGGTTGTAATCTGCTGCGTGAAAGGAAGCTTTTAAAAACTTAATTCTCCAAGAGGCTCAGCTCTGTAACATCCAAGCAACAAGCACATCTCTGTGTTATTTTAAAGTCTGCCAAGAAGATGTGATATAGATTTTCTCATTTGAATCTTCTAGCAGCCCCCCCTTTAGAAAAGTGAACAGAACAGGTGGTAATTACCTCTGCTTTACTGATGAATACACATGCCTGAGTCCATCTAAGTAGCCAAAAGGAAACCGCTGCCTACATTTTCTAAATCCTGGTACCGCTGAAGCAGAATAATAAATGTGGTTTAGGCTCTAAAGCTTCAGAATCAGGCAAAACCGGGTGGAATTTAATCCCAATATTAGCAGTGTGGCCTGGAACAATTTACTTCCCCTCTCTGAGTTTCAATTTTCTCATCTGTAAGATGGAGATCTCGTACCTTCCCCGTGGGGTCCCTGCGAAGATGACGTGAGATGCTTTTTGAGTATGTCTGGCACTGAGGTCCTGAGCAAGTGTACCTCCTTGAGGACACGTAGAGAAAACCATCATTAGGCAAATGATTGTTTTGCATATGGAACGCATGCCAAAGCAGGACCTCTTCCAATTAATGAGGAGAATATTGATGGAATTTTTATCTTCTGGGTTGCCTAGCAACCAAAACTCCCGCCACACCACAAGCTACGAGAGTTGTTGTTTTTAACCAGATTAAAACTCAGCTGCTCTTAGGGAACCCAATTTGTATGAAGACGAAAGGATTCCCCTACGAATTGGGAGCCGTGCCAGACATTTAAATAAGTAGGGTTCCCCCCTGGTCGCGGTTTTGTACCTAACTGTCCTGGATGTTGGGATTTTCCCTACTTCTGGTCCCCTGGGTGACCGAAGATGCTAGAATATCCATTAAGTCGGATAGAGAGTAGGCGTGGAGAAGGCCTGATGCCTGCACCTGGATACCAGGGCCTTCAATCAGCATTCACTGAGTGCCAGAAATACGAAAACATTTGCCTTTGCCCCTGGGGAATCTCGGAGGCCTGGAGAGGAAGTCAGTCGGTGTTGAGTAATGGTAATAATACAGCAAATTATTTCACTAGTGGCTTTTCTGTGTCTGCCCCCCGCCCCCGGCTGTACGGTAAGCATTGTGGATTGAGCAGCACACGCGGGTGTGGTGGGTCTTACATGTTCAGTGTTAGGATTATTATTTGCCCAGCCAACCAGGCCTGACAATACCCCAGGTCCCCCAACATGCTGCTATCAAGTCACAGCCTTGCCAGGTGGCACTGCCTGCTGGCCAGGGCAAGGCCCTGAAAGAGGAGAGGCCTTCCACCTTGCAGCCGTGCCTCTCTGCCTCTCCTACCTGAAGCTGGTTGCTTAGCCAGTCCCGGGCCCTGCTTTGCCATCTGTGAGCAGGGCATGATGGGTTAGCATCTGCTTCCCTCGTGGCACCAAGTGTGATGCCGTGAGATAACGAGTGTGAACCGATTGGCCGTCTTGATCCGTTGGAACCAGGTCTCCATCACGTTTCACAGAGCATCCTTGCACCTTCCTTTATTTTTTTTTTAAGATTTTATTTATTTATTCATGACAGACAGAGAGAGAGAGGCAGAGGGAGAAGCAGGTTCCATGTAGGGAACCTGATGTGGGACTTGATCCCGGGTCTCTAGGATCATGCCCTGGGCTGAAGACAGCGCTAAACCGCTGGGCCAAAAAAATAAAAAACAAAAAATAAAAAAAATTAAAATTAAAAAAATAAAAATAAATAAATAAACCGCTGGGCCACCGGGGCCACACCTTTAAATGCCCCTATTCCTTTATAGCTCAGGGTCTTATTATAAAAAGGGGGAAGCTTGGAACTCATGTGTTTATTTGCACTTAATGTTTCCATCATTTGTAGCTCCGTGTGCCCATTTCTTTTGCAGGGAAGATGGGGCTTTATTGCCCGAGAGATCCACTGTGCCACTTAGGCATTGCACATTTATTTACTCACAAACATGACTTAAGGCCCACAGGCCTTTCAAGCAGGCAGCTGGTGGATGAATCATGTTCAGCCATATAGTGCTGCTGGCACATGTCAGGGGAACACTCATGCCCGTCACCTGCCCCTGTCAGTTCTCTCTTCTAATAAAATACATCTGTTTTGGTGACTGAATAAAAACACACCAAGTGGAGAAAGGCTGGGTGTGGAGTAATTTAATCAGGGCAAGTCAGCACTCTGTGCTGCTGGGCTGAGTGATACAGTATCAAGGAGGGGAGGATGATTTGGTTGCAGCTTCTTGAAACAGAAGCCGGCTGGTGAGGGCCGGAAGCACAGTTCTTCTTGGGATGGCAGTGGGTCACACTCCTGGAATGCAGGTGGCCCAGTCTGTCCCCCAAGTCAGGATCTTCAGGGGACGAGATTCCCATACGCTCCCTTCTGCATGGCCGCAAAGGTTTTACATGGCCTTTCTCTGTCAGCATCATTTTAACATTTTGTTGGGGATTATGAATTTTTAAGGGAGTTCAAACCAAAGTTCAGAGCTCTGCCCGCAGTGCTTTTTAATATCAGCTTTGGTGGCTATGTTGGGTATCCTGAGGAACTGATTCATTTAAAATACCCTAGTTTTAAAAGTAAAACAGCAGGGAGACTGACATTTGCAGCCTGGAGTTCTGCAGTTCTCACTACTTATTCATTGTACTAAAAAAATTTTTTTTTTCTTTATTGTGAGTATCCAGTAGTGGATAATTTTGTGTTGTGTTTAAAGAGGAGAAATTGAACACGTTCAAGGAGCTGGTCTGCCCGGAATCTCATCATCTCACAGAGTGATGGGGGGAGGCCGGAATTAGGAGGATGTTTTAAACGGGATGTTTCGAGTACATGTGAAAGTCGCTGAAGTACAAATAACAATATAAGTTGTAGATCTGAGGTTTTTTTTTGTTTTTTTTTTTTTTAATGATTCACCTGGTGACATTCTTAAAGTCATTACTTGCGGAGAAAAGAATCACTATCCAAGGTGAAAAACCAAGAGCTCCAACAGTAGCAGCGCCTTATTCCCATTTCTAATTCTGTTGGTGATTATACTGTTCCCTCTTTTTACTTCAGCTAAGTCATTTTCACCTCTCTGTGTGTATTTTTTTTTCCTATGAGACAAGATCTGTGATATCCGATATTTTATTAACAGGTGTTCTGGAAATAATCCATCTCAAAAATAAAAACACTAAATATAGCCCTTAAGTTCAAGGCTTCTGAAGGTTGTCATGGTTTAAAAATTCAATCTAATGAATGCTTCACATCGGAACTATTTATTGTTGAGAAACCTGGCGGTAAATGATACACATCCTACCGTTCTATCATCCTGGTTAAATCGCTCCTGACTCAGATCACACATTAGCATTTTTACCATATGGCTCAAAGGGTAGAGAATATATGTGCAGAGGAACAAGTTGGTAACATTTTTTGACCATCTGGTAAATAAATGCGTAAGTGGCAGGAATTTTAATATTATTTATTTAGCTCGATGGCTGCAGACTTTAAACCTGAACTAGCCTCCAATACGGTGAAGTAGATCTGAATTGACATTTCTCAAATAGTTTTGATCTAACTCACTAAGCATATTCACAGTCTCCCATGTGCTCTTAAAATCTGACTCCTAATTATGTGTTTATGTTTATTGTTTTATTAGGGCTCCTTACAGCGCCTAATTTACAATACCTTTCATGAGAGGCCAGGTGATTGGATCCAGGATCCAGGCCAAAGTTGTGATCCGCCCCGCCCACTGTGTGACCTGGGATAAACTAATTGGTCTCTTTAGGCCTCAAATTCCTCATCTGTAGAGAGTGAATAACATTGTCAAACATCTCTCTCAGAGGGTGGGCCATGAAAGGCCATGGATTGATGCATCAAAATCATTTGGGGGTGCGGGGAGGGGCGGGGAGGATGGTCAAAATACCAACACATAGGCCTCACCCTCGGTGGTTCTGACTCAGTATGCCTACACACAGCCTGTGAATCTGCATTTTTAGTCACTGTCCCAAGTGATTCTGAGGCACACCGAGCTCTTATTGCGAAGACCAGTTGATTATGGCACCTAACTTTCTAGAAGAATATGTAGGTAGCTAATTCCCTCAAATACTAAAATTTTGGTGAATAATTTATTATCATTATTAATTATTAAGCATAACCCTGAGAATACACATTTTCCATCCTAGAAACTTAACACTTGACCCATGCTTAAAATAGCCTAACTTCATAGAAAACAGTCTATCAGCTTGAATATTAATAATGCTAGTGACTCCTTTAAATATACCTCTCAAGTGTGCTTATTTAATTAGATCCTTCTCTTTTTCTTGTCCAGGAAACCACAAAATATTTGTGGACTAGATCTCAATCAGCAGCCCAAATGAACTTAAAGAAGCTAGCATGGGATGTTTAGCTTTTCGAGATCCATACACACAAAACCCTTAATCGCTACAACGCCAGCATCTAGGCCTTCTCTGGTTTTATAAAGACATGGCCAGACGCTGATGATGGAAAAGCAAAGGACTTAATTACTTGCTTCAGGATCCTCTCGTGTCAACTGAAAAGTGAGCCAGACAGGAGCACAGCCATGGAAAGAAATTCAAGTTTATGGAAGAACCTAATCGATGAACACCCAGTCTGCACCACCTGGAAGCAAGAGGCCGAAGGAGCCATTTACCATCTTGCCAGTATTTTATTTGTAGTAGGTTTCATGGGTGGCAGTGGCTTCTTCGGGCTCCTTTACGTCTTCAGTTTGCTGGGGTTGGGTTTTCTCTGCTCTGCTGTCTGGGCTTGGGTAGATGTCTGTGCAGCCGACATATTTTCCTGGAATTTTGTCCTGTTTGTCATCTGCTTCATGCAATTTGTTCACATTGCGTATCAAGTTCGCAGCATCACTTTTTCTCGAGAATTCCAGCTACTGTACAGCTCCCTTTTTCAGCCGCTGGGGACCTCTTTGCCCGTCTTCAGAACAATTGCTCTGAGCTCTGAAGTGGTTACTTTGGAGAAGGAACACTGTTATGCCATGCAGGGGAAAACCTCCATTGATAAACTCTCCCTGCTTGTTTCGGGAAGGTTTGTACTCTTGGCGCTTGCTCTATATTAGTCATTTCCTCTATGTTAGCTACTAGCTGGAGTTTCTTTCTGTTACACTTTGCCATCTCGGCATAGCATAGGTCTGGGCAGTTTTTAGCACTGGGCATGAGAAACTCCTTGACACACACGTGAGTCATGGACATAGACCTTTAGAGTACATGCTGTTATTTACTTGCAGCAGGATATAATCTTGAGCCTTAATATTTCTTCTTAGAAATCAAATGTACAAGTGGGTTTGTCTGGATTTGTTTCCAGGCTAATCACTGAGAGTCAAGAAGAGGACGATGCCAGCTTGAATTAATAGAAGACTTATGTTGGCATGCAGAGTACTTTAAATAGACTCTGATGGGGGCATTCCTTTAAGTAATACAGAGCATTTAGGTTTTATAATGATTTTTTTTTTTCAGTAAATGCTAGAATTGCCCACCTGCTAGAAGCGGGGAGGGCACCATATATATTTTTTATATTTATAGCTGTATATATATAAACTTTGAAAACAGAAAGTTTGGGGGGAGGAAACAATAATGTGATTATTCATGCCTTTAAAAAGCTTAACTGTTTGGTTTACAGGGTATTTACAGCAGTACTCCTTTATGTTCTTCAGTGTTTTCCTACTTAATTTAAAATCTGAGTGCAATGAAACTTTTTCTTGGAGTATAATATATACACACAAATGGGCACATATCATCAATGTACACCCTGATGCATTGTCTGATGAACTTCACCCAATATTCCAGAATCCTAACTGTGTGAGGAACATCAGTACATGAATCTTACAGGAGATTTTGTCACTTACTGTAAACTGTAACGTATGAATTCAATATTTTATCCTACAAAATTTTAAAAGCCATGAAGTCCATCAGAGATTGGAAGTCCTGCTCCCTCCCCCGTGCCCCCCAGCTATGTGCTTGCCTTCTCCTCCTCTCATAAATGATGTTCTTTGTGTTTGGGTAGGATCAGAGTGACAGTTGACGGCGAATTTCTGCATTACATTTTCCCCTTCCAGTTCCTGGATTCTCCTGAATGGGACTCCCTGAGGCCCACGGAGGAGGGCATTTTTCAGGTAAGGGATAACTAGACCTCAGAGTGACAACTGCCTCTTCCCCATACACCTTTCTTTAAACACAGGCGAACAAAACAAAACAGCAGACGGCAGAGCAGTAACTCCTATTTTACTTTATTTTTTTTAATAATAAATTTATTTTTTATCGGTGTTCAATTCACCAACATACAGAATAACACCCAGTGCTCATCCCATCAAGTGCCCCCCTCAGTGCCCGTCACCCAGTCACCCCCACCCCCCGCCCTCCTCCCCTGCCACCACCCCTAGTTCGTTTCCCAGAGTTAGGAGTCTTCCATGTTCTGTTATTTCTGATATTTCCCACTCATTTTTTCTCCTTTCCCCTTTATTCCCTTTCACTATTATTTATTTCACTTTAGATTGTACTTTGCTGCATGCGTGACTTCCCAGTTCTGTTTGACTCTTGCTGATGACTGTCACTGGGTAGGTCCAGTGACAAGAAAAGGCATGGGCATCATATATGACCTATAGGGAGTCCATGATAGAAATTCTTAGATTTTCCTTGGGTTAGCTGTATATAGGGAGATTAAAATGGAATTCATTGAGATTTGAATGTAAACAACACTGTCACTGCCACCGTTTAGAAATCTAAACACCAAGAATTTCAAAGCCTATCCTTAGGGCACCTGGATGGCTCAGTGGTTGAGCATCTGCCTTTAGCTCACGTTGTGATTCCGGGCTCCTGGGATTGAGGGTGGCATGGCATCGGGCTCCCCATGGGGAGCCTGCTTTTCCCTCTCCCTCTGCTGCTCCTCCTGCTTGTGCCCTCTCCCTCTCTCTCTCTGTGTAAAATAAATACATAAAATCTTTTTAAAGATTAAAAAATAAAAGTCCACCCTTATTACAAAATGAGTGATTCTTAAGATTTAATTTTTTAAAAAGATTTTATTTATTTATTCCTGAGAGACACAGAGAGGCAGAGACACAGGCAGAGGGAGAAGCAGGCTCCCTGCAGGTAGCCTGATGCAGGACTCAATCCCAGGACCCTGGTACCATGACCCAAGCCAAAGGCAAACGCTCAACCACTGATTCACCTAGGTGTCCCCTTAAAATTTTAAATGCTGATAGATTTTAGTTTTCTAGCAAAAAAAAATGCTAAACTGTCACTACTCTGCTGCTATGTTGGTAAATTCAAAAGATAATCATTTCAGTGGATTCCATCTATTATGGCGTATTGTTTTCCTACGATTAATACATGTAACATACACTTGTGTATTTGTTACAAATACAAATTCATATACATATGCAGAATAGGTAAATAAATTCTGTTTTGTGCTACAGAAATGAGTAGAACTAAATGTCTGCAGTCTTGGGGACTAACTTGGAAAAATACTTCTGGCATTAGCCAACTTTATTATTTTTTAGTATCAAGTGGCTCTCACTTCTGTAAAAGGCAAAATATAGATATCCAGATTTTGAAAAGAGATAAGTTTGGGCACAACATTGTGATTGTTCATGTTATAAATTATATATATAGCAATACATTTTGTAATTCCCCTCCATTTTTATAATATATTGTGAGTCAGTGAACTTTTTTAACCTAAAAAAAGCAGCAAGTAAAATTCATTTAAAACCGGAGGAAAAAAAAAAAAAAGAGAGGCAGAACTTTTCTTGCTTCCTAATCTTTGTTTTTTGTGACCTTACATTTTTTTTAGGTAACCCTCACAGCAGAAACTGATTGTCGGTATGTGTCTTGGAGGAGAAAGAAATTATATTTGCTCTTCGCCCAACATCGTTACATCTCCCGCCTGTTCTCAGTTTTAATTGGCAGTGACATTGCAGATAAACTCTATGCCTTGAATGACAGGGTATATACAGGAAAAACATACCACTATGATATTCGGTTACCCAACTTCTATCAAATGTCAAGTCCAAAAATACCCAAGTCACCCCTGACCGAACATTTCCGGAATTCCAGACGGTACTGTGATAAATGACATCAAAGTCTGAAGTTTTATAATTATAAAAAAGACTGTCTTCATCATTCCCCAAAGGAAATGCAGAAAATTGTGCTCACTAGTATTTTTATAAATCAAACTCAGAGACAAGATGCCACCGCCAGCTGTTTTATTCATCTCAACTTCTGCGTCGTGAATAAAGTTTACAAATTTCTCTGTATTTCTTATTGGAATAAATGGTGGGGGGAGAATGAATAACTACAGGCAGTTTGTCCTTTTCTGTGTCAGAACTGGGAGAATGAAATTTTGATATTTCCTCAGATTTATTCAAATCTGATGTCATGCCCTGTTGAGTTAGGCATTGCTCCTCAAGAAGCAGCCAGAAAGTACTCTCAGCATGAGAGTGGGTTGTGACTGTCCCCCGTCAGTGTTTCCCAAAGTCACTTTTTACTATGACCTCTGATGAAAGCAAAGTGTATTATTATGGTGGGCAGCAATTATTTATTTTAAATGTGAAGTTATTTAATATGAGTAGAAAGTAGAATAAATACAAGATATGATAATATGTCCATCTTGAAGGCTATTTTATTGCAACAAATAACTTACCAGCTTAATCTTTACAATAACATACTTAAAAAGAGGCATTTTGTGGAAGGCAAAAATACATACTATTACAGAGTAAAAAGAATACCTGGGAACAAACAGTAAAAGCGTTGCACGGTATTTCAGTTTCACATGGTTAGCCGAAAGGGCAAGTGTGAATGGTCGGACTGAACAGGGAGGGCTCGTAGCAAATGCTCTACCTGTCACACAAACACAGCAGTGTACCTTACAGCAGTCCCTTCAACACTGTAAAGAAGAACTAACAGATCCCTAATCTGATCCCTATCTTTGGAAAACTGGTTTTCTGGAGAGGATGTGCAGGCCATGTTCTTTGGTAGAAAGATAAATCATCATGCTTTTAACAAATATGTATTGAGCACCTACTATGGCTCCAGGTGCTGTCCTGACCACTCGTGATACATCAGGTAACAGATTCCATCCCTCACAGAACTTAGATTCTGGGGTGAGAGAGAGAGATCATGAAATAAAACAGAAAAACCTGGAGCTAGAGTGTCACAGAGAGAGAAATTAGGGAAGGTGGGTAGGAAGGAGCATTGTAATTTTAATAGGATGGTCAAAGAAGGCCTGAATGAGAAGGTAATGTTTGAACAAAGATCTGAAGGAAGCAAAGGAACAATCCATGCAGACATCTGGGGAATGAGCTATCTGGGGAAGCAGAAGAGCAAATGGGAAGGCCTTTAGGCATGAGTAGGAACAGCTAGCAGGCAGTGTGGCTACAGCAGAATGAGTGCTAGGGAAAGAAGGCAAAGAGGATTTGGGGCTGACTGGGTGGAGTGTAATAAGGCATGGTAAGGACTTTGACTTTTATTCTGAGAGTGACCAGAAGCTATTAGGGAGTTTTAAATAAAAGGGTGGTGTGATCCACCCTATTCAATAGATTTGATAGAATCACATTGGCCAGCCTAGTGAGAATAGGTTGAGGGGGGAAGGAAGATCAAGAATGGACCTATCAGGAGTAAGCATGAGATGCCTACTAGATACTGAAGTAGAATAAATAGTTGGATGAGTCTAGAGTTCAAGAGAAAGGTCTGGGCTATAGATAGATTTGAGAGTATGTCACCTATAGGTGATATTTAAAGCCATGGGGCTAGATGAGATGGCCAAGGCAGTAAGTGTAGATTTAGAAGAAAAATTGTTGGAGGAACTTCCCTTGGAGGACTCCATTGTTAAGAGGACGGGGAGATGGGGAAGAGTCAGCAAAGGAAAGAGAAGGAGCAGCTAGTGAGGTAGGAAGAAAATCAGGAGCGCCAGGTCCTAGAAGCCAGGTGACGAAAGTGTTCAGGGGGAAGTGAGCAACGAACTGTCTCAAATGTGGCTGACAGGGCAGGTGATGTGAAGTCTGAGAATTCACCATGGGATTGAGCAGCATGGAGGTCACTGGTGAACATGACAGGAACAGTTTTCATGGCGTGATTAGGAACAAACACTTGACCAAAGTAGGTTGAGGGGAAATGAAAGGCAAGACGTTGGAAAGACAAGTATAAGGAGGCTTTTCAAGGAGTTTTGATGTGAAGGGAAAATAGAAATGAACAAGAGCCTGAGCAGGGAGTGGGGGCAAGAGAGAGGATGTGTTCTTTTTCCTATTGTTTGTAAGATAAAACAAAGAATGGCATATGTGCACGTTGATGGGAATGATCCAGAAGAGAGAGGTGAATTGCTGGAGGGGTGACATTGAGCAGGGAAGTGATGATGGGATCCAGTGACTTCAAACCCGAACATGGATAATCAATCATTAGGAAGGAGCGCAGCCAGAAAGTATGTGGGAGGGCAGCTGCTGGCAAAGGAGAGCTGCCCTGGGAGCTTGTGAAAGTTCTCTGGTAATTACTTCTATTTTCTCAGTGACCTAGGAAGCAAAGTCAGCAAGAAGGCTGGGGAAGGAGCATGGGGTTTATGTCAAGTACATCATCTTTCTGTACATTAGCATCTGCTGTAAGTGGGACAGGGTGGCAAGGTCTGAATCATTAGTCTGGATGAGCTACTGAGCTCATCAGGTTCAGCCTGAACTAAAGCAATAGTTGCAGGGCTTGTCCTCCCAGCCACACGTGGCCGTCGTGGCAGCTATTACACAAGCAGACACAACGGCAGCTTCCTGCGAGGTACAACCAAAGGCCTGCAGATATTAAAGCACAAAGCACCCTAAGGAGAATCCACACCTTAGGTCAGTGCCAGCTAAATAATTTCACAGCGGTTATTTATCAGATAGCTTTCTAACCATGGCAGTCAACTGAGAACAAACCACATAGAAATGGGATGTCGCTTTTTGGGTCAGATCGTGTTGGCAGGGGGAGCAGAAGAATTTACATGCAGGTTTTCCAGAAATCTAACCATTTTGGGGATGAACAGAAAGGAGTACAAACAGAACAGGCTAAAGGGATGTTGAGAGAGGAGGTCCAGAGGTGAGCCTCACCATCTTCACACTTGTGTGTAGGCCTGGCACCAGCCATCCTCAGTAGAACAGATACACTATTATCCAAAACCTTGGTTTGCACCCAGGTGTTCTCACATGAACAACAACAAAATATCAAAAACCCTATAGTAACCTCTATGTAGTTACTCTGTATGTTTGGTTTGAAATTCTAGCAAACCACATTTTGCTATTCTCAAAATACTCTGGTCAGTGAGGCAGAAAGAAGAAACCATAGATATCAAAAAAAAAAAAAAAAAAAAAAGGACCCCTGAAGTGCAATAACACAGTGCACTTAAAATTTAATTTCTATTAAAAATTGGGCTCATTTTAATCTCAGCCTAATTGTTTCCAGCCCTAAATTCCTTTGACTCATTTAATATCACTGGTAAAAGTGCAATAAGATGAGGCACTGTTGGTTTCCTTGTGTTAAAAATGCTTCATGGCTTTGTTCACAAGGTCTATACGTGCATAAATAAGTGAAGCACCTTGTTCAGTGAGTATAAAGAATTTTAAGACCGAGAAAGTAGAGCATTGAACCAAATGCAAGGCTTTCGTAAGCCTGAGGCCCTTTGCATGCCCACGAAGCTGATCCTGGTCTAGGGTCATAGGTCCCTATGACATCAAAGTATTGGGGTGATTGTGATTCTCTGTCCTAAATTTTGTGGTCAGGAACGACCCTGAGAAGTAGCCTCAGGGAGGAAAGAAGTGGCTTAAAATGAGCCCACAACCATTCTCGTCCCAGTCACCTAGGCAAGTGCCCAGGGGCTGCAGGCCCCATTTGCACAGCCTCTATTTCAGTTGGGTATTTGGAGGCTTCCGGCTCCCCTCAAGAGCTCGTCCTTTGAACTTGACTTGACCTCTATACAAAAGTATGATTTGCCCTGGACTCTGCACTCCTAGGAACTCGTGGTGCTGAAATTAATCTACCATAAGGAATAGTATGATGCTCTCCCAGCACTTACGGGTTGAAGAATTTTCTCTCCTCTTCAACAAAGGAGCAGAAGGCAATTCGGTTGCTCTCTGCTCATCTGGATAAGCTCTGGATGTCGTTTTGTTACACTGCACGGAAGCAGAAGGACGGAATTGACTTGACAGAGCAGTGACTAAGTGAAATCCCCCAAACTTAGCTGGCAAGAGCCATAAGAAAAACACACTGAGCAGACAATGCAAATTATCATAAGAGCAATACGCTGTATACATCAGGTACTCTAGACTTCCGGTTTGGGCAAGGATATAAATATCCATGTGGCACTGGATTGCACTCACAGGGGTCCACATTGCTGTGTTACACATGGCTATAGAAGAAATTAACCTTCAGAAATGGTGTTCCCAAATTAACAGTATTTTTTAGCAAATGACAGTTTACTCAACTGTAGGCCATCAGTGGGCTCGATTCTCTCATTGTTCTTCCTTCTACTAAAATTTAATACCTACACATCAATAAAACATACAATTAAATATCAGCATCATACAGACATCTCAAAATGTAAATGTTCAGTTTGATAGAACTGTGTATTATTTCAAGTTCAAAAAAAATCCTACAATACTGAAAAGATGTTGCAAGACTGAGACGTTACTTGAGCTCTTAGTCATCTATGCGTGTTACCGTCATTTCAATGCTGGACCTGGGTATTTGCATATAACATCAGCATGGTTTCGACATGATTTGAAGTTTTATTATTATGCTAAGTTTACCTAGTTTTAAAACCTGCTCGCTATTCAAGATTGACAGGGAACTTTCTTCTCCCCTGAAGAACTGATCATTTGTGTCTTGAACTATAATTTTTTCCCCTTACTCTATCTCAATTCAAGCTTCAGGGAGCTTAACAAACGTAATTTTATTTTATGTATAGGATTCCGAAACTATTTGTTTTTACATAATTTTATAGTAGGATTTTAGCTCTACTTGATATAACATGAGATGCTTTATCTAACTTGTGATTTCCACTCTTATTAAATATGAAATTATCTCCCAAAGTATATAATTACAAAACAATCATCTTACATCAATTTAATATTCTATCGTTTACAAAGCATGCCCACATACGATTTTATTTACTTGTTTCTGGAAAGAATCCCACTTTATGGATAAAGATTAGAGAGGCTGGGATCCCTGGGTGGCGCAGTGGTTTGGCGCTTGCCTTTGGCCCAGGGCACGATCCTGGAGACCCGGGATCGAATCCCACATCAGGCTCCCGGTGCATGGAGCCTGCTTCTCCCTCTGCCTATGTCTCTGCCTCTCTCTCTCTCTCTCTCTGTGACTATCATAAAATAAAATAAAAAAAAATTAAAAAAAAGATTAGAGAGGCTGAATCGCAGTAAATAGGGACACTCAACGTAAGCCAGTTCTTCCAAATCAGTGTGCTTGCACTTTTCAGGCTACACAACCATAGTGCTGAGTGACTTAAAGGGAACTAAAATGCCCCCAATCTGAACTGAAAGAAAAGCCAAAGCCAAACTGCTAGTTACACATCTGCTGAATTCCTTGGTGATAGCATGGGGAAAGTGATCTACACTTGAACTTTTCTTCTCCAGAACCATCAGCAACTAGCTTGAGTTCCAATGTGGTTTACAAGTAAAATGTGTAATTAAATATAATGCCATTAAAATGGCTATATGTTTATACAGTGAAAGAGCAAGGCCCAGCTTCTTTGATGCAGTTTAAATAAATTCATTAAATTTTGGATCCGTCCCCTATCACTTCAGATGTTTCTATGTCTTCTTAGTGATCTCTCCACAAATTTTACTCAGAAGCCTTCCTACTCTCAGGCCACCAAGCTTTATGTATCACCTCCCCACTTATAGGTAAATTAATTTCGTGTCCACTTGTAGTGCTGTTTCTCTCTTTCTTTTCAAAGATGAAATAAAACGATATGCACAGTGAAACTTGGTAAACAGAAACATCTTCAAATGGTAGCTAGGAAGGCCAAAAAAAGATATCTTTTGGTGCAGTATAAGTGGACATTTCTGAAGAACAGGGAATTACTATGGGATAGAAATTAGTTTATCTGAGCTCAAAGTTTAGCCAATGTATGAGCACAATATCTACTTTTCTGAGAAAAGAAATTTTCTTTTCAAACTCCCCCACTAAAAAAAAAAAAAAATTCCCCCACTAGTCTATATCTGTTTGGGAACAGTGCCTGGCACATGGTAGCTGCTTTGTAAATATTTGTTGAGAGAAGGAAAGTAATTGCATCTGTTCTTGAATCCATATCTGAATTTTAACACTGACTCCCCCTCCCAATTGGAATTCAACCATGCAGTGCCACTGGCAACTTTCTCATGAAATAAAATTAAAGACTTGTAATAATACCATTTTTTTCTACATGTCATTTTTTCTGCATGATGCAGAACTACTCTATCTCTAAGTGATTTTAAAGCCACATTCTTCTTGCTGATATTGCTGAAGTGAGTTTGAGCAACACTTGCTCAGAAGGCACTGTTCATAGTTTTCAGGTTCCGAGGTCATTCTCCGGGCTGCAAATCTGCAGGCTGACTTAGCTTAGAGCTTCTCTGTGTTGCATGCAATGGATTATTGTGTCCCTGAGAGTAATTCTAGTTTAAATGATAAGCAATATAACAGTTTTTATATTTCATGTTTCTCAGAAATGTAGTTTGTAGTTTGACCTCCTCTGACCTCACCTAAAGCTAGACACTCCATGCTTTTTTTTTTTTTAAGATTTTATTTATTTATTCTTGAGAAAAAGGGGGGTGGCAGAGACACAGGCAGAGGGAGAAGCAAGCTCCATGCAGGGAGCCTGACATGGGACTCAATCCCGGGTCTCCAGGATCAATCCCTGGGCTGAAGTGGCGCTAAACCGCTGAGCCACCCGGGCTGCCCGACACTCCATACTTTTATTGTAATTATACTTTTCCTGTGCAAAAACCATTAAGTGCTCATTAAATTGTTTTTGAAAAAAAAAATGAATGAAATGTGCAAGAGATAAGAAATGATGAAACATTGGTCAGACATGTGCAAAACACACCTTTTTAAAACCTGTTATTGATCTCATCCTATTCTTACACCCTCTTCCCTGTGATGGCAGAAAATACTTGATCCTGACGCTTAGAAGTAGTTTCTTCCCATCTTAAACAGTCTTTTAACATAATACTGGCAGTCTTTCTGCTTCTGTCCTTGCTCTGGGTGTAGAAACAGGTTTATATAAAGGCCTCATGGAAGAGCAGAGAGATGTTTTGGCCTCTCTCTTTCCTCTGCATCCTCCCTGGATGGACTGCAATGTTGCTTGGCCCCTTGGCTTCTGGGGTTTGGGGCTGATGGCCCCAAGAGTGTCACTGATCCTGCTCACGCCTCTGGCATTGAGGTTCCTGCCTTCTTCCTCCACTGGACCCTGACCCCAGGCATTTCTCATCATCAGACCACTCAGTGTTTCTGAATGAATGAATGAATGAATGAATGAATGAATGAATGAATGAATACATCTCAGGCTTAAGCCATTATCTCTTCCCCTCTTTCCAAACCTATCCTTTCCAACTTGTTCCTGTTCATCATAAATCAGCTAGATGGGAAAAGGGAGGAGAGTTGTTGGGGGGCTATGAGAGGGGGGAAGAAGAGTGAGGTGTCACTATTATGGCAGACAAGTCACCATAATTCTAATAAAGTAATCTAATCTAGTAGAACATTAAGTGTCATTTTGTTGTTGTTTATTCCTTTTATTAGACAGTGTGATCATATTATAAGTTGGAATAGAAAAAAATGAAGACAATAATTCTACTATTCTAACCCAACTTCCATTAATATGTTGGTATATATTTCTTCTGTTATTTCCCCATTCATAATAACTTAAGTTGTAAAACAAATTTTAAAATATTTAGCATTTCTTCTATTGGACAATAATAGTATTTGAAACAAAGATACCCAGTTTTTCCATCAACTAATGTTTGCTGAGTTCCAAATATATGCAAATCATGTGCTAAGTAAGTACCACGGAGATATGAAAGATAAATCAAACACACTTCCTACCCTCCAGAAACTTACAACCTAAAAGGAGAAATAGACTTGTACATGAATGTGCAAAAGATAGCAAGTGATAAAAGCCATAAAAGAGATAGAGACTAACTGTTAGGAAGAATCACATTTCTGTAATTTCACTTTGAAACATGCCAATAAAATAACCATTAATAATGTAAGTACTAAATGCCAAGGCATTTTTAATGATTTCATCTTACAATGGTAATTAATAGCAACATTTTCTACTAGATTTTTTTTTTTTGCTATTCAACATAAATTTTCTAAGTACTGAAGTTTTATTTATCTATTAAAAGTCCTATGAAGTCATCTGAGAGATTTCCTGACTCCCTTTGGAATGCTTTGTTGCTTTTAGATGCTGTTTTCTGAGCTTATAATATATTCATTACACTTCTCTTCAGATAACTTGAAGTGCGTAGTTGATGTAAAAAAATATTAAGAAATCCCTAAGTTGTGGCAAGTAGTACAACTGCGCAAGAATAGTTTTGTACATGGCATTCAAACCAAATTGGGCTTCTGCCAGAAAATGTGCTTGCCCAAAGTATTTCTATTCTTCCCATACTTAGAGACTCAATGACTCTAAAATCCGAACCTTAACAATGCACGACTTTCTTCTATGGAAGTGTGTGAGGGTCTCCGTGGTTTTCAAACCAGGTATCATCATAATCTTTTTGTGTGGCTCTAAATTGTACCACATAGGTTTGATCTTGAATTAAAAAAAAAAAATTTCATCGTGTTTACCATTTTTTTATGCCAAATGGTAAGACTGCTGGCAGCAGGCTCATAAATAGTTTATCGGATTTTATATATGCATTAAGCTCAGGAGGTGTCTTATTTTCATGAATTTATTACAACAATTTAAGTAGTAGTAATAACAATAATTTGCATTCAAATAATTCTTTTCTCCTGAGAACTCTGAGTGCTTTTGCACATCAATTAATGCCGGATGGCATTGTCATTATTCCCAACTTTATTTTATTATTCCATCTTTATAATGTGTTGCTCTGGGGTTTTGTATCTAGCTGATGTCAATTACTGGGCTGGCTATTATCAGGCCTTGCATTTGTCTCCAAGACCAGCCTTTTCTTTTTTTCTTTTTTCTTTTTTTTTTTGAGAATTAATAACGTAACAGAATGATACTGCTCAGTAGAAACTCTACGAGTGAAGTTCTGCTTTTACCAGATATAGATTACAAATCACTCATTGGCTTCACTGCCAATCAAAATCTTATCAATACCATAGATGACATTACCAAGAATTGCCAAAAGCTATTTTTCTATTATTCACAACTCTTCCTTTATAACAACCAAATGCCTCATATAAAGAAGTTATTTGCACACTACAAAAAAAAAAAATAGTACCTTTGAAAGTGTTTTCCTCAGGGTTGTTGCATTTCTCTAAAAGTAGAAGTGCTTAACTGGGGATTCGTAGACAGAGTTTGAGTGTCTGTGAATTTCTAGAAACTCCCAAAAGGGAAAGAACAGAACACAAGACAGGTCATCACAGTGGTTGGAGCTAGACTTGTGAATCCGCTCTTCTGGGGGTACCTACGTGGTGAGCCTAGGATCCAGTTTTGTTTTAAGGAGCCAACCAAGGCCCCAGTTTGAGGTGTCTTTGGGAATTGATTGTAAATTCAGAGTTACTTCTCTGATTATCTTTTCACACTTTTTTAAAAACCATAATTCTGTTATGCTTAGCTCCTTATAATAAATTCATTCTGTTTGAAATAACTTCCTAAAAGATTAGGAAATCCTGGGGTGCCTGGGTGGCTCAGTCCGTTGAGTGACTGCCTTAAGCTCCAGTCACGGGGTCCTAGGGGTCCTAGGATACAGCCCCACATCAGGCTCCCTGCTCTATGGGGAGTCTGCTTCTCCCTCTCCCTCTGCCTGCCACTTGCCCTGCTTATGCGCTCTTCTCTGCGTCAGATAAGTAAAATCTTAAAAAAAAAAAAGGATTAGGAAATCCTATTACATGCTTCCCCTAGGGTCTTTGTT
The DNA here is from genome assembly GCF_018345385.1 of Vulpes lagopus. NCBI lineage: Eukaryota > Metazoa > Chordata > Mammalia > Carnivora > Canidae > Vulpes > Vulpes lagopus. The sequence continues at coordinate 10,376,073 of NC_054824.1, forward strand.
GTTGTCAACATTCAAAACAAATAATTCACAAATGCAACTCTTCTGTTTTAGAAGGAAAGCTATGTGAAGAATAATAGACAGAAACAATATCAAGCCTCTAGTTTTTGACATTATAATTACTGTATGCGTGTTTGTGTGCCAACCCCAAGATGGTAAATTACTGTAACTTAGCTCTGCCAAATGCCCGGTTTCTAGAATCTATACTACTGCATATTTCATGAGTTTGCTTTTGAAACCAATATCTCATTTCTGGCTACTCCAGGGAAACCCCAAACCACTGGAAATTTTAGCATGTGCCAAAGTCTTGCAATTTACCAATTTTTTTGGAAACATCAATCTTGTGTCTGCTAGAGTCCATCTATCTAAAACAGGCAAATACATAAAAAATAAAACTACCTCTTACCCATTTCATATGTTCATAGGATATTTCAACTATTTCATCAGACTAGGGAATTTTGATGACCGAAATTCTAATAATTTTTGTTGATTATGTACCATGTGGAACACTGTAAGGGGGGATAGAAAAAATGTACAATTAAGCTACCAAAAACTTGATGCCAGACATTTTTTTAAAACATGGACTTTAAAGGTCGAGATAATCCTGTCAACTATGAATTATTATCCTGGTTTTTATTGACAAGGAATTGAGACTCAGAAAAGTTTAATAAATGATTTGAACTTGCTCAGCTTATTAAATATAAAACCATGGTTCAAATCCAGCTGCTAATTCCAACCCCTCCCTCTGCTCTTTTGACTGCCCTCATAATTCACTGGGTCACTTTTCATTTAAAAGTTTTACCCTTTAAGTAAAGGCTCATCTTTTAATGAATGACAGCTAATCCAACTTTTTTATGGAGTTTCTTCATGAATTTAGAAAAATTTAGGTACATACTGTTTTAACTTTTTTTTTTTAGACTGTGTGCTTTGGGATGCATCAATAATATGGGAAATCACATCCCTTTGCTTTGACATGTTTCTCGGTTTTTTATTTAGCCAAGATATAAACACCTGTTCAGTCATTATCTATTTAGTTATTTTAAACAAATTAACTGAGTTAGTTCTAAAAAGCAAAACATATATCCATTAAAATGGCTAAAATAAAAAGTTGAAATACCAAATGCTATCAAGAATGTGAAATGGCAGGAACCCTCACTCATTGTTTGTGGGAATGGAACATGGTACAGCCACTTTGGAAGGCAGTTTGGCAGTTTCTTACCAAGCTAACATAGCCTTACCACGCAATCTAATAATTGCAGTCCTTGGTATTTACCCAAATGAGTTGGAAACCTGTCCACTCAAAAACCCGCACACAAATGTTTATAGCAGATTTATTCATAAATGCCACACACTGGAAGAAACCAAGATATTCACAAAATGGTGAAAGGATAAATGAACTGCGGTACATCCATCCTATGGAATATTTCAGTGACTTTAAAAATAAGCTATTAAGATTCAGAAAAAAAAAACAAAAACAAGGAGGAAACTTAAATGCATATAACTTAGTAAAAGAAGCCAGTCTGAAAAGTCAATATCCTGTATGATGCCAACTATATGACATTTTGGAAAAGGCAAAACTATGGAGACAGTAAAAAATATCAATGGTTGCCCAGGGTTAGGGAGGGAAGAGAGGGATGACAAGATGGAGCACAGGGGATTTTTAGGGCAGTGAAACTGTTTGGTTTGAGGTTGTAATGGTGGGTACATGACATTGCTAAAGGAAAACTTCCTCTCCTCTCAACACCAGATACCAAATGCTGGCGGGGGGGGGGGGGGGTGCGGTTTCCACACTAACCAGTTCTCCAACCCTCAAGACACCGAATGGGTATCCAACAACTCACTTCTGACGCTAACTACCCAGAGTTAGTGCAGATCCCACAGGTTGGGTCTCAGCTCCCCAAGAGTACCTCTTTACTTTAGATGCCAATCACAAGTAGTGGGCCCCCAGGGTCACACCTCGGTCTGACTTAGCTCTAAATTGGGGTTCCTTTGACCTTGTCCTCAGGTTCAATAATTTGCTATAATGACTCACAGAATACAGGGAACCCCATGTACTGGTATGTTATAAAGGATATAATGAAGGATACAAGTGAACAGCCAGATAGGGAGGTACACAGGGTAAGGTCTAGAAGGTTCCTGAGTACAGAAGCTTCTATCCCTGTGAAGCTGGGATGTGCCACCTTCCCAGTATGTGGATGTGCCCACCAACCTGGAAGCTCTCTGAACCCCTTAGTTCAGGGATTTTTATAGAGACTTCATCACGCAGGCAAGATCAATTATTCATTCAGTCTCTAGCCTCATTTCCCTCCCCAGTAGATGAAGGGGGGGCTGGATGCTCTAAGTTTCTAATCATGGCTTGGATCTTTCTGGTGACCAGACCCCACCCAGAAACTATCCAGGAGTCCACTCAGAGTTATCTCATTAGAACAAAAAAATGTTCCTTCATCCAGGAAATTCCAAGGGATCTAGGAGCTCTGTGTAAGATACTCCTTTCATGCCCATCACTCAGGAAGTCACAGAGGTTTTAGGAGTTCCATGTCAGGAATTGAGGGTCAAACTCTAAATATTAGGAAAAAAGATGCCCCTAGTACCCCTATCACTCAGGAAATTATAAAGGTTTTAAAAGCTGTGTGTCAGGAACTAGGAAAAAACATCAAAAATATATTTCTGACTGTATCACAGGTAGATACACAACATTATACCGTTTGGCAAAACTCATAGGAATATAAAATACAATGATGAACCCTAATGTAAGTTTGTTAATAATGATGTATCAACACTGGTTCTCCATTGTGACAAATGTATCACACTAATGCAAGATCTTAATAACAGGAGAAACCATGAACAAGGGAGAAAGGGGTTTATAGACACTTTCTATACCATCTGCTCAATCATCCGTAAGCCTAAAACTGCTCTAACAAAACAAAGTCTATTAATTTTTAGTGTTTTTTAATTAATTTTTTATTTTTTTATTTTTTTTTAATTTAAAAAAGATTTTACCTATTTATTTGAGAAAGAGCACACGTGTAGGGAGAGAAGCAGAGGGTGAGGGAGAAGGATGGGGAATCTTCAAGCAGACTCTATGCTCAGTGCAGAGCCCAACATTGGGCTGAATCTCACCACCCTGAGACCATGACCTGAGCCAAAACCAAGGGTTGGACGCTTAACCGACTGAGTTACCCAGTTACCCCTTATATTAGTATTTTTTAAAAGATTTTATTTATTTATTCATGAGAGACAGAGAGAGAGAGAGGCAGAGGCACAAGCAGAGGGAGAAGCAGGCTCCATGCAGGGAGCCCAACGTGGGACTCGATCCCGGGACTCCAGGATCACACCCTGGGCCGAAGGCAGACGCCAAATGGCTGAGCCACCCAGGGATCCCCTATATTAGTATTTTTTTTTTAAAGAAAATGAATTTAAAAAGTCAATGAGGTTAGTTGACAAACTGGTCAATGAAAAAGTTAATGAAGCATTTAATGAGAGGAACTTGGTGTAAAAAAAAAATCTAATTAAATCATTGTTTAATGATCCATGTTTGATCAGAACTATCTGCTTGGAGACCATACCAGAAGCAGCCGGGGTCTCCCTGTAATAAAAAAGTTTACACTGATGTCAACCATGGGCAGATAGACACACAGAAGATCACGCTACATACTTTTAAAACCAGCGACTCCCTCAGGTCTTGTTTTATTTTCACAATACTTATTCTCTCTGAACTTTGAAATCTCATCGAGGCTTTCTCCAAATAGAAAAAGCAGGCTGGGAGGCCCACAGAGAAATAAAGGTAGAAAGAATTATGTCAACTTAAGCTACATTCGCCATGAGTTTTTGCAGAGGAGACAGGCTGCCCTATATTTTGTTATTTATGCCTTGTATGCTTTGCATTCTTTATCTCTGTGCAAGTCACTTCCTTGCATCATATCGGCTTCCAAATAGCGCTCAGGAGCTTTCAATCAGACCTCTCCACAGCAAGCAGGAGGCGACCAGGGAACCTAAGCCATTCCCAAAACCAGGTTTTGTGTCTAGAATTCTCATTTTAAATTTTACAGAGCTATTATTCATATGCCAGTGATAAGAAACTTAAATACAAAGTTGTGTTTTAATCCTTCGTTGCACTATAGTGAGGGTTTTGGGTTTAGTTCAGTCTCCACTTAAGGTGGAACACAGACTCTGAGAAAACAGAGACTCTCTCTCTCTCTCTCTCTCTATCAAATGCCAGTTCTCAAGTCTTAGGAGTTTGGATCCCACTACTCAATCTTTTATGTGACCTGTAAGCCTTCCAGGCATCTTATTCTGCTAGGGAAGGCATGAAAGTGTCCTATCGCAGCCGACTGCGTCATCGTACCTCTGGAATCTGGCCTTCCCATCTGCAAAACTCAGAACCCGGGCTCTACTATCTTAATAAATATGTTTTTCAATTATCATAAAAGTAACATAATCACTGTAGAAAATTTAGCAGAAGAAGAAGCAGGAGGAAGAGTAGGAGGAGTTGGAAGAAGAAGGGGAGAGGAAGGAAGGAAGGCAGGGAAGAAAGGAGAGAAAAAAAAAGAAAAATCACTTGCAACCCCACCACTCTGCAGTAAGGAAGGTGCACGCATTTTAGAGCATATCATCCTGGATGATTTTTAATATTCTACACACTCTTGTAACTTGCCTTTTTCTAGTTAACTTCTTCCCACGGGAAGCAGTGTAGCTAGAAATAGAAGGTGGCAGAAACTTGTAGCTAGTGGACAAAGGCGCAAGCTCTGGAACTAGGCTGCCTGTGTTCACAGCCTGGCCCAACTCCTCATTGGCTGTGGGACCAGAATATTCCACCTCAGTTTCCCCTCTATAAAATGGTGATAATAGTAGTACCTATTTCTTCACAAGTTCCACGATGAGGATTCAATGGCTTAATATATCTAAACCACTAACAGCAGTGCCTAGCACAAAACTATACTCTATATCAAGGGACAGTAGTAAGCTTTTTCAGGAAAGAACCAAAAAGTAACTATTTGAGGCTTTGCTGGGTCATATGGAACTCCCGTTGGAACTCCTCAATGCTACCTTTGTCACAAAAGCAGCCATAAGTGAATGAGCATGGCTGGGGTCCAATTAAACTCTATAGACACTGAATCTGAATTTCATATAATTTTCACACATCATAACGTATTATTCTTCTTTTGATTTTTTTCGACCGATAAACATGAAAGTCATTTTAGCTCCTGGACTGCACAAAAATGGACTGTGAGCTGGGCCTTCAGATCATAGTTTACCAACATCTGTTCTATATAATTAGTTAACATTATTATATCTCTACTATTCCTACAAAAAAAAAAAAAACTTTTTTAAAATAGATTCCATGCCCAATGCAGGGCTCTCACTCTTGATCACATAATCAAGAATCGCAGGCTCTACTAACTGAGCCAGCTAGGCGCCTCTCTACAATTTTTTTCTCTTTTGGCTGCTTAGAACAAGATTGTTTGGATGTTCTATAATTTACTTAGTCCCCCATGGCTAGAATTTAGGTTCTCTCCGGTGTTCATCATAAGCCATTCTCCAATGCATATCCATGCAGAACTTTGTGCACTTTTATTATTGTATCTACATCTCAAAATGTATTTAGTGACAGCTAAAAACACTAGAAGGAAACAGGCTCTCAAGAAGCAGCCTTGCAAATTAATCATGTACAGTTCTAACAAGTTTCAAACATGTCAGAGAAGAAGCTTTATCAGTATAGTGTATATTCGTATCCGTAGAACTTACTATGTACCACATACCATCCTAAGCCTTTTACCTACATGAAACCATTTCGGCCGCAAATCACTGCTTTGAGGTGCAGGTGCAATCATCATCATCATCACCATCCCCTCTTTTCTACAAAAGAGGAAACCAGGAAACCGAAGCACAGAAAGGCTAAGTAGCTTTCCAAGGGCACAGGGCCGCTGGGCGCGGGGGCCGGTTTCGAACCCAGCCTGCCCAGCCCTAGGCCCAGGCTCCCAGAACTCCTTGCCCTGCCTGTGCCCCGAGAGGTTTGGCTGAGTGTGCACCTCCAGGCGCACATGAGCACCTCCAGGCACTTACCTTACCATGTACCTGTTGTCTTTGTCAGGCTGAGGTCACGTCTGCACGCGCACCACCTCGTCTCTAATATTCGGCACAAATTCTATAGCACAGTGGGACGTTCCGGGTGGAAGCTCAATGTCCATCTCACCTTCTTCCACTTTTGTCCTCCACCCCCCCCCCCCCAGCCAACTCTGCATTCTCCTGCCCTGCATTTCTTACCCCGAACAGGTGTCCTCTACGAGCAGCGAAGGTTGATCAGCGCGCGCTTTCGTCTCGTTTTCCCACCTCGGGGCCCACGTCTCCCGAATTCACTCGGCAAATTCGGCTGCAGCTTCGCTTCGGGTGGAGGAGCTCGCACCGCCGCGGGAATGCACCTGCCGGCTAAGGAGCCTCCTGGGAGGGCAAACGGGCTCGCGGCTGAGGTGGGTCCGCGCGGAACCCCCCCCCCGGCCGGCCCCCGCACGCCCGCACCCCTGCCCCCCGGCCGCACCCCCCGCACCCCTGCCCCCGCACCCCCGCACTCCCGCCGCCCCCCCGCCCCCCGGCCACACCCCCGCCCCTCCCCCCCGGCCCCCGGCCGCCCCCCCGCCCCTCCCCCCCGCCCTTCCCGCGGGGGCCGAGGCGCCAGCGACTGTCCCAGAAAGGAGTGAGGCGAGCGGGTCGTTCGACTTGGGGGGGTGGGGGTGGGGGTGGGGGTCGGGGTGGGGGTGGGTTCTGGGCGCCGCGTCCACCGACTGCCCTCCCCGCCGGGGTCCTGCAGCTGGAGGTCCCCCAGGAGATGAGCCGCCGACGCCGCAGTCCTAGATGCCGCCCCCCCCCCAAGGATGCCCAAACCCGGACAGACTCGACCGTAGAGGGGAACCGGGGGAAGAAACGCGCGGGTGTTTCGAACTGGTGACTGCGGGGCAGACGCGGCGGGGAGCGGGGCGGGGGGAGAGGGGGGCGGGGCGGGGGGTACGGGAGGGGTGAGGTCCGAGGCCCCCGGGCTCCGTCTGCCCCGGGGGGAGGACGGGGGAGCGGGGGGGGGGGGTCGGGGGGTGGGGGGGTGGGAGCAGGGAGCGGCCCAAGGCCCCGGGGCTCCGTCCGCCGGGGGGGGGGGTCGGGGGGGGTCGGGGGCTGGGTGGGGGGAGCAGGGAGCCGCCCAAGGCCCCGGGGCTCCGTCCGCCGGGGGGGGGGGGGTCGGAGGGGTCGGGGGGGGGGTGGGGGGAGCAGGGAGCGGCCCAAGGCCCCGGGGCTCCGTCCGCCGGGGGGGGGGTCGGGGGGGTCGGGGGGGTGGGGGGAGCAGGGAGCGGCCCAAGGCCCCGGGGCTCCGTCCGCCGGGGGGGGGGGTCGGGGGGGTCGGGGGGGGTGGGGGGAGCAGGGAGCGGCCCAAGGCCCCGGGGCTCCGTCCGCCGGGGGGGGGGGGGGTCGGGGGCTGGGTGGGGGGAGCAGGGAGCGGCCCAAGGCCCGGGGGCTCCGTCCGCCGGGGGGGGGGGTCGGGGGGGGTCGGGGGCTGGGTGGGGGGAGCAGGGAGCGGCCCAAGGCCCCGGGGCTCCGTCCGCCGGGGGGGGTCGGAGGGGTCGGGGGGGTGGGGGGAGCAGGGAGCGGCCCAAGGCCCCGGGGCTCCGTCCGCCGGGGGGGGGGGGGGGCGGGGGCGGGGTGGGGGGAGCAGGGAGCGGCCCAAGGCCCGGGGGCTCCGTCCGCCGGGGGGCGCCGGGGCGCGGGCGCCTGCGCGCTGGGGCCCGATGCCGGGCAGCCCGGGTCGCGATGCCTATTTTAGTCAAAGCCGCTGCCCGCGCGGGGACCCGGCACCCGCCAGGGAGGCTCGGGAGCCGCGATCGGCCGGGGCTGTGCCGGGGGCGCCCGTCGAGCCGCCGCGCAGCCCGGAGCCGGGCACCAGCCGGTAAGGAGCGGGCGGCGCGGGTGCGGGCGGGCGCAGCCTCGGGGCCCCCCGGGCTAAATCGGGAAGCGAAAGTTGGGGGGCGGCTCCCGCGGCGACTTGGAGCCCCGGGCGGCTGCGGGTCCCCCGCGCCCGGCCGCCGGGAGCCCTGCCCTGCCCTGCCCTGCCCTGCCCTCCGCCCCCCGCGGCCCGAGGAGGCGCGCGGCTCCCCCCGCCTGGGGTCGCGGCCGGGGCCTCGGGGTCGGCAGTGCGCGCGGGGCCGGGGGCTGGCGGCGCTTCCCTCGGCTGCACCCCCGGGCCCGGTCTCCGCGGAGGGGCGCGCCCCGGGGCCCGGGCAGCTGCGCACACTGACCCCCCCCCCGCCCCCGGGGCCGAGGCGAGCGGGTCCCCTGGGAGGCCCCGCCCGCACCCGGGTTCCCAGGCCTGGGCAAGCTGTTGGCCAGACGCGTCCCAGAAGCGGCTTGCTTTGAAGCAGGAATAGGAACCCAGCTGGCTCACTACTGTGCATGCGTCTCTATCTTAGGGCCGTGAGTTCAAGCCTCATATTGGGCATAAAACTTACCTGGGAGGGGAAAAAAAAAAAAGACCTAATGGGTTGAAGCAGGAATAAGTGCGGCGGAAAGACTCTTGGCGACTCCGCAGATGGGCATAGGCTCAGCTGGATTTCCAGGATGAATGAAGTCAGCTAGCAGGACCTTTCCTCATTGCCGCCTTTTCTTTTTTCTTTTTCTTTTTTTCTTTTTCTTTTTTTTTTCTTTTTTTGTAGTTTGATGAAGGGTTAACGTTAGTTTCACCTTGGAGCTCTTTAATCCTTCAGACACCTATTTGGAAAACCCAGAGATGAAGCAGGACTTCAGAGCACGTGATTAAAGAAATTAGACTCTGGAGAACTAATAGGAGAAAGTAGATTTCTCTGGATTCCGTCAAAATGAACCCGAACGCGTGCCAGTTTTTCAGTTCAGCCTTCCTCCCCGGACTAGAAGGATAGTTCAGTGTAAACGACTTTAAGTCTATGAAAAGTGATCAAAGGAAGCTGAAATTAGTAAGATCCGGTCGATATTATTGATAATAGGTAACTGGCATTTCAAAATTGACGTAGAGGTACATGCACATAGATAAATAATAGGTATACGAATAAATAATAAATTATATGATAAATGTAGTATACAATGCTATTCCACAAGCTATAATAGATATAGAAAGTAAAGTAGGCATGTATTTAAAGACCCAAGTCTTTAATAAGGTGTGCTGCATCAAAATATATTGTAGGCTAATCCCACCTTTTAAAAATTCCTATTGCTACGTCTCCAGATCTTGCATCAGGAAGTGATGGTTTTCTTATCATTTCTCTTGGAGCAGAAGTTGGTACCTTTAGTGCCACTTGAAGAACTTTTTAAAGCCCAAACTTGAGCTAGAGTAAATTAGTTGGTGATATGGGTGTAATTGAGTGGGTATGAAGGGGAATATGTATTAATTACCTTATTATGTAAATATGTATTAGAGCCTCAGGCTATTCGAACTTGAAGGGTTTCAGAGACCATCTAGTCCAGCCACCTCTATTCCCAGGAAGAAGCAGACCCAAGGAGCACAAGTGACCTCCCTTGACTTATGTGACTCCCCAGGGCTTTCGGTATAGAACCTGACTTTCTTAGTCCCGGGAACGGTGGGCTCTTTGCTGTCTTTACTAAGGTTTGGGGAGACTGAAAGTGATTTCTAAAAATGTTTGTCATATTTGTGTTCCTTCCATACGGCTTTCACCCCTGGCATTCTCTACAGAGTCTAGGCCGTGAGTATACATAGATGAGTGTGACATTGCCTCTGCCTCACAGAGAACACAGGATAGTTAAAAAAAGGAAATAGGACAATAGAAGTGGAAGCACATTCTAAAGTGCCATAGAAATATAGTTATTATCGGTTTAGGCAATGCTAATGCCTAAGCTGACGTTGACACTAGTTTATGAGTGATAGAGGGTCTTGAATATCATTCTCCCTCCTGCGGAAGTTATGGGATTAATTCTCATCCGGTCCTTGAAAGCAACCTTTGTATAAATAGAATTATTCAAATAGTGATACCTCTCACCCCAATAGGCTTATATTTTTTATTGATTCAAGCATTTGGAAAGTAGTTGAATTTATGTAGCTTCTTTCCTTTTTGCATAAAATCAGTATGTAAGTCAACTATTTGTCTTATATTTATGAACTATATCAAAATTATATAAAGAGATCTTTAACTGACTTGATCACTTCATTCATAGTTTGTAATGTATGGACTTTTTAAAAAATAATCTTTAGAGACATAGAATTCTTTTAGATTTGCCTAATAACAACCTTTCAAAATTCCCAATCTGTACTAATTATTCTACCTAAAACCTTTACTTTGATATGATGGAAAAAAAAATGAACGGAAGAGTACGGTCAATTGTGTGACCTTATTTTGGAAAGACTTATTATTAGGTTAAATTTGAAGATATTTTTGGTCCCTATTTGGAGTTCCTTTTCTGAAACAGAATAATTCATACAATCTGTAAACCTACATGGTTTTTGTCAGGGACCAATTTGTGTCATTAATAATAGAGTTTTTTTTTTAAGTCCCAGAGATGATGGTTAGGTAATTTAGTTAGGAAATGGTGCCACTTTGTGTTAAGGTTTAGGTAAGCATGTGCAAAATGCTTTGAAATGTATTTGCTACAGATTTTAATATTAAATAGTTGAATGTATACTCATTACCTCTCCTACATATATGCAAACCACAAGTTTACTACTTTTTAATTCATAACATGCTACCTGTAGAATTTTTATGGCAAAGAAAGTAGATTTAAGTTGGACAACGAAACAAAGAGTAAATTTTATATCTCTCTGCATATCTAAATGATAATGTATTTATTACAAGCATATATGATAATATGGAATGTATATATGTATGATACAGTGATTTAATGACAGTATGTAAATAGAGCCTTCTAAATATCCTAAGCCTTCAAATAGTAAATATGAGAGGGTTAAATTTTTTTAAAGTACTTAAAAAAATCAGTTTTTCCAGTTATTTTTTCTGTGTTTGGACTCAGTGTCATAGTAGGAATGTGATGGTGGTTGATGAACGTTGGTGATTTTCTTTTAGACTGGTTAATTCCTTATTCCTCTCTTCCCCACCAAGCATGTTTATATACAGATATACACATATCAGTGAATAATTGTGCACTCTGCTAAATATTTTACATATTTCATTAGAAAGTCAAATGAGGTATTACTATCATCGTTTAACAGATAAAGTAATAGATACTCAATATGTGGCTGGTAGGGTTCACAGCTGGGTCTAATTCATAAGCACCAGAAAAACCTACCAATGTTTAGCTCACAGAAATATTATTTTTAAGATTTTATTTATTTATTCATGAGGGACAGAGAGAGAGAGAGAGAGAGAGAGAGGCAGGCTCCATGCAGGGAGCCTAACATGGGACTCGATCCTGGGTCTCTAGGATCACACCCTGGGCCGAAGGCAGTCGTTGAACCCCTGAGCCACCCCAGCTGCCCCAGAAATAATTTTGATGTAATACCTATAGGGGTAGTAATATACAGCTACCATTTTTATGATTATCCTTTTGTTTCTTTGTTTTTACAGGGATTTTCAAGATGAATTATACCGAGTCCAGCCCTTTGACAGAATCAACTGCAATAGGTTTTACACCTAAGCTAGAAAGTATCATACCTGTGCCTTCCAATGAGACCACATGTGAAAACTGGAGAGAGATACATCACCTAGTTTTTCATGTAGCAAATATTTTTTTCACAATTGGGTTGGTTATTCCAACTACACTTCACCTTCATATGATACTTCTTAGAGGAATGTTAACCATAGGTAAGATACCTAATTGAAACTTATGTAATTTCCCTATAACTGGCATCAGATGGACTTTGTGTTGGGGGCTTCCGGGTATTCCTTGTCAAGTCTATAGCGTACCTAAAATATAGGTCTTTGTCAGCAAACTAGTAGTACATATATCAGGTGACTTGCCACGCAGGTCTTTACATGCTGTCTTTCCCTTATTTGTTTTACATAAGACCATGTGTGTTTTCTATGTTGTTTAGACTTTCCAGATATCAAAAAATCCATCTGTATGTAGGAGTGTGGGCTTTGGAGCAGACTGTGTAATTCAAATACTGGTTCCACCCCTTGCTAACTGTGTAACTGGGGCAAGTGATGGAACATTTCTACTCCGTTTTCCCATGTCAAATAAGGGTAAAAATAATGCCGTCTCCTAGGGCTGTTGTAAGAATTAAATGAGTGTGTGTGTACGTGTGTGTCTGTGTGTGTGCGAGCACCCATGTATGTGTGATATTTGACTTATAATAGTGCCTGGCATATAGTAAGTACTAACCAGTCTTAACCACTGTGATTTGAATAGGCATTTCTTATGGTCTGTAAGTTGGAAACAAAAGCAATTTCCCAGACACAGTGGTTCGAGTAAAACTTTTTTTGAGGGCTCCAGTAATCCTGATGAGGTGGATTAAATTTATTCACATCAGAATGCCGACACAATTGAATCTATTATTTTAGCCAGTGATTCTTGACAAATTACTCTCTATGTGATTGTTTCCTTGGTGATTTATCTATTCAGATGCATTTTGGGGCACCTATAATTTGTCAGGCAAAGACTGAAGAAGGCAATGTCCATCTTTGAAAAAGATACTTTTGGGGGGGTAGTGCTGGAGAGAAACAGATGCACAGTCATGTGTGAGGAGTTGGACGCTGTGACGCAGGCGTGCACCCAGTGCCAGGGAGAAATGGAGAGGGTGATAGGCTCAGCAGGAAGGCGGAACGAGGTCACACTGAGGAGATGACATTGGAGCTGGCTTGTGGAAGATGAACAGGATTCCTCTGAGTGTGAGTGTGTATGGGATCCAGGTAAAAGGCACAGAAGAGAGGGAAATTCAGCATATTGAGGGAGAATGAAGAGTAGCTCATTATGCCTGGAATGCGTGAAGAATTACAAGGAAAGTCTGGACGTGAGAGACCCACTTCCAGTTATGGAATAAGTTGTGGGAATAAGAGGTACAGTGTCAGTGATACCATCATAGCGATGTATGGTGACAGATGGGAGCTACACTTGTGGTAAGCATAGCATAAGGTATAAATTTGTCGAATCACTATGTTGTACACCTGAAACTAATGTAACACTGCGTGTCATCTCTACTCCAAATAAATGAAGAAGTAGATAGATAGGTAAATAGCTAGAGAAGTAGATGGATCAAACAAGAAGAGCCTGGAAGGGAAGCTAGAAGGTAGCTTGTGCGACTCCTGTGGCTGTGTCCTCTCTGAGTAAGGTAGCGATTGCAGCAGGCACTAGAGTTTTTAGTGAAAAACAAAAAACCACACCCTATAAAAAGGCAAATGCTAATTAAATGCTTTAAAAGATTTTACTTATTTATGTGAGAGAGAGAGAAAGAGCACACGAGTGTGGGCAGAGGCAAGGGAGGGACAGAAGGAAAGGAAGAGGGAGAAGCAGACTCCCCACTGAACAGGGAGCCCAAGGCAGGACTTGATCCCAGGACCCTAAGATCATGACCTGAGCTGAAGGCAGACGCTTAACCGAGTCACCCAGGCACCTGGCTAATTATAATTTTTAAAACATGATTTTAGAGGTAGGATGGACCAAGGAGATATCTAATCCAACCAAGATGAAACCTGGAGGAGTTGAATGATTAATCCAAAATTAAGATGGAGAGAATGTGGCCAAACCAGGACTATAATTCAGGTCCTCATGTTCCCAGTCTGTCAAAGCATTATGTTTTCCTGTCTTCTTTAAGTGATGATATTTTAAAATTTAACAAGACTTGTTATGAAATATTATTTAAAAACTTACAAAGTTCTACATTTTGGTCTACTCAGATGCCGCAAATCATTCTGATGAAATAAAAATTGCAAATGGATAGCTTTTTAATGTGGGAGGTTAGCTTTTCTGTGCATGTTGTTGATATATTTGTGTCATATTGAATATATTTTATTTTATTACTTTTTAATATTTATTTATTCATGAGAGACAGAGAGAGGCAGAGACACAGGCAGAGGGAGAAGCAGGCTCCATGCAGGGAGCCCGATGTGGGACTTAATCTCTGGACTCCAGGATCACACCGTGGGCCAAAGGCAGGCACTAAACCGCTGAGCCACCCAGGGATCCCCTGAACATTTTATTTTAAATTAAAAATATATATTGACTCTCCCACCATAAATGGGTCAAAAGAAACTGGGATATTTTTCCTAAAGTAAGAGAATTGATAAGAAAAAGCAGGAAGATTTCCATGGGTGAATGGAAAATTGTCAGATGAAAAATTCAAAGTTTAGGCACCTGGGTGGCTCAATGGTTGAGCATCTGCCTTTCGCTCAGGTCGTGATCCTGGGATCCAGTCCCGTATCTGACTCCCTGCAGAGAGACTTCTTCTCCCTCTGCCTATTTCTCTGCCTCTCTCTCGGTGTTTCTCATGAATAAATAAATAAAATCTTAAAAAGAAAAAAGAAAGAAAGAAAAAATCAGATAGCTAAAAAATTTTGGGAAAATATTCAGGTTCACCAATAATGGAAATGCAAAATAAAATGAAACATAATTCCTCAGTGTCAAATTAAGAGTTTTCAAATTTTGTATTATTAACAACCTGATAGTGGCATTCCTCACTAGTAGGATTGCAAATATTTATATACCTTTGGGAAACAGTTTAGTCTCATGAAAAACTGAAAAGTTCATTTCCTTGACTTACTGTTAGGTAACTCACCCTAAGGAACTAGTAAAAAAAAAAAAACATTAATTCTTAATATATAAAGATGTTTTGATGATGTATCAAAAATTATACCCCAAAAATCTCATCTGTTTACCTGTTGGAAAATGGTTAGATAAATGAGAGTTTAATCAGTTACAGTCATTAAAAACTATGTATATGAAGAGTTTTGACAAAACAGAAATTACCACAATAAGTAAAATAAGTAAAAGAGTGGATTTTAAATTTTTATATACTGTAGGTTTGCCATCAGGGAAAAATACATCAAGATTGTAAGGAAATAAAATTTGCAAATGGAGAACTTATTAAATATCAACAGTGGTTTTCTTTATGTAGTAAAATTATGGGGTTTTTCCCCCCTTAAAAATATTTTCTATATAAATTTTCTGCAACAAAGCACATTTTTCTTTTGTGGTAGTAAGACAAAAAACAAAATGGAACTTAATGTGATGTTTGGCTTAGGTATTTATTTTTTTAAACAGAGCAGGGACATGGGCATGCATAAGCGGGGGGGGGGGGGGCAAAAGGAGAGAGAGAGAGAGAGAGAGAATCCCAAACAAGTTCCATGCCCAGTGTGGAACCAAGGGGTCCAGGGTGGGGTGGGGGTGGGGCTGGGAGAGTTCTGTATCTCAGAACCCTGAAATCATGACCTGAGCCAAAATCAAGAGTCCATCCCTTAACCAACTGAGCCACCCAGGTACCCCTGGCTTAAGTATTTCTAAAATGTGCTCGTTTGTTTGTTTATAGAGAAGATAACAAATTTATTTATTTAGCTACATGCTGACACTATTCTAGACCTCTAACATGTTGACTTTGTTATTCAACAGGCTGTACCCTTTATATTGTCTGGGCCACTCTCTACCGATGTGCCTTGGATATCATGATCTGGAACTCTGTGTTCCTGGGTGTCAACATTTTGCATCTGTCATATCTTTTGTACAAGAAAAGACCGGTAATTACTAAAATTAATTAATAAGGAAGATATTTTAGAGCCAAAAAGGTTTTGAAGTGCTTTGTTCAGACTTGAGAATGAACATGTAACATCTTTAGTCCCTTTAATGTCATTTCTCTGATTTTGTTTACATATGTCTGAAAGTGAAATATGTGAATACTATGAACTTTGCTCTACAGATTATCCTTTTTTAAAGATTTATTTATTTGAGAGAGAGAGAGACAGAAAGAGTGCAGGTGGGAGGGACAGAAGGAGAGGGAGAGAGTCTCATGCAGACTCCACACTCAGCATAGAGCCCACGTGAGGTTCCATCTCATGACCCTGAGATCACGACCAGAGCTGAAGCCAAGAGTCAGGTGCTCAACCAACCATGCCATCCAGACACCCCTACAAATGAGTTTTTTAAAGATTTTAAATCATTCAGGCAATTTAGATATAAGGACATTTTCATCATACAACTTCAGTATTTCTTTTGTCTATTGATATTCAGATGTCACTTGGAAATATCTTTGCCCAGTTGTAAAATTAATTATTCACAGGCAACTTCCTTGAACATACTAATGATTTACAAATAGTTTGTGCTATTTTGTAAATGTAATGACTTTTTTTTTTCATTATGCCCAAAATATTCATTTAAGAAAATCATCGTTTTGGGAGGGTGTTACCAAAACACTAATATTTAACTTTTTTTTCAACTTATCTTGAAAAACTTATCTTGTTGTGTTTCTTTGGTCATTCTAAGAACAAAAAGATGTAACTAGGATAATAAAGTAGTGTGGCTCCTGGAAATCACTCTGTACATCGTTTATTAACTATTCAAAGGGCACACAATTATTCAGTGAGGTAGAAGATACAGCACTTGTCCTCCTATTATGTTCAAAGCCAGACATGTGCACAGAAAACTATTAGAAAACAAGACATTTCACAGGAAATGACTATTTGAATGACATAGTTGATACATGTAATAGGCATTCTACTAGATCGTAACCTCCTCAAACATCGCAACCCAGGCTGTTTTGCTTTACTATGTTAGTTTTCTCTAGGTTATCCTGTGTAATAAACATCCTGAAAATCTCAGTGACAAGTTCTGTTTCTCATTCACCTTATATGTGGACTCTAGTAACGTACGTCAGCTGTGATTCTGGCCTGTGTCATTTCCAGGTCTCTGCTGCAGCAGCAGGTTCTGTTTAGACATGCATTCTCATGGCAGAGAAAAAAGTACAAGAGAGCCAAAGAGAAAGACCCAGTGTCTCTTAAAACTTCCGTGCACGAGGAGCATGCATCACCTTTGCTCCTATTCCACATTACATGGCCAAGTTGTGATAGCATAGGAATAGGCTGGGCTAAGGGGATGGAGAATCCTTTTACAGGGTGTGGGAACAGCAAATAGGTGGGAACCGTCGTCTACTACCTTACTTTTATATTCTGTGCTCCTGACAACCGTGATTGTCGCATAGCAAGTGCTCAAAAAAACATTTGATGCGTGGATGCTTTCACAAGAAGAATTAAGAAGGCTTCGTTAAGGAATCGGGACTTGAGCTAAGACTTGCAGGATGAGCAGATTATGAATATGAGTCAATAGTTCAGATGCTCGTTACTATGCCACATCGGCTGGTGTGCATTCTGAAAGTGGGACATATTTGTGAATAAACTATTTTAAACACTCATTACTAGAACTCTAAAGTGGAGGAGGTAGGTGGTGGTAATAGTGAGGATTATAATTGCTGAATATCAGAACTTGCTGACACCCCAAGCTCTGAACATAAGGTTCAGAAGTTGCTGATGCCATGGTAGTAGCATCGAGTAAAACACTCACACAGTATCTGTGCTTTCGTTTCCTCTCATATTATGAACCTACTTTTTTGAAAGATATAAATGCTGGTTCTCCGTTAAAGTGAAACATGGCAAGAGCAGCACAAAGGTGTAGTGACATTTGAGTGGCTATCATCATCTGGATCTATAAGCTTTATAGTGTGGCTGTGACAGATTTCATTGGGATGGATGATCCTTTGAGCCCAAAGTTCATTCACATGCTATTCAGTTTTCCCAGACTAATAATGCTGGGCCCAATTATGGCATGTGATCTGGGTCTTGTCTGGCAGCAGAAGTGATTGAGCCATTTTTCTTTTCCCTTCCTCTGGTAGCCAGACTTAATCCAATGGGTTCTCCATTCTATAAAGTGTTTTAGCTAAAGATGAAATTGCTTCACTGAAACCCTTTTACCCTCTTTGCTTTGCTTCAGAATAAATAAATCAGAAGCAATGATCGCAGCTGGGGATGTTTCTTTTCCTATGTTGATCCATTAAACAATACTTACATATAGATAAAATGCTTAATACATGTATTTTCATAAAATTTTCCCAGGTTGATTCCTATTTTATGTGGAGTTTTTTTTTTTTTTTGGCTGTAATATTTAAAAGTCCATATGATTTCTTTCTGTGAAACAAAATTGTTATAGAGACAAAAGGTTTTGTGTTATTTATAGGAAACGCTAAGACTGGGAAGGTCTATGTTGTGGTAACATTCAAAACCTCCGCAGCTGCTCTACAGCACATAGGAAGAGATGTGACTAATAGTGCAAATCTTTTCCATATGCTCTTGGAGTTGTTTAACTGCAAAAGTGCCCTTTTAGCATCGAAACTTGTGTCACCTCTTACTGTCTGTGTAAGATTCCATTGACTGAAATACAGAAGGGCCATGGCGGGTGTGCAGATTTGTTTATTCTCAAAACCATATTGAGACAGAAGAAGCCAGTGTTTGGTGTTGCTGTGTTACAGCAGCATCTGGTCATTGCTGCATTTCAGGTAAAGATTGAGAAGGAGCTCAGTGGCATCTACCGCCGATTGTTTGAACCCCTCCGTGTGCCTCCAGATTTGTTCAGAAGATTAACTGGACAGTTTTGTATGATCCAAACCTTAAAAAAGGGCCAGACTTATGCTGCAGAGGATAAAACCTCAGTTGACGACCGTCTGAGTATTCTCCTAAAGGGGAAGTAAGTGCTCTTTGGAAATTGAAATTCCCAGTTTGCCTTGAATCTTCCCCTGTTCCCTGGGTAGGGAATGACTAGAAGGGAATGACCTGGATCATCAGATCGCAGAGGTTGATGTTGGTGAAATCCCATTTTACACCTGCATTTTAGAATACTACAGAGCGACAGACTAGAGTTACATAGAATTGACTACTCTGAATCTTGTAGATGTTAGAATTTTCAACTGTGAACATTTTGAATCTTTATTGACTTTTTTTTTTAAAGTTAATGAGCTAAAATTGAAGCAGGTTTAAGTTAGGCATTCAACTTCCAGAAGCTTATGCATGTTTCACAGGTGATTTGTTTATTTTTTGAGTATCACAAAAATACAACTTCTAGGAATATCAGCTATATATATATATATATATATATATATATATATATATATATATAGTTCTGACATAGTTCTTAATACCAACCCTTTCCTTCTTAAAATTATCTGATTTTGAGTAATAAATTTATGGTCACTCTAGCTGTATGACAGTGATAACCGATGAACCATGTCTGTTCCATACTGGATGGACCCTGTCTTTTTTTCCTTGGTGAAATTTCTATGGAGGTAAATATTTATGCTTTTCAGGAAGTGCTTTTAATTACGTTTGTCATCTGTGGAGTCTTTAAAACTTTAGTTCAAAACCCATAATCCATAACCTTTAACTTATAAGGTTAAGGATCGTCATGTTATTTGTGAAATATTATTCATTTATTAACATTAATTTCTGTTGTCAGAATGAAGGTTTCCTATCGAGGACATTTTCTGCATAACATTTACCCCTGTGCCTTTATAGATTCTCCTGAATTTAGATCAACTCAGATGCACAAAGGTGAAAAATTCCAGGTATGTTTTGGCATGATTTTAAGAAGGTTGGAACTAGTTCGTGTCTCATTCAAAAATCCAAAGGATAATAATGATAAAGTGATTTATGGAAAAAAGAGATTACCGTATGGTATATATTGCATGACCCCATTGTCATAAATCTCAAACAAAATATTGCCTCTATGTACATAAAAAGAGGTCTAGGAATATATATCCTACTTTGGCCATAGTGTTTACACTGTTATTTCTGGGTGGTGAGTATGACTGCTTTTTTATTTTCTTCCTTTTGCTTTGATTATGGAAAAAAATAAAAAGGAAAACATCAGTTGTGGATAATCAGTGCTCCTAAAACATGTAATTACTTACTTTTACTGGGAAACAAAATAGAAACTGGCTTTGCCCTAGAGATCTTTTTCTTAATTCTTGTGAAAAAAAAAAAAACCTAGTCACTTTAATCTTTTATATTTAATGAATACTTTAAGGGCAAAGGATGAAGTTCTTCATAATTAAAAATTGCCCATTGTGTGGCACTTTGTTTTGAATCTTTCCGTAAGTGTCCCACCCTCCTATTTTATTTCCCTCTTGATTGATAGGAAAGCAACCAAGAAAATGTATGAGAATTTCCTTTGGTTTCAGGCTCTAAACAGCAGTAGGGAAATATCCTGAGAATATCCCAAGCAAGAGTGTAAATGCGTATAGGTAGGAAATGGAATAGACGGGATGTTCTCACCTCTGGGAAGAAAAGTCAGGGTTTCTTGATGACACATCTTATTTCTGAGTCTCATTTTGAGGCACCATACAATTTGGGAGGCCATATGGAGATAAAAGGGAAAATATACAGATGTACAGTTTAGTTAGTTTAGTTTAGTTTTTGTACGATGGTTGGAGCCCTGCCCCACTCCCATTCTGCCTGAGTAACAGATCTGAATAAGCACACTACTTGTGAAAATTATGTGTGTTCTCTACAAGGTCTCATGTAGGCTCATTAACTGGGTCTAGTACTGCTCCCACGTTGGCTGAGCTTAAGATACAGAAGTGGAAAACTAATGCTGTATTGTGGCTTCTCGAATTTACACCTCTCATCTTGTGTTTGGGAGGGTCAGCTGCGCAGTGAGACTTATGTTCTTGCCGCATTTTTAATCACCACTGTCTACAAACTAGCCCAGGGCCACTCATTTCCTCTCTATTTCTTTCCTCTGCCTGCCTTATGATTTCTTCTTCCAAAGCCCATTTATCTGTTGCATCCATTTCTCTGTGTACAGTAGCAAGCAGCATTACACAGTCATTCAGTCTCATTATAACCCCGAAGAGCCTGGAATTTGGAGAGGGTGTGGAAACTGAACCCCCTTTGTTTCTAGAAGCAAGAGCTCCCTGAGAGGCCAGGGATATGACCATGTACTATCTTGTCCCCTGGACTTCAAATTATATTCTAATTAAGTTAGCAAAAAAGGAATTCCTACTATGACCTGCAGGGACTAGGGAATCTTGGGGGACTAGCGATTGGGATTTGGTAGCTGAAAGATGTTCCTGATAAGTGCTGGGAAGATTCCAGAATCAGGACCAAGATCGAGGTACCATAGCTGGGAAAGGATATTGATTCAACCTTTCCAGCACCAGCCATCTTCTGTCTGCATAGAGTGTGGTGTGGCATTTTCTGATTGGTCAGTGCATAAGAACTACTTTAGCATCGTAGAACCTGTGTCCTACACAACTGGAACACACGCCATCAGAATAAACCCTTGGGAGAGATTGTGTTTTGACTGTTTACAAAATGTTCCCATTGGCATTTACTCAGGGGTAAAAATAGCTGCTGCACATCTGTGTAGGAGTATACGGCGCCTCTTTCTGACTAAGTTCCCAAGTGAAGCCTACCACGTGCTCGAACATCTCACTACCTGTGCCCACAGCAGGGACATTTCAAGTGTCAGTGGTCAGACTTCTCCACACCCCTGCTTTTTACCTGCTAATCTCTTTTTTCTTTAATTAGGAACAATTCAAAGTGTTCTCACAAGGAGCTACTTTCTTCACATTTTTATTTCTTTAAGTTCATCTTTGGTAGGGGTGCTAAGGAATTCTAGAATAGTGTGAAAGGAGAAAAGGAAGGCAGGTGGACTCAGTGTCTCTGCAGGTTGCAAATAGTGTTTGGGGACATGTGTGACAATTATGACAGGCACAGTGGCAGAGCTGAGAAACAGACTCTGAACCTGAACTCCCAGGTGCCCGAGAGGTGCTTTCCAGCCATGCTGGTACCTACACACCAAAGCTGCTGCTTAGAATTCTTGGTAGAATCTTGAGTATCTTTATTACAAAAGGTGGAATTGGTCTTTTGTGTTTGGTTTCTTCCTCTTTGGGCAGTTGTTTTATGTCAAGTGAGCTTTACCATTTTCACGTCCTCTATCACACATACCATTTTGTATTTTATCTCCCACTATTGCTTTTCCCGGTCATTTGCGCATCCTGTGCTGTGAAGCCTGAAAATCAAAGCTTTATGGAGTTTAAGGGAAAAAGAACATCTTGGAGATCCCAGCCCTTGGGAAATAAATGAACACGAAATTTTCTCCTGTATTTAAACCAAACCTTATCTTAGTATTAAGGAAATCTTTTGGTTTAAGCTGTGAAGCGAGTAATGGGCCAGCTTTGACTCTACGGTACTTGAGCGCTTAGGAGAACTCTGAGCATCGGTTGGATAGACCAGTCCTAGGACATTTTCATGTTGCTGATGTGTGAAATGTTATATAATCCGTGAAGAAAATAACGAATTCTCTCCTGAGGACAATCAGCCAGTCAGAGTGTTGAGCTGCTGTTTCCAGTCCTGACACATTAGGCAATTCCCTTGGACACCCTTGGTCTTGTGTAATGTCTTCTCATTCCATGAGCTTGTGGAATGTAAAGTGAGGGTGAGGCCTAGCGCCTTGAAGTAATCAAGGCCAACCCGATCGCATACACTTAGTCCAGTCCTCTCCCTGAGAGAAATCCTTTTCTGTCTCCCATTGTCACATTTGCTTTTATTTCCTCAGTAAAATTCTCCGCCAGAGCTGAAGCATGGCACTGCGGAGGTAGCCTAATGACTTTAGGAAGCGAATTTATTTTACAGAAGCTTTAAAAATTCTTATATTGCTTTTATAGAAGTTCCTCATTAAAATACGTTTTACTTGGCTGTTGTGACAGAAAATCATTAAACACGAATGTCTATTTGGCACAAGTGAAGCATTAGCCATCATGTAAAATGACCTCAGTCAATATGCTAATGACCCACTTCCAATGAAAGGCTTACACTTAGAGACTTGCAAGTTATTCATACATACTGTAGGCATAGCTTCTTATTTGAATACTGTTATTCAACCTAAATTTAATTAAAATAAACAGGTTTAAGGTATTTGTCAACCATCAACAAGAAGTGTATTTGCTAAGTGAATGATAGTATCAGAAGTATCATTACCTCTGTGGAAACGAGGCTATGGGAATGGTTGGAAAGAAGTTAAACGCATTATACGTCATCTAGGTACAATTCCTTTTTCTTCTCCTGGATGGCTTCCAACTGCTCTTTTAACCTCTTCCCCCCCTTGCACATGACTTAAATTTTCCAAAGTCACGGATGACCTCTTGGCCAAACGAAGGCACCTCCAGCTCCTAACCTTTTCTTCAGTGCTTGGCTACAGGGCTGTGCTGCAGTGAGTACCAGTACTCACCTTTCTTTGATTACTCCTGTGGAATATTATTCAGTTGCCTTGTGTTTATTTACCCACATCTTAGTATTTCTGGGAATTCCTCACTACTGGCTTGACTTTAGACTTCTTTTCTCAAAAAAAAAAAAAAAAAAGTTTGGTTTTTTGGGCAAATGTCTTTGTTTATTATCAGCTTCCTCCTCTTGGATTGGGTTCAGCTATTCTTTGTATGAGGGACTCTTTATGGACTTTGAGCTGACCTTGTGGTCACTTAGCCAGATTACCGTCAATGTGATCATGTTGGTTGAATATTGGACACATTGGGTAGGGTTTGGCCTGGTTGGGAAAAATATGTCTGGGCTGGAGGTCAGAAGTACTCATTCCACCACTAATTAACATGTGCTCATGAATAAGTTTTTTGGTTCTTGTCATTTGACATCTGAAAAATGAGAAAGAATATGACTTGCCTTACCTGAAAGGCAATTTTGAAGCACCTATAACAGATGTAAAAACACCTAAATGTTTAAAAGTACAATACACATATAAAGTGAGTGGTATTATGTGCAACTGTCATTCCCTGAAGATTCTCTACCACTTGCCCCTGTTCTATATTTGTCAAAACACTTATTGCCACCTGACGGTGTCATATTTCCTTATATATCATCAGCTTCCTTCACTGGAATGTAAGCTTCCCAGGGGCAAAGATCTTGTCTTCCTTGTCCACGTTGTAGTTTCAGCGCCTTTAACAGTGTCTAGCACAAAGTAAGTGCATAATATATGTTGAAAGAATGAGGAGAATTTAGTTTTTTTATGGATTCATAGAACTGGTGATGCATTTCTTGAATCCAAATGTGTTTCGTTTGGGATAGTCCAACTCTTATATAATAAGTGCAAACTTTTTGTTCTAGGAATATTGACCCACTTTTTAAAGTAGCCACACCCTCTAATTTGCTAAAGGTCAAATCGCAGCTATTGATATTAGTTGAGAAGCTGGGTTTTCCATTTGTCTCTCCTACTAGACATAAATACCCCCTCATCAGCAAAACCGTGTTTAATTTTGTGACAAACCAAGGGGAAAGAGGGCCTTTGGAAATGTTTGCTCTGAGGCTCAGATATGATTTCATGTTAATTCAAAAACTCTTTATTAATTTACCTGGCAGGCATTGGGTTTAACGTTGAGGATATGAAAATGGATTTTGCCTTCGACAGCATTTGTGTCCATTTGTTAATTCCTTCATATGATACACATACACTGAGACCACTCTGTGTTGGAATCTGGGCATTCAGACAGGAAGATGCATAGTCCCTGCCCTCAGAGTGCCTGCTGGAGGCAGATATGTCCACGAATGAGTGTGGATTCAGTGATTTGAGTGCCATCTGAAGCTCAGAGAGAGAGTGCTAACTGATGAAAGGGGACCTGCATGGGAGGAAGGACTTTCTGACACTGTTGTGGGGGCATAACCCCTCACTCTGGAGAAAGTATTTCTTTGGAGAATCTTGAGCTCTGTGGGGTGCAATTAGTGTTTTCCACTTTTCCTGTAGAGCAGTGCTCAAGGGAGGTATGGTGTCCCAATTCTGAGCTAACTGGGGGATCTCTGTGAACCCCCATACCCTGGAGCTTGTCTTGAAAGATCATACTCAAAAAATACCTATGACAAAAGGACCCAGAGAAGGACCCTCACTAGCCATATTCCTCAGTAACAGCCTGGACTCTAAAACCAGTTCACATGAGTCCATCTTCTCATTCTCCCGTGTTTGTTTGCAAGGTTGGCTAGGCAGGTCTTTCATCTATAACTTGCCTCAGGGATCTTACCCCAATTCTTTTGCTTGAAGCCATATTCTTAAACCTCTTTTGTAATCACAAGGCATAAAGAAATATTTCACCACAAATTATATGTCTAATTGGAACATTGGTGTAGTACACTCTATAGCACCAGACCTCGGAAAACAGAACAACAACAAAACGTGGGGAATTTGCTTTTAGCCTACAGATTTCTTGGTTTTAAACATGATTTTAAATATGATTTTGTAATCGCTATTGAAGCTTGTGTTCTAGATCTTGCTTTAATTTTACTAATATGACAAATCATTGCTATAATAATATCCACTGAATTATTCTACTCTTCCTTTCCCCAAAATAATTACAGTCATAATTCATATACACAGATGCACTTCTTTCTTTCTATGTTTGTTTCTTGGGCAGGTAACCATCATTGCAGATGATAACTGCAGATTTTTATGCTGGTCAAGAGAAAGATTAACTTACTTTCTGGAATCAGAACCATTTCTGTATGAAATATTTAGGTATCTTATAGGAAAAGATATTACAAATAAGCTCTACTCGTTGAATGATCCCACCTTAAATGATAAAGTAAGTGTTTTTCTGAGTGTGTTTATTTTGTTGAGCAAATATGTATAATGAGGTATACCTCACTTTATGCAATACATATTTTTCTGAATTTTCATTAATTACTCATGTTAAGTGAAGTGGGGATGCTTGTAATTTAGAGACCCTTCGTGGGAATCCTTTCTTAAGAGCATGGGAATATTTTGTACTTATTATATGTGTCGTTACCTGGTGAGATGACTCTAAATGCCAGGGACCTCCATTTGTGGCCTCTCCTAAAGACCCTTTTAATCAATCTAAGGAAAGTGAGTCGGAGGGAGGGATGGGGGTAGCATAGGCCAGAAGGCAGGGAAGCAGGGCGGTAGCAACTGAGGAGCACTGACAAACTCTAGTGAGCAGGAAGTGGGCCTTTCAACGCTGGTATCTTCCAGTTTGGTACATACTCCTGGTCAAGCCCCATTCCAGAAAGTTCATAAGTGATAAGAGAGGGATAGGAGGGAGCCTGCGCAACTCAGCGAGGAATTGCAGAGCTATATGGGATCTTCTACGGTTTGCAATTTGATCTTCATTTCCCCACATTTTCTTAGAAGAAGATTAAAATCAGGACTGAAGAAAAATTGCAGAACATTGTTTCTGTGATAAGTAATTCTCCAGGAACTATGCATATGGGTGTGTGCGCTCTCTCTCTCTCTTTTTTTAAAGATTTTTATTCTTTTATTTATTCATGAGAGACACAGGCAGAGGGAGAAGCAGGCTCCCTGTGGGAAGCCCGATGCAGGACTCAATCTGAGGACCCTGGGATCACCACCTGAGCCAAAGGCAGACGCTCAACCACTGAGCCACCCAGGTGTCCTGGGTGGGTGCTCTCTTAAAGTCATCTTGTGTAGGCCCTTTATCAAATTAGGTTGGTGCTTATTATTTTTCAGATTAATAAATAAGCTGATCATATAAAATTTTTGTAATGTATGTGTAGTCATAGCTTATAATGAAAGTTATAGCTAACATTTATTGGCCACCTACTATGTACTGGTAGTTTTTTGTTTCAAGGAAAAAAATAAATGCTGTTTACAAGGAATATGTGATCCAAGTCTTATAGATCTCAGAAATCTTAAAACTTTGCTTTGTAGAAGGCCAAAAAGTTGGAACACCAGCTCAGCCTGTGCACACAGATCTCCATGCTGGAAATGAGGAACAGTATAGCCAGCTCCAGTGACAGTGAAGACGGCTTACACCAGTTTCTTCGGGGCACCTCCAGCATGTCCTCTCTCCGTAAGTTGTCCCAAACTGGTAATACACCAGGATGCCACTGGATGTCATTGGAAATAGACAAATGACAACTTTGATCAGAAAAATAGCTTTGCAAGTAACAATTTGGCAACCTAAAAGGTATCAATAAAAATACTAAGTTTATCTCGCTTTCCTTTTCCATGTTGCCCATCAGCTTAAATCAAGCATTAGAACACTTGTTCCTATTTTAGAAATTGTTCACTTGTGTTACCATGTACTCTTTTTAAATACTGGTTCACTGGGATAATGTGAAAGAGTCCGTATGGTTTGCTAGATATTCATCTCTTTTGTTTTCATGATTTTAGTTCAAGTGAAAGCCTAGACCCAGGAATGTGTTTAAATAAATGAGTAAATAAATGACACCAGATAACCCCTTTTATTGGTGAAGATTTTAGTGGCAAAAATCAAAAGGATTGAGAACACACCAGTGGTAAAGAAGTTAGGAAGCAGGAGTTCGTGAATGTTGCTATCTGGAGATGATAGATGTACAACCTCCATTGAAATATTACATGCTTATTAAAATTTAATGTACATGCCTTTTGACACAAATTTCACTGCTAAAGATTTACCTTGTATATATGCTCTACGGCAAATGATACCACATTAAGTGCTGTTCATTCCAGCATTTTTCTACAACTGTAAAATTCTGGTACAAATCTAAATATCTATTGGAAATAAAATTGGTAAATAAATTTTTGGTAAAAAAAAAAAAAAAACAATGATAGGAAGCAACTGTTGGGTGTTTTACCACTGACTGTGTGAGCACCAAGAGTTAACAGGTGATTGGGTAATGGAATGTTCCTGAAGATGAAGGAGACCACCCAACACCCCTGTGAGTTATCTCATTCACACACCCACTCACCAAAAGGCAGGTTTTCCAAGATTGTCCTATGGCTTAGATCATTTTCTAACTACTTTTAAGTAACATTTTCAGACACAGATGTTGAAGATTAGTAAGTAAAATAAGAGAAACTAAATTATTTTAAGAATTATTCTAAAAATGATAATATGAGAAGAACTTCTAACAAATTCATTTGTGAGACACCTGGGTGGCTCAGTGGTTGGGCGTCTGCCTTCAGCTCAAGGCGTGATCCCGGGATCTGGGATTGAGTCCCACATCGGGCTCCTTTCAGGAGTAACACAAATGAGAAATGGGAGATAGTTTAATCTCATTCTTTTTTTTTTTAAGATTTTATTTATTTATTCATGAGAGAGACAGAGACAGAGGCAGAGGGAGAGCAGGACCCCTGCAAGGAGCCTGATGCAGGACTCGATCCCAGGATCCTGGGATCATGGCCCAAGCCAAGGCAAACGCTCAACCACTGAGCCACCCAGGTGCCCCTGGTTGTATCTTATTCTAATGTGACTTTTGGAAGTACTGATTGAGGCTGTCCAAACTCTGCAATCCACTAGCATATCAAATACATTATGTGCCTTGTGGAAACAGTTTGGTGGTTAATAAGCATTTTCAAGTGGACCCAGCTTAATCGCATGTATGGTGATTATGTACTAAAAAAGGTCAGCAGAAAGGGAATTAAATAATAATAATAAGTTTTTGTTTATCATCTAAATCTTTTGGGAGTAAAATAACATTTTAGGAAAAAAAAGTTTATTTAGAGTATGTTGTTTAAATAGAATTAAAACACGTTTTCGAGATTAACGTTTCTGCTATTTGTGCCACCAGACACCAGGTGGATTGATCACCTGTGTTGCGCATACAGACCTGTATTCAAATCTTGCTCTAATAATTATTAGTTGTGGATCTAATAAGTGTGGGTTTGAGTATGGATGTGTGTGAACTGCACAACAGAGCCATGCTCATACTTAATTCCCTTGGACTAATCCCTGTTCTGAGTTTCTTGGCTTTACTTCCTGCAGCTTAATGAAAGATATTGGTCCTTGACCACCATTCTGATACTAATAATGAAGCACTTAATTCATCCTAGCATGTGACGCATCAAAAACTAGTTAGTTCTGGTTTCTCCTTCCTAGATTTTAGCTCAGAACTCCTGGAGTCTGGGGGTTTTTTGTTTGTTTTGTTTTGTTTGCCAGACCCATCAATGCCATGTACTTTCCCATATTACAGATTACATTCCTTGTAAAACATAGGCTACAGAACCAATCTCATACGACAGTTAGGCTGAAATAACAAAATGTACCACTTTTCGAGCATGTGGTCAGTCTTAGTAAATGTGAGGTCGCTAAAACAAGTGAGCTCTTATCATTCTGGGTTTCTGATGTGTACACGGAGGCAACTATGGCAGTTACTCTCAGCAGTCGTGGCAGCTTCATGAATGCTAAGGAGAGAAGGGAACAAACATTTGTGGACAATAATAGGTATTATTTTTCAGGAAGTCTCTGTACAGAGTCACAGGTAGTCTCTACCACAATCCCGCATGGAGAGGTATACTAGCTTTTGCTAGATGGCACAGCACTAACAGTCTCCCAACCTCTGACTAGGGTGAATGAGACTGCTTTCTCGTGCATGTGTACGCTGGGTGCCACTCTGGGCCCGTGGCCTCCTCGGCCTGGGATGCCAAGGAGCAGCTGCTGTTTGGATGATTGCCACTCGGGGCAGAGGGAAGACAGTGATGACAGAGCCATGCGATGGCTCTGAAAGCTCCCCTAGAAGTAGTGCATGCCACTTACACTCCCGATCTCTGGACCGGAGAAGTCACATGGCCAGAACCACCATCAGCACGTGGATCTTTAATCCTCCAGCACCGGCTGAGCGAGAGCGAACCTGTGGGGGGAGGGAAAGCAAGTATTGTGACAATAACATGGATCTACCTTAGTTTTATTTCATTTTACACATGAAGAAATTAGGAATATGGATGCTTAGTCACTTGTCCCAATTGCACAAGGTGAGGCGTTGGGATACAAAGCTAGACACCCTGTCTGATCCATGCTGTTTGACCACATTGCTTCCCTGTTTTAAAAAGAAAAGGCAGGGGCAGCCTGGGTGGCTCAGGGCTTTGGCGCCGCCTTTGGCCCAGGGCATGATCCTGGAGACCCGGGATCGAGTCCAACGTCGGGCTCCCTGCATGGAGCCTGCTTATGTCTCTGTCTCTCTCTGTGTCTCTCATGAATAAATAAATAAAATCTTTAAAGAAAAAGAAAAGGCAAAAAATGCATATTAACAATTATCTAGTGCTTTATAGTTTACAAGTCACTTTCTTTTTTTTTAAGCATTTATTTATTATTTATTTGAGAGACCCAGAATGAGAGAGAGAGAGAGGCAGAGACACAGGCAGAAGGAGAAGCAAGCTCCCTGCAGGGAGCTGGTCTCAGGTCTCGATCCTAGATGCCAGGATCACTCTCTGAGCCTAAGGCAGACACTCAACCGCTGAGCCACTCAAGTGTCCCTACAAGTCACCTTCACACCCATTCCTGTATACAGACCTGACAACCCCGCTAGCAAGGCACATTAGCTATTATTATTTACCCCTTTGCCGATGAATCCACCTAGACTCAGTGAGAAGGCAGTGCTGACCCCCAAATCACTTCTTTCTCCTACAACCTACCTCATTGGAGAAACCTACCGTCCTCTCATCCCTTCATTATGACCAAGCAGTGCTGCAAAGAGGTTTTCACAGATCCGTTGATTTCCATTTCAATGAAGGTTTTTGCCTTATTCATTTTATGGAGGGCTCTACATAGGAACATTTAAATTATCCAGTAATGTCTTCAGGTCATTTAGTGTTTAGTTGGCTTTCACTTTGTCTCATATGTACTTACAGAATTACAAGCAATGCTGCTCTACAAAAATTATATTTATTTTATATATTTTCCTAATGAAGCAACTTTTACATTATTCATTCTAGTCATCAACTCAAATATAGGAGTAGATTTGAATATTAAGTCTGTATCAACATTTCCCATAATTCTTTTTCAAGTCAGGATCAGCATGTACCCATTTCACTTGGTTGAAAAGTCTCTGAATCTCTGGGTTCCCCTTCCATCTGTGTGTGTGTGTGTGTTTCTGCATTTTTGTTTTGTTTTGTCTTATAGAACATTGATTCTTAAATCAGTGAATATGAATATGAATGGCTTGAGATTCTATCTAAGATTCTGATGCAGAAGACTGGGGTGGGGCCTGGCATCCCCATGTTTAACAAGCGCCCCAGCGCTGCTGATGTGGCTGGGCCCTGAACCACACTTTGAGTAGTAAGGAGTAGGGTTTCCTTCCAACAGTCTGGAACTTTGCTGATTGCAGCCCCATTGTGGTGATTAAGATGTTTCTTGTATTTCCAATTTACCGGTAGGTAGATCTACAGGTGGATAGATTCTGATGAAGGCACAAAAAGAAATTGCTGCTGATCCCATGTCTTACATGTGCTCTCTATTTACATATGTCAGATGCTGCTAAATCCAGAGCAAGATCTCTCCTCTTTGCCACACAGCCTCTGTATTCCACATCAATTTATTACTTTAAAGACAAGAAAGTAATGAGACAGTCTGAGAAAAATTGCTTTCTACCTCTTTATTCAGTAGCCCATAATCCTATTAACTCTTTTTCACTTTCCTGTTGCTTCATTTACTTGCTTCATGTTTGGAAGTGTGATTGTGAAACAGAAGGACCAGAAAGGACGAGCCGTGCAGGGCATGTGGGAAGGATTGCATGCCCTCATATGGATGTGAGCTCTCTTCTCTCTGCTCCTGGACCAACGTGCTCCTCAGGGTGCCTTGCCATCTTCATTTCCTTATGAGGTTTAGCTCCTATGTGTAATTCAGACACCACACACACACACATACGTACAGATTGATTATACTTGGCAGGTCCATCACTGATAAGCGGTGCCAGGCACAGACGTCACAGGCAACAGGAGGACATATTATGTTTCCTTAAAAGTCATAGAACTTTATTTTAGTTAATTGGAGTTAAATAACCTATTGTTAGTTTTTTTTTAAAGGATTTTATTTATTTATGAGAGGCACAGACACAGGCAGAAGGAGAAACAGGCTCCCCACAAGAAGCCTGATGTGGGATTCAATCCCGGGTCCCGAGATCACACGCTGAGCTGAAGGCAGATGCTCAACCACTGAGCCACCCCGGCGTCCCAGTTAGTTTGTTTTTTAAATCCTGAAGCATTATAGGCAATGCATTCTTTTGGAACTCGTCTTTGAAGGCTTTTGTTAGTTTAAACCATGTATTTTTTTCCAGAAATTATCATTAAAATTTATGATTTTTAAAGACACTATGAAATATTTACTTATGAAAGATGTCTTACTGAGAAAAAAAGTCTTTCAGATGTTTTTTGTTATTAATGTCAGGATGACATTCTGGACAATCTACTGGTTTCATATGACCTAGTTGCACAAATACGCTTTAAGGTAGCTTACGTCTGGTTAGTATTCTTCTCTCTAAAGGCTAGCAGCGTACCTGACATAATGAGTTTCTCTTGGCTATCTTACCCATTTATTTACCTGGAAAGATACAAAAACCAATACAGCATTCTTAGTTCCAAGGCTGGTTTCATGAAATAACCTGTTCAACTCAATTTGTCTTCCATTTGCCCTATGAACAGCTGTAGATGAATAAACAAGTGTTACATGAATCATATGGAGAAGTAGAGAGGAGGTGTGATCAAGCCCCGGGAATACTGAGGGAACAGTTCTCAGGCCCATCAAGACAGCTCGAGAAAAAGCAGTGCCCCCACTTTGTACAGAAATAAGGAGCAGCTTAGGGAGGTTATGTAACCAGGTCAAAATCACTGGGCTCGCTCTGAAACAAGTGATGAATTTGTTGTAAGTTCCTGTTTTGCTTTTTTACCCTACGGGTATCCATATCCATTTGGGAGTGTAAATTTGTTTAGGGATGTTCAGCCACTGCTATCGCAGGTGACACATCCTGACCACGTTCATACATGTTCTCATTTAATCTTCACACCCACTCAATCAGATTGGTGTGGTATTTTCCCCTTTTAGGGTTGAGAAATAAGACATTTATCTTCTCTGGGTCCTTGGTCCCCCAGCCAGTAGGGACTGTGCTCTCTGACTCCCGAACTCCTGTCATCACCAATCCGTTTGCTGCCCTCTATCCTTTCACGGTATTTTCTCTGTAAAATGATAATAAAGGGATTTTATACATTAACATATTTTAAAACTTTTAATAACAAATTTAAAAATTCACAAGTTAATATATACACAAAGATAACAAATGGCATAAAAAAAAATCTTTCAATGAAAACAACTGACCCCCTCCAACTTAATTGCTTAATGAGAGCAATCACATTGGAACAATTTTTTGTCCAAAATGCTAAATAATGTCCTCTTGTTTATGGATTTATCCACTTAATGTTTATCTACTAACTTAGCTCACTTTTAACTCCCTTCCCCCTTCTCACTTTGGTAATATCACTAGTTTTTATTCTCTTATTATTTACCTTTGTAACATTAAATAATACACTTACACTTCCATTTTGTTTTCTCTCTGTAGCATTTTTCTAATTCTTTCCCTTTCTACCTGTTACATTGTGGTGGGTCTCTTCCTTAACTTTTAAACAATCAAGATTTATAACAAGTATATTCTGTTACCTCCCTTTTTTTTTTCAAAATATTTCTAGCCTCTTATTAATTCTTTTAGTTGAAATCCAGTTTGTTTCTTAAAAAAAAAAAAAGATTTTATTTATTTATTCATGAGAGAGAGAGAGGAAGAAGCAGGCTCCATGCAGGGAGCCTGATGTGGGACTCGATCCCAGGACTCCAGGATCACACCCTGGGCTGAAGGCAGGTGCTAAACCACTGAGCCACTCAGGAATCCCCCAATTTGTTTCTTCTTAAAGTCTTTGAGCAGTTGTTTCATATTTGAACCATACCTTTCCATACTGCTTTTTGTCTTTATAGATATTTCTAGTTGCCTTTCTTTTTCCTCATCCTTGCTTTTTTTTTTTCTTATATCTCTACTCAGTACATCAATTCTGTGTCCCCTTTTTCTCAGAGATTTTGCTCACAGAAACTTCCATTCTCCTCTCTCCTCCTGGACTAGTTGTTCTCTGGGTCTGTGCACAGCTGCCATCCTATAACTGCTTCCCTGTTCTCCTGAATTTATTCACCATCCACATGATGTTACAGCTTTCTCTTTGTGGGCAGGAAGGACTTCCACTGTTCCTTGGCTGCGCACACCTGTTGCCATGCAGCTCAGTGCCCTGACCACCCATGTGAGTAGTTAGAAATTGATCTGGAAATGATCTGTAGGGCAAGAGAAAACCTCCTCCTGGGAACCACTAACCACCTTCAACCTCTCTATTTGCTGTAATTTGTACACTTCTTTGGTTGAGTCCTTCAATGCTGGCGTTAAATTTCTCTAAGGGAAATTAAGTATAAAAGCTATACCTACCCTTGATCTTTATTTTTCAGAAAGTTTCAATCCAATCTCTTCAATTAAAAAAATCTTATACATACGCAAGGCAGAAAAAGGGATGATAATCCTCTCTAGCAACGAAGCCATTAAATCCTTCCCTACCCCCATTCATCAAAAATCGTATAATCTAATTAAAATTCTAAACTCTTTGTAAGGTTTTTAATTACTTGCTAAAGCAGTCGGCCAGATGGTTAAACATAATAAAAATAAGAACACTTTGAAAGGAATGAGGAAAATGTCATCAAAGTTAATGGAATAAAGGGGAAAAAAATCATATAACATCATATTGGATAGTTTACAAAAGTGTTCCCCCTTCATCAAAAATGTGTTTTTTAAGCAGAGAGAAAAGTCACTTGATAAATGTCATATCAGGATATTCTGTTTATTTGGAGATCAAACTTGAGGTTGCTTATTCATTCTCTGGAACAGGTGTGACCTTCACTCTGGATTTAAGAACAACAAATATGTCTGTTTACTTTGACTTGCTAAGAGATGCCCTCAGGCCCTCATGTAATTAGAAGCACACAGAAATAGAATCAGCTTAATAAGGATAGAATTCTGTCAAAGGGAATTTCTCTTGCCTAATTTTTCACTACTCTGGATACCAGAATTTTGACTGTTAGGTATGAACTCCTCAGCCTGCATGGAAAAAGGCTTCTTGTGGTTCTTTGACTCAAGACCTCAGGAAGCCAGGAAAGGGTCTGGTGGGGGGCAGGCTAAGCTTGTCCTCCACTGAAGTCCCTGACTTGCTTGCACTTGCAGGCAACAACCCGCAGGATGCACAGTGGGCCTCAATCCAAAGTCCTTTCCTCCTCAGCTAGGATCCAGAACTAGCTGCTATCTGAGCAGATCTGCTGAGGACTCTACTTCCTAGATCCGAATCTTCCAGTGGGCATCCACAGCGTTGTCACCCCCAATGACCTGGCAGGAGGGGAAGGGTCCACTGTTGGATTCAAGGCTCTTACTGCTAAGCCTCCATCTTCTACATGGGCTCAGAGCTCGTATTTTTGAGTTTTTCTTTCTTACCCTTAGGATTGCTGCCTGGTGCTGCCATTCTCTCTCTCAGCTGAACGCACTGAATGGCCCTTAACTTCTCTGTGTTCTATTATGAAATTCTGAACCCCCCTGAGAAAGCCTGCTCTCTTGCAAAGACAGCTTTTGATGAAGCCATTGCTGAACTTGATGCCCTCAATATAACAAAGACTATGTATGAAAAACCCACTGCTAACATCATACTCAATGTACAGCTCAGAGGAAATTCTGTGCCTTCTCAGTGCCTTGGTATCCATGGAAGGGATGGAGAAGTCTTTTGGACAGATTTTTTTTTGCCACTTGGTATAATATGAAACATCCCCAAACAACAGTAACTCTTACATAACTGTTTAACAATTTCACACCTGATAAATCTGGATTGCAGTTCAGTCTGAGACTATTTGTTTTACATACTTTTATGATAAACTGTGTTAATTGGCACCCAGAGCCAAGTAGAAGATGATTATAGCTAATAGCGAAAAATAATGCTAATTAGCTCTTCTTCATTATAATGAATACCGAAGGATATAGTTAACCACTTCTGTTTCCCAACTGTAAAAGTGGTTCGAATAGAAGGATAGAAATCAGCTTTCTGGAAAATTTATGGGTATGGAATTATTTGCCTGCTTAGAATGTGGAATAAATGAAAAGTAAAGCATTATACAGAGGTCATGTACCTCATAGTAATGTCCTTGAGGGACAAAAGTAATTTGAAAAAGCACTTAAGCTAAAGATAAGCTCAATTTCTTCCTCCCTCCTCTCCTCCTGCTCTTACATCGAGGTGAGTTTGGGCCTCCTGGGCAAATTTCTGATGATGCATCAGTGCATAAAATTAATGAAAAAACCAGGCAAACTTGTAGAAAATATCTATTAATGTTCAACTTGTAAAACGTAAGATAGTTCCCTTGAAGCAGAGTATTCTCTCTCTCTCTCTCTCTTTTTATAGTTTTTGGGAGTTTTGTTGTTCACACTCCAAATTTGGCTTAGATTTATTAGTAGGCAAAGAAATTGTTTCTAGCAGCATAGTGATGGTGACTGAGTCTTTCCACCGAACCAGCGGCTCTCCCCGAGGTTAGAGAGCATCAGGTGTGGGGCAGGTGAGCGCCCGGCTCCCTGACTTTCTTCTGGCCGTGACAGTGACAGATCCACAGGTGAACATCACACTTGGCCTTCAGTGGGCCAGGAGGCCCAGGCCAACTGAGGTTGGGACAAAGAGTGGGTGCTCTCTGTGACTCTGAGTCCTGTGGGGGGGTCAGGCAGCCAGCTGGCACCGCGAGGCTTCCAGTGGTTCCCAGTGGTTCCCTGTGGCCTTCCAATGCATCAGTAGTAGAGACAGGGCAACAAGGTGCCACCATGGGAACCCGCACCGGAGGGGCCTGCGGGCCCAACCTCAGCCCCAAAACCTGAAATGAGAGTGGATCTAGGATCCTGTGAAAAGAACATGAGTAGGAATATTCCATCTTGCTGGGCTGTTAGGGCCACCAGTTTGTCCTGTGAGAGTATCTTGCCGAGGTGGGTCACCCAGTCTCCCCCACTCTGCTTTATTTACAGGCTGTCCAGGTTGTCTTTGCTTTAGCTTCTGAGTATAAAGTAGAAAAACAGGGACATCTGGGTGACTCAGTGGTTGACTGTCTGCCATTGGCTCAGGTTATGATCTCAGGATCCTAGGATTGAGTCCCGCATCAGGCTCCCTTCATGGAGCCTGCTTCTCCCTCTGCCTGTGTCTCTGCCTCTCTCTCTCTCTCTCTCTGTCACTCATGAGTAAATAAATAAAATCTTTTTAAAAAATGATATTTGTTTTCCAGTATGGGACAGAGGCATATACTTGTGATCGCAATGAAATACGGAATGTGGAAGGGCTCTAGGGCTGCAGGGAATAGAATCTCCCCACATAAGAAATTAGGGCAGACTCCGATGAAGAGGTGGGGTTTGACCTTGAGGAATGGATGGAAATTTGATGGGTAGGGATGGAAATGGAGAGGCCACTCCAGGTGGGGCGAACAGCGAGAGAAGAGGGAAGGGATGAGTTAGATTTGGGGAGCAGCGAGTTTGCCAGAGCTTGGACTGGAAGAGGAAGGGGGCCCGACTTGGAGACCCCTGGATGTCACCCCAGGACTGTGGGTGATTCCTGCATTACTGTGTTTTTCATGCTATATGGTAAGCACCACAGCTCTTCCCCAACAAACGTAGCGGGGACTGGATAAATTCAGGGAAGTTGAAAGTTCTTAGGTTTTCACCAGGTCATTTCCAGTTGGATTGGGTCGCCTCTTCCTTCTCTCTCAGTGGGAAAATGCACCGACTGGTGATGGGGCTGAGAGGGCAGAGAACATGTTGGCCCCAATCTAGCCAGCAGCCGCAGAATGCTATGGAATGTCACTCCTGCTTTGATAGATGGGCTAAAAACCTGAGCAATTAGTCCCAGTCCCCCAGTCAAAATAAACTGGGTGTGTTTCTTCTATGTGTGTCCTTCTACAATGACGTCTGAATGCTCTACATTATTGATTGGGTTTGATGCTCTTAGACATGCCGTCTTGTTGTTTGTTCTGGGAGTTTTTACTTGATTGCAAATACTCAGCCTAAGTTAATGTTTCATGAGGCTCAGTCCTAACTTGAGGATAGATATGTGATGGAAGCCATAGCTATTTTTTAAGCCAATTTTGCTGCACTTGGGGGGCAGTTTAGATTGAGAAACCCCAACTCCTACTCAAGTACAAGTCCCGCTTGTTTTTATTTGCCATTCCGACAGGCGATAATTAATTTTAACAAAATTTCTAATTAGTTAGGCCATCGCCCTCCAAAGGCCATATGAATAACTCATTTTATTACCTTACAAACTGACAAAACGATTATTACATCCCAGGCACTGATGTAAGAACGATACCGATATTAAGCCACTCAGGCCTCTTGATGACCATACGAAGTGGGTCATAGCACTATTCCTGTTTGACAGAGAGGGAAGAGGAGGCATGGAGAAGTGAAGTACCTCGCCCAAGATCACACAGAGCATTCCTTGGCACTTGAGCAAATTGGAAGCTTGGTGGTTGTGTTGTCATCTGTCACACAGAGAAGACTTGCACGGGCGATTTTGACGTGCTGTGTGCCCCATGACAGGATGGTGTTCCTGGATCATTTTAGTAGGGGCTTATTTTCTATGGTTTAACATCAATAGTTGTCTTTTAAGAAACTCAGTGTTTAAATTGACTGTAAGTGCTTGAAAGTGAACAGTTTCCACGTATGTACAGCGAACACATGAACAATACCAACGTCCAGGCCAGTCTAATAATATCCCTTTTTTTAGGTTGGAAGATGTGGCTTTTGGGAGCAGCATCTCCCCAGTCCATGACTGGAGCCATGCATTTCATCATAAGCATTTAGTGGCATTTTCTATGTGCCCAGTGCCCCGCTGAGTACATGACATGATTATTTATTACTCAACAATACCGCTAGGCAGACCCTGGGAATATCTCCCCCCCCCTTTTTAAAATTTATTTATTTGAGAGAGGGCAGGACAGAGAATAGAGAGTACAAGTGGGGAAGAAAGGGAGAAGCACATGTGGGGCTGGATCCAGGACCCTGGAATCACAACCTGAGCTGAAGGCAGGTGCTTAACCCACTGAGCCACCCAGGTGCCTGGATGAGGAAACTGAGGCCTAGAAAGGCTCAGTAAGGGAGTGTAGATCACAGCTAGGAAGCTGCAGAGCAGGGTTTTGGACCTGGGGGCCTCTCCCACTTGCCCACTGCATCTGCTGCCCGCTGCTGACTCTTCCAGGGAATTAACGGCTGATCTTGGTCAACCTCTCGTAGTAGGTCGGCTTCCCGGCTCAGGAGGGCCCCTCTACCCTCCTTTGCTCTATACCAAGTATTTGAAGAGTCAGGGTTCACCCATCATTCTTCATTATCAATAACCTTAGGCCCTGGAGATCTCTGGGTGGCTCGGTGGTTTGGCGCCTGCCTTTGGCCCAGGGCGTGATCCTGGAGTCCTGGGATCGAGTCCCACATCAGGCTCCCTGCATGAAGCCTGCTTCTCCCTCTGCCTGTGTCTCTGCCTCTGTCTGTGTCTCTCATGAATAAATAAATAAAATCTTAAAAAAAAATAACCTTAGGCCCGGCCTGAGTTCAATATTTGTGGATTCCGTGTTAGTGCAGCGCCAGCCCCGCGCAGCTGTGGGCAAGACAGACGGAGACCAGGACAGAATGAATCCTGACGTTGAATTTGGGGACTTTGTGGAGGGGAGTTTATGCCGGCCAGGGAGCTGCTCATCAAGCACCTTGAGAAGTCTGTGCACCTGTTTATAATAACTTCTACTCTTTTAAATCATATTTTTTTTCTGTATCAATCACGGTGTCGCTTATGTGGGAGATGCTCAATAAGCATTTGGCGAATGTGGGACAAATGAGGGACTGACTGAGTCATTTATTACTTGGCTCCTTGGATATAAAAGGCTTTAAGGATGTCCCTGCCCCCTCTGCTACTTGGGATTGTATTTCTTTCTTTTTTAAAATAGTTTATTTATTTATTCATGAGAGAGACACAGAGAGAGGCAGAGACACAGGCAGAGGGAGAAGCAGGCTCCATGCAGGGAGCCCAACATGGGACTCGATCCCAGGGCTCCAGGATCACGACTGAGCCAAAAGCAGACGCTCAACCACTGAGGCACCCAGGTGTCCCCAGGATTGTATTTTCTTCACCTGGGTTTTCCTCCCTGTGTGCCTGGACTCCTCCCCGTCCCCCCCATCTCTCCTCCCACCCCTCCTTTTCCCATAACAGCCCAGGAAGTGGCTGGACAGGCGGTGGCAAGAACTGCTGTTTAAGGCAGTGCTACAGGTGATGTCAGCTTCCATAGCTTTAGGATGGATCTATTCTTCAGGGAAATGAGGAGGTAAATCAGCTTTTGAGGAACTCAAGTCGCCGTGTACGATATTACTGTAGGAACATGCATTCCGAGTCCTAATCAGACTTTAGGGCAACCCCCTGGAAACTGCACGTGTCGGAGAAGCTTATATCATCCACGCACGTGCAGTGGAACCCATTCTACGTCTGTTCTCACACCTGAGAATCACTTCTTGACTTCGCTGTGTTATTGAAACGCAGAGTTGAAAATGCAATATTTAGGGAAATTGCATTCCTCGTACTAGTGATAGATTCCCAGAGAGTGGGTGCATGGAGCCTGCTTCTCCCTCTGCCTGTGTCTCTGCCTCTCTCTCTCTCTCTCTCACTGTGTGCCTATCATAAATAAATAAAATTAAAAAAAAAAATTAAAAAAAAAAAAAAAAAGATTCCCAGAGAGTTTTACTGTCCAGTTGGAGTGTGTAATTGCTACATGATACCAACATCAGGGCGGGCTAGAATTTAAGTGGTTTTCCTTTCTGTGTCTTCGACAGATGTGCCATCCCCACACCAGCGGGGCTCTGCCAAGATGAAGCCAATAGAAGAAGGGGTGGAAGATGACGACGAGGTCTTTGAGCCCGTGTCTCCAAATGCATTGAAAGTCCATCAGTTGCCTTGATCAGAGACACTGAGGTCAAGTGACCGAGACGGAAATTTGTCTTGAAGAGATCCTGAAAAATACCAGCACTTTGTCGTGGCTTAGTGATTACTCGGCTCTCGCCCTGGTAGTCTGAGGGCAGGAGAGCGAGGAAGGGTGGAAAAAATGGGAAGGTCATTTCAGCTCCCCTTTTTTATTGATCAGCTTTTTATGCAATTGTTTTCCCGAGCCTCCTGACTAAACCTAGTTCTATTTTTGAGATACGTATCTTCACAGCGTTTTCTAGGTGTATTATTGTTTTCGCTTAGCACCCTGTCAATGCAAAAAATGCCTTTTCACTGCTTTTTTTCTGAGTTGTGGTTCATTTTCCTCACAGTTCCTTTCCACTGTGGCAATGGGGTCGTCCATTCGATAGTT
Source organism: Vulpes lagopus (assembly GCF_018345385.1). Classification (NCBI taxonomy): domain Eukaryota; kingdom Metazoa; phylum Chordata; class Mammalia; order Carnivora; family Canidae; genus Vulpes; species Vulpes lagopus. The sequence continues at coordinate 10,417,156 of NC_054824.1, forward strand.
GTAACCAACAGTAGAAGTTTGAAATTGAGGTCGATGTATCATTAAAAAGCAGGGAGTCTCAGGCCTTGAATTGTTAGCTGGAAATTTTTAAAGAAAGATGTGATTTGACCAGCGTTTATTTTTTTTCTCCCAGGCCAGACACACTGCTCCGCTAGATCACCTTACGTATCTGGGCCTTGTGTAGATGGCTTGATAATGAGCAAAACTCATCAGACTTTGCTCACATTACCCGCATATTATGCCGTGTGTAATCGGGTCTGAAACCAAAGCTGGAAAGATAACAGATGGAAGCAGTCCTGAGCTCAGCTTGACCTTCAGGAAAACTCAACTTACCTGTGATTTGGAGCCATCTTGTCCCACACACGCCGGTGTGGGCGACACTTTGGGGTAGGGAGTCACGTGCCCAAGCAAATGTCACAGAATGAGGTGATTGAAAGAGCATTTTTGTTCTGTGATCGGTATTCTGAGGTTTCAGACTGTTCCTCCAGAGCCAGAGCTGTCTCTTTGAAATGTGTGCCGGATACCCAGTGCCAGGTTTGCGAATGTGGACACAGCTTTGCGGGCAATTTCCATAAGCTGTGCCGAGGGCACCCACCTTAGATGTTGGTGTGAGGGCTTTGACTGTAAATCTCTCTTTTCTACCAGAATCGTGTTTCAGGAAACGGTGGTATTTGGCTGGTGGGAAATGAGATGTTTGCCGAAATCATCATACTGGTCATTGTGACTGTGCCACTCAATTGGGTGAAGCCCGTAGATCGATTATGTGACATCATACATACATTGTGTTGATTTCCATTCGCTAGACCCAACTTGAGTCAGTCCCCTATTATATATAATAAATAGCTAAGAAAAGTTCTGAATGAAATTACTTTCAGGTAAGCTGAGCCAAAGGCAGCCTATCTTGCCAAGAGGTGATTTCTGTCAGAGAAAGTAGATAAGCTACTCTAGGGTCACCTCACTTTCCTAAATCCATTTTTTTTTTTTTTTTTTTTGCCAATTAGTTTAGTAATTTCACTTGAGTTTAATTTACATGCTCGGGTCATTCACTAAGAGAATTTCCACAGGCTTGGAGTCCAGCTCCTAACATCCTTATCACATGTTGCCGTATTGACATCACAGTGGAAAGGCTGATTTCACTTCACTAGTAGAGTGGTTTCTTCAGTTTCCTGAATTATAAATATATTTTGGGGAAATGAAGCACAGGTGAATGACTTAGCCTTGGCTCTAGGATTGTAAAGATTCATTGGGTTGAACAGGCCCTCCCTGTGCCTGAGACCACACGTGCGGGTAACTGTAACGTAACGGCGCTAGTGTGGCTTCCCTCTAACAGCCCGAGAAAGGTCGTGTAGACCATTTGGTTTACACAAGCATAAGACTAATTTGCAAAATCACTCTACAGAGTAATTAGATATTCCACTCTTCCCCGAATGGAAAGTCATTTTAGATTCTGCTGAGGCCACGTTTTTAATGTTCTGTGGATCCTCAAAAGCTTGGGATTTCCCTAGCCTGACCCATCTCCAGATGTGTCTGACTTTGTCAAGCTGAGACAGTGGAGGGGGGGGGGTCATCTCTTAACTGTCAACCTGCAGGTGTTTAGAGGTTATTTTCTGTAGCGCTGGGACCAAGCATGGGTAAAGGGACGCCGCTAAAACTAGATGACAGGAATTCATTTAGTGTTTTTATTAAAACCCAGGAATTCATTTAGTGTTTTTATTAAAACCCATGTGTGCGTGTGCACACCCATCAGTGTTGTTCATAACAAAGATCGTAATCTCGAGCTTAGGAATCTTAAAAGAGCCACTTAGCCTGAATGGGAAACATGAAACTATTTTTTAAATACACACCTCTAAGAAAGACAACGAGACTCGGAGAAAAGGAGAAACAAGCCGCCGAGCAGCCCTCCCACATAGACTTGATAGCAAAAGAGCAGATAAGGGAACAGAGAAGAGTTCTTAGTGTAAGATCTGCTGTGGATGGCTTGGGGTTCATTTATACAATGAACAAGCGCATCTTTGTGTAAGGCATAAATCCATAGACAAAAGAACACGTTTGTTGCCAAAACCACCAATAAGATGCTTCCTGTGTTTTTTGGTGCCCCCTTAGCTTTGTGACCACGGTTCAGAAAATGGTCTGCAAAAATTATTCTATATCTAACCCCAAATCTACTGTTTAAATGTAACATCAAGTCTGTTGTGTGAATCGGGAGCGTAACATTTATACCAGAATGTATGTGCCATTTGTAGTGTTTTGAAAGTCCTCGTGTTTATATTTATAAAATGACAGCACAGATACTATATAGAAGCTCAATGATGTTTATATATCCTGAATCAGTAATAATGGGTGCTATATAATTGCCAGTGACCATCCGTTGCTTTCCGGGATCGTTTCCACTTGTCCCTGTGGCTCACTTGCCCCTTCATCATTGGGCACCATTTGTGTTTTGCTGCCAGTAGTGTGCGCACTGGGAGACACCCCCTTCTTCGTATCTGGTTCTCCTTCCACATATCTGAAGCTATTCTGATTTTCTAATTGGGAACTGCCGATTCCTGCCTCCCAAGTCCTATCATAGCCCCAAAGGTAGAGCCTCTCGGATGTTGGGAAAAAAATCTTTGGGGAAAGTTGGTGCAGCCAGGTAATGACTCAGGGGGGGGTGGCGCCCAGCAAGCCCTTGGGCGTGCGGGTCAGCGTGTGCATGCCCGAGCGCTGCTCAGTGCCCTCCTCCCTGCAGACCCCAGGGAGCAGCTCTGAGGACTCCCAGTTGCTTATTTCTTTTGTCCATTTCTTTGGACATTTCTAGAAGCTGCTTTGTCAGAAACCTCTGACCTTGCCATGCCTCCATTCCCCCACCCTTGTTTTGCAAACCTGGTTTCCCAACCTCTTTTTCTAATTTTTTCCAACTAAAGTGATTAGAAATTCCCACCTATTCAATTCAAGTCCAGTTCAAGGGACAGGACACTGTGTAGGGAACTCAAGGCTGCGGTGTAGTCACCCTTCAGTCTGGCTCCAGGGATGATACGTTTTCTCACCGACAGCCATTCTTTGATTCTCACAGGAGCCCACATACCTTGTGTGTAACAATATATTGTGTCATTTAAGAAATCTGCTTTTAAGTTCTATTTATAGGTTATTCTGTTATATTTGCAACCTAGTTTTAAAGTACACGGGGATTTTATGAATGCTTTATACAGACACATTTGTAGGAAACCCATTCTTTCTGTTTTTAGGTGCCATTGACGTTGGTGACATTTACTTTATAACCAATTTACATTTTGTCCGCAGAGCCTTATAGTTTAAAATATCTTCATAGATTGTCATTTGATCAAATAAATTTCTTACTTAGAAAATACGCGTTACCTTGATTTCGTTCCTCTTACCTATAGCTGATTTGCTCTGACTCTATGCCTGAAGGAGGGGGTTGGTTCATTTACCCCCAGGTTGTGGGAGCTGCTCTGGTTGACCAAGGGGATGGTCTTGGGTCAGTTCCACGTAATTTCAGAGCTCTGTCATCTTGGCTGCCTTTTGGCCCCAAGAGGCAGCAAGATGGTTGTGATTGGATACGGCAACTTGAGAAGCCTTCAGAATGTCACTGTAGGGATCCATAGATTGCAACTTTTCATTGCCCTCATTTGCACATTCGCTTCTAGTTTCATAAGGTGTAATAATACAAGGAGTCACGTGAAGGAGTCAGAAAATCTCCCCTGGATCTATCCTGTGGTGGGTAAGAGGGACCGGTCTTCCCATCCTTGAAGAAACCTACATTTTCTTCCGTCACCTGTCCTAGACATGGGGATGGGAGTTTGAGAGCACATCTCTTGGCCCTTAGTAGCTGGTCTTTGCCACTCAACACACTTGTCCTGATCAGTCGCAAGACCAGATCCAAATAGAAGGGGCATCTTAGGGGCATCTTCTGCCACGAGAGGAATCAATTCTGTTGCTCAATAAGCTATGTCACCTAAACCTACAGTCAGGTGCTGAGAGCCCTGGACGTCTTGCTGAGCTAACTTTGGGGCAGGTTTCCCTTTCTTTTTTAATTTTTTTAAAGATATTTATTTGAGAATGCGCATGCATGTGCGCATGACTCCCATCTGAGCAGGGAGCCCGATGCAGGGCTTGATCCCAGGATCTGGGATCACGACCTGAGCAGAAGGCAGATGCTTAACCAACTGGGCTGCCCCGTGCCCTTTGTTCTACCTTATAACTCTGAAAAATAATTTTCTTTCCAATAATGGTTTTCCTCTACTCCTAGGCCTTGTTCTCATTCCACTTTGGGGCCATGTCCACAGTTCCAACATCACCTTTACCCCTTTCTGCTGGTTGCCACACCCCTGGATCTTGGGTGTTAGACACTACATTCATATTTCCTTGCTGTTTACTAGGGACAAAGATGTCCCCAATGACTTTGAAGCTCCCCCAGCCTCCTCCTTCATCCTGTCATGAGAAAATTCTCCTCCTTCAGCTTCTTCCCCTCGTCACTTGTCACAGCTGCCTGTGACACTGTAGGACCTCACGTGGCTGGGCCAGCCCCCAGGGCCCTCCCTGAAGAATGAAGCACTGGGGGTGGGATTTTATGCTCAGACACCTTCCGTGACAGGCCAACAGAACAAAACGTGATTTGAACAGAGCTCAACCACCTCCTCCACCTGATAAATGGAATTCCCACAGCTATAAAATGGCTCTTATATAGGGAAGGCAGCCTTGAGGGGAAAGTGATGATAGCCATTTCCTTCTTGATGTCCACATGCAGATGATGAAAACCTACAGACCAGCTCGCACCTGATGGTGGTGACATACAATTAAGCCACTTTCGCAGAGACTGGAGGGGACAGGTAGTCCGAAGGAGCTCAGACAGGGGACAAACCTCAGGCCCAACTCTCCAAAGGGACTGCACGTAAAATATTCATCTGCTCTGAATTCATTTCTCTTAAAATAGCTTCTGTTATCCTGGGGACCCAGCTAAACTTTTCAATGTGCTTCTCCCTATTTTTGTTAATTCTTATCTGATCTCTTTTAATGCTTCTCCTCGTTAGTATTGATATGTTGTGCTCACAGGAAAAATTATAATACTTTACATTTTTCTGCACACGTATTATACAGAGAGACTTTTTTTGTAGAAAAAGAAAAATTAAAGACTGATATTGACCTTCAAAATCATCTATCCTTTATGTGAAAATGTGGGTCTTTGTTACACGCTGTGCCAAACAGATTTCTTATCTCTGTTGTTCACCTCAACCTCCCTCTTTAGCTCAAAGCAGCTTGAAAGAGGTAGCCTGAGTCGTGCCCTTAACCTTGGACATGGATTTGAGGTCAGAGGCAGTTCTGAACATTGTCTCCGACCATGTGATCGTAGGCATGGTGTTAAACCTTTTGAAGCTGCTGTGTCCTCTGTGTACACTAGAACTTTGCCCAACACATAGCTGGCAATCGGGAAATGGACTCGCCCCTTTCCCCCCTTTCCTTTGATGGTCAAGTTGAATCCTTAAGCCTTCTGGAAACTTGGCAACCGTAGTCTTTGTAAGGAGCCAGGAGGCCAGTACCAGTGGGATCTGAGGGAAAAGCAAAGCAGGAAACTCTTACTATGGCCCCTTCTGCCTGAAGAACTGTCTGAAGGCCTGGGAGCCCAGTGATCACAGGCTACAGGGTCCCTGGACTCGTCTGGCTGGGGCAGAGAGAGAAGAGCCATCCTATCTTCAGCAAGTGGCCTCAGAAAGTAGTAGGCAGGGGAGGAAGGCTGTAGGCGCCGCTCTATGGTGGCTAGTGGGTGGAAAATACTAGTGTTAGGTGAAATGATGCTTTCCATGAGGTTCTTCTCCAAGAGCCTTAAGCTCTGGTCAACGTTTAACAAATTATTTTGAACTAATAACCTTCCTTCTCTCTCCATGGTGACCATTGAACCATGAGCAGGTGGGATGGATATGCATGGAACACGCTATGGGCAAGTTTTGACAATAGGAAGGATGGAGAGAAGTTTATCTAGACCCCAGAGAGTGTGAGAGAAGTAAGAGTTCTCAAAGGCCCGGGAGACTTTAATTCCTGATGCAGTTTGATTGCTAAAGACTGTTTGATTGTTAGGACATCGGGCAGGTCACATTATGTATTTGGATCTCAGTTTCCTCTAAAATGAGGTTACACCAGGCGAAGACTCTTCTCCAAGTGTTTGCTCTTCTCAAAGGCTGGCATGGTGTCCCCATGCTCCCTGGGTATTTTGTTATCCAGCTGAGGCAGGACTTTTTTTCCCCTGGTTGCGGATGATTTGGGGGGCTGGACAAAGCCTTAGCAGCTGTCCCACCTCTGGCTATCCTTCCCATCCAGAGCAGTCCCATCCTTGCCCTGTCCTTCACCAATGCCGTGTTGCTTTGAGGTCATGACAGCATGACCAATACCCAGGCCTGCACTGGATCCTTTCATCAGCAGGCATTCAATGTTTCCTTTTAAGTCTCTGAAAGGGGTTCTTGAAAGTTCTTGTGAAAGCCAGCAGCTTGCGGAAAAACCCCTTCTTAGCCCTTCTCGAATGGTCGTGACTGAGGTTTTCCTCCAAAGGGGACCGAACTGTAGGATTCCAGAGCAGATAGAGTATGTACATTTCAACGAGGCCAGAAGGTCTCAAACTTCAGCAGGCATCAGAATCACCTGGAATCTCCTCAAAACCCTGTTTGCTGGGCCCCACCAGCAGTGTTTGATATAGTACATCTAGGGAAGGGCCCAGAAGACTGCATTTCTAATAAGTGCCCAGATGGTGTTGACACTGCCATTAACAGGACCACACTTTGAGGTCCTCTTAACTGGCCCAACTCCCTTATGAGGAGGCAAAGAGGCTATGACCAAGAAAAACTAAAATCCACGTGTTCTCATTCACTACCCAGGGGCTTTCAGTCAAAAACAACTTTTTTCTTTTGGCTGTAGGCCAACAGTTTTCAGGCTTTTATTTATTTATATTTATTTATTCATGAGAGACACAGAGAGAGAGCGAGGCAGAGACACAGGCAGAGGGAGAAGCAGGCTCCATGCAGGGAGCCGGATGTGGCACTTGATCCTCGGACCCCAGGATCATGATCTGAGCCAAAGGCAGACACTCAACCAACTGAGCCACCCAGAGGCCCCTAGTTTTCTGGCTTTTGATAAAAACAAAATCATTTAGGGAATCAGTTTAAATATTCTTGGAACTGTTAGATACTGATTCAATGTACCTGGAACAGTGGTTCTTAATCCCGCGGCACTTCGGCATCAGAAATTCTGGTGTAATTCATCTAGGTATCAGGATCCTCAAAAGCTCTGCAGATGGTGGTCTCTGGGTGGTTCAGGGGTTTAGCGCCTGTCTTCCGCCCAGGGCGTGATCCTGGAGACCCAGGATCGAGTCCCACATCAGGCTCCCTGCATGGAGCCTGCCTCTCCCTCTGACTGTGTCTCTGCCTCTCTCTCTGTGTCTCTCATGAATAAATAAATAAAATCTTTAAAAAAAAAAAAAGAAAAAAAAGCTCTGCAGATGATTCAATGGGTGGCAAATGGAAGAAGCCCTGGTCTGGAGGAAGGTCCGGGCATCCCAGGTGATTTGGGTATAGCTTCAGGCTGGTCCAGATTTTGTAGGCAAATGCTTTCCTGGTCTTGCTTTCTGCTTTAGGAAACATAAAACAGCAACAGTAGTGCTGGCTTGTGGTTTGAGGAGCGAATGCTAGAAATGGGTGGCATCGATGGAGAAGCTCAGACCAAAACAAATGCAGGCAGTTTGGGTGGTGTGTGTGATCTTTCTTTTCCCTCTGTGTACGTCAACATTTATTTTTAAAAGACTTATTCTTCTTATAAGTGAAATATAATAGACATATAACATTTTATTTTATTTTATTTTTTGACATATAACATTTTATTTAGTTCCAGGCGTACAACATAACGATCCTTATATGTATATATCGCGACGAGATCACCACAGCCAAGTCTGGTGAACAACCACAACCTCACACAGTTAAAATTTTTCTTTTTCTTGTGATGAGACCTTTTAAGGTTGACCTTCTTAGCAACCTACAAAATATACAACGCGCATCATTAACTGTCGTCACCATGCGGTACATTACATCCCTGGGACTTCTTTATTTTATGACTGTAGATTCATAGTCAAAAAGTATCAACCGGGATCCCTGGGTGGCGCAGCGGTTTGGCGCCTGCCTTTGGCCCAGGGCGCGATCCTGGAGACCCGGGATCGAATCCCACGTCGGGCTCCCGGTGCATGGAGCCTGCTTCTCCCTCTGCCTGTGTCTCTGCCTCTCTCTCTCTCTGTGACTATCATAAATAAAATAAAATAAAATTCTTTAAAAAAAAAAAAAAGTATCAACCTACAGTGTGAATTTGATCCTTTAAACTGCCTTGGCCACCTTCCTTGGCTCCCCGTAGCTTCCTACATAATTCCAGAGTCAGAGAGAAGCCTGCTGCCTGCTTCTGGTGCATAGAATGAGAACATGCTTTGACTTTGACTTCTGAGGGGTCCCTTCTAGCCCCAAGACTCATTATGTGACCTGAGCCGCCAACATCTTCTCCTGGAGCCCAACTGTAATTCTTTTGTGATTAGGAATATCCATATCTGCCCTCTTTACCTTGGAAGGGTTTTGTGAGAACCAATGTAAGGCACCGTGGAAACTATAAAGCACTATAAAAATAAAGCTATTAGCACCTTAACCAGTGACACATACACGGAAGCTTAAGATGAAAGAAATCTCTCTTGACCAAGTCATACCTGGAAACTCTCCTGGAACTTGTATCTAATTTGTCCTTGCTTCCAGGTGCATATATTCAAATCCAAAACCCAGAACACCTGAGTGTACAATTGCATGAGCGTTTTTACAAGATGAGTTTCTTCTCAGGTAATGGGAAAACAGACCATTTTAAGATGTCTGAGAAGAGCAACATCCAAGTTTTAAGGAATCAAATCCCCAGCAAGAATTTCAGAAGTCTTGTATCTCTTGAAAGACTTTTTGAAGTTTCTTCCAACAAGAGGATCTCGAAAAGCTTAGAGAAAATATTTTGTCCTAGACCAGTTACCAGTACCGGTGCCCCTCCAGCATCACGAACTCTACACCGACAGCCTGTGTCTTCTGCATAAGAGCCCATCAATCATCACTCATAATTACATATTTTTTCCTGGGAGAAATTTTCCTAGCTAAGTTTATACATTGTATGACATATTGAGGAACTCCATGGTAGCTGTGAGGCAAGGTGGAAGTTTCAGAGAGTGAAGAGTGCCCTCTGGTGGTATCGTCCAGCAACTGACATGCGTCAGTGCTTGGTCTTTAACCAGAATTACTAAACTACAGTTCCACGGTTTCTTGGAAAAGTCAGACTTCCACCCTAATCAGAAGAATTTTTTACACTTCCAGAGATCCATTGTACAATGGGCTACATTAGGACATGCTGCTTATATTGTGTTATTATGTCATGTAGGTTATCTTTTCCATACGCCCTGGAGAAAGTTGTAGTTGGGACTGCGCTCCATTCAGAAATAATTTTTGATTAAAAAGAAGCACTAGAAAAAATAATAATAAAAAAAGAAGCACTAGAGGTTGTTAACATGCACTTGCAAATGAGACCTCGTAAATAATCTGATCCCGGCCCACAGTTTGTTGTTATTGCTTGTTTTTTTTTGGTTTGTTTTTGGGTAGAGGTGGGGTTTGGGTTGAAACATCTAGTCATTGTGATGGTTTTCTTTTCTTTTTTTCTTTTTTTTTTTGGCGTTCGATGATTTGTCAGTTGCATATAACATCCAGTGCTCAGGGACACCTGGGTGGCTCAGCGGTTGAGGGTCTGCCTTTGGGCCAGGGAGTGATCCTGGGGTCTCAGGATTAAGTCCCACGTCGGGCTTCCTACATGGAGCCTGCTTCTCCCTCTGCCTGGGTCTCTGCCTCTCTCTCTCTCTCTCTGTCTCATGAATAAATAAAGTCTTTAAAAAATTTTTTAAGAATAACACCCAGTGCTCATCATATCACATGCCCTCCTTAATGCCCATCACCAAATTAACCCCAACCCCCCACCCACCTGCCCTCCTTCAACCCTCAGGTATTTACCCCAAAGATACAAATGTAGTGACCTGAGGGGGCACCTGCACCCCAATGTTCATAGCAGCAATGTCCACAATAGCCAAACTGTGGAAAGAGCCCAGATGTCCATCGACAGATGACTGGATAAAAAAGATGTGATATGTATAAAGAACGGAATAGTACTCAGCCATCAGAGCGGAAGAAATGTTACCATTTACATCGACATGGGTAGAACTAGAGGGTATAATGCTGAGTGAAGTAAGTCAATCAGAGAAAGGCGATTACCATATGGTTTCACGCACAGTGTGGAATATAAGAAACAGCGCAGAGGATCATAGGGGAAGGGAGGGAAGGTTGAATGGTCATCAGAGGGGCAGACAAACCATGAGACGTGGAACTGTGTGACGGGGTTCTAGTGGGACATGCTGAATCTTTGGCAGGCTTGGAGAATAACCACCAGGGTTAATCTGGTGGATTCTATTCATCTAGAATATTGGCCAAATGATATTCCAGGGCCTCTTCCGACCACTCTGCTCTATGTTAGATCTTCCCTGGCAATCTGAGGTGTCCCACCAGTTTATGAATGTCATACAGTATTTACAAACAAAACACCGACCTAGGGAGACGGAGTAGGCGGTGACACACCTCCAGGTCGCCTCACATTTCAGGCCTTCCTTCGTGTTTTTCAAATTTTCCACCTTGAGAAAGTTAATGGTGGTCGTAATTAGATTCTAATTGTTGTTTTTAATGGATTGGTTTGGGTGCGTGCAAAAGCAACATTAACACAGGACTAGCTACAGAAATACCTGGACTAGCAAAGGAAAACTATTTGTACAGAATTAATTTCACAAAGCAAAAGGGGGAAGTTGAAGAGCCAGTGTAGAGGTAACTGTAATGGACTGAATGTGTGACACGATGATCTAAATGAAATAAGTGATAAATAGAACTTGAAATACCTGACACGCTAGCAGTGAGGCCACACTTCTAAGAAGAAAAAACAATAATAGAAGAAAAGCAGTAATAAAGGACCACACATCAATAAGACATCTGCTTGAACCAATTCAAATGTAAACGTGGTTTGATTCTTAAGCTTTCCTTATGCTCCGAGTTTGCAGCATTGCTGCTACTGTAACGTGGGGGGGGGGGGGGGGAGTCCAGTTGTCTGGACAAAAGAGCAAAACTAACCACGTCACATGGGGGTACCAGCAACACCGCCGAGGTTGGTGTTGGCACCTACAAAGAAATTTTAAACCTGGAGCAGGCAGGTAGCTACAGATGCTAAGCAGCTTCGAAATTAAATAGAAACGGAGGCCCTTGTCCTTCAGAAAATAGCATCTTCAAGAAACGTTGATTAATTTTAGAAACAAAGTACACACACGTGCCCTAGGTAGGAAACTTCTAGAGCAGAAATTTTGTTTTACGAAACATTAACCATTTTCCAGATACCTAAAACCACTTCAGAAAGTGTGTGCGTGCGTGTGTGTGTGTGTGTGTGTGTGTGTGCGTCGGGGGGAGGATTATAAAGGGTAACACAGGTTGATTTCTAAATTGAGGATGACAGAACATAAATTGGAGTAGCAGTAAAAGGTTTTCCTTTAAATTTCTATTGTTTCGGGGTGTCTAGGTGGCTCAGGGGTTGAGCATCTGCCTTCAGCCCAGGGCGTGATCCTGGGGTCCTGGGATCGAGTCCCGCAGCGGGCTCCCTGCAGGGATCCTGCTTCTCCATGTCTCTGCCTCTCTCTGTCTCTCATGAATAAATAAATAAACCATAAATTAAATAAATAAATAAATAAATAAATAAATAAATAAATAAATAAATAAATTTATTTCTGTTGCTTCTAGAGAGTAAAACAGACAACGGGACCCAGTTTTTGAGAGGAAAAAAAATCAATTTCAAGAGAATAATGAGAAGACAGGAGCAGAATCTACCACAAAATGATAGATCAGAGCATAAGCAATTTTTCTTTTTATTTAGTAGCCTACCAAGCAAAAGCTTCATATGAAGGTTCTCACAAAAAGCTTATGTAAGGGGTGAAAACTGGGGTCAGTAGGACGAAGTAGCTCTCTGTGTACACACAAGGAAAGCCTAGGATTCTGGGGCTTTCTATCATTCTGCTTTTTTGTTACAAAAAAAAAAAGGAAAAGAAGTGTTAACCACAGAAGCACCCGGGACTCCCTGTACTTTAGGTGGCTTGTCTCCTAGCTCTCATTCATTCGTTTCCCCAGCGTAACTCCCCGGGAGAGGACAAATGTAGTGAACCACAAGTGAGCATGTGGGTGCACCAGCCTAAAATGCTTGTGTATTTTTAAACATTTATAAATATTCCCACCACCTGAAGCCACAGCTGCTCAGTGATGGTCTAGGGAGCTCAATTATCATAGCAAAATTATCTGCGTGAGCCCCCACCCCCAGCGCCCCTGCAATGGTCATTTAGAGCCTTCCAAAATGGCAAAAGAAAGTGGTGAGAGGTCCTTTTCCCCACATTTTCGTGAAACTAGTTCCTTTCTTTTCTTTTTTTTTTAAAGATTTTATTTATTTATTCATGAGAGGCATAGGCAGAAGAAGCAGGCTCCTCGCAGGGAGCCTGCTGAGGGACTCGATCCCAGGATCTTGGGATCATGCCCTGAGCCAAAGGCAGAGACGCCCAACCACTGAGCCCCCCAGGCATCCCAGTGGTTCCATTCTTAGGCAGTCTTCTAGAACCTTCCACCTCTCTCCCCACTGGATTCCCTCTGCCTTCAAGCGTGTACTTGTATCCTTAAGAGTAAATGACAAAGTCACAGGAGGAAGCTATTAAGGTATTGAAGCAAAGGGCTGCTTTTCCCTGGTGTCACAGTCAATCTTGACTTTCTTCTGCCTGTTTTATCGTCAGATTCACTAGGTTTCAAACCCACAATGACGGATTGGGAAAGATCTCCTTCAAGGATAAAAGGAAAAAGAAGTCCAACAGGGCTTCTAGCTACCATTTTAGCAAGAAAGTTGGGAGGTAAGACTAGAGTGACATCATAATTTTGTTCAGGAAGCAACTTTATAATAATTGTAATAATTTTAACACACATCTTTTCCACATTATTTCTATGTTGGGAGCTTCCCCATTATAAAATAAAACAGCAAACAAAAGAAGCTAATTTTTTTTCATCTTGAAAAATTAATTCTTACCTTTCCGGCTTGCTGCAGTGCGTTTATTCTCTTCATAACCATTTCAAAGAAGTGGTATTACTGTGTTGCTATTTTTAAAACCTCTGTAATTTGTTTTTTTTTAGAAAATGGTTTTATTTATTCGACACAGAGAGAGCACACACAGGTGGAGCAGCAGGCAGGAGAGGGAGGCTGCTATGTCTCTGCCTCTCTCTGAGTCTCTCATGAATAAATTTAAAAAATCTTTACCAAAAAAAAAAAAAAGAGAGAGAGAGGGAGAAGCAGGCTCCCCCCTGAGCAGGGAGCCCGACTTGGGGCTCGATCCCAAGACCCTGGGATCAAGACTTGAGCTGAAGGTGAACACTTGACAAACTGAGGCACCCAGGTGCCCCCAAAACCTCCTGTAGCTTGATTTCATCTAGGTTGCTCCATTAAAATTTTTCTGTCCATCGATCTGGATACTTGTCTTCAGTCATTTGTTCTGTTGCTTTTAACCTGCTGTCACATTCATCTGTTGAATTCTTATTGTCAGTTACTCTGCTTTTTGGTTCTAAAATTTGACTTTTATGTCTTCTCTATTTATTTACCATAGTCCTTTTTAAAATCCTTGTAGAAAAAAAAATAAAATAAAATCCTTGTAGAATATTTGCACTAGCTTTGTCACCTTTGTTTTGAGGTCTGTGGTTTTCCTTTGTGTCCAGCCAACTGGTCCTACTCATCTGCATGCTTCACACTTTTAAATTGGATGTTGGACATTGTCGATGGAAAATTCTAGAAGCTCTGGATATCTTCTTCCAAGGAGGGTTGTCTTCTTTCACTAGGTAGGTAGGTGTACCAGCTATCACCTTTGTCCCATCCAGGGTTACTTTGAGCCTTTATTAGGGCTGGTCTACTTCAGCTTTGCCCTTCTCCTAGTGTAGGATCTGTACTCTTCGGGCATCATCGTTATTCCTAGAGGTTAGCCTTTCTGAAATCCAGACACCGAGCCCGGGTATCTACCAAGGCGCAGTTAACTCTGAGGCTTGAAATTCAATCTCTATTCCTCCAGCAGGGGATGGGGGAGGAAAGCACCATTCACTCTGTTAGCCTCCCAGCCAGATGCCCAGGTGAGACAAAGGAGGTGCTTAGGGCAAGGGACCACCCCGAACTCCAGCACTTCTTTAAATTTTACTCTCTAGGCACCTCTTGCTCATCCTACTTTGTGGCCCTCATCTCATCAGCTGCTGTTTTCTTTCTACTGAGTCTTTTTATTCAATGACTTGCATCTGTATGAAGATTTTGGGAAATCCCTTTTCTGGGATCCTTCCTCCCTGGAATTTGTCTCTCACTTTTCTGTTGTTCCAGCAAGTCCTGGGTTAGTTTCCTCGGCTCAAGAATGCCGCTTCCCTTTGAGGCTTTATCATTCTGTGGTACCTCAGGAAACAGGAAAGTGCCCTTAGGGGAAAAGCTGGGGGTAAGTGGGGGGCTCACCTCCTCTGCTTCTCCTTTCTCTCAGAGCTAGCTGATGGCCCCTTAAATTCCTGGCTACCTGGGTTGGCCTCCAACACACTCATAAAATCGTTTTGTCATCATCAGTACCACCAAGTTCATCTCTTTGCTGGTTGACTGAACATGAACTGCTTAGCCTTGACTCCCGGGTTTTTTGTTTTTGCTGTTTCTTCTGTCTCAGACTCTCTTCCTTCACCATCCAAACCAAGCCCATCCCTCCTGCTCCACCAGAGTCTTATTTCCTCAAACCACACATGCAATTATCAAAAACATTGGTTTTTGAAGAATTTTTATTGATAGGGCACACCACTTAATGATGTTAATGGGAAAGTGTTAAGTTCCTAATCATAGTTAATAAACCCTAATTTTATTTTAAAAATCTATCTATATACTATTGGGAATTAGAAGAAACTTAAAAAGATACTAATGGTTATTTCTAGATGATGGGATTATACATTTTTCTAAAGGTTTTCCACATTTGAAATTGATAAAAAATGTTCATTGGTTATTTCCAGGCAGTGAGATTATCGACTATTTTAATTTTCTTTCAAGGCTCTCTGTATTCTTTTTTTTTTTTTTTTTTTTTTTTTTATGATAGTCACAGAAAGAGAGAGAGAGGCAGAGACACAGGCAGAGGGAGAAGCAGGCTCCATGCACCCGGGAGCCCGACGTGGGATTCGATCCCGGGTCTCCAGGATCGTGCCCTGGGCCAAAGGCAGGCGCCAAACCTCTGCGCCACCCAGGGATCCCTCTGTATTCTTTATAGTAAAGTACAACGCTTCTTATATAACAAAGATGCTCTTTTAAATAATAACTATCCAAGGAAGCAAATAATCATCAATGAAATATATGTGCAATCACTCTCTCATGAGCATTTGTGAGATATTCACATTCTAAAATCACTGCTGCACGACAAGGTGGAGTACTTAATACTACTGAACTGCACATTTAAAAATGGCTATGGGGACGCTGGGTGGCTCAGCGGCTGGGCGTCAGCCTTGGGCTCAGGGCGTGATCCTGGGGTCCCAGGATCGAGTCCCATGTCGGGCTCCCAGCATGGGGCCTGCTTCTCCCTCTGCCTGTCTCTGCCTCTCTGTGTCTCTCATGAATAAATAAAATCTTTTTTAAAAAGCAGCTGTGTTTTTTATCATAATAAAAAAGAAAAAGCAGGCGTCAGAGTAGACACCACACACACACACACACACACACACACACACACACCCAGCGAAAAAGAAAAAGAAAGGAAAAGTGAATCATCCAGTTGTAGAACACAAATGAAAATGAATTTAATTGTCGGACTGGTCAATTTATAGAACACAACAGTTTTTAATCAAATTATTTTTATAGTACGCCAATACTGTATACATAGGTTGATAAATCTACATTCACATTTTAGATAGTTGGTACTGGTATAACCCGGCTTTGATTGTCCTTTTCAAACAGTTTAAAATTATGAGGAAAATATTGTAGGAAAATTCTAAAATGGTTTTGAAAATATTGTAGGAAAATTCTAAAATGGTTTTTCCAAAAGAGTTTTGAACATTTTTGTTTTCAGGCCACTTTTCACGACCGCATGAAGCATGTGTCTTGACTCACACACTTGCATGCTCCAGGTTAGCTAATGTAGGATGATTCCTGGAGGACAGGACTCACCTTTCCTCAAGTATTTGGAGTGAATTTATTCACCACCTGTATCGTCCTAAGTTCCATATTTATAATCACTAATATCCGAAGGTCAAGTTAAAACTACTTATGTTCAGATAGGTGTCGATGCTGCCTCAATGGCCTTTTATCCATTCTTGTAAGTGAACGATCATACAAATCACGAAGAATCTCGAAAACTCATCATAAATGCCAACGTTATATGTTTTATTTTTTCAATCAAGTAATTTTTTAAACCTCAAAATATCCATAATTGACAGAATAAGACATTAGGCATGAAATGAGAATATAAAATCCATGGTCTGCAGAAAGGCAAACAGTACTCTAGTCCATCAAGATGACTGTACATGAGTGAAATGCCATTCCGAACATCTACTCCTTTTTGTCCTTTAAAAACACGTAGTTCAAGTGTTCTGTATTTTCACTTGTAAACAAAATGGACAATGAGGTAATCTAAATACTACACAGGATAATTTAAAAACACTAGATAAAACACCATATTAAAGACATACAGAAATCAGTGTTCACTTTGGTCTCTAGTATGGTTAGAGTTGTTAATACCAAAAAGCAACACATACTAATTAAAGCCAGCTTGGTGGTGGGTGCCAGTGGTTGACAGACACTAAGTAGTTCAAGAGGTAGTAAACACCATCATTTTCAAGCTGGTAACACAAGCGTTAAGCCACAGATGTATTAAATATTGTAATAGTTTCTCACAGTACAGTACTTTACCATTAACTTCGCAGCTTTGTTCCAAATAGAAGATTTAAGAACGACTCATAGGTCAACCTCTCACTCTAACTGGACAACTATGACACAGATCACACAACCACCACATCTTAAAGAGGCTGCTGACCGCTATGTAAGACAGAACCTGATGCTCTCCACGAGTTGTTCTTTCCCTAAAACAAATAAATCTCATTAAGACATCTAGAAAATTAAAGTCAGTGCAGCTGCACTTATACACACTTTCCCAAATTTTATAACCAAAGGGGAAATACACATATATATTTTATGATAAACATTTCTTAGAGAAAACAGATAAATTAATTTAAATTAACTTTAAGACTTAATGAGATTTCCCATGTCCTGTATAATTCATCTTACAGCGAATGTTACAAAGTCTATTAACACTTATGGGCTTCTATTCACAAACTAAATACAACTAGCAGTAACTTGGAGCCACACTGGTGCAAAATAAAACTGGGCCAGGGTATTTTAAAATATTGGCATTAAAACATCCTACGTTTATAGATGGACCGATGTTAAGAACATGATGTTTCTTTGATCTTCTTCCCTACATTGCACGCCAAACTTCCAAGTTATAAGCAGGTAAAAATCTTTTAAAATGTTTCAGTTGTAAAAATACATCCAAAGTCTTCTAGCAAAGACTAGAAATGCAAGTACAAAAAGGTTTCTACTGTAATCTGCCATGTAGTAATGAATAGCTCCCGGGGCTAAGAGACTGGTAGTGCATCTTTCTTAGGCGTTACACTTGTGTTGACATGGGAGGGGGGGTGAGATCAAGGGGCAACTAATTCACAGACCTCCTGCCCAACCCTTTAGTAGTAACCCCTGTAAACTGATGCTTCACACACAGACCCTTCTCCCGAGTAGCTAAAAATGGCATTGCACGTTTGCTCTACGTTCACTCCTTGGCAAGCCAGTGCTAGTTAGTTATGTGCCTAGGGCAAGAATGCTGAAATATGCTTGGCCTCAGGGCAGCACAGACACAAAAATGGAGATTGGCATCCTTTATACTTTTGCCCAGCAGGAATACACTCACACACCACCTCTTCTCCTGCTACCCCTTCCTGGCTTTGACCTCTGGGCAAAGCAGCTATTTCCAAGATTGCCCCTGTTTTGTTTTGCTTAAGTGGAAGGGTGCCCATAAGTCTTTACATTAAATACATGATAACTTTAAAGAAATGCTTGGAGACTTCGCTAACTAAATGAGATGCGTCATTATTCACAAGTGTTTGTTAGAAACATTTAGTTGTGAATCGTTATCTATAACATAGATTAAAAGGTTCTGTACCAGAGAATTATCAGCCACTGTAAGGCTGGAGCAGCATAAAGGTGTGCTATGCATCAACTATGAGGTAGCCTTTTGCTGTAAACAGAGTATTTCACCCATGGAAATGGACATGTGCTCACATCAAGAATATTCACATATGCAAGGAGTCTGGGAATTTTGTTTTAGAGTACTTTTCACGGGAAATAAAAACAGGAAAGCTGATACCTGAAATTCGGAAATTTTGATCAAACTCAGAGGTAGTTATTACTAACATCAGTACATAATACTTATATAAAGGTCTAAGTTATTTGGTTTGTTTTGAGTAAGCAGGACTGTAGACTATTCTGTAAAGAAACAACAACAACATTATATGGTATGTTCCCTGAGCAAAGTTCTTTGTCCTGAGTATGTTATGTAATAGTGATAATATTCTTATATAAAAAATAAACCCCAGCTTTTAATCATAAGATAGGTTTGGTATGTGCTATTAGTTCAGTCTGGTAAGATGCTTAAAATGATTTTAAATTGCACCCATAAGGTCCAGTTATAAAATGCTTTTTTTTTTTTTTAAACCATGATCTCAGCTCTGAACTTTTTATATGTAAACAGGGAATGTCCAATTCTCAAGTCCATAATTTTCTAGGTCTATAAGGTCAAGGAACTTTGGTTTGGATTTTCAAAGTGACTTATTAATGTTTTGCATTTTTACTGTTAACCTGCTTATTTTGCCTGCTAAAAATTAAGCAATGCCACTTTGATTTGTCTACATAATTTAAATAAGCTTACAATCCTCACATAAGGCAAGGAAGTACTTCTCTACAGCTATATATCACATTCAATATCGTCAAAGGTACGCTTTGCATCACAGCACGCGGATATGTCAGTATACACCATGGAGAGTCTCACAAACACTGTCCTGGAATCCAAGCTGAGCTATAAAGGACTGGAGGCCCAGCCTGAGGCATTTCCTCCCAACAACCGCTGGCTTGCTTGCTGCAACCCCAGAACTGCCTGAGACCCCACAGGGCAGGACAAGTTGGGGAAGGAGCAGAAGCTGCTCAGCAGAATAGGTCTCATTTGACTCATGCTATTCTTTTTTTTTTTTTTTTTTGATTATCTGAGCTTACACCAACAGGCTCATACAAAACGTTGTTTATTGCCAATGTTAAGCATTATCACTAATTGGTACCTTCTTGGAGATGTTTCAGAAATTTACCCATAACATCTAGAACCAGGAGGACACCAATATATATATATATATATTTTTTTTTTTTCTAATGACTGAAACCTAATGGGACCAATCCTCCTATTGGTCCCAGGCCAGTTTAGTCACATAACTGAGGACCAACCTGAGAAGTGGCTCGAACCCCATAACTGAATGTCCATCTGAAACCACTACTTAGGTTACTTCAGCATGAGTAATGAAGGGAACCTCCATAAAAATCAGTCTTAGTATATGAAATACTCCTAGCTCTCTGGTAGGAGAGGCCCCGGCACCTCTGCCCCAGGCCCATCACTAGTTGCCTGCCACCTGCCACTGCACTTTCAGGATACTCCCACAGGGTACACATATTGGGCGATGATTATGAATGGCCACTTCATTTTCATTCTCAACCCCAGTATTTTATTCTTACCTGTGCTGTTTTGTTTTAGAAACAAGTCAGATAACTCACTAGGCAGGGGGAAAAACAGCCACCAAAAAAAAAAAAAAATACACCAAACGACTGGAGTGTTCCTCCAAAGTCTTCAGTAGTAAAGAAGGAGGCCCCTGCTCACAGCGATGGTTCAGATTGACTTCGTCAAGGGAAGCTGCTGTTGCCACAATCCCTTAAAAACTTCACAACGTGTAAAAGATTATGATGAGCTGGTAACAATCAAGTCACTACATTTATACACTGCCCTCCCCTTTCATTTTTCTTAATAGGCATCTAATTTACAATCAAAACGCATGAATTAAGAACATTGAAATATCGGCACAGAAATTACACATTCATTGTCTCTTCTGGAGTTACGTATCCCAGATTCAAAAAAGCTTATGGCAGTGGGAGGCATGTGGAGTTAAGGTACTGCCTTCAAAGGGGGTGGGGGTAGAGAAAAATACTCTATAGAGAATCAAGAGAAAGAGGCAATCCCAAACTTGGGAGAACTGATGACTTAAAACCTTTAGTACCATATGATTGGCAGCTCTGAGATCTAAGTAGCCTTTGGTTCACACAAAAAGTAACAGTCATGTTTTTATTTTTACGTAATATAAAGGGAGTGGAATTTAAGGAAAAAAAAATAGAAAAAAAACCTCCAGGGGTTATCTTTGAAACCATCTAAAAATGCTTCAAATGGGTTTGCAATTCTTGGGGATGTCCAATTCTGTGAGGGAGGGTGTGTGCCTCTATCTCTATACACACATATATAAAGACAAATCCGCTTTATATATATGTGTCTACAATCCTACAGGAAATCCTCCTACACACACAGACTCAGGCTCTCTCCCTCTCACACGTGCACACAGAGATACCCAGAGTATTTCATCCTCGGAAGGACATCACACATGACACCCTGCTCCAATGTAATTTGCTTTAGAGTGATTTGTCTGTTTAAAAAACAAAAAACAAAAACAAAACAAAAAATTTCACAGTTCCTTAACAGTAGTTTAAAAATCCCAAGTCAGCTGCTGCTGTGAAATACTGCTCCCCTGTACTTGCATGAGGTAGACTTCCCAACCGGGGCAAGAAAGCGATCCACTGAAGAGGAAGCGTTAGGTCTTTTTCCTTTTTTGAACAGAAGGCCCCTTTTTGCTTGGTTCCTCCGGCACTGCAGATGCCCTTGCTGAGGAAGCGTCTTGGGATGACCTGCCCGGCCATTCTGAGACCTCGAACCTGGCCTCCGGGGGGAAGGGCGGCGAGGTGCAGCCCTGCGCCCCCCCCAGCTCCCGGGCCAGCACCACCGAGGTGCACGGCGGCTGGGGCTCGGCCTCCTGTCTTCCCTGAGAACTGGCCGGCGGCGGCGCGGCACTTCGGTGCGGGCAGTTTGCCACCATGTGCGCGATGCTCTGACAGTAATGGCACTTCTTTGGCTGAGGAGGTAGGCTACATTCCTTAGCATGATGATCAAGGCCACCGCAGTTGTAGCATCTGCAGCAAGAAAAATGAAAATGAGGACGGGCACGTCTTAGAAGCAGGGAGCGTGGGTCATCATAAACCTAGAATGAATTTCAGAAACCCCGAAACAAGACAAGCTGTCAATGAGTTCAGCCTATTTGAACGTGCTCTCTTTAGAAGTATCTGATGCTATTTTGGTTTTAAAGATTTTATTTATTTATTCATGAGACACACACAGAGAGACAAAGACAGAGGCAGAGACACAGGCAGAGGGAGAAGCAGGCTCCCTGCAGGGAGCTGATGCTGGACTTGATCTCGGATCCCAGGATCATGACCTGAGCCAAGGCAGGCGCCCAACCCCTGAGCCCTGCCAGAGGTTCCTCTAATGCTATTTTTAATCAAAGTTGCTTCAAAGGCTGTCTTCACCAACGTGGTCCAACAAAGGTATAAGGCTAGCTGTGCTGAATGCAACAGTCCATGAAAAACAAGAGTACAAAACCAAAGAAGACTAGTCACTTCCACCTAGAAATTGACTTTTCTTTTTGACTTGACAGGTTCTCTTAAGAGAACAGAGAACAGTGTAGTCCGCTAGAGGGCAGCCAATGTTCAACAAAAACACCAACCAGCTCGCTTTAAAAAGAAGTCCGTTGAGGAAAACAAGCTGTTGGCTCATAATATGCACTGCCAATGCACTGGGCAATTGAGAAAATTATAGATCAAATTAAATTTCATTTGTTTAACGTTTCTTTGGGTGTTAATTATGTTGACTGTGGTAACCAGTTGAACTGGAAGAATTTTTTTCCTTTGTACAGTTAAGTAACGAAGTGAAATTTGATATGCAAGGAGTCAGATGTTTATAGTGACTGATATCTGGCAAATTACCAAGTCATTTTAGAGCAATACAGTAAGTATCTGAATCAGAAGAAGCTATAAAAGAAAGCTTCTAAATACTTAGATTGGGTTAATAAAGGTTGATGCCAGTTCAATGATGGGAAGAATTTATTTTCTTTTCCCTCTGTAAGAAATTAGTTTTCCTGTTGCGTAAATTCTTCTAAATTAAAATAAACATAAATCTATCCTTAATTAATATTTGAATGCACATTGGGGACACGGCTTTGGATGAGATGTTTAAAAATCTTAGTTTCTAAAAGCCGAACAAGCAAGTTATTTGGAAGATATATTTGCTCAATTTCAGTCAGATTTTCTTTGAAAATTTTACACTCAAAAAAAGGGGAGAAAATAATATTGTACATTTACAACAAAGGTTTTAATCGACCTGTTGAGTACAGATTTTGTTTGATCTCCAAATTAAATGTTTTATGGAGCTTTCTATTTTAAACTTACTTTAAAATAGATTTATGACTCCATAATTCTTAATATGAAGCACAAACAATAGGTCACAATATTTTTTAAAAAGATGTCAAAAACTGGTAACTGTGAGCATCAACTAAAGACTATATTGACAACAAAATAATGATAATTAATTACATTTGTATGTGTATACGAAAGAGAGAGAAGGAAAGAGGGAGAGAGAGAATAAGAGCTTAACAACTTCTATACTACCATCTCTTTCAAAAACAGATGAATTAAGTTACTATTAACCTACTGAGCAGTGTAGGTAAAATGATTAGTAATCTATTTTCTGAATCAAGTTATGAACAGTGTTTTATTTTTTTTTGTTTTTTTACCTGGCAGAAACTAGGGTAACTATGGCCTATTTCTTCAATTACCAGCATTAATTACCTTAAAGATTTTAGAATAGTGGATTCACGAAATGGACTTTTATTCTTTGCAATAGTTAACAAGCATTCATCCCAGGTAAAAGGAATGTATCATATTTTCAAAAATTTAAGGGAAGAACCAAGAAACCAGCTTTTCTGATTATTTATTGTGCAATGACATATCTTAACATAATAAATTAATGAAAACAATTTTACAATCCAGATTTAATACTGTTTCAGCCATGTGTTCTAAGAGATAATGCAAAATTAAAGAATAATAAAAATTACCAATGAATGATTGAAATTCAAGTCCCCCAAATAACACACTCAAAAATGGCATCTTTGAAAAAATACAACCATATTACCTATCGTAACGTTTTCCCACATAGTTCTCTTCTACAACGGATTAAGTGAATTGTTAAATTTGCCCATCTATAAAATATCTCCTTTTGAATTAAATTCACTTCCTTGAGGATAACATCCACTCAGGAGCTCATCATCAAAGAGGAGAAAATAGGTTAAAGCCTTCAGTAATAGACCAGGCTCTCCTGCGGACACATCAATTTCATCAGTCACTGTGGTACACGCTGTGTTATCCAATCCAGGGATCCATTTTGCCCACTCGGTTACTAAGGGCCTGATGTCAGGATTCCACTTTTACAAATGGGGTCTTCATCATATTCTGTAGGTGCATTTACCACTACATTTGGGTTCTAAAAGTTATTTTTAAGGAGACTGTATAATTTTTTGTTTCCTTGCATTTTGATCTACTCAGTTAATTCCCTCTCCTAGCTTTTAGGATATGTGCTATCATTAGGTCAGACTGTCTTCCATGCTGAAAAGATCTGCATTCAGTGGATATGTACTTAGTCTTAAAAGGGGAGGAGTGGTATTTATTCTCCTCTTCTATTTAATCATTCAGTGTCAATCACTCTCACTAAGAGTCAGATCACACCCCATTATGAAACCCCGTCCTTCCCCAGGGACTGACACCAAATGGAAATGTTCAGCTACCTTTCAGGCCACAAATGATACCACACCACACACTCCATACAAGCTCTACATGGTACTTATCTCTTTTGTTCACTGTCCACACCTCTTCCAATCAGCTTGCCTTTGTTAGTTTGAACGAATTTTACAATTGATGTGAGCATAAAAATGCCATGTGTGCCCTTGTATGCTACATGCTTAAGAAATATAAGGACCTAGACTTACTCACAAGCAAAAGCCTACATAAGAAGAAAACTATAATCCTACTTCTTTATACATTCCTATAGCCAACCATAAAAAGTAAAATCATTCATGGTATTTTATAAAATGATGAACCAATGGCACAAAGGATATTTTCTCACATATTAAACATAAAGTAAAATAAAAATTCAGACTAGCCTTAGAACTTTATCAAGTTCTTTGTAAAATTATAAATACTTTAATGAGTTAGCATGTTCTATAGATACTACTTCTTATTTAAGATGATTTTTAAGATGGAAAAATAAAAAAATTGGAGCCAATTTTTTAAAAGATTATCAAAATAAGATTAATATTTTTAAATGAAATGAGAATGCCAAAAATAGATATAGTAAGATAGAAACACCTAAAATGGCAAAATAAATAAAAGCAGATCCTTTAGGGCTTTAGAACTATATAATTATGTTATGAAACAAGTAATGAGGTGGGTCTTAATAAACTAAACCCAAACGACTACATCAGTTAATAGGTTAATCAAAACATACGCAAAGTTCTGAGGATTTCAAAACAAAAATGAAAATTTTCATTCTGAAATTAGAATTTGGATCTGCTGTGACCCTTCAAAAAATTATCATTTTGGAGGTCCAAGCTGGAGAGTAACTACATTATATTTTCAAATGCTAATAGTAACAACGGTTAGAACTGAGCTCAACTGAAAACCATTAGATTAGAATATGGACGTTAATTTTTAAATGATACCTCAATGATTTAGATGAAATAATTCATCAGTTGTATGTTTTGCCTGGATCCCCAAAATGATAATAAGTTGGGAAGTGTAGTGTGTGACACTACACACAGACCACTTTGCCTGTGTCTAAAAGTGTAGTGGAGGGATCCCTGGGTGGCGCAGCGGTTTGGCGCCTGCCTTTGGCCCAGGGCGCGATCCTGGAGACCCAGGATCGAATCCCACGTTGGGCTCCCGGTGCATGGAGCCTGCTTCTCCCTCTGCCTGTGTCTCTGCCTCTCTCTCTCTCTCTCTGTGTGACTATCATAAATAAATAAAAATTAAAAAAAAATAATAAAAGTGTAGTGGAAAAAATAGGTTAGGCACTTCTAAATATTTGAAAGTGTTAACTTAGAATTTATATGGAAAATTAAATCTACATTCTAGGGGGGCTGGAAAGGGCATTAAGGATTAAGGATACAGAGATCTGTAAGTTTCTCAAGAACAAATATTGAGACAACAGTGAGTAGTATCAAGGAGAGAAAATGGAGAGGAAAAAGAAGTGCAAGCTGTGGGCAGGGGAAAAGAGTGAAAACAGAAAAGAGGACATAAAAATCTCTGGGAAAGAAAGAGGTGAAAAACCATCAATAAAGTTTCCAAATGGGGGAACAGAAAGTCACAGATTGGAAAGAATTCCAGAAACCAATGTGGAGAAAGGATAACTGACTCTTTGAAGGGATTATTAATCTTGATATAGTCCAACTAAAATCCAGAAATGATACTAATGCCATTCAAGTCTACAGTATTTTATTTTTAAAGATTTATTTATTTTAGAGAGAGAGAGAATGAGTGCGAGTGGGGAGAGGGGCAGAGGGAGAGGGAAAGAGAGAATCCTCAGCCAGATTCCCCACTGAGTACAGAGCCCCAAGTGTGGCTCGATCTCACGACCCTGAGATCATGACCTGAGCCAAGACCAGAGTCTGATGCTTAACCCACTGAGCCACCAGGCGCCCCAGTATAGTTTCCAATTTTGATATGACTGAACACTTGTTATCTAATCTAATCAAATCGAATCGAATCATCTGTCAATCAGCCCAACACCTGGGAGTGTTAGATGCCAGTACGGCTGTGGCAGGGAGGTGGATGGCAGAAAGGCCATCAAAGAATCCCGGAAAGCTAAAGAAAAGGAATGCACCCAGAGTGTAGCTTTTGATGGAAGGAATCTGTCCACCTCATACCTCCTGAGGGTCACAGATTCTTCCAGTAGGCCCTATTTTGTTTTGATAGCGTCCACACAATCTAAATTTACACCTGGGTGTAGTTTGTTCATTTCACAGGATCTGCCCCAACATCCTAAGTGGAGAGTTAGAACACCTGGATGAATCAGATTTGGAAAAGCCTTTGAATAATGTATATATTTTCTGATCTCTATCAAAGCAACCTATTCTTCACATGAGTCTGTTTCTTGTATTTCAGTCTTATATTAACTCCTAAGACTGTAAGCCAACTAAGCAATAAAACATGTTAGTAAGGTTAATTTATATATATACTTCTTAAGTACCATGGTAAGAACATTGAGTTTTTAAAAACACTGGCTAGTGGTGATTTGTAACTTTAAAAAAGTTTCATTTGGAACAAATACATATGTAACACCAAAAAAATCTGTATTTGTATCTTTTGAAATCTAGAAGCCAGCATCTCAAGTTACCTTAACTCATGCTAAAAATAAAATGAGCTATATAGAGTAGGGCTGAACATACCGTTAACAGAATTAAAATAATAATAGAAATAATAATAAGAGGTTCAATTCATTCTCTTAACTTCACCATCATTACCAATTCATAATTATTGATTTTCCATAGTAACTCAAGTCTCCATCTTCTGTTGCCTGCATCTAAAATACTTCTCAAAAGCATATAAATTTTGTATAGAAAGACTCCTTTTTAAAAAAAGATTTTATTTATTTATTCATGAGAGACACACACAGAGAGAGAGCCAGAGACACAGGCAGAGAGAGAAGCAGGCTCCATGCAGGGAGCATGATGTGGGACTGGATCCCAGGACTCCAGGTCACGCTACACCGCTGAGCCACCCAGGGATCCCCCTCTATAGACAGACTCCTGCAAACATTTCTAATGACCAACTTCTGTTGGCTATTACATAAAAATTACTTCCTTGTGAATGTAACAAGATCTCTGCTTTTTATAAAAATCTATTAGCCATGACACTTTAAGAAACTCTAATATCTAAATTGTATTTCATCTGAAAGAGTGTCACTGATAAAGTAACTACTGCTCTGGGTCTTCTATACTTAGAGAAAAAGAAAGTACAGGATAGATGGTTGAAAGAAAACTAGCATAGTTAGACCACCCTAAGGGTAGGTCTTCAATATTTTTTTTTAAAACAAGATTTAGTCAGTATAATTGCCATTCAGTTCTTTCTGGTGCATAATAAATGGCAGATGTCTGGATGACTCTGTACTGCCTAGTTCTAGTTCAGAATGAGGGTCAGTCTGTTGTGGCATACAACGAATGTGAATTCTAAATTCCAGAATTGCTGGCAATGGAGGGGTATCTGGCTGGCTCAGTCAGAAGAGCATGTGACTCTTGATCTAAAGGTTGTAAGTTCAAGCCCCACCTTGGGTTTAAGGATCACTACAAAAAATAAATAAACTTAAAAAAAAAAACAAAACTGTTGACAGTGGAATTAAATCATCTCCAAACCTTAGTTTACAGGCTACTTAATTAAACTGATGTGGGGTATGCACTAAATTCAGAGGGTATTTTGTACTTAGCAATTACTGTTCTATCCTCTTTTATCATCTATTTCTATGAGGGGAATTTTCTAGACAGCTTGCCTATTAGTGAATTCAACTGCTTTTAAATACCCATGTAGCCATTTTCATAAATTGAAATGAAAGACAAAAAAGCACTTAAGAATATCTACTATGTGCAGGGGGGAAATTATCAGCTGAAAATGCACCAAAGTATCTTGAAAACCAGCTAAAATTTAGTAATAGCTCTATTTGCAAACCTTTCATCATCTTATGAAAACAAAATGGTAAGATGGAAAATGCAGGGGGCAGGTATGTGATGAATGGCAGCACGGGGTTTCAAGCAAAGTACGGATGGAACACATAACAGTTTTCAAAGAGAAGAGGACATGGAAGGGGAGAGAAATCGTTTGGAGAAATAGGGACAAAGGGAGCCTTTTTCATGTAAGGGCACTTCAATCAGGTATAATTATAAGCCAGACATTTTGGTATTTCATTCCATTATGTGTAGAAGTACTTGGTAGATTTTGTGCAATCCCACAGAACAATAATCATTTGTTCTGGGTCTGCTACTTTGTACCACAGCTTGAGAAGGAGCATAATAATGAATTCTAGGTCCTAAGTTAAATCTGTATTTGAAATACAAATGTTATCTCTCTTGTAGGTAACAAGCAACATTCCAGACAGGTAATCTGTTCTGGCTAATGGAACAGTTGAAAAAAACAAGACGAAAAATGTACTTAAACACAGATAACTTAATGCTTTCCCATGTCTTGGAAGTAAAAGCAGTTTGTTATGAAAAAGGACCCAATCTCACATGCAGTGAAATGAATATTCTCCCAGCAATGCTTTTATGATCCCACACAGCTAAGAAGGAGTGTCCAGTTCAGAACCCCCCTCACATGTGCGCGCGCACACACACACACACACACACACACACACACGTGCCCCACGGCAGTTCTATCCAAACTGAGGATTTAGATTTATCCTTGTTGGAACCACATTCAGTTTATCTACCATATATGGTTACAGTAACCATTAGGTATAGAGTATTTTTAGGTTACTGCTGGTATCAAATATATATAAAGCAAAGGAAAGACATTCAATATTTAACTAGAAATGGCTATAAGTGGGTGTTGGCTTAGATGGGAAAATCAGATTATAATATGCAACCTGAAAATGTTAGTTCATTTATCCATTATAGCAGATTTGCTGAAAATTTAAAGCCCCCAGGGCTGCTTGCTTTTCACTAGACCATTTCACATCGCCAGTGTCAGAGGTGTGACATCTGCTGTAAATAAGCACTGGTTCAGCCTGAAGAAATACAATTCCACTACTGCTTTAGTGTCAACTTTTATAAATGTTTTTTTTTTTCTTTCTTGGTCATCATATGATTTTTTTCCTTTGGCTCTGTAAACCAGCTTTATCTTTATGTTATTTTACAAGTCATTCTATAGTGGTAACTTTCTCCTTAGGTGTACGTTGAATTTTTTTTTTTTTACACTATTATAGCACAAGCAGTTTTAAAAGAGTAGTTTCATCATGATTACTTATGTGTGCAGCAATTATTTGCCATCTAGAGAAATGGATGTAAATGTCAAAATAATACATGAAAGAATTCAAATACACAAAAAAAACACGCTAGGTTTATAAACAAAGACTACAGAATAAAAGTGACTGGCTCATGTTTTATTACACCTTGCTGTTTAAAACATAGAAGGAAGAGACAGCATGAGAAATTTCAAAGGAGAGAAAGATGTACAGAGATCAAGAATCCATTTGAGTGGCACAACTGGTGACTTGCACAGGAGAAGGTTAGATAAAAGTTCCAGATTTATGCGTTTACAAACTGGAGGCAACAGGAGAGCTAGATTAGAAGATTTTAGCCAAGTGAGCTATTACTTAGCCAAATGGGTTATTGAAACTTTGAAGTTACCATGACTGAGTTACCTTTGGTCCAGTGTCAATGTTGGTAGTACTTGACTTTCTATGAAGATAGAGGGTTTAAACACCTTCCAACTGTTGTATTACTAAATCAACACTGAATTACTGCTATGTTACTGAATTAGTAAGGACTATGTGTAAACTTTCCATTTTGACACTGCTTACTTGGGTAGCATTAAACATATTTATAGAGGGCCTGTTGTTCTAGAGTATGTTGCTTGGTATGATCTATCCAAAATGTACCCTCAGGATTAATTTATGTGCAGGAGGCAAAAGAAGACCGTGCCAAACCGTCCCCATCTCTATGGCTACTCAGGAATCAGGAGTTAAAACTATCCTGCTGAAATCACCGATGAAAGCCTTCTAATGACCAATAAATTTGATCTTCTGTTCCAGCACCAGCTAGTGCTGAAGACAATGATGAAGTCCATCCCCTTCTAGCCCAACTGGTCTTTCTGTGACTGCCTGTTGTCTTTTGCCAAGAATCAGCAGCGCTGAAACTGTTCCCATGTTGCTGAGTAGGTGCAAACTGAATGCAGGAGATTGCTACTATGTCTAGATGACCTCCATAAAGGGTGACATTATGTCCTCTCTGTGTTAAGTCTGATCTTGAAAAGTGAAGCTTATGTCATGTAAGGTATTCCTGGCTTCATGGCTACTTCTTTTCTCCCTCCTTACTGGCTGCAGCTGCTCTTCATGTTCCCCAGCTGTTTATATGACTAAAGCTTGATGGTCAAGCTGCTAAGGCATCCCTGCAGATCTTTTCTCTGGTCACTGATCCCGTAGGGAATCTTGTTTCCTTATATGAACACTTTAAGGCTGTGACCCTGTGAACACATGGGCACAGTTATAAAAGAAATGGCTGTCAAGACAAGGATGGAGGTAAAAGCTGAAAGCAGGCTTGAAAAAAGTAGACAGGTCTCTGGTCAGAGCCAGGATTGTTTACACATGTCTAAATACTCTTAATAAGTGCTAAACATTAGGGCTAGATTCTACACATGAACAGATTTGTCTGTGCATCCTCTATAAGCCAAAAAGTGCCTTGTCTTAAAAGACAAGCTCTTGAGTATCTGAGCAATGGAATTTTCATCTCCTCTGGTCATCCTCTGAATTTGGCTGGTAGAAGTTTACATGAAGAATTTGGTTTACTCCTTTAGTGAGACAAAAGAAACTAAGCCACTGAGTAAATTTTTGATGTTTTTCTAACAAAGAAAAATCTTGGAAAATACGGCAGATGTGGGGAAAGGAGGTAAACTTGTTTGAAAAGTAAACTTTTTACTTTAAAAAATGTATGTATTTCAGAAAAGTAGTAAAAATTTAAAAATATAGCTGCAAATGGCAAAGTGCTATTTATTTACCACGCTGAACGTGAAGTTCTCTTTAGAAGTGTTATTTTTATAACACGTATCGGGGAAAAGCTGTGCTTTAATGGAAAGCTGCATTGTCTAGATCTACAGCTCACATTTATGGATTATCTGATTCTGATTTAGGAGAGTAATTTTACAGCTCTTTAAATTGCCAATAACTGATAGCAAAGTTCTTCTTGCCCACAGAGTCCAATTCTGTCCTGTCAGGTTCAACGGACTTCCCTTTCCTACCTTGAGAAGCATGGTTTGCCCCCACTGGATATTAATTTCAATATTCCTAATCTACAAATGTGTCTATTCTTTGGATTGTCCTTTGAACAGGTTATTACAGCTGCCTGTTTTCCTCATTTAACCGAATTAAAGAAAATCTTTAACACTTGCTCATTGTATATCTGTATCAGTGCCATGATGTTACCGTTTTTAAAAAATTATCCTTTAATTCTCATACAGTGAATATCCAACCACAGAAGCCACTGTTTGAGATGCAAAGATCATTATGACAACATTATGATCTTGCTTCCTAAGTACCTAGAATCTAGAAAAGAGATAAAATCAACGCACAACTAACTTTAATCCCCAGGGTTACTGAACCCAGTATTAGTTTTTGTGTTTAGTCAGTGATCTTATTTTTCCTGTATCTTGAAACATTTTGCTCTTTCATAACCCTGGAAATTACTTGCAACTTCACTGAAAAGGAACTTAAAACAAAAATTTAAATTTTTCCAAAGAAGACACGTAGAGGGCCAACAGGTACCGGAAAAGGTGCTCAACATCACTAAGTATCAGGGAAATGCAAATCAAAACCACAATGAGATATTGCCTCATACTTGTTAAAACAGCTGTATCAAAAAGACAAGGGACTGCAAGGATTAGCAAGGATGTGGAAAAAAGGAATGCCAGTGCTGGTGGGACTGTGAATGGTGCAGCCACTGTGGAAAATAGTATGGAGGCTTCTAAAAGAATTAAAAATAGGAATACCATATGATCCAGCAATTCCACTTCTGGGTATATATCTAACTGAAATGAAATCACTATCTCAAAGAGATATTTGCACCCCTATGCTCACTGAAGCATTATTCACAATAGCCAAGACATAGGAACGACCTAAAAGTCCACTGACGAATGAATGGATAAAGAAAATGTGGTATACATACACATAATAGAATATTATTCAGCCACAATAATGGAAATCCTGCCATTTTTGACTACATGGATGGATCTCGAAGGCATTATGCTGAATTTGAAATAAGTCAGATGCAGAAAGACAAATACTGTATCATCTTACATTTGTGGAATCTAAAAAAAAAAGTCAAAGTCTTAGAAACAGAATAGAAAAGTAGTTAGTTCTTGGGCTTGGGGTGGGGGGAGAAGTGGGGAGAGGTCAATAAAAGTATCCAAATTTTCAGCTATAAGCTGAACAAGGTCTGAGGATCTCAAGTATAACATGGTGACTATAGTTGATAACACTGCATTGTATAATTGAAATTTCCTACAAAAGTGGATCTTAAATGTTCTTGCCAAAAAGAAAGGGTGGGGGTGTGGTGAGGAATGTGTTAGTTAACTAGTTAACTAGGTAGATGGAATCCTTTTGCAATGTATACATATATATCACGCCATCACAATGTACACTGTAAATATTTTATGATTTTATCCGTCAATCAGACTGCAGTAAAGCCGGTTGGGGGTGGGGGGGGAATATTTCCTATACAGGCCTTCATGACACCTTAATGGCTTCATTTATCTCATATTTTATTGAATTTTCCCCTCAGCTTGCCGCCTTTTCAACTCACTATGGTGCAAAACACTAAAACAAAGGTCAGGAATCTTTGGCTCTTCTTTCTAATATTAATTTTCCATCTCATTTGGAAGACAGTGTTAGGATTTGAATTCCCTTCAATCTCTCCTAACTATGATCCTGGTATCACTCCACCCTTATAATGAGCAACTCAGCCTGGTTTTATAACTTTCTTCAAGAAATATTCCCCAGCATAGTAATGAGCAGGACATGGGAGGCAGAAGAGCCCCAAATTTATCTAGACTTGCCATTGGCAAGGTGGATATTAGGAAAAGACAGGAGGGTGAGGGGGACTTAGTTCAGTCATAAAAGCATTACTGAAATGAGTGATCCAAGCTCAGAGGAGAGGCAAATGAGACCAGAAGGAACTCAGGTGATTTAAAAAAAAGGGGGGGGGGGATTTCCAATACCTACACTCAATGGCCTCAATCTTCTCTAATTTCATAACCCTAATATCAGTTACACCACATGGTCATCTGGAATCAAGATTATCTAAATCATCACTCAACTGCCTCATGTAATCCTGGAGTCTGAAACCGTGGGCAGAGGACTAAATCAGTTTAACTGATCTGCACTGCCTCCATAATATTCTATTAATTATACAATTAAATATTTTCTGATAACTGGGAAAGAACCATTTTGAACATAAGGTTTGCACCAAAAAATTTTTTTAAAATAATTTAATCATCTAGAGGGGTGATAAAATAGTGAAATAAATCATCACTATTGCACCATTCTTCAGCTTTCTTTATTTCGTTGCCCAAACTCAGGAGACAAAATCTTTGTAGTCCTAAAAAAAATTTTGTGGTGTTTTTCTTTTTAACCTTCCATTAAACATCACTGATATTTTAGAAGTTTTCATAACGGCAAAGACAAGAAAACTGACAGAAGATGTTTTGCAATTGTTAGACAAGAACACAAATACAGAAAGAACAGACAATAGTACTTCAGGCTAATGATGATGGTAGAGGTAAGTGTATAAACTAAATCTCAGATTATGAGTCATTATAGAAGATAATATCCTAAATATGTTTCCTCAAATTGAAGAACAGATGAGTAAACAATATATTTCTATGGACAACAATGAGATTTGTTATCCAGTTAGTCATTCTACAGGGAGGAGGATATCATCATGCAATATTTTGACCAGAAATTTTTGCTAAAAATACATGTATTCTGGACAGCCCCAGTGGCTCAGTGGTTTAGTGCCACCTTTGGCCCAGGGCCTGATCCTAGAGACCCGGGATCAAGTCCCACGTCGGGCTCCCTGTGTGGAGCCTGCTTCTCCCTCTACCTGTGTCTCTGCCCCCTCACCCCCCCTCTCTCTGTGTCTCTCATGAATAAATAATAAATAAAATCTTAAAAAAAAAAAGACATGTATTCTTTCCTTTTATCAAGTTTGTACAAGGAAATTTACTTGCTGTGGTTCATAAGTGGGCAAATGCTGAAGGCATTACTGAAAGGAGATAAATAGCATAGATAGAAAGGAAAAAGTTCACTGAACTGATCATTCTAATCAATATTATGAAGATACTTTGCTATTACAGACTGAAGAAATCAACCATCCTCTCTTCAACAAAACGACGAGCAATGAAACTTTTTAAAGCACTGAATTTTAAGGATAAAAGTATAAGAACCTGGGGATCCCAGGAGGCTCAGTGGTTTACCACCGCCTTCAGCCCAGGGCTTGATCCTGAGACCTGGGATCGAGTCCCACATGGGGCTCCCTGCATGGAGCCTGCTTCTCCCTCTGCCTGTGTCTCTCTCTCTCTCTCTCTCTATCTCTCATTAATAAAAAAATAAAATCTTTAAAAAAAAGTACAAGAACCAGAGGTAATAAAAAGCTGGAATCTCTTAGAAATATACTTCAAATCTGGAAAGATATTTATGAGTATGTTCCAGGCTCATTCATGAGCAATTACTTGCATTTAAAGGATATTGCCCATTTTGGATATATATGTCTTCACACCAGAAAAATATGAAATTAAGTTTTTTTGGTTAACACATTCTCATCAATTTCCAATATAGCTATTTTTTTACAACATCCTTTTATTTTTTTATCTGTAAATTATTCGTAAAATGACTTTCAAAATGTGTTTAAAAAGGGTTTCTTGGACTCAGATGGTAAATGGTAAAGACTATTCTTCCTGGTGTACTGGTGGCTAATAACATGTAGAATTTGATAAATGGTGTAAAACAAAGTGTTTCACCTTTTCAAGAGAAGACCTAACCAGAGTTGTTGGGAAGAGGAATGGTTTTGTAGAGGAACTGGCGTGGCTACAAGTTCGGTAAAATTTATTAAAAATGAGTGAGGTTTAGGGTGCCTGTGTGGTTGGATGAGCATCTGACTCGATTTTGGTTTAGATCTCAGGATTGTGAGGACTGAGCCCTGTGTTGGGCTCCACATTCAACAAAGAGTCTGCTTGAGATTCTCTCTCTCCCTCTCCCTCTGCCCTTGCCCACCCTGCACTCCCTCTCTTTCTCTCTCTAAATCAAATATATAAATCTTTAAAAAAATAAATGAGGTTTATATAGATGGAAGAAACAGATACCAGAAAATATGGCATGAATAAGAAGACAGAAGTGGAAAACCAGAGGATATATTTAGGAAAGCAAGTTGGGTAGCTTGGAAAATAAAAAGGAAATTAAGATTACTGAGCAGAATATTAAATATTATTTATAATTTAGTACCTTAAAAATCTTTCATCCTATAGCTGAAAAAACTGAGTTTCGAAGTTGATACATAACATTGCTCATGACTACAAATCTAATAACGGAGAGCCCAAGATTTCAGCCTACAACTCCAGTGATCCATGATAAATCACTTAATCTCTCAGGGTTTCCTCCTCTGTAAATAAGTTTCATCATCTAGGAATCCTTTTTTAAAGATGATAATAATTCCCATTTACTTCCCATGGTTGCTTTTGGTCTTGAATGAGAGAAATATATTTTTTAAAAGATTTATTTATTTATTTAGAGAGAGAGAGAGAGAGCAAGAGAGGCAGAGACACAGGCAGAGGGAGAAGCGGGCTCCATGCAGGGAGCCCGATGTGGGACTCGATCCTGGGCCTCCAGAATCACACCCTGGGCTGCAGGCGGCGCTAAGCCGCTGCGCCACCGGGGCTGCCCCGAATGAGAGGAATATTTTACAATGCTTTGCACACTACAAAGTTCTATACAAAGAGTAGGTACAATCCCCTTCCCTAATCTTGGATATTATACTCCCAAAGCACTATCACCCCACTCATAATGAGGTAATTAATGGTATAAGAGTTGAAGTTTTCATGAATTGGGGGTGGGGTAGCAGAAAGAGCAAAAATAAGTAACAGAAAAAGCTTAAAGTATTTTTCACTTGAGATTCTGCATATTATATATGCTCTGCAATTAATTTGCATTTAACACTCCTTATTTCACTGTGATTTTCATTACCATCTCATACTCTTGTACTTTAATGAAGTACTAGTAAATCATTTACTTTGCTGCAGATGCCACACATTTACTGTATGTAGGTCACCGTTAAAATGTTCATTATTTTTTATTTATATTTTTGGAAGCCCTAAAACTCAAATTTCAGAAAAACTTTGTTTTCATAAACTGTGTCAGAATATTTTATAGATAAACAGGGGTAATGTCTTTATCATTTTATCAGTTTTATGTATGGGGAATTTGCTCATTATTCCTATATTCTATAAAATATTCTTTCATCTGGATTCAGGATATTATTTTATTGGTTTTTTTCCCCTTAGCTTTTTGATATTATTTTCCTATCTTATATTCAGTACCTTTCGGGAGTCAAGATCTACACTTATGTTTGTCTATTATCTCTCCTTCAAAAAATTGATCCATTTCCCTTAACAAATTATTCCCACTTTGATATCTTCCTGTAATCTCAAACTCAATTCATCCCTTAACAAATTATTCCCACTTTGATGTCTTCCTGTAATCTCAAACTCAGTTCATCCCTTAAATTATTCCCACTTTGATGTCTTCCTGTAATCTCAAACTCAATTCATCTCTTTGAGGTCATTTTGACTCCTAGCTTCCAGATCTCTTCCAATATTGGCTGATTTTCCTATGAATTCCATCATTCATCACTGCATTCACAGTGTTTGCTGTTAAGTTACCTGGGTGGCTCAAAGAAAAGATATTTTTTAAATCTTCACTGTTTTTTGTCTTTTAAAAGCAAAATGGAATCATAAAGCCTACTCTTAGGTCAACTACTCTCTTAAACCAAAAAACAATTTCCTCAAACTTCTTGTCCACTGAGGATAGATCCCCAGTCTCCTGGCTTTATATTATGCCAAAGACTGATACTTCAGGTATATCTACCAGCCCATTTGACCCACTCTAATCACCAACCAGTGATGTCCACACTAGTGTTATTTCAGTTAATGTAAATGAAACAAAAATTTATAAAATCAGCCACCCTGTATTACTTTTTAAAAATAGTGTAATAGAAGAATAAAAACAGTGAAAAGGAAAACTATTATGAACTGTCAGAACCTGAGGTTGAAAAGGTGAGTATTTAGTACCAAAAGGGCAGGACCATTAAAGTGAGTGAGGTGCTGAGTGACTAATGTCAAAAAAGAAATAAAAATAGGAATTTCCACCCAGCATACTTTTTGTACTGAGTATTACAGTCATGGACTTTAGTCAATATTACAGAGTAACATGTACTCACTGAGCTGTCATGTAAACCTATGGTAGAAACCACATCTCCTGGGCAAAACGTACCAAAGTCAGCTCAATTTCCTTTTACCTAGTCATCTTTTGACAAGTCTTTTGGACTTGTCGACTAAATTCGAGGAGTCACTATTTAAGGAGCTTTCAAAGCAGTTGTAATGGGAGAAGTAGAAGTTAGTTAACTATATGCTGATCCTCATCTCTGGAGGCACTGGTCTGAAACTTGAAGTCACAGATTTGGGAGACATCACTGAATGGAGAGACAGGAGTTAAAGCCATGGGACGAAGGTCAACCAGCAAAGTGTGAAGAGTGAGAAGGAAGGGGACTACAGACAAAGTTGTCAGAAATTCTTTTATTTAATAATGTTCAAGTGGAAGAACCAGTTAGGCATTTAAGAAGGAATTAGGGTAGCAGTAAGAAGGCAAGAAGAGACATTTCCCTAGTTAAAAAAGAACATGCAGTTTTGTATTGGAGAAAATGGCCAATAGTGATCAAATAAGATGAGGTATTAAAATAGGTTGATGGATTATTTTACAAGCCGGAGGTAGTAAGAAGCCTCAGGTACACACAATGTAAATACAAAAGAGGAAACACACAATGAATACAAAAGAATTAAGGAACTGTAATTGAACTGCAGTGCCAGTACTAAACTTAACTTCCTCAAAGTCCAACATGCACATCTTAGGAAATAGGTCTTCTGAGGGGTTCACTTCCTCAGAAAGCTCTTTCCAAAGCTGCACATTACATATTCTTTTAAAAATCACCAGAGTCCAATAGAAAAACATTCAAAAGACACAAACAGGAAATTCACAAATATAGAGAGAAAAATGACAAATACTTTTAAATACACTAGCAAAAATGAAAGAAATTTAAATAATCAATCACATACACAAAAAACAATGCCTTTCAAAATAGCATATAAAAATCCTCTGACCATATCACTGAAAACAACTAAAAACACTAGATAAAATATTTTTAAAACATCTTTTGAAATGCACTACTGATCAGGCAAGAAAAAAAGTAAGGAATCTTTAGAAGTAAAAAAGGAAGTGAAAGCAGGAAAGTAGGGCAGTAAGTAGAGCATTGAAACAGACTCTCACCCTGGAGGCACTAGAGAATATTGCCAACCTTAAGCTTTGACCTTGTAAGGGGGGGGGGGGGGTCAGAGGGAGCAGAGGGGTCAGGAAACAAAGACCAGGACCTGTCTGGAAGTTGGGAGTCTTATTGGAGATCCTGTCCCACAGAGCTGGAACCCCCCAAAACTACACCCAGTATAAAGATAAATGAAAATAAACTTGCCCAGAAGAGAGAGATGACATGGAAACTTTTCTACCCTCAACATGATGTTGGGAGGAAGAGAAAACAAATCTCCCCTGAGAACTGATAACTATAATTCAGGCTGTGTATGGTGTTGCAGCTCAAGTGCACATATGGCACACACTGAGAATTCATTACAAAATGGTTCCCAGTTGGTTCAGTGCCTCCAGGCACGTGAGAAAGCAAAGACAAAAATCTTCTGGAAAAAATGCACTTTTCAAGCCAGGAGTGAAAGAATTCTTATGGATAAAAGTCCAAGAAATAGGACTAGTTAAAAAAAAAATCATAAAAGGAAAATAGGGCACCATGAACTACAGACCATAGAATCCAAACCCAAGGACTTCA
The DNA here is from genome assembly GCF_018345385.1 of Vulpes lagopus. NCBI lineage: Eukaryota > Metazoa > Chordata > Mammalia > Carnivora > Canidae > Vulpes > Vulpes lagopus. The sequence goes on from NC_054824.1 coordinate 10,456,431, forward strand.
GACATTGGGTTGATCAGATTCAGATGGTAAAATAAATAAGTTTTGATATGTTTAAAACAATAGTTAACATTACCAGGCCAATGCCTACCTTTTATAGTATTTTTAGTGCCCTTATTCCTATCCTGAAAGAAATGTAAACTAATATAATCTGCATATACACTGCATGTATGCATATATAGAATATATATTCCTTAACTCTAATATATAGCAGAAAAAAGTAATTTGAAATAAAATAAAACATATTTTAATAAAATGTGCAGAAACCAAACCATGCTAGAAGACAGTGCACTTGTCTATAGTCAATAAATCTGGATTTAAGAGAAGCCATTCCATACAAGTACAGGAAAGTAATAAGAGAAGAGGTACAGAGAAATACTAGAATAAAACTTAGTGTGACTATATCAATATGAATATGAAAAAGGAAAATGAGGGTCTCAGTTGCTTAAGCGTCCGACTCTTGACTTCAGCTCAGATCCTGATCTCAAGCCCCATGTTGGCTCCGTGCTGGGCATAGAGCCTGCTTAAGATTCTCTCCTTCCCTCTCCTTCTGCCCCCCTTAAAAATAAAACAAAGAAAGAAAAGGGGAAGTCATCTTAACAAAAACAGCATTACATGTCAAAACAAATTAAAAAACAAACTATAAAAAAATGAAAAAATATAACATCCTTTAAATGAGCTAGACTTCATTTATAAGTGTACTGCCTAATTAATTCCTCATATATATTGTAACATGGTGGATGATAAGGATGAAGAACAGTAAAAAAAAAAAAAACCACGTATCTTTTATTTCTACCACATGCTAAGACATATATGTGGTACCAAGCACATAAAAAAGACCTTGGAAACAGTATTTTTTAATAGGTGATGAGAAACAGCTGATATACTGGAAAAACATCATACAAGACAGTATAAAACAATTTTTTTTCTGGAAACACTATCACAGTGAGGCTAAGAAAACAACCTGCAACCCCCAAACAAATAATTTCTACATATTATTTTTCAATATAGATGTTTCATCTCTGTGTTGTTAAAAAAATATGAATGCATAGAAAGCAGGAATCATACCCTAGAGGAAGGGCTGCACCCTAAACCAAAACAGATTTACACTCACCCAGGATACAAACAAGGCTAACAGTATAAAAATCTACCAGTAATTCAACTGCCTGCTTGCAACAACACTCAAGAAAGAAGATAAAAACCCAGACTCCCTACAACTTATCAGTCACAACATTCAGCATACCATAATAAAAAAAATTAACAGACATGTAAAACAGGAAAATCCAACTGACATCCAAGGAAAAAAGGAGTCGATAGAAAAGACCCTGAAGGGACGCCTGGGTGGTTCAGTGGCTGAGCATCTGCCTTCTGCTCAGGGTGTGATCCTAGGGTCCCAGGATCAAGTCCCACATCAGACTCCCTGCAGAGATCCTGCTTCTCCCTCTGCTTGTGTCTGTCTCTGCCTCTCTCTCTCTCTCTCTGTCTCTCATGAATAAATAATCTTATAAAAAAGAAAGGGAAAAGACCCTGAAAAGACCCAAAGGTTTAGACCTCAAGACAGCTATGATAAGTACGTTCAACTATATGAAGGAAAAGAAGGACACAATGAATGAAAAAATGGGGAATCTTGACAGAAAAACTACAAACTATAAAAAATAAGCCAACTGGACATTCTAGAACAGAAAGCCATATCTCAAATGAAAATTCACTACATAACTGCATCATGGAAACTGCAGAAAAATAGTCTGTACATTTAAAGATACATTACAAAAGAAATAATGCAGATGGACTACAGAGAAAATAAAGGGCTAAAAAATAGGAAGAGCCTCTGTGACCTGTAGGGTGACAGGAAATGGTGTGTTATAAATGTCATTAGAGTCTCAAAAGGAGAAGAGATGACAATGGGGTAAAAAAAAATACACCATGGAATAAAGAAAATAATGACATTTAACGTCTTCTCAGAAATAATGGAGGCCAGGTGATAAATGAACATCTTCAAAGTGGTAAAAACAAAAAAAAACCCCTTTCATTTGAAAATTCTAAACCTATCAAAAATATCCATCAAAAAATGTGGGTAAGACAGTGCATTGGTAGTACAGTGGTGAGCATAGCTGCCTTCCAGAAATGAGGGTGAGATAAAGATATATGAGAGAACCTACAGCCAGCTGACTTCCACAGGAAGAAATGCTATTAAAACAAAAAACCTCTTCAGGCTCAAGGGAAATGTTGCCACAAAGAAACTTCCATCTACAAAAAAGAAGTAGTAAAGAGAACTAGAAATGGGCGATATGTACGTACACATAAAATGCTATTTATTTTGCACTCAAGTACTTTTAAGATAAATATTAATTTAAAACAAAAGAAACAACACTAAGTTGTGGAATATATAAGTTATGTTGAAGTAAGTGTATGATGCAATAGCACAAAAGAGGAATAGGGGTGAATGGAATTGTACTTTTGTAGGTTCTTACATTTTATAGCACATGAAGCATCACTAACCAAAAGAAGGCAGAAAACAAAGAGTAGAGGGGGAAAATGAGAAAAGCAGAAAATACATAGCAAACTGAAGGATTGTACCTAAATACATCAATAATTAAATGCAAATAGACTCAATTCTCAATTTAAAAAGTAGAGATGGCATGTTTGATTAAAGATAAGATCTAACTTTATCCTAACTATAAGAGACACACTATACATAGAGTCATAGATATGTTGGAATTAAAAGGAAATATAAAGTACACTCCATGTATACAATAATCACAAAAAAAGTTGAGGTGGCTATATTAGTATCAGACAAAATATACTTCAAGATGAGATATATTACAAGAGAAGAAATGGGAAATCTTGTAAACACAGAGGGTCAATCTACCAGAAAGCATAATATTCCCACTGTGAATGCAACTAATCTGCTACAAAAGAGTTTCAAGACAGGAAGCAAATACTGTTAGAACTCCCACAATTACAGTTTGATTTTAACTGTACAATTTCTCCTCAGTAATTGATTAAAAACAAAGTAGAGACATACATCAGTAAAAATACAGATAATTACAGCAACACTGTTACTAAAAGACATCCTAGAACAATGCACTCAGTATATGCAGAATATGCATTGTCTTCAAGTGCACGTGGAACATTGTCTAGAATAGAAAAATGGCTTAGGACATAAAAGAAGTCTCTATAAATTTCAAATTCTGAAATCCTATAAAATACATATTCTGATCACAATGTAATTCTATTTTGAATAAGACATACAGAAAATCAAAATATTTTAGAAATTATATAACATAGTTTTAAATAATACAAATCAAAGAAGAAATCACAAGAATAATGAAAATGAAAACAAAAATATTTTAAAATTTGTGCAATACAGTTAAGTAACACCTAGAGGGAAATTTAGGGCTTTAAAAGTTTCTCTTAGAAAAGTATATATATATATATATATATATATATATAAATCAATGGTCTAAGTTTTCATCTTAAGAAGCTAGAAAAAGAGCAAAATAAACCCAAAGTAAGTAATATGAATTAAATAATTGAGTAGAAATCAATGAAATAGAAAACAAACAATAGAAAAACTTAGCAAAGCCAAAAATTGGTTTGAAAAGATTTAACAAAAATTTTTAATATTTAATTTATTTATTCCTGAGACAGAGAGAGAGAGAGAAGCAGAGACACAGGCAGAGGGAGAAGCAGGCTCCATGCCGTGAGCCTGACATGGGACTCGATCCGGGGTCTCTAGGATCAGGCCCTGGGCTGAAGGTGGCACTAAACCGCTGAGCCACCAGGGCTGCCCAGATTTAACAAAATTAATGAATTCCTACTAAGATCAAGAAATGAATTACCAATATCAAGAATGAAAGAGAATATTGCTACATGTCTTACAGATACTGAAAGTATATAAAGTAATATTATAAATAATTTTTTACCAAAAATATTCCACAACTTAGATAAAAAGGACTTATTCTTTGAAAAAACACCACATAAGAAAACAAAGAAAATCTAAATTGCCTTCTATGACGGTTAATGTTTTATGTATCAACTTGGCTAGAGCATGGTATCCAGTTTTTGGTCTAACAGGAGACTCTGTCTGATGTTTCTGTGAGGATCATTTTTAGATGTGATTAACATGAGGTTGGGCAGCCCTGGTGGCGCAGTGGTTTGGTGCCGCCTGCAGCCTGGGGTGTGATCCTGGAGACCCGGGATCCAGTCCCACATCGGGCTCCCTGCATGGAGCTCCTGCCTGTGTCTCTGCCTCTCTCTCTCTGTGTCTATGAATAAATAATTAAAATCTTAAAAAAGAAAATAAAACCTTTAAAAAAAAAAAACATGAGGTTCAAGAGATTCTTAGTAAAGCAGATTACCTTTCCCAATGTAGATGGGACTGATCTAATCAGTTGAAATCTGTAAGGGAAAAAGACTGAGGTCCCCAAGGAAAAGAATTCTGCTTGCAGACTGCCTTTGGACTTGAGCTGCTAGGTCTCCAGTCTCCTGGCCTGGCCTGCAAATTTGAACTTGCCAATCCACAAGAGCATGAACCAATTACATATTACTATATTTATGGCACATATATAGTATGCATACTATAACATATGTATATAACATGTACTATATGTAATACGATATGCTATCTAACATGTAGTATATATTATACTGGTTCTGTCTCCCTGGAGATGTCTATTATACCTTTATCTATTAAAGTAACTGATTTTGGGATCCCTGGGTGGCGCAGCGGTTTAGCGCCTGCCTTTGGCCCAGGGTGCGATCCTGGAGACCTGGGATCGAATCCCACATCGGGCTCCCGGTGCATGGAGCCTGCTTCTCCCTCTGCCTATATCTCTGCCTCTCTCTCTCTCTCTCTGTGTGACTATCATAAATAAATAAAAAACTAAAAGAAATAAAGTAACTGATTTTATAATAATAATAATAATAATAATAATAATATATCCACAAAGAAAGCTACAACCCAGATGGTTTCAGTGGTGAATTTTAGCAAACATTCATTCATTCATTCATTCATTTATGACAGACAGAGAGAGAGAGAGAGGCAGAGATGTAGGCAGAGGGAGAAGCAGGCTCCATGCAGGGAGCCTGAAGTGAGACTCGATCCTAGGACCATGGGATCACTGCCATGAGCCAAAGGTAGATGCTCAACCACTGAGCCACCCAGGCGTCCCTCTATCAAGCTTTTAAAGAAAAAAAATTTTAAACAAATAACAGTCTTTCAAAACCTCTTTCAGCATAAAGATGAAATTCTTAATAAGATCTGAATAATTCAATACTAAAACTTGACAAATATAAGAAAATAAAACTATGCACCAGTATCCTTCAATGACATACAAATCATTTGTAAAATATTAGCAAAGAAGTCAGCAGTATAAAAAAAGAATTATATAATATGACCAATTGGAGTTTATCCCAGAAATATATATTGGTTGGTATTATAGTCTGAAAAGTTAATTAATTCACCATATTCATAGAATAAAGGAGATAAAAACATCTGGTCATTTTAGGAACACCAGAGAAAAGCACCCGATAAATGCAAACTTACTCATGACTAAAAACTCTCAGAAGAAAACTTCCTTAACAAAGGGCTACCATAATAATTAATAGTGAAATACTGAATACCTTCCCCTAAAGAGTGTGAAGGCAAGGATGTCTGTCCATTCTTAGCATGTCTAACTAATAATATGTTCCCTAGCTGGTGCTGTAGGCCAAAAAGATAAACAGAGAAAGGAAATAAAAGGCATAAAGATGGAAAGGAGAAGGAAAATCCTCTTCATTTGTTGACATAATCGTTAACATGTAAAGCCATAAAGAATCTACAAAGGATAACAGATTTAACAGGTAAATATAGTAGTCAAGAAATGAACTGTATTTTACACACTAGCAGCAGTGAACAGAATTTTAAAAGACTATAGACAATAGCATCAAAATAAATAAAATACTCAAGAATAAAATTTAAAGATATAAAAGACTTGGGCAGCCTGGGTGGCTCAGCGGTTTAAGTGCCTGCCTTCGGCCCAGGTCGTGATCCTGGAGTCCTGGGATCGAGTCCCATGTAGGGCTCCCTGCATGGAGCCTGCTTCTCCCTCTGCCC